>NC_138770.1:39111451-39826451 GCF_965119305.1 Pelophylax lessonae
TAGCTCGATTCTCAGTGTTAAACTGGATACACACTATAAAATTTTCCATAGATTTTTTCCTTTAGATTTACGAAAACCGTATAATATGAGGTCAGAACCAAACACTTTCAATTTGTATGCAATCAGGCAGGCCCTTGCACTACATAGTTAAAGGTATATCTAAAGGAAATTTAAGCACAAACGTTGTATAGTATGTATCCAGCTTTAGACCCTGCAGGGGACAGATGCAGCATCTGACTTTTAAGCAAGGACATTGGATCAGTCTTCCATTATGTAACAGAACACCAAAATGTGATATCAAAATAGTCTCAATGACAATTAAGTTGCAGTCATTTGCAGTTTGGAAAAATCTGTATTCAAAAGGACAGAAGAATTTTTGTTTGCTGGTCTAACTACAGTCAGGTCCATAAATATAGGGACATCGACACAATTTTAATCTTTTTTTTCTCCATACACCACTGCAATGGATTTGAAATGAAACAAACAATATGTGCTTTAACTGCAGACTTTCAGCTTTGATTTGAGGGTATTTACATCCAAATCAGGTGAAAGGTGTAGGAATTACAACAGTTTGCATATATGCCTCCCACTTTTTAAGGGACCAAAGTAATGGGACAATTGGCTGCTCAGCTGTTCCATGGCCAGGTGTGTGTTATTCCCTCATTATCCCGTTTACAAGGAGCAGATAAAAGGTGCATAGTTTATTTCTAGTGTGCTATTTGCATTTGGAATCTGTTGCTGTCAACTCTCAATATGAGATCCAAAGAGCTGTCACTATCATAGTTACATAGTTACATAGTAGGTGAGGTTGAATAAAGGCAATAGTCCATCCAGTATATCAGTGAAGCAATCCATCATTAGGCTGAAAAAACAAAACAAACCCATTAGAGAGATAGCAAAAAAACATTAGGTGTGGCCAAATCAACTGTTTGGAACATCCTTAAAAAGAAAGAACGCACCGGTGAGCTCAGCGACACCAAAAGCCCGGAAGACCACGGAAAACAAATGTGGTGGATGACCGAAGAATTCTTTCCCTGGTGAAGAAAACACCCTTCACAACAGTTGGCCAGATCAAGAACACTCTCCAGGAGGTAGGTGTATGTGTGTCAAACTCACTCAACAATCAAGAGAAGACTTCACCAGAGTGAATACAGAGGCTTCACCACAAGATGTAAACCATTGGTGAGCCTCAAAAACAGGAAGGCCAGATTTGAGTTTGCCAAACAACATCTAAAAAAGCCTTCACAGTTCTGGAACAACATCCTATGGACAGATGAGACCAAGATCAACTTGTACCAGAGTGATGGGAAGAGAAGAGCATGGAGAAGGAAAGGAACTGCTCATGATCCAAAGCATACCACCTCATCAGTGAAGCATGGTGGTGGTAGTGTCATGGCGTGCGCATGTATGGCTGCCAATGGAAATGGTTCTCTTGTATTTATTGATGATGTGACTGCTGACAAAAGCAGCAGGATGAATTCTGAAGTGTTTCGGGGAATATTATCTGCTCATATTCAGCCAAATGCTTCAGAACTTATTGGACGGCGCTTCACAGTGCAGATGGACAATGATCCGAAGCATACTGCAAAAGCAACCAAAGAGTTTTTTAAGGGAAAGAAGTGGAATGTTATGCAATGGCCAAGTCAATCACCTGACCTGAATCCGATTGAGCATGCATTTCACTTGCTGAACACAAAACTGAAGGGAAAATGCCCCAAGAACAAGCAGGAACTGAAGACAGTTGCAGTAGAGGCCTGGCAGAGCATCACCAGGGATGAAACCCAGCGTCTGGTGATGTCTATGCGTTCCAGACTTCAGGCTGTAATTGACTGCAAAGGATTTGCAACCAAGTATTAAAAAGTGAAAGTTTGATTTATGATTGGTAATCTGTCCCATTACTTTTGCTCCCTTAAAAAGTGGGAGGCACATATACAAACTGTTGTAATTCCTACACCTTTCACCTGATTTGGATGTAAATTCGATCAAATTAAAGCTGAAGGTCTGCAGTTAAAACACACCTTGTTTGTTTCATCTCAAATACATTGTGGGGGTGTATCGAGCCAAAAAGATTAGAATTGTGTCGATGTCCCAATATTTATGGACCTAACTGTATATGCAGTCTTCCAGGAGTGAGTGGATACCTGCAGTTGTGCAAGACATGTGTAAAGTAAAATGGTGTGGATACAACTGCGCTAACAAATATCAAATTAAAGCAAAATTAGCTACCAGCACATCAACTGACATCAAGTTGTTATAATAGAAGTATTAATAAGTATAATAGGATTTGTCTTAAAAATGCCCCAAAACGCCTACATGTGAACGTAGCCTTAGGCTCCATTCACACCTGAGCGTATCGTTTTCAGGTGTTTGTTTGGGCTTTTTGTCTGCTGCAATGTCCCAGTCCTGCAAAAAAAAAAAAAAAAAAAAAATCGCACAGGTAAAATGCTACATATTTTTGGTAAACAAAATCACAATAAGTGTATTTTGATTGGTTTGCGCAAAAGTTATTGCGTTTACTAACTACAGGAAAGATTTATGTCATTTTTATTGTTTTTTTTACTAGTAATGGTGGCTATCTGAGATTTTTTGCGGGACTGCGACATTCCGGCAGACAGATCGGACCCCTAACTGACATTTTTGACACTTTTGGGGGTACCAGTGACATTACTACAGTAATCAGTGCTAAAAATATGCATTGTTACTGTAATAATGACACTGGCAGGGAAGGGGTTAACATTGTGGGTGATCAAGGGGTTAAATGTGAGCCTAGGGGAATAATTCTAACTGAATGAAGGCGGAGCTTGTGAAATGATCATAGAGACCTGTGATCCTATATAGAAGGATCACATGGGCTCTATGGTCATTCAAGGGAGAAGAACTGTCGGCTGTGTTTACATCAGCTGACCGGTCTTCTCTCTCAGCGGGGAGCGATGGTGGGTGTCAAGCGGCAATCGGAGCTGCCTGCCCGCTGCATCAGCTTCCCCGCTGACGAGCGGGGGCGGGAGCGAGCTACTGGCGGAGCGCGCTAGCCCCCTAGCCTCCTGCTCGCGACCAACGTATAGCTACGTCGGTTTGCCTAGAAGCAGAACGGCAGTGTAACTTCAGCGGGCGGTCATAAAGCGGTTAAATACATGCGTGCGCTAAACTTAGTTAGGGACATAATTAAGGGAGGGGTATTGTAGTACAGTCCTATGACAATGGCGTCACTGCAGGTGAAGAGCATGTTTAATTAAAGTGAATACAATATAAATGCACAAGTCGATGTATGCAAGCGTTTTAACCTCAGGCAACGTGGGGGGTTCTTTACTGTTAGGGCTACAAGATTGTGGAATTCTCTACCACAAGAGGTGGTTTCTGCGGGAAGTATGGTGGCTTTCAAAAGACTCTTAAGGCCCGTACACACGTACCGATCGTCGGCATACAAACGTCGGTGGACGAAGGATCTGCCGATTGTACGCGTGTTAGTATGGTGCCTCCGACAGATGTCTGCGCACAATCCGCGGACAAAAGTCTTTCGTGCAAACATGAAAATATTTGTATGCCGACACCAGAACGGACGATTGTTCGCCTGTCAGTACACAATTCGGCCGACAGACCGCAGATTTGCAAGACTGGGCATGCTCAGAAAATAGAAAACACAGGGAAAGTTAACCATTACATGACATCACTTCTGCAGTCGGCGGACAAAATTCTTGTGCTGTCCTTGTGCTGTCTTTGCACTTTTCAGCAGACACCGACATCCCGGGGAGAAAAGAGGAACATTTGTAAGCCGACCATCGGTACGTGTGTACGGGGCTTTAGACTTACATCTCAAGGATCAGAACATTCAGGGGTATGTGAGATGATTACAGCCACACACACCTACACACAGGTTGAACTGGATGGACTATTGTCTTTATTCAACCTCACCTATTATGTAACTATGTAACTTAGTTAAGGATTTCGTTTTTTTATCAACAGAAGAATACATAGGCACAATACTATTAACCGCTTGCCGACCGCCGCAAGTAGATACATTTTGATTTTTACATTTTTTTGGGGGAATTTCATATAAAAAAATGTGAAAAATATTGTTATTTTTGCAAAATTTACGCTCTTTTTTTGTTTATAGTGCATGATCAAAAAATCGCACAGGTGATCAAATACCACCAAAAGAAAGCTCTGTTTGTGGGAAAAAAAGGATGTGAAATTCGTTTAGGTACAGCGTCGCACGACCGTGCAATTGTCCGTTAAAGTCACGCAGTAAAAAAAATCGCAAAAAACCCCCTGGTCAGGAAGGGGGTAAAATCTTCCGGGGCTTAAGTGGTTAATGGGATGTATTTTAACTCTGTATAAAAAAAAAAAATGTACTGAGCTTTTTCAAACTGCAGTGTGGTCTCGAGAGGCCTTCGATTTGTAATTTGATGGTGACACCCGGTGGACATTGTAACAATTGCAGACTTTTTAAAAGGTATCTGTTCACTTTTTGGCCTTAACCACTTAAGCCCCGGAGGATTTGGCTGCTTAAAGACCAGGGGGTATTTTGCGATTCGGCACTGCGTGACTTTAATGGACAATTGCGCGGTCGTGCGACGCTGTACCTAAATGAATTTGACGTCCTTTTTTCCCACAAACAGAGCTTTCTTTTGGTGGTATTTGATCACCTGTGCGATTTTTTGATCACGCGCTATAAACAAAAAAAGAGCGTCAATTTTGCAAAAATAACAATATTTTTTACATTTTTTTATATGAAATTCCCAAAAAAAAAAAGTAAAAATCAAAATTTTTTAACATTTTCGGCCAATTTGTTTTATGCTACATATGTTTGGTAAAAAAAAATTGCAAAAAGCGTATTTTGATTGGTTTGCGCAAAAGTTATCGCGTTTACTAACAAAGGGAAAGATTTTTGTCATTTTTGTTTTGTTTTTTTTAACGCGTAATTGCGGCGATCTGCGATTTTTTTTGCGGTACTGCGTCATTGGGGCGGACAGATCGGACCCTTGACTGACATTTTTGACACTTTTGGGGTTACCAGTGACATTTCTACAGTAATCAGTGCTATATATATATGCACTGTTACTGTAAAATTACACTGGCAGTGAAGGGGTTAACTTTATTTGAGAGGGAGGGGCTGTGTGTGTCCCTAGGGGCGTGATTCTAACTGTGATTGGCTGTGGCTTGAGCTGTAGGAACACTGATCAACGGTCCTACATAGTAGAACTGTATGATCAGTGTTTCTACACAGGGTAGAATGACAGGCAGCTTGTTTACACAAGCTGCCTGCCTTTCTCCCTCTCCCCCGACGATCGCTGAGCTGACTGAGGTCACACGCGCGGGGGGCCCGTGACCGCGCGGGAGCATGCCGCCGGTGGCGCGCGCTCGCTCGCTCCCCAGAGCCTCACAGGCTAGTGACGTATATATACGTCACTTTGCCTGTGAGGGGCTGACCGCCGCAGTATATCTACTTGCGGCGGTCGGCAAGCGGTTAAAGCGGAATTCCGGGCTCAAAAACAACTTTGGCCCATCCGCTTGCTGTGAATGCCCTGCAAAACAAATGGATGCTGCCAAATTTTTCTTTTCTTTACTTACCTTGTTTTTGCAGAAAGTATACTCACCTTCCTTCCACTTCCTCCCTCTGCGGCTGCGGCCTGCGCCGTCTCTTCCTGTTTGCGATGACTCCTGGGAGCTGAACGTCATCGCTCCCAGGAGTCAATGCGCCTGCACCGGCCCCGCTCTTTAGTTCCGCTGCAGGCACGTCATTCCCTGCTAAACAGCTTCTGGGCATGACTAGAAGCTGTGCAGGGATGACGCGCATGCCCCGGAAGTGATGAGCGGGGCGGTGCAGGGCATTCTGGGACGAAGAGGACGCGGAAAAGGACGCAGAAGAGAATGCACTGGCTTCAGCTGCCCACATCCGAGATGGCAGCGCTGGAGAAGAAATTTTCAAGGTAAGTATTTCTTCTAAAAGGTAAGTGCAACCCGGGACAGTTCAAGAGGTTCTAAACCCATAAAAAAAAAAATTTCAACCTGAAAGAGAAACACATAATGAGCTAGTATGCATCGCATACTAGCTCATTATGAAATACTTACCTTAGAAGGAGCCCGCCGTGCCGCCCGCTTACCTGTATGACGGGAGCGATATGTCCAGCCGCCCGTCTTCCGGGATCGCGGCATCCGGGCATCTGATTGGCTGGAGCCGTGGTGACGTCACTCCCGCGCACACGTGCGGGAGCCGACGGTCACGGCACAGGGCTCTGAAGGAACGGCACCAGCGGCTGTTCCTTCAGAGCGCATGCGCCAGTGATGTCACTGGCTGCATGTAAGGTAAATATCTCCTAAAAGGTACATGTTTAGGAGATATTTACAGTACCTATAGGTAAGCCTTATCATAGGCTTACCTATAGGTAAAAGTTGCAGAGGAGGGTTTACTTCCTTTTTCAGAGGCTATCCATTATGGAATGTACTAGCCCTGACTGTCCCGGGGGTATTTTTATCTAAATTTCATCTCCGAGGCCGGAACTCCGCTTTAAAGTAGAGTTCCACCCTAAAATTATACTTACCTCCAACTTCTCGCTCCGGGTCACCTGAAAAACAAATGGATAATCGCAATTTTTTTTTTACTTACCTCGTTTAGAAGAAAATATACTTACCTTACTTCCTTCTTCCTCCCCTCGGCGGCCGCGGCGAGTCGTCACTTCCTGGCATGCAATGATTCCTGGGAGCTGAATGTCATCGCTCCCAGGAATCAATGCGCCTGCACCGGCCCCGACGTCAGTTCCGGTGCAGGCGCCATCATACCTTGCAAAACAGCTTCTGGGCATGCCCAGAAGCTGTGTAGGGATGACGCTGCAGCACCGGAAGTGACGGCAGTGCCGGTGCAGTGCATCGTGGGACTGAAGAAGATGGAAGAGGACACAGAAGAGGATCGCACTGGCTTCAAGCTGCCCACACCTCAGATGGCAGCGCTGGAGAATACATTTTCAAGGTAAGTATTTCTTCTAAAAGGTAAGTGCAACCCGGGACAGATCAGAGGCTAGCCATTGCGGAATGCACTAGCCCTTACTGTGCCGGGGGTATTTTTATTAAAAAAAAGGTTCACTGGGTGGAACTTCGCTTTAAATTTCTAATCTGACGGTGACACCTGGTGGACATTGTAACAATTGCAGACTTTTTAAACGTATCTGTTCGCTTTTTAGACAAGGGTGACATCCGGGGGTTCATTTGTTTGTTGCAGGCTGGCTTTTCTCTTTTTAAAAGTGGGGCTCATTCTCGTGTCTTTAACAGCCTAATTCACCTAGCCAGCAGATACATTTCAGGCATTTCCGCTATTTTTGCTGTCAGTGAGTATCGCAGTCCCATCCACCGACATCAGCTCAAGCTGCATTTGTGAGGTGCCTATTGCATTCTCACCTGGAGCTCCTGGGGAGTTGATTGTTGTGGGCAGAGGCCAACAGCGCCATGTTCTGAAGTCCGTTCTTCTGCTGGATGTTCACCGAGTTGATCCTCCTCAACAGAAAAGTATATTAAATCCCCTGTCTCTGGTGGTGTCTGGGGATTGAGATTCACCATCTCCTGTCTGTGGAATCCAGAAGATGTTACTGGTGCTGGGCAGAGGCAAGCAGAGCAAGCTGTTCGGCCCCTTGTCGCGCATTTTCCCAGCGCTTTAAACCGACCTACCTCTGTTTACGAAATGCTATTTTTGCAGTCGTTTGAAAGGTACAGGTAAAGGGGACTAAGCTAATGGAATAAAATCGTGGGAGAAACAAAGGCCAAGATGTTTTCTCTCGATTTCACAGAAGCGAAAGGGAGCGGTAAGGACCCAGTCGCTGGTCAAAAGGGCCGGTAGGCCTAAACGCCCCTGGGGTAGCGTAAAAAGGAATAAGGAAGAGAGTCAAACCAAGCACAGAAAGAGTCAAGTTCACCAGCAAAGCGACTTGCTGAAGGGTAAACCCCATGCGGCTCCTGGTTCACAGAGTCATCTTTCCGCAATGGCGTGCGTTGACGTTCATGGAACTATCTGCTTTTTGTTTAGGAAGGGTCCAAATGCAACAGCGAATTCGCCGTTTAGACAAGAACAAGATAGTATTCCAAAGGTTGGTAGAACAATTTCTTGGTTCCCATGAAAGACTGATATACCCTTAGGAATTGAGTCAAGCACAGGTAAAAGCACCGCTCAAACTGGAAGAAAGTTAAGAAAAGTTCTCCATGACCGATGAATCAATCTCTGAAGCTTTTTAATTCCGATGTGATAGCCGGGAGAAAGGCGAACATGACAGAGAGGCCTTTTATAGGGAGTCAGGCATAGAACACTCCACTCCAATTCCCGAGACCTCGCTTACTCCGAGGTCTGAACCTAGTTGCTCCCTTGAAGAATTATTGGACAGAAAAAGATGCCTAGACCTGGAAACACCTGTGAAGGCCAATAAAGCTGACACTTGTACTCTGAAGGAGCGGATCGATAGAGCCAGATCTAAATACGACTGGAGGAAGCCCAGATTATTTAGAACTTCTAGATCAGTGCATGATCTGTCAGCAGCAGACATGTATTGCACAGACTTTGACCATATTTTCCCATAAACTTTGTTTGTGTTCACTGTGACGGACTCCAGACACCCCGACTGCCATTCGCAACTCCTGTTGGTCAATGGCCTGTTGCCCTTGGGTTGGAAAGCACTTGCCCTGGTATATACCACCAAGCTGGAGGGCTCCAATTCAGAGCTCCACCCGAATATGCTGCCTGAGCTCCAGATATTGATCGGCAGATACCGTCCTGGGGTATACTAAAAGGGCGCTACAAAAATATATATAGACAGCGCTAACAGGTAGAATATATATATATATATATATATATATATACATATATATATATATATGTATATATATATATATATATGCTATAAAAAATTGGTAAGTGTTGTAAAAAATTAATATAATATAGCAAAAAGTACATTCATAATCCCTGGATAAATATTAATATAATTAATAATTAAGTGTCCATAGTATGACCTTGGATGTCTTTGATAACGCCCACTAAGGCGGGCGAAACGCGTCGACGCACTTCCGGGCAGCAGAGCTTTGCAGCGTCATTTCCTGTTAACCACTGTGGAACGCACGCTGGCAGCGACACGGAAATAAAGGGATTAGCTGTGCAATGCTGTTCAATACTGTTCAATGCTGATTTTTAATGACATTTTGTGAGTATTATTCTTTACTGTTTTGATCTTAAATCCTACGGGCTTCACTATGTATGGCTTCTTTCCTTGAATTTGAAATACATATTGGAGAGAGAAAGGAGATGAACCATTAAGGAGCCATTCTAAGAGGTGCATGTCATACATCCATCCGTTCAAGGGATATCTCATATGCTTGGGTGGCTGCATTTATCCTGTTATCAGACTAAGGAACACCATATATGCTTAAGGCTCATATATATTCCAAATCTGGTGAGTGCATCCCCTTTGGGGGTCTTTTTCCTGAAGAGCACTTGGGCACTTTTATGGATTTGAGCACCTTTCTGGCACTTTAGTTTCTTTGGAAGAAACCTTCTTTTGGACTGCACCTTAACAAATTATTTTGCACTTTATATGGTCATACTATGGACACTTAATTATTGCACTTTATTAATATATATCCAGGGATTATGAATGCACTTTTTGCTATATTATATTAATTTTTTACAACACTTACCAATTTTTTATAGCACCTATATATATATATATATTTTCTACCTGTTAGCACGGTCTATATATGTTTGTAGTTTTTTCTGGTATTTCACCTAGTGAGCAGCAGCTTCAGGATTTAATTTTTCTATTTATTTTATTTTCACTAAATTATACATCACAGCGCAGATAATAATTTATTGTTTTACACATATACTAAAAGGGCGATCTGCAGCACCCCCTTGAACTCTGATGCCACATCCATATCTCCGTTGGGTCGACCAAAGTCTGCTATCCCGATCTTGGATCCCGGTGGAGGTTTGGATGTCCCAGACTGCAGGAAGCATACCACCGCTTGCCACCAATGTGACGGAGTTCGGACACCCTGACTGGGTATCCCTGCCAAGAAGCTGCTTCCTAAGCTCTCTGGAACACGAGACCTGTGAATCTGGCTATAGTTACCCCAAGAACTCGACAGTACAAGTTTTGGAGTCAACCAGAATGAACTGTTTATTCAAACACAGGCACAAAGAGATATACACTTTGAGACAATCCCCCCTCCCCCTTAGCAGCCAATCCACATACACATATACATCTCACAATAAGTTGATCTTACGGCAGACAGAAACAATAGAACAATGGGATACAGGTACTTAATAACAAACCCCACCCCACCTCACTATCTATCAAGGGTCTATGATAATTCTCCTACAATATTCTAGCATTCTAAAAAGTCAAACCATTCATCTTCATATATTTCCTGAGGGACACTGTTTAGAAATATTATTGTCCCAAGTGAAAGAGCCCCTCACTCTTTCAACACAAACCACACATATAGAACCCAGGATAACCAGGGTAACAAGAAAGGCTGAGTCCAGTGTGGTTGTATAACGAGTCTGATTAGTGCAGACCCAACTGGGGTTCTTGGTCATCCTGTGCCCCTAATAGATACAGGGTGACTTGCACATAAGAGGGGCCGGGGAAGCTGGACAAAGAGTTTCCTGACCTCTCTAAAGTAATCTGGGTTCCACGAGCCCCCCACTCCTGTCACATTCACTCTCCTAGCATTCAAGAGAGGGGAGATGACTCTGGAGGAGCAGCTAAGGACCTCCAATCTCAAGAACCAGACTGTCAGACATAACCATGCTGGACATAGATGTAGAAAAGCATTCAGTGACTGGCCTGAGGAGAAGGAGCACAGGGTTCCAGTAGCTGAACAGTGCTAGCAAGGGGAACAATGGCCTAATTGCCCAATAAGGCATCGCTGCCATTACCTCCACAACTTCTGTTTAGGGTTTTCGTAGAAACCCAAGGATGACCAGGACTTGAAGAATCGCACAGGACCCACTGCATTTCCAATGATCCGTTAGGGCATCTGCACCTGCAAAACCTCCACATATAGAGCCCATTAGTTGGACTCTGGAAAGAAAGCCTGTTGGAATATTCTGGAATCCAGGGAAAAAGCCTTTAAGATGTAGGCTCGATTCCTCTGAGCCCAAGACATAATTGGTTCCACTTCCTGTAATAGAGAACAGGCTGTAACCCCCCCTTATCTTTTAACAAAGGAGACAGCTGTAGTGTTGTTGACTAGCCTAAGAGCACTTATGCTCCCTTTGTTATATGGTGAAAGGCCTGTAGGGTGCAGAAGGCTGCCTGTAGTTTCAGAATGTTCAACCGAATCTTGTGAAATTGACAGTCCCGCCTGCCTTGAGCTATCCCCGACAGGCAGCAAGCCCCCCATCCTATATTGGTGGTATCGGACACGATTGTGAACCAGGAAATGGGGCAATGGAAAGGTAAATGAGCCAGTTTCTCCATTGCAGCCACCAGGGGACTCACTCTCATGACTAAGGTTATGTAGATTACCTTAATTCTGCTTCCTGGCTCCCACTGCTGGAGAAACCCCTTCCAGAGCGTCCACTTGACCATCGGATCTGTAGACACCATAGTGTCGATCATTTTAGATGCTGAAAGGTACATTGTTGGGAAGAAGACAGGGCCAGGAGTATTTGGTTTCAGAACATCAGGATCCAGAGACAAAGCAATGGTCCTCTTGATTATATTGAACTGAACCCCAAGGCACACAAGAGACTCAGTGGGCTCCAGGTGTCTCTTTTCCAGAATCAGCTGCCAGCCGAATTTTGAGGAGAAGCTGCCATCTGTCTTGGGACAGTAGGAGAAGAACATAAGTAAGTAAGTAACTATGCAGGCGTATGCTCCTTGCTTTGATAAAAACCTTAACCAAAAAGATCTTTAAAACACAAAGGGTGATGTTGAAAGCCTGAATGGTAGACAAGCGAGCTGGAGATGGTCTTGACCTACAGCAAACCAAAGGAACATGCGGAAGTCTTCCACAATGGGCACATGAAAGTAAGCATCTTTAGGTCTACTGGAAATGAGCCAGTCACCTGGGGCTGGACTCCCTATGAATCAGGGACAATGAATCTTGAACTTCTCCTTTTGATGAAAATTGGGTTAGGTGCAAGAGGTCGAAAATCGCAAAATTTCGCAAGATGCTCCTCTTCATGACCATAAAGAGAGGAGAGTACATGACCTGAAATCTCTCGCATCCTCGGACTGGCACAGCAGCACTTTGTGACACCAGTGACTTTACGTAATCCAAAAGTATATGCTTCATTTTACGTCAGAGTGAGGCAAATCTGTGGAAATTAATCTGAGATGAGGAGAACGTCTAATGGACCATGCGTGTCCTGAAAATACCTCTTTGATGTTCCAATAGTCCGAGACTTAAACTCAGTAGCTTTTTGGATACCCAAGGTCAAGCTTTTAGCATACTTCTAAAGGGGATATCTGGGCTTTCACCAGCTCTTCCTAAAATCCAGACCTGGTCTGTAATAACATGCGACCCTCGCATGCTCTAAACTTTGTCCTCTAGACTGTGTTGTCTTATGGCCTAGCAGGCGCCGGTCCTGAGGCAAGACCCAAATTGCCAACTGTGGCCCAGGTTATGGTGCTGTCCAGCTTGCCAAAAAATGAAGCTCCCTCAAAGGGATCTTACACTAGGTCTGTTAGGGGCGGGATCAGCAAGCCCAGGCCCCAGCCATAGCACTCACTTTGTTGTAACTGACAGGAGCAAAACCCACGCCACTATGCTGATGATATCAATTGAAGCCTCACCATGGAAACCGACACCAGCTCCTCCTGAACTACCGAGTTTCTGAAAACACTCTTGAATACTGCGTTCACATTCTCCTTCCACGTTTCCATCACTTTAAACATGGCCACAAGAGCTCAGGCTGACTTTAAGGCTATTCACTGCATCTTCCATCGAAGAGCGACATGCTTGCTTGCCTCATCAAGGCCTCAACAGCCAGGAAGGCAGCCTTTAGGTGCTTCACATCCTTATCTCTGAATGGATAGAGCTTGGTCATCTTGCTCAGAAGGGAGGTATATCTCGAGACCTTGCTCCGCTCATCCAAAATTATGTCCCTTATTTCCGTTAGGAATGGGAAATTAGAACACTCTGTCTAGAGGTGCTTAAAGAACTACCTCTTGCTTTGCAGAAGACTCTACATGTTCTTACTCGTGTTAATGCCCCCTTCATTGCCTTGACCAAAGGCGTCACAAGGGCAAAGGGACATATATCGTTCTGCCTCACGTTCTGAGGTCTTCATAGATGGATGGCTTTGTTGAGACTGTTCCAGTTCTTCCTGACTGTCCCTATTAGGAGATCACACCATAACGGCTGTTAGACTTTGCGTGTGGCTTGTACCCCACTCTCTAGGGGTTTTCTGTACTGCACTCCTCACCAGAGATTCCATTTGCTTGAAATCACTATCCCCTTTTCCAACCACCTGGGCTTAGTATGGCTCACACAGAGACTTGACCTCTGGGACCTAAGTCCTGCATCCCCAGCAGGCTCCTTCCTTGGACCGGCTGACATGGCGGTGGATGTGGTGCCTAAATGAAGAGTCAGAGCTTCTGCTATGAAGGCTGGACCCTGACGGTGACCAATGACGACTAAATCTGGAAGAAGAATGTTGATGTAAGGACCTAACGAGGTCTTTATCACCTCGTGCCGTGTATTGTCAATCTGACCTAGAAGGACTTAAAACCCTAAAAAGAAAACAAAATAAGGTAGAAATGAAAGGGTTAAAAACCCAAATGGAGTGCCCAGGCACTCCAACGAGTATCCCCGTTACACACGGGCTGGACACAAGAGGAGGGGGGGGGGGCAGTGATACATCCGTAATGTGGAAATTGAACAGACAGCCAACCTGCACAGGTGATAGAACCATCAGGATCACACACACAGGCAGCACCCAAGGGTATTACTGCAGAACATATACCTGTGATGATTGCACACAGCATTTAGGGAACCTGCTGCAAGCTAACCACAGAGAAACCCCAATATCAACAGTGCTGACCGCTGATTGAATTTCTCCACTGTAATGAAACCACCACCGCCCACAGTGTGCATGCGCTGAGCCCCTGGGCATGAGTAACCCAGGGACACCAGGCCAAAAGAGAGAGCAGTGGCTTGGAACACAAATGCGCTCCAGCCGCCATAAGCTAGAAGACACTAGAGCCAGGGAAGAAAAACAGACAAACACACACAACTGCTGCCATGGAATATGCAAAATAAAAATATACATCACTGCATATGGCATCCCCCAAGGCCATGCCTGAATACAGAAGACGCTTCTGCACAGGCCCAGGGCATTTATGGCTACCTGCTAATAGCAAGGCTCTTAGGCCGTACTGCCGCTTTGCCTGCCAATGGCCAAGTTTAAGCTCTTCATGGCACCGCATCCATTGCCCTTCTCCACCCCGCTAATAGCTGGGGATTGCTAGAGACTCCACATGGCACCGAGTCAATCGCCCTTCCCCACCCCGCTAATAGCTGGGGCCTCCGCATGGCACTGAATCCATCACCCTTATCCACCCCGCTATTAGCTGGAGATTGCTGGAGACTGCACACGTCTTCCAGGGCACAGCTTGCCGAACAACCAGGCCTCGATCGTGGACACTTCATCCAAGGTAAGACTTCAACCATTCCGGTCCTTAGGAGGAGGACAAAAAAGGAAAGCAGCCTCTGGCTCAGAGCAAAGATTTATGGGAGTGGGGTCCTATAGGGGAGGAGTGGAGGCGGGGTTAACCCATATGTATGCTGCCATAGAGTCTGTCAGAAAAAGTATTTTTACAGGGAATACAAAAATATTTTTTTCTCTATCATTCATTGAACGATACAGCTTAAATTTCTCATGGATGGGACGTCCCGAAGCAGTGCCAGAATGACAGGGGCCACAAACAACAGAATTAGAAACCAACCCTCAGGCAGAACTCAAAAAGGCAGCCTGCAAGACTTTCATCCAAAGCTGGCATCCACAGAGGCACCGATATCAACTGTAAAAACTTGGCAAACGTGAACCGATGACCAAGTAGCCACCTTGCAAACCTGAAACATAGAAGCAAAGTGATAAAAGGCCCAGGGCACAATTTAACTCCCTGGTAGAATGTGCCATATATGGAAGCGAAACCTTGAAGCCTGCAAGAGCATAGAATTAGATCACTGTTCTACAAACACAAGCCACCTCTCTTGGATGAGAGGGACTAGGACACATGGAAGGTAAAACTATATCCCTGTTAAGGTAAAAGGCTGACACCACCTTATGCAAGAAAGATAGTCTCAGACGAAGAACCACCATGTTCCTATGAAACATCAAAAAGGGCTGCTTTCAGGAAAGAGCCACAAGTTTGGACACTCGATAGGCAGAAGTGATGGCCACCTTTTGTGACAAGTTGGAGACGGAAATATTCCAAATGTCTTTTAATGGATGTTTTTGTAAGGCAGACAAAGCAAGGTTCAGGTCCCAAGGTGATAGGGGAGGCCTAGAAGGCAGAACCACCAGAGTTACCCCCTGGATGAAGGTACGGAGGAGAGAAACAGGCCAGAGGATGTTAAAAAAGAATGGCCAATGCACATATCTGGCCTTTAATTGAAATAAGGGCCAACCTACAATCCCCCCACCCCCTGAAGAAAGGTCGGAATACGGTCAACCGAGAACTTGAGGGATGACCTCCAGAGATTCAGAAAAGGTGAAGTAGACCTTCCAGGTGCAATAGTAGATAAACCAAGTAGACTTCCAGCAATGAATAACAGCAGGGAAAAGACCCTTGTACTTTATCAACTGTGTCTGAACAGCCAGGCTGTTAAAGCCAGCAATTGTAAAGCAAGGTGGTAAATTGGACCTTGAAAGAGGAGGGCTGGGCAAGGTGACAGGCACCAAGGTGTAGGTGTGTCTGCAGAATGAGATCTGTGAACTAAGCCCTGCGTTGCCAATCTGCAACAACTAGAATGCCCTCTCACTGAATCCATGATAGCAACCAGGGCAGGATCTTCAACAGTGGGAATGCATAAATCAGGGCAGATTGGTGCCACAGAGCCTCCACCACATCTGCCCACACGGCCCTGGACCGGGAGACAAATGTGGGAGCCTTCCAACTAAATCCAGGACATGAAGATGCTGACATCTGGGGTGCCCCAATGCTGAAAAATTGAAGAAACAATTCAGGGTGTAGAGAACACCCCCCCCCCAATCTAGACCTGGATCCAGGGCCACTGCAGAGCTCCTGGTGCTGCCCTGGTCATTGATGTAAGCCACTGTGTTGGCGTCATCCAACTGCACTTAGACTGGACAACCCTTGAGAAATGCTGTTAAATGAGAGAGAAAAAGACAGACCACTCGAAGCTTCAGGATATTGATGGGAAGGCTGGACTCCTCCAGAGCCCAGTGGTCATGGACAGAGGAATGCTCCAACACACCCCCCCACCTGAAGAGGCCTGGCATCATTGGCGATAATCCGCCAACTGAGGGAAAGACAGAAGACGTCATCCCTGACAGAAGAAGTAAAGAGCGCATCCACAAAATCAACGATGCCTTGGTTGGGCAAGAGAACTGCATGGGAAAGTCTAAGGACCCTGGAGATCTGTTCCACTTGGTCAGGATCTCTCATCGCAGAAGTCTGGTGTGATGTTGGGCATAAAGAACTACTTAGAAAGAAGCCACCGTGAGACTCAGAATCCTCATACAAATACGAATACATATTGTCCGCAAGGAAAGGAGATGCTAAACGTGAAGATACAACTTCTGGAGTTTCTCCTGAGGGAGAAAGACCTTGGCCACGGACATGTCCAGCAAGCGTCCCACATATTCCAGATCTGAGGAGGGAAGCAGGAGTCTTGATTGTAATGGACAGATCTCTCTTCAAGTCTGATGCTGACTGCATTCGAAGCAGCAGGTTCTCCAAGTACCCCACAATCCAAATCTCCCATAGGTGTAGAAGGGTCAACCCCGGGGCCAGGACCTTGGTGAAGACCCGCAGAGCCGAACCCAAGGTGAATTAGAGGAACCTGATGGTAGCAACAAATGGGGGCGTGAAGGTAACTATCCGTGATGTTGAAGATCAAGGAGGCTACAACTGAGCGCACTGACTCCATGCAAAACGTGTTTAGGAAGGAATTTAGGGATTTGAGGTCCAGAACTGGACAAACCCTGTCCTTCTTTGGAACAACAAAGAGGTTGGAATGAAACCCTCTGAGCCATTTGGGGGTGGAACCAGGGCTATAACACCCTGATCCAAGAGTCCCTGAACTGCAGAATGCAAGTCAACTAGCTGCTGTGGAGACAGACAGAAGTTTGAAGTAAAAATATGTGGTGGTGGTGGTAAAGAGTGAAATTCTATCGTATTATAGCCAAAAGAAATTACCTCTAAGACCAATCTGTCTGAGATGTGCGCCAGCAAGCTGAAGCAGACATCCCCCCAGCTTGAAGTGTTGAAGTGGGGGTGCACCTTTATGCGGAGGGGGATTTTTCCACAGACTTGGAGATCTTGGGCTGCCAAGAACATTTGGTGGCAATGGAGGCAGAAGGCTTGGTGGCCTTGTACTTAGAGATTGGATTGTGGCCATTAAAAAAGGTGCCTGTGAGCTGAAAAGGATGGCCCCACCTGGTCTAAAAAGATATAAACTACAGTGTGTGCTTTTTTAAAATGATCATGCTAAATACCTTTTCTCACACCACCGCTGTGCAGTCACATCATCCACCTCCATTCTCCTTCCCTGATCTAAGGAGATCAGCGGGAGGGGCTGAAATTTCCCTCTGATGTCAGCCAGGCAGCAGAGGGAGATCATGTGACCGTGCAGCGGCGGTGTGCGAGAAGGTATTTAGCATGATCATTTTCAAAAAACATACACACTGTAGTTTAAATCTTTGAAGACCAGTGGGGATACCAGTCTTTGTTTTAGTGGAATAGCGTCAGCAGGGGAGGGGAGGGGTAGGGAGGAGATTGGCTCTTACACTACGAACTGACAAGCAGGGAGGGAGGGGGAGAGGGGAGAGACTCAGAACACACAGTGTGATGACAGAGGGACATAAACTATCATGGATAGGATTACCCTTGTCAGCAAACACAGGGGGACACAGGAACAGGCAGGATCAACCAGGTATATATAAACCATAAACCACACTTCTGCATGCGTTTCACAGCTACCCGGACATGATGTCACTGAGGAACCGGAATCTGCATTGATGCATTTCGCCCCTCCAACAGGGTGTTATCAAAGACCTGCACCCGGAACGCACGTGGAACTGTGGACACCACGCATGTTCCTGGACTAGGTGAATCGCACAATTGCTCTCATTGCATTGCACAGATTGTATGAACTGCAAATTTATCTCTGGAAAATTGTAAGTGAATTTTTTTATGTGTACTGAAATAAAAGGAACGTATTACACTATTTGGATCCTCTCTCTTT
Organism: Pelophylax lessonae; assembly: GCF_965119305.1. Taxonomy (NCBI): domain Eukaryota; kingdom Metazoa; phylum Chordata; class Amphibia; order Anura; family Ranidae; genus Pelophylax; species Pelophylax lessonae. The sequence goes on from NC_138770.1 coordinate 39,129,869, forward strand.
TCTATATGCGAGTGGTGATCTCATAAGGACCCACAGGAAGTGACCTCTCTCCACCTACCAGAACAAGCTGGATAGACATGCAGTATTGCTAAGGGGTCCATGTTGTCTGGTAAGTGCAAGCACTTTGGGGTGTGGAGCACAGACCACCCCATGAGAGTTACAGAATGTTACGGCACTTCCACAGTTTGGCACAGAAGCACTTTATTTGATTAATTTTATGGACTTTCATAGGCTACTTGCTTGTTTCATATATTAAATCAATTTTTTGCACATATAGGTTTACATGATTTATTTGCATTTTAAATTATATCTCTTAGAATGTTCATTGTTGATAAAAGGTTTAAATACGTTTTGGCACACAAGCACTTTTTTTAAACCAATGGATTTCCACTAACCATTAGTTTGATTGTTGCATATTATATGTTGTAATTGCAGTTTAAGTAGCACTGTATTTGCGCTGTGGTTTATGGTTTATATATACTTTCACTGTGTGATGAACAGCAGCAACAGGAATTTATTGATTTAAGAGCACAAACACACGTAGCGCGGGTTTTTACATATAAAAAAAAGGATCAACCAGGTATTTTATAGCATAGAATGGAACAAATTACACTGCAGAAGCATTATGCTATTTATTATGCATTAAAGGAACAGGATCTTTTTTTTTTTTTTTTTTTTTTTTTTTTTAGTGTTACAACCACTTTAAGCCAGAGGAGGCGGTGTAAGACCACTGAGGAGGAGACAACATTCCAAAGACCACAGCTGAGTTGCACAAGTACTGGAGGTCATTGATAAGTTGGCCCACTAGGTCCACATGAGCGGAAGAAATCTGTTCTGCAGCCAACACCAGGCACTTGGTGCACTCAGTCAGGGTCTGGGAAACCATAACCGAAGCCAGGTCTGGACAAATTAAGGCACCAGAGGCTGCGTAAAGCGAGAATGCTGTACTCTCCAATTTCTTTCTTAGCAAACACTTTAAAGGGATAGTGAACAGTGAATCATTAGAGCATTTAAAAATGAAAGGGCCAGATGCGCCCACAGTTTATAAATGAGATAGTCAAAAAAGGTATTGTGGAGGAAGGAACTGCCTACCCAGCCTGCCCCAGGGCATATAGCTTGTCCAGAAAGTGCGGGAAAATGGCATCGACAGCCTGGCCCTTGAGCCCACATACCCTCCCAAAGACAGAGACAATGTACGATCTACTAATGGTCAAAACCAATTGACACTATTCTGTACTCTTACTCCTGGACCTTTCTGCTGCCTTTGATACAGTTGACCACCCCCTCCTCTTCAAAAAACTCCACTCCTTTGATCTCCATGACTGTACTCTTCACTGGTTCTCTTCCTACTTATTCAACCGCACCTTTAGCATTACTTACAATTCTACTTCCTCCTCTCCTCTTCCTTTCTCTGTTGGGGTCCCCCAAGGTTCTGTTCTTGGACCTCTCCTATTTTCAATCTACACCTCCTCTCTGGGTCAGCTCCAATACCATCTCTACGCTGACGATACCCAAATCTAGTTATCCCCCACCCCCCGCAGCTCACTCCCTCAGTCTCCTCACGTATCACTAATTTACTATCAGATATATCAGTCTGGATGTCACACCACTTCCTCAAACTCAATCTATCCAAAACCGAACTTATAATTTTTCCTCCACTAAGTGCCCCTTCCCCCGATCTCTCTGTCAATATCAATGGCACAACTATCAGCCCATTCCCGCATGCCAAGGTCCTAGGTGTCGTCCTGGACTCTGAACTCTTCTTCAAGCCCCACATCCAAGCACTGTCCAAATCTTGCCGCCTCAACATCCCCAAAATATGCCCCTTTCTAACCAATGACACAACAAGCTCCTAGTTCACTCCCTGGTCATCTCGCGCCTCAACTACTACAACTCCCTTCTCATTGGCTTACCTCTACAAAGGCTACCCCCCCCCTTCAATCCATCATGAACGCTGCTGCCAGACTCATCCATCTTACCAATCGCTCAGGGTCCACTACTCCTCTCTGTCAATACCTCCACTGGCTTCTGATCACCCAACGAATTAAATTCAAAATACTAACAACATCTTACAAAGCCATCCACAGTTTAACCCCCAGCTACATCACTAGCCTAGTCTCAAAATACCAACCTAATCATTCTGTTCCTTCCTCTCACAACCTCCTGCCCTCTAGCTTTCTCCTCACCTCCTCCCATGCTCGCCTCCAGGACTTTTCCAGAGCCTCTTCAATCCTATGGAACTCCTTACCCCAAACTGTCCGATTATCTCCTACTCTATTAGCTTTTAGACGATCCCTGAAAACCCTCCTATTCAGAGAAGCCTATCCTACCCACACCTAACAACTATACTTCTATTTTCTCCATCAGCTCATCCCCCACATTTATTGCCTTTTGTTTCACTTGACCCTCCCTTCTAGATTGTAAGCTCTAAAGAATTGAGCAGGGCCCTCTAATTCCTCCTGTATTGAATTGTATTGTAACTGCATTGCAAAGCGCTGCACAAACTGTTGGCGCTATATAAATCCTGTATAATAATAATAATAATAATGTGGAAAAGTAGCAGACAAGCTGCTACAGCTGAGAAAAAGAGACACTGTGTGCAGCGAACTCAGCCAGACAGAGAAAAGAATAATTGTGTCAGTGCTGAACCAATACAGCACACACTGAGGTCTTCACTAGCCCACGGCCAGGTAGAGTGGATGGCAGGAGATAGAAGGCAGGTAAAGGAGGAACCCACACAGGAGAAACAGGGGTTAAGGAGGAAGTACCCAGGGGCCAGGGAATACCTACAGTGTAAACCCATTCCATCCCTTCCCACCCACGAGATATACTCACGGACCGCAGGGACAACCTGAGACTTGTAGGTCTCCTTGCAGGAATCTCCAGGCGTTGGGATGAAACACCTCTGATCCTATATGATCTGAGTGTCATCAGCCGATGCACAGAGCTGCGCCGGAAGAAACCGATCCAACCGTCGTACGCATCCACCGAGGGGGCGAGCTCCTGCCTGCCGCTCTGGTGAGTAAAGCAGTCACAGCCGATGCTGGGGGGGACGTCCGGATCTATAATACCCGGCTTGTCGCCCAGCACCACAGTTGATTGAAGAAAAAACAATCTTTGTTGACAGAATCCAAAACGTGAACGAAAGAAAAAATAAAAAAACTAGGGAGCTACAAGCTCCACAACTAAACTCCTAAGACGCTAGGCAAAAACTGAATCCTGGGTTGGAGATGGAGGGTCTGGCCACCACCAGAGGGATGCCCCTAAGGCGTGCTTTTAATTTAAGTTACACTAGCGTCCCACTCCTGAAGGTGGAGGCATCAAACACATTCACCATGGCTGGGCAAACGTGTGACCTCTAAGTGTTTGTGAAATCTTACACCACAAAATGTACTCAGCCAACGCAAGGTAGAGACTCCATTTTTATTTTTCTACTGCTATCAATGGCCAATACGGTACAACACTTCATCCATGTCTTTGGTGAACTCCGATCTCCTTATGAAGTGTTTCTTACATGATGAAGATCAACCATGAAGTATATCTGAGGTGTATATCAGGGTGTACTTCTTCCCCACATGTCCAGCAACATTCATATAGAAGACATTTCCCACACACAAGGCACTAAAACATCTTGAGGGTTGTGCAAGATCCCTAAAGTACAGGAAGACAGGACTTCAAGCTTCTCCCCTGTGTGCAATCTCTGATGTCGGTAAAAAGTGGACTTGTCTGAAAAACATTTCCTGCACTCTGGACATTAATATGGCTTCTCACCTGTGTGCAGTCTTTGATGTCTGTAAAGATTGGACTTGTCTGAAAAACATTTCCTGCACTCCGGACAGGAGTACGGTTTTTTCCCCCGTGTGAGACCTCTGATGTATGACAAGATCTGATTTTTGAACAAAACATTTCCCGCACTCAGAACAGAAATACGGCTTCTCACCAGGGTGTAATCTCTTATGTCTGTAAAGAGAATACCTGTCTGAAAACCATCTCCCGCACTCAGAACAGTTATACGGCTTTTCCCGAGATTGAGACCTTTGATGTTTGACAGGTTGTGAATTTTGTACAAAATATTTCCTGCACTCAAAACAGGAATACGGCTTCTCACTTGTGTTTAATCTCTGATTAATAGAAAAGATGGAATTACTTGAAAAACATTTCCCGCACTCAGGACAGGAATGTGGATTTTCCCCCGTGTGAGATCTTTGATGTCTGTAAAGGTTGGATATGTCTGAAAAATATTTCCCACAATCAGAACAGGAATATGGCTTCTCCCTCGTGTGGAACCTTTGATGTTTAACAAGTTGTGATTTTTGTGCAAAACTTTTCCTGCACTCAGGACATGAATATGGCTTCTCCCCTGTGTGCAATTTCTGATGTTTGTGAAGACTGGATTTTACTGAAAAACATTTTCCGCACTCAGGACAGGAATGTGGCTTCTCACCTGTGTGAGATCTTATATGCTCATTAAGACGGGACTTAAAATTGAAACTCTTCCCGCACTCAGTACAGGAAAACCTCTTATCTGTTGGAAGGATGGCACCGTCCCTCACAGGATAAGAGGAATACGATGGTCCATCTACACTGTGTGGTGCCGGATGGACATTTGAGGTAGCCGGGTTTTCTCCTGGACTATACTGTGTGATGTCCTCATCTTCTACTTTACAGTCTGGAGACAAAGTGAGACAATCCTCTGAGGTTTTCCTCATCTCCCGTCCATCTACTAAAATAGAAATAAAAAGATTATTACTAGACATCAGCAGATTGGTTCCCCTAAACCAGGACTCCGCCCACATCAGGCAGCTTCGTCTCTGAGGATCTTACAATTCCACCCTCAGGGTAACTAGTAAATGGGTCCTCTGATCTACCAGTTCATTTCTTTATTCATGGACCTTAGTCAGAGAGTGAGGAAACGAGTACGGTCTTCTGAAGGAGTGACAGTGATGAGGAAATTATCAGGCAAATGTCCCAACCCCCTCTATCACTCATAAATAACAGCAGGGCTGAGCCCCACCAGAGGCCAGAGAGTGAGGATAGAGAGAGAACAATTAAGGTAAAGACTGGACTAATTCTGTTCTAGAATCTTCAAGTCACATTATGATGCCAGCTGAAACCCAGAATCTCCATAAATCCAGTCTAGATACATAAATTGTGTCTGCAGCACAGAGAAGGAAGATTATCCAAAAGGAATACAGGATGGGGGAACACAGCTCAGGAAAGTGACCAGGGTATTACAGGCTGATATCACCCAGTCCTTGCCCTACTCTGGACCAATCAGTGAGCAGTATGGGTGGAGGAATGTATTTAGTGTTAATGACCCACCTGTGCTGATCTCTGTAGGAGTGTCCTCTTCTATAAATGTCCCCGTTATTCCATCCTCCTCCATAGACTGCTGATCATCTCTCACATACGTCTCTTCTTCTGCTTTAACTTTAGAATCTCTCAGGTTTCCACTCTGAATATATAATAAAAATGACATCAATGGTAACAATGCAGATAATGTACAGATCCTAATGATACTATCAGTGATTGTTCCTCATCTACCTGATGATGGTGAGGGATGGTGTGACTTTCCTGTGTGGAATCCCGGGAATACAGAGGATGGGGACATCTCTCTGGTGGGATTCGGTAGCTGGATGACTTCACCATGGTGTCCTGGAACAGATTTTTGTGTGCTTTTAATATTACAGATTTCTCCATCACTCCCTCCTCATCATCCTCCTCTTTTATCTCTTCTTTAAACTCAACATTAGACTCTCTCAGGTTTCCTATCTGAGTTTATAAAAAAATGAAATTATTTGTAACAATGCAGATAATGTACAGATTCTCAGTGATTGTTCCTCCCCTACCTGATGATGGTGAGGGATGGTGTGACCTTCCTGTGTGGAATCCCGGGAATACAGAGGACGGGGACATCTCTCTGGTGGGTTCCCATTACTGGATCCATCTGTAGGAAACACACACACTGACTGAATACATTGTTTCTATGTGTTTATCAGATGATGGGGGATCTAGGTGGACCCTCCGTACTGCTCTCTCCTTTACAATAAAGTCTCCTCTTACCCGGTGATGTGAGGGGCGGCTGATTCTCCATCATGACGTCCTTGTAGAGATCCTTGTGTCCTTCTAAATACTCCCACTCCTCCATGGAGAAATAGACAGTGACATCCTGACACCTTATAGGAACCTGACACACACAATGATACAGTCACCATCCAGACACATCCCTTGTCTGTTACTGGATAATGTCCCAGAATTCCCAGCACCGCTCACCTCTCCTGTCAGCAGCTCCATCATCTTCTTGGTGACTTCTAGAATCTTCTGCATGTTGTGTCTCTCAGGTTTTAGGGAGTCACATGGAGGCACTGTGATAGTCATATGAGCTCCTGACTCCAGAAGAGGAAATCTCTGTATTGGAAAACCAATAGGAATATCATGTTAGAATCTCAGAATTCTCCTTAACCTCTCCAGTCAGGTCTGTGTTTTATTAATAGAGATAAGAGTGATGTCATGTGACCTCCCAGAATCCTTCTCACCTCTCTGGTCAGGTCTGTGTATAGTAATAGAGATAAGAGTGATGTCATGTGACCTCCCAGAATCCTCCTCACCTTCTGGTCAGGTCTGGGTTTTGTAAATAGAGATAAGAGTGATGTCATGTGACCTCCCAGAATCCTCCTCACCTCTCCAGTCAGCAGGTAGATGATCTCCAGGGTGAGGTTTAGTATCTTCTCAGTCACGTGACTCCGGTCCTCCTCCATCCTCATTGGTGCCATCATTTGATCTATACAGATCTCCTTGTAGATGGATAACTTTGGGAAATGAAAGTAAGAATTATTTGGATGGTATTGGTCATACAATAATATGATGTGGATGTAAGGGGGGGGGGGGGTAATAGTAGGGTTGCTGTACATTTTACAACTACTGCCCCCATGGGAACACAATTAGTTTGAACTGTTTAGTATTTTTTACATTTCCAAGAACCCAGAACTCTCTTGGCCTGCTAGATCAGAATATTACATCTTTCAACTGTGTTTAATTTAGTTTTACATTTAAGAACTACTGCCCCCATTAGAACGCATTTAATCTGGACTGTTTAGTGTTTGCTAGATATAAGATAATACTTTATTGTTATTGGATACATACAACAAAATGTATCACAAAAACAGTTACCAGCTATATGTAATAGTTGCCCAAATCCTCCTCTGCTCGTTTCCCCCACTGACGCTGCTGGCTCCTCCTCCCTGTTGAGTTCCCCAATAGCAAGCTGCTTTTGTTGTGCGTGCTTGCACCTGAGCCACCTCTGTTTGTCCATAAGACACACACAGCGCAGCTTGACCCCCATTATTACTGCACAGCAAGTTTGATTGTGTTCAGCTGAGCAAAACTCCTGCTTGATATCCCTTCTTGAATTGAGGACCAATTTACTCGTTCAATATATGTTGTGCCCATGGGCCATGTATGTGCATTTTTATTGTTTGTTAGAGCTAGGTGAAGGGTTGTTACATTTCTTTGTTTTGACTTTGATATTTTTGAACCCAATAAAATTTTGATACTTTTTTGATACAGCATACCTGGGGGTCACTTTATACAAACGTTCCCTAAGAATTCTTCCCACCATTTCAATCCACCTTCAGCTGTCTCCTCACTGGCTGTGATTTAAAGCAGCTGGAGCCAATGGCTCCTACTGCCATCTCAAAGCCAATAAGAAGTGAGAGAGTCAAGAGAGCCTTGGCTCTTGGGCACATCGATGAATTGACATCGGTCTCAGGTAAGTAAATGGGAGGGGCTGGGAGGGAACCGCCCTCAAAAGTTAATACTAACACTTCTGGTCCTTCTAAACTTCTCAGTCTAAATTCCTCTTTTGACCTGAAGCAACGGATACAGGCTTCTACTCACTCTGATGGCAACACCCTTGACCTTGTATTCTCTAAGGCAGGCCATAGACGATTCGAATTTCTTTCGAAAATCGTAAATGGCAGTGTTTTCGAACGATTTTCGTATAGTTAGTGTGGTATGTAAAACGTTCGATTTTCGTACGACAGCAAAAATTCACATATCCAACATGTTGGGTTTTTTTGCGAAAATCGGCCGAATTTCGTATCATTAGTGGGGGAGTTGTATGATTTTGCCTAACAAAACACAGAACAGTAGGGAGTGTGTCCGGTAGAGATGTGGTTAAAAGGCACTAAAAATAGTGTTTTGTCGTACGATTTTCGGCTCACATTGATGGTACACTCGATGATGTGCACGAGTGCCGCTTTCGTTTATCGAACGATAAATTGTACGTAATTCGAATCGTCTATGGCCTGCCTTACCCCGTGCACTCCGTGCAACCTCTCCAACAATCCTCTCCCATTCTCTGATCACCACCCTATTAGTTTTATGTTCTACCTGTCCTCCACCACCTGTCCTGCCAACCACCTAACAATCACCCGTAGAAACCTTTGCCACCTCTTCTCTACTACTCACCACCTCTGACAAAATCTCACCCCCCTGTCCTGCCCCAATCTAATCTCTTCTGTCTACAACAGATCCCTGTCCTCTGCCCTGGATGCACTTACTTCTCTCACTATACACACAAAATCAGGCCTCGATTCCTACAACCTTGGCAAACAGATGACACCAAAGTCTCAAAAAACGTAGCCGTGCTTTTGAGCGTTTGTGGCATAAGACTTAAGCCCCGTACACATGATCAGATTATCGAACGATCTGCCGTCTGTTTTTTGTGGCATGCTAGTCTGATGTGGAAAGTTAAGAGGTTATTTTCATACAAATTCTCCCGTACGACAGAATCCTACATCAGAAGTGATGTCATGTGTTGGATTTTTTGTATGTGTTCTTTCGTCTCTGAGCATGCCTAGTCTTGCTCTTAAGATTTTTTCCCAACGAAAACTGTACTAATAAAATGAAAATCGGACGTTGTGTTGACGGACGATAAAAATTTTATAGCCTGCACATCAGGATTTTTTTTCAGCCGAAAAAAAAGGAGTCGGTTGTCGAAAGCACTATGGCTATGCTAACAATCCGAAAATCGGCAGATCGGTTGTTGAACGAAATTTCCCTTCAGTTCTTATCGTGTGTATGGGCCTTTAGTCTCAAAGTGACTTCAACCAATAAAAATCTGCCCTTCATTTCCACAAATCTGAGGCTCTAGGGGTGGGAATCCCGCCTCCGCTTTTGACGCACCTTTTCTCAACGTTGCCTTTTAAGTGGACCCGGACGGCACTGACCTACCTGGGTACCCAGATACCTTCTGACCTGTCTCGACTCTACGAGCTGAACTTCCCTCCCCTCCTGACTCACATTCGTCGATTACTAACTTCTTGGAATACGGGATTGCACTCGTGGTTTGTGAGATGCAACTTACTTAAGGTGACGATTCTCCCTAAAATCCTATATCTCTTGCAGGTCCTGCCCGTGAAGATCCCGTCTTCCTTTTTTTGCCCAAACCCATGGTGTTTTCCTGAAGTTTATTTGGGCACATGGGAGACCAAGGCTCTCTTGTGCCCAACTGACGTTGCCGAAACAATTTGGGGGTCTGGCCCTTCCGGATGTCGCGAAATACCACCAAGCTGTCCCCCTGGGCTGGCTACTAGATTGGCGGCGGCATTCACCAGGTAAGCTCTAGGTACAGATTGAAAGAGGGCAAACTCCTGCCTCCCTGGGGGGGGGGCACCGTGGGTTGTGGGGGACCTCCCTCACCATATCCGTGCACACCCCACGATTGGGGTGACGATAGCGACTGTCTGTCGACTCTTGCCCCACCCCTCCATCTCCACACGGACGTCTCAGTTATACCCGATCTTGGGAAACCCGGAGTTTACTCCTGGCATGAAAGACCTGGCGTTCCGTGGATTAGAAGCCCGGGGTATTTCTCAGGCCTCTCACTTTCTTCAGGGGTCCCGTTGGCCGACAATGGTGGAATTGACGGCAGGGGGTGGCCCCTTTTAATTGGGATTCTGGCATGCAGCCCAAATCCATCATTTTCTTCATTCTCTGCCAGCGTCTTCGTTGTTTGCGTGGGATCATACCCCTTATGAGGAATATTGTGTGGGGAGTGGAAACCTTCCGGGCACGTTGTCTAAATCCTATGGCCTGTTGATCGCCCCAGCGTAGGATTTCATGCTGCCCAGCCTGGGCAAATGGGAAAGGGATCTCCGGCTGACTCTCACCCCGGTGCAACGATTGAAAATATATACTTTGGCTCTTAAAATGCAGACTTGCACGAAACTACAGGAACTGAACTACAAGATCCTCACTCAGTGGTATCGAGTTCCCTCTCTTCTACATAAGCTTTTCCCAGACGCGACGGACCTCTGCTGGAGATGCCAAGGGGAAGTGGGCACAATGCTCCACATCTTCTGGTCCTGCCCCCGCCTTCAGCCCTTTTGGAAGGATGTTAGGGCTCTTCTGGGGGAGCTCTCGGATTGAGAAATCCCGGACACCCCCGAATTTTTCCTCTTGCAAGTGTCTACCATGCCGATATCTAAATGCAAAAAATCAATTATCCCTCATGTGCTGTGTGTGGAAAAATCCTGCATCCCGACGCTGTGGAAATCATCCAGGGCACCGACGATTAAAGACTGCATGCACAGGATGGAAGACATTAACCGCATGGAAGACCTCACCCTCACAAGGCAGCATCGCAGGGAACGCTAGGAGAGGATCTGGGGTTACTGGAATGTCTTTGTATTATCTGACAAAGGGAGGTCACCCATCCCTTGCCCTTCTCACCGTTCGTTTCTCTCGCCCTATACTCTCTCTCTCTACATTCTTTGGTTCTGCTCGGCTCACTACCCATCCTTATTACTTCTTTCTGTACACCTCTTACAAAAATCAGGGAGTGACAGCCGAGAAGGATCACTTCTCATGCACAAATTTTCTTTCTGTTCGGCACAGTGCCTTATTGTTCTCTATCTCAGACAGATATGGTGGACCTTCCCCTGGTAGCAGGGGTGGGCCGCATGATCTTACTGGGCACTCAACAGTATGCTGACCTGGTGGTTTAAATTGTTGTTCAGTTCACATTTCCTTATTGTGCTTGTTGTACTTTATTGACATATGTGCACTACTGTTTTCTTCTCCACTGTTATTCCTTCTAAATAAAATATTTGAAAAAAAAAAAAATCTGCCCTTCAAAAATATAATTCTTGCCTCCAATGTGCCAAGCAGACCTATTTTATCACTCTCATTAACACCTTCTCATCCAGTCCCCATCAACTCTTCTCTACCTTTAAAGGCCAGTACACACGTAGCGATTGTCGGCCGTAAATATTCGGCCGCCAAACGATCGGCCGATTGTCGGCTTGTTAGTATGATGCTTCCGACAACCGACAGCGAATTTTCAGCCGAACAGAATCTGGCATGCAGACTTTAAAATTTTTGTTGGCCGTCACCAGAATGGCCGATTGTTCGCCAGTCAATACAGAATTCGGCCGACAAACAGCAGATTAGCAAGACTGGGCATGCTCAGAAAAGAAAAAACACACGGAAAGTTAACCATCACATGACATCACTTCTGCAGTCGGCTGTTGTTGGCCGACAAAATTCGGTCTGCCAAAGTCTTTAGCACTTTTCAGCCGACAGGACAGCACCGGACAAAAGACGGCCGATCGTTCGGCTGACAATAGCTGCGTGTGTACGGGGCATTACTCTCTACTTCGTCCTCCACTCACTGACTTACTGCCCAGGAGATCGCCAATCACTTCAAACATTAGATTGATACAATTCATGAGGAGAATTCTGCTGTGCAGATACCAAAACTGAGCTCATAATATTTCGCCCCCCCCCCCCCATGTGCCCTTTCCCGACTTCTCTTTCAAGATCAATGGCACAACCATCAACCCATCCCTGCATGCTAGGTGTTAAAGCGGAGTTCCACCCTGGATTTTTTTTTTTTTTTTTTAATACCCCCGGGACAGTCAGGGCTAGTACATTCCACAATGGCTAGCCTCTGATCTGTCCCGGGTTGCACTTACCTGTTAGGACAAATACTTACCTTGCAAACGTCTTGTCCAGCGCTGCCATCTCAGATGTGGGCAGCTTGAAGCCAGCGAGATCCCCTTCGGCGTCTTCTTCCGCCTTCTTTGGTCCCACGATGCTCTGCGCCGGCCCCGACGTCACTTCCGGGTCGCGCGCGTCATCCCTCTACAGCTTCTGACCCGGAACTGACGTCGGGGCCGGTGCAGGCGCAATGATTCCTGGGAGCTATGACGTTCAGCTCCCAGGAATCATTGCAGAGCCAGGAAGTGACGACGGGCCGCGGCCGAGGAAGGAGGAAGAAGGAAGTAAGGTAAGTATTTTTTCTTCGCTAAGAGGTAAGTAAAAAAAAAAAAAAAATATGCGATTATCCATTTCTTTTTCAGGTGACCCGGAGCGAGAAGATGGAGGTAAGTATAAAAATAGGGTGGAACTCCACTTTAACCTGGACTCTGAACTCTCCTTTTGGCCCCACATCCAATCACTTTCTAAAGCTTGCCGCCTCAACCTCCGCAACATCTCCAAAATACGCCCCTTCCCAACCAATGACACCATAAAGCTCCTAGTTCACTCCCTGATTATCGGTCACTTTTGGCGCTTTTCCACTGCATAGAACCGTACCGGCTCGGCACGCTTTTGTGCTTTTCCACTGCGGTACCGCATGGTATAGGGTCGGAACGGTTCGGTACGGTACGGTATAGGTTTGCTTTTCCACTGCATGGAACCGAACGGTACGGTACGGTACGGCTCTGAAAAAACAGTACCTACTCGATTGTGGTTCCAACAGGTACCAAACTGGTACCATATCCCACAATCCTTTGCATACAGTCACTACTAGCCACTGATTGGTCAGAGAATCACACCCACCCCATTGTTATCCCACCCACTTAACTTTAGTACTACTTTAGTGGAAAAGCAAACCTATACCGTACCGTACCGAACCGTTCCGACACTATACCATGCGGTACCGCAGTGGAAAAGAAAACCGGGCCAAGCAGGGCCGAGTAGAGCCGAGCCGGTACTAGCCGGTACTTGCAGTGGAAAAGTGCCACTAGACTACTGCAGCTCCTTCCTCACTGGATAACATTTACATAGGCTATCCCCCCTTCAGTCCATCATGAATGCTGCTGCCAGACTCCTCCACCTTACCAACCGTTCAGTGTCTACAACTCCTCTCTTCCATTCCCTCCAGTGGTCTCCATTCAGTGCCCCCCGCCCTGTCTGCCAATCCCTTCAGTGGCCTCCATTCAGTGCTCCCCACCCCTCTCTGCCAATCCTTTCAGTGGTCTCCATTCAATGCCCCTCCACCCCTCTCTGCCAATACCTCCATTGGCTTCCACTCACCCAACAAATTAAATTCAAAATACAATACTTACAAAGCCATCCACAACTCTGCCCCCCAGCTACATCACTAACCTAGTCTCACAATACCAACCAAATAGTCCTCTTCTTTCCTCATAAGACCTCCTACCCTTTGTCACCTCCTCCCATGCTCGCCTCCAGGACTTCTCCTGAGCCTCTCCCATCCTATGGAACTCCCTACCTCAATCTACCTGACTATTTCCTACTGTGCCCACTTTTAGACAGTCTCAAAAATACGTCTATTCATAGAAGCCTATGCTGCCACTACCTAACAACTGTACTAAGCTCATCCCCTACAGTTATTACCTTTTAGATCACCCTTCATTCTAGATTGGAAGCTCTAATGAACAGGGCCCTCTGATTCCTCCTGTACTGAATTGTATTGTAACTGTACTGTCTGCCCTCATGTTGTAAAGCGCTGCGCAAACTGCTGGACCTATATCAATCTTGTATAATAATAATAACGTAAAATAAAATCTTTTTACCTCCTCTGCTGCCAGTTTCAGCAATTTCTTCTCTAAGACGTACTATATGGAACGTCCTGTCTGTATGTGACATCACTTCCTGTCTGTATTCCATAGAGACTTCCTGTCTGGGTAGAAGTGAGATCACCACCTTGTGGAGCTCAGAGGAACTGCAGTTTTGAGAAACATCTTGTAGTGTTGATTTACTTAAAGCGGTAGTATCCTGCTTTTTAAAACTTTTACCTACAGGTAAGCCTATAATAAGGCTTACCTGTAGGTACAATTAATATCTCCTAAATCTGCACGGTTTAGGAGATATTTGCAGTGCATGCAGCTGCTCGCGCAAGCGGGGCATGCGCTCTGAAGGTCCGGGGGGACCTTCAGTTTTTCTTGACAGGAGCTTGCCGGAAAATCACTCCCGCGCGCATGCGCGGGAGTGACGTCGGCGCGGCTCCGGCCAATCACAGTGCCGGAGCCGCTGAACCCGGAGGAGACGACGAGGGATCATGGCAGCGCCCGCAGCGATGTCCGAGGGTCCGTGTCGGGGGTTCGTTCTAAGGTAAGTAATACATAATGAGCTAGTATGCGATGCATACTAGCTCATTATGCCTTTGTCTTGCAGGTTTTTTTTTTTTTTTGTTTGCGATTTTTGGGTTTACAACCGCTTTAAAGCGGAGTTCCACCCAAAAGGGGAACTTCAGCTCTTTTGCTTCCCCCCCCCTCCGGTGCCACATTTGGCACCTTTCTGGGGGGTACCTGTTTTTGACAGGTACCCTTCCCCACTTCCGGGATACAGCGCCACGGCGCCGTCCCTCGGAGGCTTGACCCCCTCCTCCTCCCCCCCGCTGCCGAGCCAATAGGACCGCGCTTTGCGCATGCGCAGTAGGGACCCGCCCTTGAAGCCGCAAGGCTTCACTGCCGGGTTCCCTTACTGGCAATGGCGGTGGCAGCACCCGACAGCCGATGGCTGCGGTGCCAAGATGGCTGGACTACCAGACAGGTAAGTGTCCCAATATTAACAGTCAGCAGCTACAGTATGTGTAGCTGCTGACTTTTAATTTTTGGAGGGGGTGGAGGGGGAGGTGGAACTCTGCTTTAATCTAGATCAGGGATCCTCAAACTACGACCTTCCAGCTGTTGCGGAACTACACGTCCTATGAGGCATTGTAAAACTCTGACATGCACAGACATGATTAGGCATGATGGGAATTGTAGTTCCTGAACAACTGGAGGGCCATAGTTTGAAGACACCTGATCTAGAGAGTGAAAAATCTTGTGCAACTCCGCATAGAAACCAATCAGCTTCCAGTTTTTTATGTTAAAGCATCTATAAATGATCACCTTGTAAAACAATCCATTCAGTTTAAAGTAGAAATGGAAGGCAAAACATTTTTGTATAGATATAAAAAAAACATTATAAATACATTTTTCCACTTTTTTTTTTTAATTAAAAAATTCAATTTGATCACATTCCCACTGTTCTTAGCTGCATAAGAGCTAGGGGGAAGAAAAGCAACAGTACACGCTGTGCAACGGGGGCATGTCAGGACAAGTCTGATCATTGGAGGAGAGTACATTGGGTTCCCAGCATAGCTAGGAAACTGACCACGCTGTGCTCTCCTTCTTAGTGTGGTCAGTTTTAATAGGAAAGCAGAAGGACTGGCAGGAACACCATGCATTTCACACAAATAAAACAATACAAAGAGAGCAGGAGACTTTCTAATGCAAGTACTTGGTACAGCAGCCACATATCAGAAATATGAAATGCTTGGGTAACAAACGCTTTAACTGAACAAGCTGAAGTTAGAAGATGATTGGCTACCACGCACAGCTGCACCCGTTTTTGCATTCTCCAGTTTTAGTAAATCAATCCCATAGTGTGAACACAGGTGTGCTTGTCTGTTGTATATCCTTATAAATGGGTCATCTCCACTCCCACCAAGGGGAATAGAAATATATTACTGCCTTGTCCAGTCTTTCTCAGCCAGGGTTCCTCCAAAGTTTCTAGAGGTTCCTTGAGCAATGAACAATGTTTGTCTCTCAGTACCAACAAATTCATGACGATTTAATAATGGCCTCCTTCTCCAACTGATATAAGAAGATCTTTCTCCCATTGGTCACCAATAGAGATAGACTCGGGCATATTCGAGTTCCCACGTGCCCGATCTCGCCAAGAAGCCGACACTGCACTCCGCTAATCAGAGACAGTGAGACATTTCCCGATCCGCAGCAGCACAGATCGAGAAATGTCTCACTGCCTGTGATTAGCAAAGTGCAGTGTCGGCTTCCTGGTGGGATTGGGCAGGTGGGAACTCGAACACGCCCGAGCCTATCTCTAGTCACCAATAAGGGAGCAAAAAACAGACCACTTGGAATGAGCTCCAGATTTAGACTGAATCCATGCTTGTACAGAATTTGGCTTGTTTGGGGGTCAGTGCATGGCTGAACTAAATTGGTATGCAACAAAGTTGAAACTCCAGTTGCAGTATTACTTCCGCAGCTTCTTGCTCAAGCTGGTTGATAGGGAGTCAGTGGCTGCAAGCACCCTAATACCTGGTGAAGACTCCCCCTCAGCCCATTCAGTTATTAACTGGCGCTTACAGATGAATGTTAAAAAAATGCCCTTCAGGTCTGGTCTGTTATGGATGTTTAGGAGGGAACCCTATGCAAAAGAAAAAAAAAAACGCAAGGAAAAAAGAGTGAGGTACCCCCAAAATCTATACCAGACCCTCATCTGAGCAGACAGCTTGGCTGTACAAGAAAGGTTGGAGGGTGGGGAGTGAGCATGCCCCCTCCTGAACCCTACCAGGCCACATACATAATAAGTCCATTCCCTTCCTGGTTGTAAAGTTGAACAAGTATAATGTATGAGCTTGTATCGGGGAACATGAGTAATCTGTACAACATAAGGCATCAGGAAATGTATATCTGTCTGAAGAACACAGGGGAGATATTGGAACTCTAACAGTAACTCGTGATGAGCTGAACTGTCCTGGGTTTGGTTTGACGCGGAACCCGAAAACCCCTTTGAAATCAATGGGAGTGGAATCTGTCAAATTACAAAAGCCAATTTTCTGGGCTAATAGGCAAGGGGGTGTCAAAAAGAGGCACGGGGGTGGTCACTGCCCTGGGGAAAAAATATAAGAAAAAGAATAAAATATTTTTAAAAATTCAGTGTGGCCTAGAGCAGTGATTTTTTTTCGCACTGACAATTACATTAAAGTAACAATAAAACTTCATTTTTTTTTTAATTAAAATAACAAACATGTTATACTTACCTTTTCTATGCAATGGTTTTGCACAGAGCAACCCCAATCCTCCTTTTCCCTCCCGACTTCTTTTTTTAAAGACAAAATGGCAAACAGACCCCAAGGGTCCTCCAGAATAGATAGCAGACCCCTTCTGGTCTGTTATGTATTGTGGGAGAACTCTGGAAGGGTCTGTATTAGTGATAGACCGATATAGAATTTTCGTTGCTAATACTGATATTTTGGCCATTGAATATCGGTATCGGCCCATATTTGCCGATATTTTCGTACATTTAAAAATGTTAATTTTTTTTATTTTTAGCACTTGACATGTACTGTTGTGAAGGGATCTGGGGGTCTAAAACCCCTCCTCTGCACTTAAAAGCATTCAAAACAGCCATTTGATTCATGACATCACTTCCGGGTTTTTACATGGAGACCCGATCAGAGCTGATCAGGTGTTAAGTGGTGTCCTGCCGAGGACAGCGGCCGTGAGGGCTGGTTGCCCGGTGTTGTGCGGAAACCAGGCACTCGGCTCTGATCGGAACTCCGCCTCTCTAGCTGTCTGCAAACCAGCTCCTCCTCACCAGCTGAACTGAATTACGCCCCTCCAGTCTTCTACACTCCAGCTCCTCCCATGCTCCCTCCACCATGTGTAATTTACACTACTTTATTTGAGTGCCTGGGGAAACTGGTTCAAGTCTCCCGGTGGGACGGGAGACCTGGGCGAGCCGCGGAAGGCAACGGGAGGGTGGGGACGTCCACTCCCGCTCCTTGTTTCTCAGCCGCATCGGTTGTCATTACAAGACAGCCGACCGTCGGCTATGGATGCCAGTACCGGGGTGATGCCTCTAGCTGCAAGCATCCCTACGGTACAAGCACTTTCTGAAATATCGGCAATATCGGTCACCTTGGTGGTCGATTCTGATATATCGGGGAAAGTGCATATCGGCCCCCAATATATCGGCTTTGCCGATAATCGGTCGATCCCTAGTCTATATGCTGTAAGATCTTCCAAAGACTCTACATTGCCTCTCAGCATATACCTTAGGGTGTCTTCTTTCCAAAAAGGGGTAATTTGGGGGGTGTTTGTCCTGACAATTTAGAGCCTCCGAAAATGTACTAGGTAGTCAGGAAATCAAATGTGCAAGTTATGCCCTTTGAAAGCCGGAAGATGGTCATTGGGTTTTGGGCCCCTGTACGTGGCAAGGCTGCCAAAACGTATCAAACATGTGGTATCCCCATACTCAGGAAAAGTAGCAGAATGTGTTTTGGGATGTGATTTTACATTTACCCATGGCATGTTTGAGGAGAAATATCTCATTAAATTGACAATTTTATGTTAAAAAACTTGTAAAAAAAAACAATCTTCCATGGACTTAACATGCCTCTTAGCAAATCCCTTAAGTTGTCTACTTTCCAAAAAATTTGGGAGGTGTTTGAACTGTCCTGGCATTTTAGGGCCTCTACAATCATTACGTGTATGGCCAGAATTAGAGGTTTCTGTCACACTCCTGACGTTGGGCATACATGTAAGAGGTAACTCTCTACCAGAGAAAGTGAAAAAAGTATATGAGCTACTGCTCCCTGACCACTCCATGCTCCTAATACTGGGCATATTAAAAAAAAGAACTAATTCCTTCCTTCAAATCGATTGGTGTTAAATAGTTAGTGAGGTTCAAAAAAGACACTAGTCCATATAGTTGAACCAATAAGAAAAAAATATTGAAACACCCCATATACACAATCCTATACCCATAGCTGATCTGGAGGAAGGCAAAAAAACAAAACAATAAAGCATGATCCAATTCACTCCATTGGCGGAAAAACGATTCCTTCTTGATCCCCTGGGAGGCAATCGGATATTCTCAGGATCAACTACCTCTGGTGGGATGTGAATGAAGAAATCTCTGCCAGAAAAAAAAGTGAAAACAGTATATGCCGAAGCATGGAAGCTACCGCCTGCTGACCTCCCCACGCTCCTAATGCTGGGTATACACGTTCCATTTTTTTAACTGTGGATAGCGAAAACTCCTCCTGCAGTGCTGCAGGTACTGACATATGTATTCTGAGAGCAGCACAGTGCTGCCATCAGAATACACAGATCAGTGCTGCAGCTGATTGGCTTTCCTGCAAAGCAAACAACAATAGTTAACAATAACACACAGTAACAATATAACATTAACTCCCAAAAACAACTTTTTTTTGTAACGACTTTTCAAAACAGCCTTTGATTTTTGGTTCTCTAAAATGTGATAGACAGTTTCCTGACTGCCTAACATTTTCAGGCTCCGTTCACACTATGGCGTTCCAGATCACTGGCGGAATCGCCACGATTCTGCCCGCTAATCTAAATCAGTGCAAATCGCGGGACGCCCTTGCAAGCTTTGTTATTTTTATAGGCACTTAAATCGCGCGATATTGCCCTGATTGTCGCCTGACGAACTGCGGTAAAATCGCAGAACCTTTTTTGGATGACAGGCGTCCCGCGGTTCTGTTTGCGTGATTTTACTACAATTCAATGGGCGAGAATGGTTTGTCCTAGACTAATACTCCACTAGTGTGTGGTAACAACAGAAGCAGTCCTTGAGGCAGAGGCCAGGCTGGTCAGGACAGGAAAAATGGGTGTCTCATCTTATTGCACATTTATCACAGACACAACATCTTTTCTTGGGGTGACCTTTGTGTTGGGGCAGGTTGGAGGACGGACATCTGGAAAATGCCTCTCCTGCAGCTGGATTTAGGTGTTGGGCCACAGCGCCTTCTGGATACGAAAGGACTGAGGTTATTGCCTCCTGAAATTTTAGGAAGGATCCAGTTCTTCCAGTAGCTTTGTAAAGAGCAAAAGCATTGTACAGAGCCATATGAAATAAATATACAGTATAGATACTTTTTTTTTGCGTCAGTGTATAGCTCTGCAGGCAGATAAATATGGCTTCATCATTTGGTCATTGAAGTTTACTTCTCCCATATTATTCGTGGACACACGAGGATTTCAACGACACCAGACACCATGTGAATTTGAACCGTCATATCTGCATGAATAGAAGACAGGATGACTATATCACGTTTGTCCTTCCACTTCAGTGCGAGTAGTTTTTCATTCCACAACACCCTTTTGGGGGTTAACAAGCGGTTGGGGGAAGCCCCTGCAATTAAGTCACATGGTGCCACAGCAGCCAATTTTTTCAAAGAACAAATGTATAAAAAGTGGTACCCTTGCATATAAGTTCTCCATGTACAAATGATACCCCATATGGAACAAGAGTGACTGACAACACGTCCCACACTATCTTACCACTGCTCCCCATGTAGTCTTGGCATCTGGGGGGTGAACTTGACTGTTTTTTCCCTCATAAATTCTAAAGTAGTCTATAGTAGTATTCTATAGTATTGCCCTCTCACAAAGCTTAAAGTTTGACCCCAAATTTGGCACTCTGGGGAGATACTACTTGATTGCAAGCCTGCCACTAAAATGTACAAGGAACATGTCTATGCAAATGTTTTGCTGGGGCGTATACACATCTGCAAATTTCTGGGACAGGTAATATTTGAGGGACTAAATTTTGTTGAGCCGATCATAGTCAGGGTCACCTTGAGGATAACAGAGGGTATTGTCACTGCAATGTATAAAACACATTTTCCTAGCCATAGAAGCAGAGAACACGGGCATATGATAAATCGGGTTCTGTGGACCAATTTGACTGCAATTAATTCTCATTCGTAATGTCCATGTTATGGGTTAGGCCCCAAAAAAGTTAAATTCAGAAACTGACAGGTTTCTACTCGAATGGCCTAGCAAGGTATGAATTCGGGTTGGGGGGCGATGTACTGTTGGGCATAAACATTACTTTGGTTCACAATCAAATTATAGAGGCCTTCAGTGGAAAACAGCTAAAAAATTCAAGGGGTGTTGTTAGGTTGGCTGTTTCCACATGAGCCCCACCCTGGGCTGTGAATGGGGGGATAACGGAGACTGCTGAAACTTGGGGGCAGCAAATTAGTAAGCACCTCTGGAAGGCTACTATGGGCTTTATGAGCCTGTGCTCAAATTCTTGGTGGCTGCGGTTGTATTACACTACTAGCGTTAACCACCTCACCAGCTTGTACTGCACTGCTGGTGCTCACTACCATAAAATACTGCAGTGCTGGTGTCTAAAAGACCAGGATGTACTAGGTCGCTGGTGCTTGCCAGATCACCAAAAAGTAGTGCAGCACTAGTACTTGCGTCCTGCTGTATCTGAGTATAATGATGTGTTTGTAGCACTTCAGCAGCATGGGGTTGGGTACGCCTGGTTTTAGCAGGGACCTCTTCATCATCCTTCGAGCTCCCTTTAAGAGTGCTGCTGTTCTCCACAGGTTTGTATTCTGAGCCTAGTTCTGACAGTGTGGCTTCCTCATCACTCATCTGTCATGCTCAGAATACTGTAGGCCTCTTCACTAGTGTACCTTTTTTTTGGACATTTTGCACACTAATTTTACAGGTACCTAGTGACGACTACGGGAAAAAGAGCTCCTAGCTAGCAATCAGGGACAAGGACTGATGTTGCTGACATTGCAGATATAAGGTCTGATCTTGCTGACATTGCAGTTTTGTGGGCAATGTATCAGAGGTTGCAGTGATCAGTATCCTGACACTGCACTTGATGGAGAATGGGGTGGGGGCACAGGGCTGACAGTCATTGGGGCTGATCCTGCTAACATGGTAAATCATCACGGACTGTGGCAAATTTCATTTGGAAATCAAGGTCACATGATCTGGAGGAAGAGTGGAGAGGCACAGAATCCATGTTGCATGAGGTCCAGTGTGAAGTTTCCACAGTCAGTGATGATTTGGGGAGCCATGTCATCTGCTGGTTTTGGTCCACTGTGTTTTATCAAGTTCAAAGTCAGCGCAGCCCTCTAGCAGGAAAAAAAAACAGTTATTTACTTCCAGCCTGGCTTGGAACTGACGTTGCTCCGGTCATCCAAGGCCATAAATGGGATCAAAGAGTATCTACTCTACTCACCATGGGAGCAGCGGGCCACACTGTTTGATAATTTCTTTGGGGAATTTACACAAATGGTAAGCTGGAGAAATGTTAGAGGGCGGCCGGGGAGTTGACTTCGCCTTCCACCGCTCCTTAACCACTTTACCGCTGCTCACTGAGGCTCTACTGCGGCAAAGTGGTTCGTTATCGTCTGGCGACGTAGACCTACGTCGCCAGACACTCCCCTCTCTCGGCGGCGCGCGCGCGCCGCCGGAGGCTCGCTCCCGCTGTATTCAGTCACAGTGGGAGTCGGGCCAGGGGAGGAGCGGCGGTGATCACTAACTTCTTCCCTGCCAGTGTCATTTTTACAGAAACAATGCATATGTATAGCACTGATTACTGTAGTAATGTCACTGGTAGCCCCAAAAGTGTCAGTCAAGGGTGCGATCTGTCCGCCGCAATGTCGCAGTCCTGCAAAAAAAAAAATCGCAGATCACCGCCATTACTCGTTAAAAAAAAAAAAACACCAAAAATGACCGAAATCTTTCCCTTAGTTAGTAAACGTAATAACTTTTGCACAAACCAATCAAAATACGCTTATTGCGATTTTTTTTTACCAAAAATATGTAGCAGAAAACAAATTGGCCTAAAATGATAAAAATTTTTGATTTTTACATTTTTTTGGGGGGGAATTACATATAAAAAAATGTGAAAAATATTGTTATTTTTTAAAAATTGTCGCTATTTTTTTGTTTATAGCGCAAAAAGTAAAAATCGCACAGGTGATCAAATACCACCAAAAGAAAGCTCTGTTTGTGGGAAAAAAGGACGTCAATTTTGTTTGGGTATGGCATTGCATGACCGCGCAATTGTCAGTTAAAGTCGCACAGTGCCGAAACGCAAAAAGTGACCCAGACGTAAGACAGCAAAATCCTCTGGTGGTAAAGTGGTTAAAGTGTTCCAGTGACTCAAGAGCCACTCTGAACGCTTTCAAGAGAAATCCAGCCGCCACCCCAAAGAAAACGATACCAGAGTTATGGCTGATATCTTCAGCCATAATCCCAGTAAACCACATGCAAACCGCAATGTATATATACATATTGTGGTTAAAATCATTGCAATGTAAATGAATCATCCAGCAGAGGGGATTATTTTATTTTTCTTTCAACAAATGTGGAGTTACTTTTTAGGTGGAAATTTTTGTACAAGAAATACATTAACAATTACCACCATTCTCCAGGGCCTGTGCTTTTAGAAAATATACACTATATTGTCAAAAGTATTGGGACGCCTGCCTTTAAATGCACTTAAACTTTTATGGCATCCCAGTCTTAGTCCATAGGGTTCAATATTGAGTTGTCCCACCCTTTGCCGCTATACCAGCTTCAACTCTTCTGGGAAGGCTGTCCACAAGGTTTAGGAGTGTGTTTATGGGAATGTTTGACCATTCTTCCAGAAGCGCATTTGTGAGGTCAGGCAATGATGTGGATGAGAAGGCTTGGCTCGCAGTCTCCGCTCTAATTCATCTTAAAGGTGTTCTATCGGGTTGAGGTCAGGACACTCTGCAGGCCAGTCAAGTTCCTCCACTCCACACCAGGGCTTATATCAGCGTCAGTGGGCGAAACCTACTGCAATGCACCCTGGGGTGGGGTATAAGTCTGAGGGGAGCACATGACAGAGTGTCTTTGGTGGGAAGCAGAGTCCCAGGAGGAGGGTGACGGCTGTCTCTCCTCCTGTCATCGCTAGTGAAGGTGTCCTGGGCAGTTGGCCTTGAGGACGAAGGTTGATCTGGGCTGCAGAGAGGGATCCAGAGTGCTGTGGACCAAGTGGAGCTGCTGGGCAGAAGTTTCCAGGAAAAAACAGTATTACTGCCCAGGGGTCTGCCTAAGAGACGGGGCCACTCCAGAAGGTCAGAGGGATCTGGGAGCCAGCTAACCAGTAGTGGAGGCTTAGAAAGTGGGTGCCAAGAGTCTAAGCCCTGAAGATAAAAGAGTGAAAGGGGGCGCCAGTGTGGGCCCTGAAGTGTTTAGCAATGCAGCAGTTATACAAGTAGCTACCTCAGCAAGGAGTGCTTAAGGGAGCTTAAACAGGACTTCTTTGTACCTGAGAGCGGTCCAAAGTCAGTTTGGAGTTAACAGGCAGCAAACCAGCGTCAACCGGCATCTAGCCAGCGTCAAGTCAGCGCCAATCGGCATTTTTTCACTTGTCCCTAGCAATTTGTGCATAGTTGAGCCAAAAGAGTATCCCACTCATCCCTTCTCCCATCCAAGTTCTCAATAAATACAAAAACCCAAAGATACTGGACTGGTCATTGTCTCGGTGCTCACACTTGGAGAACATGCTTAAATGTGCTGTTATTGCTAGCGGTAACCCAGGTGGACCCACATCCAGCAAAACAGCTGGGAATCCTTCTACACCTGTAAACATCCATTTCTTGCAGTAAATCCCGGGACACAGAGATCCTTCCCCTCTGCGTTAGGGTTTATGGCTTGCTACAAAACTGAAGCTCTTGCTATCGGGGAGAGGTTATGTCTAGGAGGGGACTTCCTGTCTTTTTTTGCCAGTACGATTTCAGCTACTGGCCTGAATGGCAAGCGTCATGTCCGGAAGAAACCAGTCACTGCTCATCACCTGGCCAATACCATCCCTACAGTGAAGCATGCTGTGCTTTTCAGCTGCAGGAACTGGGAGACTAGTCAGGATCGAGGTAAAGAAGAATACAGCAATATACTGTACAGAGACATCCTTGATGAAAACCTGCTCCAGAGCGCTCTGGTCCTCAGACTGGGGCGAAGGTTCATCTTCTAACAGGACAACGACTCTAAGCACCCAG
The DNA here is from genome assembly GCF_965119305.1 of Pelophylax lessonae. Classification (NCBI taxonomy): domain Eukaryota; kingdom Metazoa; phylum Chordata; class Amphibia; order Anura; family Ranidae; genus Pelophylax; species Pelophylax lessonae. Next base: position 39,154,725 of record NC_138770.1, read on the forward strand.
CCAAGATACCAAAGGAGTGGCTACGGGACAACTCTGTGAATGTCCTTCAGTGGCCCAGCCCCCAGACTTGAACCCGACTCCCGACTGAACATCTCTGGAAAGATCTGAAAATAGCTGTGCACCGATACTCCCAATCCAACCTGATGAAGCTTGAGAGGTCCTGCAAAGAAGAATGGGAGAAACTGCCCAAAAATAGGTGTGCCAAGCTTGTAGCATCATACTCAAAAAGACTTGAGGCTGTAATTGGTGCCAAAGGAGCTTCACCAAAGTATTGAGCAAAGGCTGTGATACTTATGTATAAAAACATGGGATTCTTTGTTTTTTATTTTTAATAAATTTGAAAATATTTCAAACAAACTTCTTTCACATTGCCATTATGGGGATTGTTTGTAGAATTTAGAGGAAAATAATTAATTTAATCCATTTTGGAATAAAGCTGTAACATAACAAAATGTGGGAAAAGTGAAGCAGTGTGAATACTTTCCGGATGCTAAGAGATCTAGTTACAAAAAATTGTTGGGCAACAGTGACAAACTCTGTATTCGTATTTAAATTAACATAGTGATTTACTATAATCATCAGCTCCATCTAGTAGCTACAATGCAATAATAATAGTGCATTGCCACCAGGTGGTGCTAATAATCATAGGAAATCACTGTATAAAATACGGCCAATATTTTCACGGCTGGTCAAAAGTGTGTCCCATTTATTCAACTAATTTTTTTAAACATAGACCTCTAAGTGTTTGTAAAATCTTACACCATAAAATGTACTCAGCCAATGAAAGGTAATGACTCCATTTTTATTTTTCTACTGCTATCAACGGCCAACACGGTACAACACTTCATCCATGTCTTGGGTGATCTCTGATCTCCTTATCAACTGTTTCTTACATGATGAAGATCAGCCATGGAGTATATCTGAGGTGTATATCAGGGTGTGCTTCTTCCCCACATGAGAACTGTGATGTCCCGCAACATTCATATAGAGGACATTTCCCGCACTCAAGACACTAATACACCTCAAGGGTTGTGTGGGATCCCTGATGTACAGGAAGACAGGACTTCAGTGAGGAACAATTCCCTCACTCATAACAGGAATATGGCTTCTCCCCCGTGTGAGAGCTCTGACGTCTGTAAAGATGGTTCTTCACTGAAAAGCAATTCCCTCACTCAGGACAGGAAAGTTGCTTTTCCCCCGAACAAGATCTCTGATGTCTGTAAAGATGGGATTTTGCTGAAAAACATTTGCAGCACTCAGGACAGGAATACGGCTTCTTCCCCGTGTGACCTCTGATGTATGGAAAGATGGGACTTCCATGAAAAACATTTCCCAGACTGAGAACAGGAATATGTTTTTTCCACTGTGTGAAAACTTTGATGTGTGACAAGCGCTGATTTTTTTTTTTTTTTAACATTTCCCACACTCTAAACAAGAATATGGCTTCTCACCTATGTGCAATCTCTGATGTCTATAAAGAGAGTACTTGTTTGAAAACCAATTACAACACTCAGGACAGTTATATGACTTTTGAGACCTTCGATATTTAACAGGTTGCAGAATTGTGTACAAAATATTTCCTGCACTCAAAACAAGAATACAGCTTCTCACTCGTGTTCAAACTCTCATGAATATAAAGACCGGAATTTCTTGAAAAATATTTCTCGCACTCAGGACAGAAATACAAGTTTTCTCTTTGTGTGAGATCTCTGATGTCTGTAAAGATGGGAAATGTCTGAAAAATATTTCCGGCACTCGGGACAGGAATATGGCTTTTCTCCTGTGTGAGACCTATAATGTTTTACAAGTTGTGATTTTAGTGGAAAACATTTCCCGCACTCAGGACAGGTATACGGCTTCTCACCTGTGTGCAATCTTTGATGTGTATGAACACTGGACTTCTTTGTAAAACATTTCCCGCACTCAGGACAAAAATAGGGCTTCTCACCTGTGTGAGATCTTAAATGCATATTAAGTTGGGATTTAAAATGGAAACACTTCCCGCACTCAGTACAGGAAAACCTCTTATCTGTTGGAAGGACGGCACCGTCCCTCATAGTCTGAGGTTCCTCAGGATAAGAGGAATACGATGGTCTGGCACCGTCCCTCACAGTCTGAGGTTCCTCAGGATAAGAGGAATACGATGGTCCATCTACACTGTGTGGTGCCGGATGGAGATTTGAGGTAGCCGGGTTTTCTCCTGGAATATACTGTGTGATGTCATCTTCTACTTTACAGTCTAGAGACAAAGTGAGACAATCCTCTGAGGTTTTCCACATCTCCCGTCCATCTACTAAAATAGAAATAAAAAGATTATTACTAGACATGAGCAGATTGGTTCCCCTAAACCAGGACTCCACCCACATCAGGCAGCTTTGTCTCTGAGGATCTTACAATTCCCCCCTCAAGGTAACAAGTAAATGGGTCCTCTGATCTCCTACCAGTTCATTTCTTTATTCATGGACCTTAGTCAGAGAGTGAGGAAACAACGAGAACTGTCTTTTATAGGAGTGACAGCAAGGAAGAGATTATCAGGTGAATGTCCCCACCCCCTCTATCACTCATGAATAACAGTTGGGCTGAGCCCCCCAGATGGTCAGAGGGTGAGCATGGGGAGAGAACAACCAAGATAATGGCTGGACTGATCCTGAAGACCACCATCATTGGATTATTGACTCCATTCCATTCCAGCTGAACCCCAGAATCTCCATAAATCCAGTCTAGATACATAAATTGTGTCTGCAGTACAGAGAAGGAAGATTATCCGAGAGAAATACAGGAATACAGGACGGGGAACACAGCTCAGGAAAATGACCAGGGGATTACAGGCTGATATCACCCAGTCTTTGCCTTACTATGGGCCAATCAGTGAGCAGTATGGGTGGAGGAATGTATTTAATGTTAATGTCCCACCTGTGCTGATCTCTGTAGGAGTGTCCTCCTCTATAAATGTCCCCGTTATTCCATCCTCCTCCATAGACTGCTGATCATCCCTCACATACCTCTCTTCTTCTGCTTTAATCTCAACTTTAGAATCTCTCAGGTTTTCACTCTGAATATAAAATAAAACGACATCAAAGGTAACAATGCAGATAATGTACATATCCTAATGATACTATCAGTGATTGTTCCTCATTTACCTGAGGGATGGTGTGACCTTCCTGTGTGGAATCCCGGGAATACAGAGGACGGGGACATCTCTCTGGTGGGTTCCCATTACTGGATCCATCTGTAGGAAACACACACACTGACTGAATACATTGTTTCTATGGGTTTATCAGATGATGGGGGATCTAGGTGGATCCTCCGTACTGCTCTCTCCTTTACAATAAAGTCTCCTCTTACCCGGTGATGTGAGGGGCGGCTGATTCTCCATCATGATGTCCTTGTAGAGATCCTTGTGTCCTTCTAAATACTCCCACTCCTCCATGGAGAAATAGACAGTGACATCCTGACACCTTATAGGAACCTGACACACACAATGATACAGTCACCATCCAGACACATCCCTTGTCTGTTACTGGATAATGTCCCAGAATTCCCAGCACCGCTCACCTCTCTTGTCAGCAGCTCCATCATCTTCTTGGTGACTTCTAGAATCTTCTGCATGTTGTGTCTCTCAGGTTTTAGGGAGTCACATGGAGGCACTGTGATGGTCATATGATCACCTGACTTCAAAAGAGGAAATCTCTGTTTTGAGGAACCAATAAGAATATCATGTTAGAATCCTCCTCACCTCTTTGGTCAGGTCTGTTTTATTAATAGAGATAAGATTTATGTCATGTGACCTCCCAGAATCCTCCTCACCTCTCCAGTCAGGTCTGTGTTTTATTAATAGAGATAAGAGTGATGTCATGTGACCTCCCAGAATCCTCCTCACCTCTCTGGTCAGGTCTGTGTTTTATTAATAGAGATAAGAGTGATGTCATGTGACCTCCCAGAATCCTCCTCACCTCTCCGGTCAGCAGGTAGATGATCTCCAGGGTGAGGTTTAGTATCTTCTCAGTCATGTGACTCCGGTCCTCCTCCATCCTCATTGGTGCCGTCATTTGATCTATACAGATCTCCTTATAGACGGCTAACTTTAGTAAATGAAAGAAAGAATTATTTGGATGGTATTGGTCACACAGTAATAGGATGTGGATGTGAGGGGGGTAATAGGAGGGTTGTACATTTAAGAACTACTGCTCCCATATGAACACATTTAGTTTGGACTGTTTCGTTTTTGCTACATATAAGATAATACTTCATTGTTATTGGATACATACAAAAAAATGTATAAAAAAAAAAAAACAAATATGTAGAAATATATCGGTTCTAAGGACAAATGCCCAACATGGATAGGATTACACATATATGGATATATTGAACACATGTTGCATGGTCAGGATTGGTGATGACTGCACGCCGGGTGAGATATGTGTCCACGTATGTGTTATTTATACAAGGCAAGGACGGAAGTGATAAGGAAAAGGGTGGCTTAGCTGGTGATACAGCTAGAGCTCAGCAAAACGCATAGGACTTATCAGTTCTATTTCTACATGGAACATAGCCAGGCAGTGTTGCCCACAATATGGCTGTAACCCCCTTTTTTATACAGTTTATGTTTTTATTTCTGTGTTGAGAAATAATAAAGATGTTGTTTTAACAATAATGTGTGAACTTTCAATGTATGACAACCCCACATCCCTTAAAGTCCCATGGTGAGAAGATTAATGTGGGCTAACCCCCTCATTTTAAGGGGGACTTTCCCAACATTATAGACCTGCTGGGTCCTTCTCTTTCTCTGCCTTTACAAGTATAAAAAAAACAGTTACCAACACAACCACACATACATACTTTCTTCTGTCTTCTTAAATATCTATTACAGCAAAACCTAAAGTGATTCTAAACATTTGCTTGTTTTTTTCTTTAAGAAACACGTTATATTTATCTGCTCTATGTAATGTTTTGCACAGAGCAGCCCGATCCTCCTCTTCTTGGGTCCCCCCTCAGTTAAATGCCCCCATAGCAGCCTGCTTGCTCTGGGGGTACTTGTGCATGCTCGCTCCTGAGTCACCTTTTTGCGCCCATAAGACACACAGAGTGCAGCTTGGCCCCGCCCCCTGCTACCTTACTGGCTGTGATTGACAGCAGCGGATAGCTCCCGCTGCGAGAAGTTAGAGAGCCAAGAGAGCCTCGGCTCTTGGGACCGACACCAGATCGAGATCTGGCTCAGGTACGTATAAGGGTGTGTTGGGGGGGGGGGGGGGGTTCTGAATAATTTTTTTATCTTACTGCATAGAATTCATGAAGGTAGAAAAACCTTCTGCCTTTGCAACCACTTTAAGGCTGCTACCGAAGGACTAGAGCAGGGCACTACAATTAGTTTTAGATCTGCAGACAAGGAATGATAAATACCATCCTTTCTTTGACTTGTTTGCTTTGAGGCAGTGCTGTGAGGACAATTGGAGGGTCATCAGTTAAGAGAACTCACCATATAGATGAGGCGCCCTTCATGGGTTATTTCAGGGTCATCATGATGTTTAGTAAGGGGAACTTGCTGACTTTTGTCCGGACCCTTCTCCTGGATGTGTGACTATCTGAAGCAGTAAAGCGGCTGGACTTCTTGGTTCCACAGAGTCATTACTCTGAGCTATACAAGACACAGTCTGATCTAGTGAAGATTGCAACTCCTGGCCTTTGGTCCCAAGTTCCTACTGGGTCCTCGTGCCTGACTAATATGTGTGTTTGATCCTTGTAGTGGGGGTCAATTAAAGGAGGTGAGCTTTTGCCCTTTGGGGAGTCAGTGGAGGCTTTCTTCTGGCGGAGAAGCTCTGATCAGAATTAAAAAGTGGAATATAATAAGTATCATGTGTAATAAACACATTCAAGATTTTTCACTTTTTGGGACTTTGTCTTAATTTGTTACCATATGATACTTATTATATTCGTAACATCTATTTGAACGATCCACATACATGCTCACTTGTGTTGGCAGCGTTTTGTAATGATTGCCTATTGGCTGCCTGTGTAGTGTAATAATTGCCCTTTGTATGCCATGTATGGTCGGGATGGTCATTGTCTTGTCTATTTGTTGTCAGTAATGTTTGTTTAGAGAGGACCGAATTACTAGAATTTATCTCCAAAATGAAGAGAGTATTTCGGCCCTGTAAGTGGGGAAATGTTCTGCCCCTGAAGGGGTTAGTCTAGGTTTCCACACTATATATGTGTGTATCATCATCTGCTGGAGATAAAAGACGTCCCAGTGACTATGGAGGAAGAGGACGGACATGACGGGGGGGGGGGGTTACTGGGTGTAAATGGAAAATAAGATCTTTTTTTTTTTTTCAATCAATACATTTTTATTGGTTTCATCAAAAAAGACAATAACAATGAAGTTACATCAACTGGATGTAAAAAACAGGGGTAGAAACCGGGTAGTGGAGCTTCATTTCAAAGATTGTCATTAAAATATTACAATAGTAGATGGCAATAGTAAATATATAAGCAAGAGAGAACATATACATAGGAGAAAATATATATTTAATGGTGGAACTATGGTTCAAACTTCCAAATGGGAAGAGAAGGGAAGGGGTAGCTCCCGTCCACCCGGCCCAGAGCCCCAAGGGGAACAATGTCGCCGAGTCGGCATTGTACAAAACATAGTCATTTATTGAGTATGAAATTGCTAAATCATTACTGTGGTCTATAGGGCCACGCCAACCAGGCTTTTTTAAATTTGTGGTAGGATAAATTATTCAGAGAAAGAGCTTTTTCTAGTTTATAATTCTCATTCACTAAACATATAGTTTCAGAAATATTTGGCGTTTCAATGGTTCTCCATTTACGCACTATTAAAGTTCTGGCAGCTAGGAGGAGGTGAAGAACTATTTGTCGGAAATTGGGCGGATAGTATTCTAAGTTGAGGTTCAAAAGGGCCAATTCTGGTCTAGGTGGGGATAACATACGCGTGGTGGACGCTATACATTTAAAATATGGCATTCCAAAAGCTTGTTAAAGATGGGCATTCCCAAAGGATATGTTGAAGTGTGCCAATTTTTCCGCACTCTCTCCAACAAAGTGGAGATATAGCTGGGTTCATTTTAGACAGTCTATATGGTGTGAAGTACCACCTGTTGGTAATTTTTGTCATCATCTCCCAGTGGTTAGTGCAATGTGACAATTTATGAATGGAGATGAGTGCTTTTAGCCACTGTTTAAGAGTAAAAGATAGGTTTAGTGAATCTTTCCATGTGTGAGGATTTTGTGGTGAGGGTATTGGCCATTAGAATGGAGTAGAAGACAGATATTCCTTTGGTTTGGAGGGGAAACGTAGTGAGGAATTTCCATACTTGGGTATTGGTGGGTAGATCTATGATCGGGTGTTTTGCCAATAACAATGTTATTTTAGAGATGGTAATGGACAGATTTTGGGGGAGGGAAAATTCTTCTAGAATTTCTTCTGTTTTTTTTAGTTTTTTCTCAGCGTAGAATTGTGAGGTTGAGGACAATCCATAGTTCCCCAGCTCTATTGTGTTCAATTTTTTAATTTTATGGTCGAGTAGTTGAATGGGGAGGTTGTGGGTGGAGAGGGTGTTTGTTTTTGTTGATATGTTAGAGATAGCTCTCCAGGCTTGGAGTGAGGCTTTAATAGTGATCAGTAAATGCGTCCATTGCCAGGGGATCCAAAGATCACTCAAGAGTAGATGTATCAGGTTTTTAGTTGGGACTAGATGTTCCTCTAATAGGGCCCACTTAGGTTTTTCATGGTCTATGAACCAATGTTTGATTTGGTCTAATCTTGACGCCCACCAATATGCTTGGAGGTTAGGTAGTCCTGCACCTCCCATAGATTTGTGGGCTGTAAGTGTTTTGTAAGCTAAACGTGCTTTTTTCCCTGACCATATACATTTTGTGATAAGGGTGGTGAGAGATTTAAATTGAGATTTGGGCATTGAGACGGGTAGAGCTCTGAATATATAAAGGATTTGCGGTAGGATAATCATTTTTATTACTGCCATTTTAGCTCCCCATGTCAGAATTATGTTGGACATAGATTTGAAATCATCAGAGATTTTTTGTTTTAGGGATTTGAGGTTTTCATATAGAAGGTTGGAAATGCGGGGGGTGATTAGAATGCCAAGGTAGGAGATTTTTGCTATGTCTTGGGGGTGTGTGATTTTATCATTAGTCCGAGCTTGTCTGAGCGAGGAAAATAGTGATTTGGTTTGTCGGGTTTTCAGTCTATTTGCAAGTGCCTTATAGAAAATAAGATCTTATTACCTCCTCTGCTGTCACTTCCAGAAAGGTCTCCTCTCTACTTCCTCCCGACTCACCACTCACCCGAAATGTCCTATTTATACCTGACATCACTTCCTGTCTGTACCTGACATCACTTCCTGTCTGTCTTCCATAGAGACTTCCTGTCTGGGTAAAATTGAGATAACCACCTTGTGGAGCTCAGAGGAACTGCAGCCCCGAGAAATGTCTTAGTGTGAACACGGTCTTGTGCTGTGTGTGTATGTACTGTATATCCTTATAGATGGGTCATCTCCACTCCCACCAAGGGGGATAGAAATATATTATTGCCTAGTCCAGCCTTTCCCAGCCAGGGTTCCTCCAAAGGTTTCTAGGAGTCCCTTGAGCATTGAACAATTTCTGTCTCTCAGTAACAACAATTTCATGATTATGTAAAAATGTCCTTCTCCCACTGACCACTGATATAAAGGGATCCTTCCCCCATTGGTCACCAATAAAGGGACCAATAAACAGACCAAGAAAAGGAAAGTTGAACAAGTAAAATGTATGAGCTCGTATCGGGGAACATGAGGATTCTGTGCAACATGAGGCATCGGGAAATGTATATCTGTCTAATATCTGGGCTAATAGGCAAGGGGGTTTCCAAAAAAAGCATGGGGAGGGGAGATGCATTCTGCCCTGGGAAACATGTACCAATGCAAAAAAATATTATTATAAATTCCATGTGGCCGGGAACACTGAGTTTTTTAACGCTGACATTTAAAAAGCGATAGAGTGTTAAATTGCCAGTAAATTACATTTTCCTCCAGTTTCTTTTTTTAAAAGAAAAAATAGCACACAGCCCCCAAAAGTCCCCCAAAATACATAGCAGACCCCTACTGGTGGTAAAAGAGTGCTGCAAAGCTTTATACACAACTGAATGAGGACAGCTATTCCCCTGAGGCTTCTAGGCATCACTCCAGCCACTGTTCCTGCTCGAGTAAAAAATCCATGAAGAGGTTAGGTTTCAGTTTCACGCTTGTGCAACTCTATATTCAGGCAGTTAAGCAATCTATTGATTAGAAGGATGGCAACATACAGTATGACAACCAACAACCTATCTGCTCGGTTCCCCAGAATGAAGGAGAACTACAGAGTAAAATGCATCTTTCTCCAACATTCCATCCATCCCTAACAAAGAATAGAACTACATAACAGGAGTTTAAATGCTCTCATGTGTCATATATATATATATATATATATATATATATATATATATATATATATATATATCTTTTTTTTTTTTTTTTTTCATTCGTGGTGGTGCAAAAACCTGAAACGAAAAAAACCTGTATGTGAACAAAAAAAAGGTGCATGTGATTACTTGCAAAGTGCATAAAGGGGTAGGACCTCTACCCTGATCCCCCGGTCAGCAAAGCTTCTGACAGGGACAAAGGTTTCCAATAGTCCACCTAGCCAGAAGGCCTGGCGGACCCCGTTCTGGGCCAGCTGAAGCCGAACCCGAATACTTGGTCGAGGGGCTCTCCCAAAGAGAGACCCCCCCCCCAGGGACAGAGGAAGGAGCCTGAGGGCCACACATCCTCCCCCTAGACTTCAGGGCAAGCCTGAGGACTCACACCCTCCATCCTAGTGATAAGAAAACACACACATAAGTGAAAGGTGACAAAACGTTGGAGAAAATAAATGAATAAATAAGTGGCCGTGCATGTCAGTGGACTGGCCGGGCCCTGAGGCCTGGTAACAAAAATTGCCCCGGACTTTAGCCAAAAGTCCCAGCCCTAAAAGGCTCAGTGCAGAAAAAGTGTTTGGAGCTGTGACCATGTGTCGGTTCACACATTGGTGTCCCACACCCAATTGTTACTAAGAGCACCTCTGGGGCGACCACTCCCAGAGGCACAGACATCACGGACTCTCTACCTTTCCAGCCCGTGGCCAGACAAGGTAGACCACTCAAATCAGGAGGTAATGGGTTCTCCCACCTTTCCTGGGGGAATTACTCCCATGCCCCAACTGCCTGTGCGCGCCCCGGTTTCTGTTCCAGCCGGTACTAACCTTCCAAGCCCCCATCACTCCTGCAGGTTTGCATAGCCACCACCCAGCCTCAAAATTTTCTGCAGCCATCTCTTAAATAAAAGGAAAAATGAGCCCAAAATACAACAATAAAGGTAAGCAAATCACCTTAACAATTAAGGTTTTCAAAAGACAGCGTCAGCCTGTGCAATTTCCACAGTTCCAGCTTCTTTGATATTTTCCCTACGCATCTTGCAGCGTTCTCCTGGTTTCGCAGATTCCTCTCAAAATGGATACCCAAAACATCGATGATATCCACCTTCTTTATCCTGGACAAAGCCACATCGTACAACCCACTCAGAGTACAAACTGAACTCTTGCTCCAATTGCATTCCAGCCACACTCCCGAACAGTTGTAAATGCAACTCCGCCCTTGCCAAACCCTGTCTTACCCTAGATCTCACATCAAAGGGTTCAGAAAGGATCCCATTTATCAGGATCCTGCTACTCACCCCAGCATACAAGCACTTCACCATTCTAACGATCTCCCCTGGGAAGCCCATCTTTGTCAACGCATAACACATAAAGCGGTGAGACACCCTAGCATAGGCCTTTTTCAAATCAATCCCCGCAACAGCAAGAGGTAAATTATTACATTGAGCATAGTACACCAGATCTCTTAGAAGCATCAAAATATCCACGATCCTCCTCCCTGGGATGGCACACACCTGCCAATCTCCTATCACTCTGCTAACCACTTCTTTCATTCAGTCAGCCAGGATCTTAGCAAAAATTGTGTAATCCGAATTTAGGAAAGTTAATGGGTGCCAATTCCTAAACATCCCTCTCTTCTCCCTTCTTGTAGATCAAAAAGATGACCCCCCTCCTTCATAGAGGCAGCCAGCCTCCTGACCTCAAACAACATCTTATCACAACGACAAGGTGTCACAAACCTGGTTGGAGGCTGAGGTGACGAGAGGGCTCCCCTTGGGGCTGAGTGCAGAGCACCCCTGGAGATGGTAACAGAGGGTGCTGTGCCCAAAGGTGTACGGGTTGCCTGCAGGTGTAGCTGCTTCAGGAATCGGATCTGTAGTGGATAAGATGGTCACAGTCACTGGATCACTAGAAGTGCAGGCAGGTTAGGGCAATCAAGGTCAGAAGCCAGGCCGAGGGTCAAACACAGGTGGTCAATCAGAAACAGAGGCAGGTAGAGTAGTCAGGGTCAAGCCGGGGTCAAACACGAGAAGACAACCAGGAGCAGGCAGAAGAAAGTCCGTAGGGCAAGCCAGATTCAGAGCCAGGAGATGAGCCAGAGCAGGCCAAGGATAGCCGGGTCGGTAACGGGTAATCCAGCTGAAGTTTCAAGGCACAAGGAGATCAGGTACTAGCTGAAGATAATCCAGCAATGAATGATAGCCAGTGCTGAGTTTATACAGGCAGTGGAAGCTGGTAATTGGCGCTAATTAGGACGTACCGCAAACGCCAATGCACCATTGCGAACCTAATGGTAACATGCATGCGCGCGTTAGCGCAGCCATCTTGGGCACTGGCATATCTGCCATTTTCTAATCAAGTTCTTCCCTGACAGTGCCCCCAGAGGGGCAACCTCTGGATGCCCAAGCATGCCTGTTTCTCTGGGAACCTGTTGAAGAACTCCTGAAGAAGTTTAGGGGCATGTACATTACTCGCTGGCTCCCATGAATTTTCCTCAGGTGGGAACCCCTTCCACTTAATGAGTTATTGCACTTGTCTTCCTCTCCTTCGACTATCTATGATGGCTTCCACTTCAAGTTTTGTGCCCTCCCTCATTGTAACCGGAGGCGGAGGTGGCTCCTCCCTGTCAGAAATTGAACTAGCCACTGCTGGTTTAAGTAAGGAGACGTGGAAGACTGGATGTATCCTATAGGAGCGTGGTAGGTTCAGTTCACAGGATTCATTTCCCTCTTGATTTCAAAAGGTCCAATAAACCTTGGACCCAATTTCCAAGAGGGACAAGTAAGCTTGAGGTTTGCTGTGGAAAGCCAAACCTTATCTCCAACCTTAAGCATAAGATTTCCCCTCTTCTTTTTGTCAAAGTGCAGCTTGTAATCCTCCTGGGCCTTCAGTATTGCTTCCTTAAGAGTCTGGTAGTTGGAATGTATGAAGGCCAACCTATCCTGGACTGAAGGTACTGAAGCATCTGGGATGATGTCTGGCAAAAAGGAGGGATAGAACCCTTAATTTGCCCAAAATGGGGATTGATTTGTAGAAGCGTGAACTGAATTGTTATAGGCAAATTCGGCACATGGAAGAAGAGATGCCCAATTGTCCTGAGTAAAAGAAGAAAAGCATCTCAGGTACTGCTCTAATGTTTGGTTGGTCCTTTCTGTTTGTCCGTTACTTTGTGGATGGTATGTGTACGACAAACAGACTTGAATTATGAGTCCTGCAGAATGATTTCCAGAATCTGGAAGTGAACTGCACCCCCGTCGGACACAATACTGTTTGGCAATCCATGCCGTCAAACAATTTCTTTAATGAATAGATGTGTCGTATCCTTAGCTAAGGGAGTGCTCACCATGGGTAGGAAGTGAACCATTTTGAACAGTCTGTCAACTATCACCAAGATAGTGGTAAATCCGTCTGAAGGGGATAAGTCAACAATAAAATCTATTGATATCATCTTCCATGGTTGTTCCGGAACAGGGAGAGGTCTCAGCAAGCCCAGAGACTTGGTATTGTGGCCTTTACTGCGGAGACAGGTCACACAGGAGTCCACATAATCTTTGCAATCCCGTCTAAGGTTGGGCCACTAGAAGGACCTTTGAATAAGATCACATGTTTTTCAGACTCCAAAATGACCTGTAAGTAGGTGGTCATGACAAGCTTTCAGGACTTGGGGTGTCACTTCAGGAGGGATGAAAATCTTGTCATCATGCCATAAGAGATCTCCGTCTTTTCTTAATGCAAGGGTTTCGGCTTCTGGGTATCGGGCAGAGGCTTGCTTAATAAATGTGCCTAGATCAGCCTGGAGAAGAATAAAGCCCATCGAGCTTGCCGTGGTCTAAGTCGCTTGGCGGTCCTGAGGTACTCCAGGTTCTTATGATCTGTAAAGATCATGATGGGATGCATAGCGCCTTCCAGCAGGTATCGCCGTTCCTCCAGTGCTGACTTGATGGCTAGTAGCTCCCAGTCACCCACATCATAATTCTTCTCCGGTTGACTCATCTTCCTGGAGAAGAAAGCAGCTGGGTGGAGCAGGGCCTTGGGCCCCTGACGTTGGAACAGAATGGCTCCTGTGGCGACTTCAGAGGCATCTACCTCAAGGACATAGGGCAAAGCTGGATCTGGATGTTGCAGTACGGGGGCGGATGTAAAGAGAATCTTAAGCTGATCAAATGGCAACTGGGCTTCCTGAGACCATTGGAACCGGACCTGCCGACGGGTTAACTGAGTAATGGGAGAAATGATGGTAGAAAAGTCCTTGATGAACCTTCTGTAGAAGCTAGCAAACCCGACAAACCTCTGGATGCTGTTCTTGTCAGTGGGAGCCGGCCAATTGATGATAGCAGCCACCTTTTGTGGGTCCATGGAGATCCTCTCTGTGGAGATGATCAGTCCCAGAAACTGGATGGACAGCTTTTCAAACTCACACTTCTCTGCCTTTGCATAAAGTCCGGGTAGCCTTAGCGTGGCCAAAACCTTTTTTACATGCACCCGATGAAGCTCCAGGGAAGCAGAGAAGATGAGAGTATCATCAAGATATACTATTACAAAATGATCTAAGAACTCTCAGAAAATGTAATTTACGAAGTGCTGGAAGATCTGTGTTCATCTGTAACAGAACCACGGTCTGCCTCTGGCCAATCAGCGCGCGCCCTCACTGGCTATTGCACAAAACGATGTACAGGTATGTCGTTTCGTGCAATAGAGCCAACCTGCCACAGTAAAACTATGGTGGCTGGTCGGCAAGTAGTTAAGGGAGTTATAAAGGCAGAAGGTGCATTCTATGCATTGAGATAAAAAGCCTTCTGGGTGCAGCAATGTCCACGAGTTCCTCGGCCATCCAGGACTCTCCTTCCTGATTGGCTGAGACATAGCAGCAGCGCCATTAGCTCCCCCCACTGTCAAAGTTAGTCAGCCAATCAGAAGAGAGAGGGAATGGGGCCGCACTGCAGCTCCGTGTCTAAATGGATACACGGAGCTGCAGCTCGGCTCGGGTGCCCCCATAGCAACCTGCTTGCAACGAGGGACCTGAAAAGAGGAGGATCCGGGCTGCTCTGTGCAAAACCAACTGCACAGAGGAAGTATATCATGTTTGTTATTAAAAAAAAAAAAAAAAGAAAAAAAAAACGTGACTTTATAATCACTTTAAGTGCATAAGTATGATTTTGGCTATTTATTTGAAATCGCACCTGATAGAAGAAGATAGAAGATCTATTTATGAAATATTTGTTGGCCAATTGCAACAAGAACTTGCCCAGCTGTGTCAAATGTTCTCTGTATTTAAATGAACGCAGTGATTTACTATGATCGTCAGCTCTATCTAGTAGCTATAATACAATATTAATACTGCAGTGGCGCATTATTGCCACTAGATGGTGCTAATAATCATAGGAAATCACTGGATGAAATAAAATACAGTCAATATTTATCACGGCTGGTCGAATGTGTGTCAGTTTTTTTGAAAGTTTACACCACAAAATGTACTCAGCCAATGAAAGGTAATGACTCCATTTTTATTTTTCTCCTGCTATCAATGGCCAACACGGGACAACACTTCATCCATGTCTTTGGTGATCTCTGATCTCTTATGAAGTGTTTCTTACATGATGAAGATCAGCCATGGAGTATATCTGAGGTGTATATCAGGGTGTGCTTCTTCCCCACATGTCCAGCAACATTCATATAGAAGACATTTCCCGCACTCAAGACACTAATACACCTCGAGGGTTGTGTAGGATCCCTGATGTACAGGAAGACAGGACTTCACTGAGGAATAATTCCCTCACTCAGGACAGGAAAGTGGCTTCTCCCCCGTGTGAGATCTCAGATGTCTGGAAAGACTGGACTTCCCTGAAAAACATTTCCCACACTCAGGACAGGAAAGTGACTTCTCCCCCGTGTGACATCTCTGATGTCTGTAAAAAATAGACTTGTCTGAAAAACCTTTCCCGCACTCCAGACAGTTATACGGCTTATTCTCTGTGTGCAAGCTTTGATGTCTGCAAAGATGTGACTTCTGTGAAAAACATCTCCTGCATGCTGGGCAAGAGTATGGTTTTTCCCCCGTGTGAGATCTCTGATGTGTGACAAGATCTGATTTTTGAACAAAACATTTCCCGCACTCAGAACAGGAATACGGCTTCTCACCAGTGTGTAATCTCTTATGTCTGTAAAGAGAGTACTTGTCTGAAAACCAATTCCCACACTCAGAACAGTTAAGTGGCTTTCCCCGCTTGTGAGACCTTTGATGTTTGACAGGTTGTGAATCTTGTACAAAGTATTTCCTGCACTCAAAACAGGAATACGGCTTCTCACTTGTGTTCAATCTCTGATGAATAGAAAGACTGGAATTCCTTGAAATACTTTTCCCGCACTCAGGACAGGAATGTGGATTTTCCCCTGTGTGCAATCTCTGATGTCTGTTAAGATTGGACATGTCTGAAAAATATTTCCCGCACTGAAGACAGGAATATGGCTTCTCCCCCGTGTGAGACCTTTGATGTGTGACAAGCTGTGATTTTTGTGGAAAACATTTCCTGCACTCAGAACAGGAATATGGCTTCTCACCTGTGTGCAATTTCTGATGTTTGTGAAGACTGGACTTTACTGTAAAACATTTTCCGCACTCAGGACAGGAATACGGCTTCTCCCCCGTGTGAGATCTTAAATGCATATCAAGTTTGGATTTAAAATCGAAACACTTCCCGCACTCAGCACAGAAAAGCCTCTTATCTGTTGGAAGGACGGCACCGTTCCTCACAGTCTGAGGTTCCTCAGGATAAGAGGAATACGATGGTCCGGCACCGTCCCTCACAGTCTGAGGTTCCTCAGAATAAGAGGAATACGATGGTCCATCTACACTGTGTGATGCCGGATGGACATTTGAGGTAGCCGGGTTTTCTCCTGGACTATACTGTGTGATGTCCTCATCTTCTACTTTACAGTCTGGAGACAAAGTGAGACAATCCTCTGAGGTTTTCCTCATCTCCCGTCCATCTACTAAAATAGAAATAAAAAGATTATTACTAGACATGAGCAGATTGGTTCCCCTAAACCAGGACTCCGCCCACATCAGGCAGCTTTGTCTCTGAGGATCTTACAATTCCACCCTCAAGGTAACTAGTAAATAGGTCCTCTGATCTCCTACCAGTTCATTTCTTTATTCATAGACCTTAGTCAGAGAGTGAGGAAACAACGAGAGCTGTCTTTTATAGGAGTGACAGTGATGAGGGGATTATAGGACAAGTATCCCCACCTCCGCTATCACTCATTGCCATCTTCCCAACACAAGAAGTCCTGCACTTCCTTATTTAGTCCATGATTTAGTCATGAATAACAGCGGGGCTGAGCCCCGCTGTGAGGTCAGAGAGTGAGGATGGGGGGAGAACAACCAACATGAAGACTGGACTGATCCTGAAAATCACCATCATTGGGTTATTGACTCCTCCCTCATTATCACCTTCTGTTTAAGGTTCCAACGTTTGAGGATGTTATCACATTATTATCAACATGTAAAAGTCTGTGCTCCAATCAAATCATCAAATATAAAATGTCCAGCTGGCAGGAAATGGGTGTAACAAAGGGAAATACATATTTTTGTAAAGAGCAGTGGGTGGAGGGGAAGAGAGCAGAATTCAGGTCTATGTAATGTGTACCAAATTGTATAGGCTTAGGCCACATAATGTGAAATATATATCATAGTGCAGGGGTCAGGAGTATGTAATGTCCAACATAGAGTGTATAGCGCAGGAGTATGTAATGTACAACATAGAGTATATAGTGCAGGGGTCAGGAGTATGTATGTACAACATAGAGTATATAGTGCAGGGGTCAGGAGTATGTAATGTAAAATATAAATTATATAGTGTAAGGGTCAGGACTCATAATATTGGTATTTACTAATCAGTGGAAGATTAAATGTTTACATGAGACAAGTTGCAGAGGTCCCACACTGCTGCCTCCCATCTTCTGAGACTGCACTCAGTGACTTGGGTCTGAGACTATACAGCAAGATGGTCAACTTACCTAAGTGCAATTTACTGACATGACACAAAAAATTTACTGACAAAGCCCAATTTTTTACTGACAATTAAAAACTTAGCCAAAATGATTTTTTTAAGTGCAAATATCAATATATAAGCTATAGACATATAGCTAGTGTGATTAGCAATGTGCTTAACATCTTCCAGGAGGGGGGTAAAAGTGCCTGGTATTGAAGTGGTTAAGGTGTAACAAAAGGCAAAAACCATATTTCTTCTTTTACATGATAATCAGGTTAATAAACCCCAGCGCAGAGTTCCCCCTTACATCAGAGTCTGCACGGTTTCCCCTATACAGTGCAAAGGGGAACTCTGCGAACCCTAAATGTAAAAGTGAAAACTGTGGACTTTACTGATGTAAAGAATTCTGTGGAGTTTGATGTAGGGGGGAATGCTGCAGACTCTGGTGTATAGGGAAACTCTGATGTAAGGGGATCTCTGGTGACCAAAGTCCCCCCTTACACACAAGTCCACAGAGCTCACCTGTACATCGCAGTCCAAAGAGTTTCCCCTTTACATCACAGTCCACGAAGTTCTCCCTTACATCAGACTCCACAGTTCTCCTTTACATCAGATTTTGCAGGGTTCCCTATTACATTGTAAAGGGGAACTCTGCGGGCCCTCATGTAAAGGGGAAAACTGTGAACCCTGATGTAAAGGGGAATGCTGCGGACCGTCCATGATGCAAAGGGAACTCTGATGTAAGGGGGTCACCATAGCTCCGCCCCTTCCTTACACAAGATTCCACAGAGTTCCCCCTTACATCAGGGTCTGCAGGATTCCCCCTTACATTGTAAAAGGGAACACTGCCGACCCTGATGTAAAGGGGATCCTGATGTAAAGGTGAACCCTGCAGACCGTCTGTGATGTAAAGGAAACACTGATGTAAGGGAGTCTCATGTCACCAGAGCCCCCCCTTGCTTAAACAAGATTCCCCAGAGTCCCCCCCCTCACATCAGAGTCTGCAGGACTCTCCCTTACAGTGCAAGAGGGAACTGGAGGGAACCTGATGTAAAAGGGAACTCTGATGTAAAGAGGAACGCTGAGGACTCTGGTGTAAAGGGGAACTCAGATGTAAGGTCATCACTGGTCATTAGAGCCCCCACCTTACACCACAGTGTTCCCCTTTGTATCAGGGTTTGCAGAGTTCCCCCTTGCATTGCAAGGGGGAAACATGCAAACTCTGATATAAAGGGGAACTTTGAGGACCCTGGTTTAAGGGGGAACACAGGGCACTCTGATGTCGGGGGGGGGGGGTCTTTGGTGACTACAAAGCACCTTCTGCAGAGTGAAAACATGACGGTAACGGGGGGGGGGGGGGGGTTACTGATATAAGGGGGAACTTCTATATCAGTGTCCCCCCTTACCTTAGTGTATTGCCTCTCCCTTTACATCAGTGAACCACCCCCCAGAGAGACTGTGTGGCGACTGGCGGACCTCCTCCATAAGAATGCTTACTTGCTCAGGTGCCCGCCTGTGGCCATAATTTTTACAGGCGGCTGCTGTTCGTAACAGACATTTACAGTATCTCACAAAAGTGAGTACACCCCTCACATTTTTGGACATTTTGACTTAGGGGTGTACTCACTTTTGTTGCCAGCGGTTTAGACATTAATGGCTGTGTGTTGAGTTATTTTGAGGGGACAGCAAATTTACACTGTTATACAAGCTGTAAACTCACTACTTTACATTGTAGCAAAGTGTCATTTCTTCAGTGTTGTCACATGAAAAGATAGAATAAAATATTTACAAAATTGTGAGGGGTGTACTCACTTTTGTGAGATACTGTATGGACAGTTTGTAAATTGGCCAATATTGGTAACCCTGCTATACATTATATCCCTTCATCCGCCACAGCCAGCTAACAACAGGCCAAGTAACCCTGGGAGAATTGTTCTGTCAGAGAACATGCTAGACCCGGGAATTGGGAAGAAGACCCAAGACACATGTCCTGGGTGCCTAAATTGAGCAACGCTTATGGCAGAAATCAACATTCTGCTGCCAGCTGAACCCCCGAATCTCCATAAATCCAGTCTAGATACAAAAATTATGTCTGCAGCACAGAGAAGGAAGATTATCCGAGAGAAATACAGGAATACAGGTTGGGGAACACAGCTCAGGAAAGTGACCAGGGTATTACAGGCTGATATCTCCCAGTCCTTGCCCTACTCTGGGCCAATCAGTGAGCAGTATGGGTGGAGGAATGTAGTTAGTGTTAATGACCCACCTGTGCTGATCTCTGTAGGAGTGTCCTCTTCTATAAATGTCCCCGTTATTCCATCCTCCTCCATAGACTGCTGATAATCCCTCACATACCTCTCTTCTGCTTTAACCTCAAATTCTATATCGATCGGATCTCCACTCTAAATAAAGAAAATTAGAGTAAATATCATCTGTAGACTAAAATAAAAGCTCACATAAAAAATCCACATATCATCTCTACGAGTCCATGCTCTAGATGCTCAGTCCCACCAACCTTGTAACAATGAGGGATGGTGTGACTTTCCTGTGTGGAATCCCGGGAATACAGAGGACGGGGACATCTCTCTGGTGGGTTTCTGTAGCTGGATGACTCCACCATAATGTCCTTGTACAGATTTTTGTCTTCTTTTAGAGATTCTGACTCCTCGATCACCCCATCCTCATCATCCTCCTTTTTTATCACTTTTTTGTCCCCAACTTCAGAATCTTTCAGGTTTCCACTCTTAATATATAATAAAAATGACATCAATGGTAACAATGCAGATAATGTACAGATCCTAATGATACTATCAGTGATTGTTCCTCATCTACCTGATGATGGTGGGGGATGGTGTGACCTTCCTGTGTGGAATCCCAGGAATACAGAGGACGGGGACATCTCTCTGGTGGGTTCCCATTACTGGATCCATCTGTAGGAAACACACACACTGACTGAATACATTGTTTCTATGTGTTTATCAGATGATGGGGGATCTAGGTGGATCCTCCGTACTGCTCTCTCCTTTACAATAAAGTCTCCTCTTACCCGGTGATGTGAGGGGCGGCTGATTATCCATCACGACCTTCTTGTAGAGATCCTTATGTTCTTCTAAATAATAGACAGTGACATCCTGACACCTTATAGGAACCTGACACACACAATGATACAGTCACAATCCAGACACATCCCTTGTCTGTTACTGGATAATGTCCCAGAATTCCCAGCACCGCTCACCTCTCCTGTCAGCAGCTCCATCATCTTCTTGGTGACTTCTAGAATCTTCTGCATGTTGTGTCTCTCAAGTTTTAGGGAGTCACATGGAGGCACTGTAATGGTAATATGATCTCCGGACTTCAGAAGAGGAAATTTCTATATTGGAAAACCAATAGGAATATCATGTTAAAATTTCAGAATCCTCTTCACCTCTCTGGTCAGGTCTGTGTTTTATCATTAGAGATAATAGAATTTTTGTAAGAACTTACCGTAAAAATTTTTCTCTGTCAGAGGACGTAAGAGAAAATAGAATTTTTGTAAGAACTTACCATAAAATTCTTTGCTCTGAGTCCTCTGACAGACGCAGCTCCCGTCCCTCTAATTTGGGGTTGGTTGTCTTCCTGTACTGCTTGCTATGAAACTGATTAGTAAGCTCAATGTATCTGAGGGTAATGTCTAGAGGGACAGCCCCTAAAGGTGTGCTAGTGGAAGTTTTTTGATGAAGTTTCACTACCTAGCCTGCTCCTGCATAGGGCGCCATTACCCAATAGTGATGAAACTTGGAAGGGCTGCATCTGTCAAGAGAAAAGAGTGATGTCATGTGACCTCCCAGAATCCTCCTCACCTCTCCGGTCAGGTCTGTGGTTTTTTAATAGAGATAAGAGTGATGTCATATGACCTCCCAGAATCCTTCTCACCCTTCCGGTCAGGTCTGTGTTTTATTAATAGAGATAATAGTGATGTCATGTGACCTCCCAGAATCCTCCTCACCTCTTCGGTCAGCTCTGTGTTTTATTAATAGAGATGAGTGATGTCATGTGACCTCCCAGAATCCTCCTCACCTCTCCAGTCAGGTCTGTGTTTTATTAATAGAGATAAGAATGATGTCATGTGACCTCCCAGAATCCTCCTCACCTCTCTGGTCAGGTCTGTTTTATTAATAGAGATGAGAGTGATGTCAGGTGACCTCCCAGAATCCTCCTCACCTCTCCGGTCAGCAAGTAGATGATCTCCAAGGTGAGGTTTAGTATCTTCTCAGTCATGTGACTCCGGTCCTCCTCCATCCTCACTGGTGCCATTATTTGATCTGTACAGGTCTCCTTGTAGACAGATAAGTTAGGTAAATGAAAGCAAGAATTATTTGGATGGTACTGGTCACACAATAATAGGATGTGGATGTGGGGGGGGGGGTAATAGGACGGTTGCTGTACATTTAACAACTACTGCTCCCATGGGAACACATTTAATCTGGATTGTTTAGTGTTTGTTATAGATAAGATAACACTTTATTGTCATTGTCTACATGCAACTAAATGTATCAAAGGTACTCTTTACACTATACACATTCCACCTAACAGCAATGTTAATAAAAAGGTTTCCCAACACGACCACATATACATACCTTCTAATACATGCCCACATATCTGTTCTCAACCAGTGGCGGCCTGTCTATAGGGGGCGCGGGGGCGCCCCCCCCCAAAAAAAAAAAGAAGAAAAAAAAAATTAAATTTTTAGCCCACTAGGGCTGGGTATGGGGGGTTCCACCGCACGTGCGGCGGGCAGAGGCGCCGATTGTCAGCCTTCTGGAGGTCATCGGGACGCAGAGCAATGTGCCCCGACACTCCCCACTTTTGTGATGTCCTGCCTGTGATTGGTCCAGACTCCAGCCTGGACCAATCACACAGGGGGACATCCCGGGACCTGTGACGTGGCGCGTGGGGGCGGTGCGTGCGCCAGTCACTGCGTCCCGGAGTCACTCACTTGAACACCGTCCGACACCTTCCTGCCAGAGGAGAGCCGCTCAGCTACGCATCAGTCAGGAGGATTCAGGAGAAGAACTGAAGAAGAGAAGTTGTTCATCATCGTCTCTCTCCACTCCACTCCAGTGACTCAGACAGTGAGTGACCACCCACCGCCTGGTTCAGTTCCGCAACTCCGCACTCCAGTCCGCAGCCAGCCACTGCCAGACAACTTGTGTGAGTGTGACAGTCTCAAACAGTCCGACTCGACTCCCGCCGCCGCCCCGGGCCTACTACTCTCAGAGCAGCAGGCCAGCAGCACACCACGCCACGCAGCCGGTCACCGTCTGTGAGGTAAGTCCAAAGACACATTTCCTAATCAGAGCAGAGGCACAGCTCTAGCATGACCTGTATCATACAGGCTGTATGTATGTGTGATGAATCAAGTTGTGGGTCTGTTAGCAGTGACATGGTTATTGGAAGTGGTGGGTGTGTGATCCTGTCCATTGTGTGTGTTGTGTACAGGGGACCTGCATGGCACTGCTGCTCTCATGGATCTTCTTCCAGGAGGATCCAGCACTTTAAGCTGCTGATTACAAAGCATGTGATGATATGTATGTAGGTGTCTCCTAGGCACATGCTGCCCATAGTACACTCTCTATCCTAGTGCTCCATCAGCTCAGCTATTGATCCAGCCAGGGTTATTAGCAATTAATCAGATATTGCTAATAACCCTGGCTGGATCAGATTGGCAAAATGTCTCATTACCTGTGATTAGCCGTGTGCAGTGTCAGCCTCCCGGCGGGATCAAGCAGGTGGGATCCCTAACACGCCCAAGCTCATCTAGCCTCTTCCCCACTGCTCACTGTGCTGCTACTGCGGCACAGTGGCTCGTTATCGTCTGGCGACGTAGACCTACGTCACCAGACATTCCCCTTTCTCGGCGGCGCGCACGCGCCGACAGAGTCCCGCTCCCGCTGTATTCAGTCACAGCGGGAGTCGGGCCAGGGGAGGAGAGGCGGTGATCACCGCCGCTCTTCCCCGATCATCGGGGATCGAGTGTGGAGATCCGCCCGCTTTTGTAAACAAAGCGGGCGGATCTCCTAAGTGACAGGCAGGGTCAGATTGCAGGATTCAGCATAGCTGAACATGAGATCTGTCCCTGTGTCACATAGTCCCCTCCCCCCACACACGTTAGAAAGTACCAGGCATACATTAACCCCTTGATCACCAATAAAAGTTAACCCCTTCCCTGCAGTGTCATTTTTACAGTAACAGTGCATATTTATAGCACTGATTACTGTAGTAATGTCACAGGTACCCCCAAAAGTGTCAGAAATGTCAGACAAGGGTCCGATCTGTCCGCCGCAATGTCGCAGTCCCGCAAAAAAAAAAATCGCAGATCGCCGCCATTACTAAATAAAAAAAAAAACACAATAAAAATGACATAAATTTCCCGTAGTTAGTAGCTGCGATAACTTTTGCGCAAACCAATCAAAATACGCTTATTGCGATTTTCTTTACCAAAAATATGTAGCAGAAAACAAATTGGCCTAAAATGTTAAAAAAATTTTGATTTTTACATTTTGTTTTGGGGGAATTTCATATAAAAAAAATGTGAAAAATATTGTTATTTTTTCAAAATTGTCGCTCTTTTTTTGTTTATAGCGCAAAAAGTAAAAATCGCACAGGTGATCAAATAGCACCAAAAGAAAGCTCTGTTTGTGGGGAAAAAAGGACGTCAATTTAATTTGGGTACAGCGTCGCACGATTGTCTGTTAAAATAACGCAGTGCCGAATCGCAAAATATGGCCTGGTCAGGAATGGGGTAAAATCTTCCGGTCTTAAAGCGGTTAAAAATTCGCTCATTGAGAATTTTTTTGTCAAAGACATGTAGCTAAATACATTTTGGCCTAAATATATGACAAAAATTGAATATATTGAATATTTTTTAACTGTCAAAAGTAGAAAAATATTGCTATTTTTTCCAAATTGTCGCATTTTTTTTATTAATATCGCAAAAAAATGAAAATCACAGAGATGATCAAATACCACCAAAAGAAAGCTCTGTTTGTGGGGGAAAAAAAGGACGTAAATTTCGTTTGGGTACGGCGTTGCATGACCGCGCAATTGTCAGTTAAAGTCGCACAGTGCCGAATCGCAAAAAGTGGCCCAGACGTAAGACAGCAAAATCCTCTGGTGGTAAAGTGGCTAGTCAGGATGGTCATTGTCTTGTCTATTTATAGTCAGTGCTGTTTGTTTAGAGGAACGTATTACTAGAATATTTCTCCAAAATGAAGAGAATGTTCCGGCCCCGTAGGTGAGGAAATGTTCTGATCCTGAAGGGGTTAATCTAGGTTTCCACACTATATATGTGTGTATCATCATCTGCTGGAGATAAATAGTTCCCATTAGGGGTAGGGGGATTGGGTATGTTTGTTCTAAACAAGATAATGACCATCCTGACCATACATGGCCTACAAAGGACTATATTACTAGAATTTACTTCAAAATGAAGCCCCGTAAGTGGGGAAATGTTCTGACCCTGAAGGGGCTAATCTAGGTTTCCACACTATATATGTGTGTATCATCATCTGCTGGAGATAAAAGATAGAAAATAAGATCTTATTACCTCCTCTGCTGCCACTTCCAGTAACGTCTCCTCTTTATGACGTACCACATGGAAGTTCCTGCCTGAACCTAACATCACTTCCTGTCTGTACCTGACATCACTTCCTGTCTTCCATAGGGACTTCTTGTTTTCTAGAGTAGAAGTGAGATCACCACCTTGTGGAGCTCAGAGGAACTGCAGCCCGAGAAACGTCTTGTAGTGTGAACACGGTGTAACGTTAAAAAAACCATACCCCGTGAAGAAACCATACCCTCGTCACTTCCGGTCTGAAATAGCTGAGCAGCGCAGTAGTGCGCATGCTCAGAGCCCCGGATACGTGATTGAAGAAGAAAGAATTTGAGAAGTGCGCATGCTCGGTGGGCATGAAATTATCACGGCACTGTTTCTAATGATATACTTGCGGCGGGTACATTAAAACACTTCGGGTGCAACATAAATCATGTCCTCTCCTATCGCTGTAACTTCCCTCATCTCCGGTAATAAATATAAAAGCGGCGGCGGGTGTATGAGACGTAAATGTGACGGCGATCGCGGCTCCGTGATCCGCTTTTATATTTATTACCGGAGATGAGGGAAGTTACAGCGATAGGAGAGGACATGATTTATGTTGCACCCGAAGTGTTTTAATGTACCCGCCGCAAGTTTAACTACCGTGAGAAATCCATACCCTCCGTAGCGGAACCGGAAGTGACGAGGGTATGGTTTTCTCACGGGTATGGTTTTTTCACGGAACAACGGCCTTGTGCTGTGTGTATGTACTGTATATTATCTATTTATTAATTACTTTATATAGCACCGACAATTTACACAGCACACATTCACACAGTGTTGCCAACCACCAGTATTTTTTACTGGCAGTCAGTAAAAAAACAGGCGATTTTCTTCCGCCAGTAAATGCCAGTGACAGGAAAAAGCTGCCAGTAAAAAAATATTGCTGTGACACTCGGCTCAGAACTGCACATGTGTAGTTTCAGTGTGGACCCGGGCAAGACAATCCCAAGTGCCTGCAACAGTGTGGCATGCAGCATCCTGCATTTTTGTGAGTATGGATCCCTCAGTCTGATTCCCACATTCCAATCTACCTGATACATTTCCATTTTCATTACTATGTTGTATTTTTTTAATAATTTTACTTTATAGATTATGTCTATGCATCAACCCCTGAAGAGTGAGGCTGATCTCATGAAACGCGTCGGGTCACCACAGATACCATGACACATTTACTTTGTGCTATTTGATTACTGTATGTACCAATGTAATGAATTTGTATACTTCAGCCTACTGTTTGGCATTATGACACCTGTTCCCAGTTCTATTGCTGGCATATACTCAATAAACCTGTACTATGTTTTTATTACTGGTTGTGTGGCGCTTCATCTAAAGTCCCAAGTCCCAATGGGCAAAAAAATTATACTCCCCATTTTTTGATGCTTGGCAGTTACGACCGTTTACCTGTGGACTTATTATTGGAAACTCCAGGGCCCATCACATCAAGGACCTCTGATGAGTGGCTTCAAGACCACTGGCATCGCCTAGCCCAAGATAAACAGATAGTGCTGGGGCGGCATCAGGCTCTGACTGTCAACTTGCTGCCACTAAAATCAGGAGACGCGGTCTTGGTGTGCAACCCCAAACACATTAGAGGCAACAAGCTGGAGCCCAAGTAGGAGCCATGCCCATATCGGGTTGAGAAGCCAGAGCACTATAATGGCAATGCCGACACCCTCTCGAGGTTTCCTCATGACCAGCTTCAAGAGAATATAGATCAACAGCTTGAAGAGTACGAGGTTGTCCCCTCCAGGGTCAACCTACGAGAGCAACGTGCGTCTTCAGCTCTGCAAAGCCACCAAATCCCACAAAGGCCAAAAATTCATACCCCCCCCCCCCCCAAGAGTGAAGTAAACTTCAGTGGAAACACCCTGATATTGGTCAGCTCATGAAATATTCCTACAGGGAGCAAAGAAGGCTCTCGTCAAACTTGTGTCAGCTTCTTAAGCAGTGAAATAAGTTGTAAAGATGTAATGGACTATTGTACCGAAAGACACGCAAACCAGGAGCTCAGTCAGAGGCCTTAGAGGTCTGCC
The DNA here is from genome assembly GCF_965119305.1 of Pelophylax lessonae. Lineage (NCBI taxonomy): Eukaryota > Metazoa > Chordata > Amphibia > Anura > Ranidae > Pelophylax > Pelophylax lessonae. The sequence goes on from NC_138770.1 coordinate 39,181,850, forward strand.
AGGTCTTTCACTGTACAGGAGGACACTTTTGTGCCAAATGAACAGAGGCTTTTGTTCGTAAGTACATTTTTTGTCCTGAACTGACTAAGTGGGTGATGAAGGGGTGTCAGAGTTGTGCCACTCAAAAGGGAAAAGCAGAGAAAACCACCCCTTTGGTGGTGAGCACAGGAGAGTCCTTTAAATTACTGACCATAGACTTTTTCACAGTGGCTGAAACATCAGGGTTCAGCTATGCTTTTGTGTTTGTGGACCACTTTTCTAAGTTCACCATTGTCATGCCAACCAAGGATCAGACTGCCATTACCACAGCTAAACTGTTCTGGAAACATGTGGTGCAACCCTATGGGTGCCCAAAGGGGATTTTGTCTGACCAAGGCCCAAACTTTAAGTCTCAGGTGTTTTCTGAATTATGTTGCATTAGTGGCATTTGAAAATCTCATACCATCCCCTATCATCCCCAAGGGAATGGTGTCTGTGAGTGCTTTAATCGCATGCTGTTGGGATTGATTTGCACCTTGGAACAAGAGCAACGTGACAGATGGCCACAGTATATCGGTGATGTTGTCTGGGCTTATAGTCAGTGCATAGAGAAATCGGTTATACTCCCCATTTTTAGATGTTTGGCTGTTGCAGCTGTTTACCTATGGACTTATTATTGGAAACTCCAGAGCCAATTACATCAAGGACCCCTGATAAATGGGTTCAAGACCACTGGTATTGCCTATCCCAAGCTAAACAGATAGTGCAGGGTAGGCATCAGGCTGACGAAAGTACCGTCAACTTGCTGCCGCTAAAACCAGGAGAACAGGGTCTTGGTGTGTAACCCCAGAAACATTACAGGCAACAAGCTGGAGCCCAAGTGGGAGCCTTGCCCATATCGGGTTGAGACGCAAGCTTTTCCTGGATGGCATGTGTATGATGTTGTTTCAGAGAAACCAAATGGACTTTGCAAGAGACTGCACCATAACCTACTTGGCCCATGTGTGTTCACTGCTGATTCACTGTCGGCTAAACCTATTCCTGATTTTCCTCCATCTGTCAGATGGGATAGCAGCCAGGAGATCCTCAATAGTGATTCTGCAGACTGGTACCTACTCCCTCTGCCACCGGTGGAGGATTTACTCTTAGCGGAGAGAGCTACAGATAATCAGGCTTCTCCCACGCCTGTTGAAACTGAGCCTCTTGTGGATGAAGCGTGGCCTGTTGATTCTGATGCAGAGGAGGAACTGTTCCCTGTTTCCCTAGAGGGAGATGGACAGTTGCAAGTTCCAGAGCCTCGCTTACCCAGTAGGGTGACCACATTTCCTAACTGCAATTCAGGGACACTTACTTTATTAGGCCTCCCGGACTAAATAAAATGCCAGGATTGGAAGCAGTGCTTGCGAATAGCGATATGATCGTGTATTACACGGGACGATTTTGGTTCCACAGACCAACAACACGCATGCAGAATTGCAGATAAGGAAGTCAGAGAAAAGTCAGAACAGTTCTGACAGAACTCCCGATCTGCATGCTTGTTTACCTCAGACAACACAGAAGCAGCATGAGAGCCAGGCAACCACCATTTCCACAGCTCAGCAATATGTTTTGTTGGTGTATGTGTTTTATATGACCAGCCTGGGACTTTCCTCCCTGCATATATGGGACTGTTCCTTGTCATTCACCCTGCAGGACTTGGCAGCTTTATTTCCTGTCACATTATGTGACATTATGCACCCTGTACCCCGCCACTGCTGTGTAAGCGCCCTGCGGACATGCCAGGAGGACTGGTGTCAGACATTTTATTGAGAATTGGGTCAGTGTGTGGCAGCAGACATCCATTAAAATGTTTAACTTACATTTTATGTCCTCCTCTTAAATGCTGATAACGGCCAGCCGTTGGAGACAGTTACAGGAGCAGGCTGAGTTGAGCTGAGGCGGCCCCGCACAGTAGATGATCCCGGGCCGGCTCCGGCTGACGTCACCGTCGTCACGTGACTCTCTCTCGGCCGCGCACTGCGTGCAGCAAGGCAGGGGAGGAGCCAGTGAGCCACACACACTGATTGGACAGACACAGCACAGCAGAGAGCAGACATTCTATTCATCCTCTGCTCACTGCTCTCGTATTGGCTCGAATTGCAGCCCGCCCTCTTACCTCCTCTCCTTACTGAAAACTTCCAGCCGCCGACAAGTCTACTAGTTATCACCGCCACAGCTGCCATTACATCATTCCTGAGGGGGCCAATCACCTCGCGGCCTCGTGCACTTCCTCTTCCTTTCTATTCTGCCGGTTCGGTGGGGGAGCGGAGCGGCAGTGCGGCAGCAGCGGCACGTGTTCTCATGGTCGGCGGACATTCCGGGACACTGCATTGTCCCGTAATGAGGGTGACCGGGACCCGGGACAGACTCTCCAAATGCGGGACTGTCCCGGGCGATCCGGGACACGTGGTCACCCTATTACCCAGGCGCACTACCAGGGGAGTGAAACCTGTCGAATATTTGCACTTCCTCTTCCTTTCTATTCTGCCGGTTCGGTGGGGGAGCGGAGCGGCAGTGCGGCAGCAGCGGCACGTGTTCTCATGGTCGGCGGACATTCCGGGACACTGCATTGTCCCGTAATGAGGGTGACCGGGACCCGGGACAGACTCTCCAAATGCGGGACTGTCCCGGGCGATCCGGGACACGTGGTCACCCTATTACCCAGGCGCACTACCAGGGGAGTGAAACCTGTCGAATATTTGGATTATGTTACTTGAACTGTTTGACTGTTGACTGTTTTTCTGCTTGTTATGCTATTGCCCTGTTTAATTGCCTTTACCTAGGTGAATGCCGATGACTGCATTCTTGAAGTGGGGGGGGGGGTGTATGTAGCCTCCTCACATACAATTAACTGTGACAAGACAGTCTTGCTGTCTGAGAGAAGTGGGACTAAAATTGTATCATACTCACTTTCTCATGCAGAAATGTCATGTTATATGCAGATGTTTAATGTTTGTGTTTTCCTGCTGTGTTGTGAAATCCTGTTGCTGTTCTCTGAACTTGTCTCCAGCAGCCATCTTTGGGAAGCCTCATGTTCTGATTGGGAACACGTTCTCTCAAGATTTGTTCCACCATATTCTGTTAGCTCAGGTATAAAAGACAGAGCCCAGCCACCATTTGAAGAGACGTGTGGAATTAGTGAGGGACAGATACCCTGCTTGTGAGGGAAAGCTAGGCTGCATCGGTGGAACCTGCTTATGGACACCAGCCTATGGGAAGTAATCAAAATGTGCCTTGTACACCACTGATGTGCCCGAAGAGAGGAATATTAACTACAGTTCCAGTTTACTTAGCTGCATTCTGTATCTTTGGTGAATGCACTGTGAATTTGTGCCTTATATGCTAACAAGAGGACTGTTTACTCCACTTTTGTGAATATAATTTTCCACTGCTGCTTAATATTTTATTATTCTATCTTTTCATGTGACAACACTGAAGAAATGACACTTTGCTACAATGTAAAGTAGTGAGTGTACAGCTTGTATAAAACCGCATTCACATTGATCCGACTTGGACCGCGACTTGTCAGCCTGACAAGACGCGGTCCGTCGCGCTCCCATTGTGTAGTACAGGAGCCGTTCTAATAGGAGCAGCACAAGTCGCTCCGACTTAGAAAAAGGTTCCTGTACTACTTCGGGGCGACCTGGAGGTGACTTGCATAGACATTCATTTTATGAAGTCCGTGCAAGTCGCGCCGAAGTCGCGCTGCACGCGACTTCACAGGTCGCCCCCTAAGTTGGAGCGACGCAGTGTGAACCGGCACTAACAGTGTAAATTTGCTGTCACCTCAAAATAACTCAAAACGCAGCCATTAATGTCTAAACCGCTGGCAACAAAAGTGAGTACACCCCTAAGTGAAAATATCCAAATTGGGCCCAAAGTGTCAATATTTCGTATGGCCACCATTATTTTTCAGCACTGCCTTAACCTTCTTGGGCATGGAGATCACCAGAGCTTCACAGGTTGCCACTGGAGTTCTCTTCCACTTCTCAAAGACGACATCACGGAGCTGGTGGATGTTAGAGACCTTGCGCTCCTCCACCTTCTGTTTGAGGATGCCCCACAGATGCTCAATAGGGTTTAGGTCGGGAGACATGCTTGGCCAGTCCATCACCTTTACCCTCAGCTTCTTTAGCAAGGCAGTGGTCGTCTTGTAGGTGTGTTTTGGGTCGTTATCATTACCTTAGCCTCCATTCACCACATGTTTTCTACTGGAGCTAGACACACCATCATTTTTTGTCCTATCTAAAGTTTATCTGTTACAATCTTCTCAAGTCTTTTGGATTAAAGCTTTCTATGATCTGCAGGATGTCATTTAGATCAAATTCACTGTCAGCCAAGCTACTAGACTGTATGTTATAAAACACATATTGGGTCCTAAAGAGATGGGATTTTTAAGGAAATCCAAACAATTTTATATAAAAATATAAATTTTATTGATAAAGTATATTAACTCCTTCAATATCGGGCACTTTCACCCTCTTCCTGCCCGGGCCGATTTTCAGCTTTCAGCACTGTCACACTTTGAATGACAATTGCGCGGTCATGCAACGCTGTACCCAAATTAAATTTTTATCAATTTTTTCACAAAAATAGAGCTTTCTTTTGGTGGTATATAATCACTGCTGGGTTTTTTATTTTTTTTACTAAAAAAAAGGAAAAAGACAGAAAAGTTTGAAAAAAAAAAACGTTTTTCTTAGTTTCTGTCAGTAAATTTTGTAAATAAGTAATTTTCTCCTTCACTGGTGTGCGCTGATGAGGCTGCATTTATAGGCTGCACTGATGGGCACTGATTAGGTGGCACTGATGAGGAGGCACTAATATGCTGCACTGATAGGTGGCACTGATATGCACTGATAGGTGGCACTGATATGCACTGATAGGTGACACTGATGGGCAGCATGGATGAGCAGGCACTGGTGGGCACTGATTAGCATCACTATTGAGCACTGATTGAGGCCACTGGTGGGCAATGATTGGGGTCACTGATTGGCATTGACTGGTGTCACTGATGGGCACTGTTTTTGCTTTACTGTAATCAGGGCCCTGATTACTTGTACTGGACTCCCCTTTGAGAAGGAGCCACTGATAGGCTCCCTTGGTCACACACACTGACAGTGTGAGGCAAGGAGCACCGATAAATGGCGTTTCCTCATTTACATGTGAATGGCTGTGATTGGACACAGCAGATCACATGGGTAAATAGCCAAGTCATTGGCTCTTTACCAAGATTGGGGTCATGCCGTGTCCTAGGAACACGGTGCAGGCACGCGAGAGCGGCCATTCTTGGGTGCCGTCATATGACATCCCCCCAGAACGAGAGCCGCACCACTCCACTCCACCGTGGGCGGGCAAGTAGTTAAAATAGGCAAACCACGGTCAAGATAAAAACACACAGCATATACTTAGATGGTATAATGGTAATAGAATTATTGCACTTATACTCAGAAATCAAAAAATGGCATTCCCGAGCACAGCTGAGAAACAGCTTAGATTAAATTTTAGCAGGGGAAAATCCAACGCGTTTCGATATATAAGATAATGCCAAATCTTCTTCAGGGATTATTTGCTATTGTATTTTTGATAGAACCATTTAGTATGAATGCATCAATAGGGGAGAGGTCTCCCAAGAATAGCCAGACCTTGCAAACAGGATCACTGGAAATTAAATTCCATTCCAAGGCCAAATTAAAGTGAAAAAAGGGGGTATTTCAGGCAAAGCCAGCTATATAAACATTGAACTTGGAATACTACAACCCGACCAAGCTTGGATGGCCAAGAGGCCAAATAGGATGACCAAGAGCGCCACACGGTGTAAGGTAGCTAGCAGAGAAACAAATGCCATTTGGTGATCTCTCCTTGTACGGAGGAGAGATATGGGACATTGCTGACTTGAGGATCGCCAAGTTTGTTTGACTACCTGTGTGCTGATCCCGGCTTCGTTCACCGTCTGTGCTTGTTTGCTGCCCGTCCTGATCTCGGCTTGTCTCTCACATTTCCTGTTGTCTCCTGCTGTTTGTACCCTCTCTATGCCTGCCCCTTACAATATTGTTCCATTCCTCCCGCGGTCTTCCTCCTGCTGTGTCTAATCACAGCGGGAGCGCGACTCCAGCAGCGCGCACGCACCGCCAGAACCGCATGCACATAATCATGTAGATCTACGTGATTATGCGCAGCCGAGCCAGCCTGCCGCAGAAAATCTGCGTGGGGCGGTTGTCAAGTGGTTAAACATTTATGTGACCACTATACATAACAATAAAGCAGTTCTAAATAAATAAATAATTAAATAAAACACTATGTACTGTGCAAACTATTCATGTACAAAAATGGGTCAATTTTACATATACACATAATGTGTAAAGATTGCGTGATGCCCAAAAAAGTGCTATGATCATGTATCAGAAAAAGTCCACAAAACATATCATGACGTGTCCATACATGCGAATCACCGCAAAATTATATAATAGTGGTCTGACAACTGTGATATTAATTCTTGAAACGTTCTCCACCTAAATATTGTGCCACTTCAATCCACCCTTCTCCTGCGTCCGAGATTCTCAGTGCCCCTTAGGTAATAATAACTCACCAGCCAAAGTTGACCCATTATAAATATAAGTGTAGCACTGTCCCCGCAGGGCCTGCTAAATGTGACCTGACGGCTCCCCTGATTACCAGCACACAGTTACCTTGAGATATAGTTCATGGATCCCTCCTTGCTCCTGATGGCTCCTCACACAAATAAACAGTCTAGGGGTGTTGGGTTTTTTTTATGTTTATTTGGAACTGGGATAGGAGAAGGGAATAGTGGGATACTCCAGTTGAACTATTCACATTAGTTGAGGACTTTTACTTTTAAGCCTTCTAGGTTGACTGGAAACAGCTAGGCTGCTTAATCCACAATGCCACAAGTGTAGAAAGGGTTAAGTCTCTTGCTCTTTACTTCCTAGCAAGGTGACAACTTATCTTCAGGGCTCTCTCACTAGCATCCCCTTTCAACCGAACACCCATCCACTGACTATCCTAGGAGCAGGGGTGGCCCCCCTCAGGTCAGGCCCCTTGACATGAGATTCTATACTCACTCTACTACAGAGACATATCCTCCAGCGTCTCTCCTCTCAGTCAGCTTCTCTGGACCTGGTTCAGTTCCTCACTGATACTCTCAAGGTCCTCAGGACAACCCCCTGAGGCTGCATGGCACCTCTACAGAGGAGGAAGCAGCTGCACCCCCCCCCCCACACCGGGACTTCGCTATACAGACGAAAGTCCTCAAACACATGTACTCCTGACTTTTATACATTATCCCAACATGCACTGAGACACTTTCCCTCTGCCAATCATCAGGGCCGTATCAAGAGCCTGTGCACCTATTCGTCATATTTCCTACCACTGTCCAACTTGCTTCCCTATTGGACCAGTGTGAAACATTCTCTAGATAGAATGAGTTGCACTCTGAGCACAATGAACAGACCTCCCTAACAGATCCTGCTCTCTGGTAGGCAGAGAACAATATTACCTGCAGCCCCTGTGGTAAGCAGACAGAGCTCAAAACTATACTACTACTAGCACCTACCTAGGAGGGTGCTACATAAGAAGGTCAATATGCACCTTGGGTTGTATTAAGATCGCCTCCTCCACTGTTCTGCCACCTTAATGGACTTCCAGACCGTATTTATACCTTAACACCCTTACAGATCATTGCTGTTCGTTGTTAATGAGAGACAGAAATTGTGCATTGGACAAGGAACCCCTAGAAACCTTTGGAGGAAACCTGGCTGAGAAAGGCTGGACTAGGTAGTAATATACAGCGCCTTAACCACTTTACCACCGGAGGATTTTGCTGTCTTCCGTCCAGGCCACTTTTTGCGATTCGGCGCTGTGTGACTTTAACTGACAATTGCGCGGTCATGCAACGCCATACCCAAACAAAATTGACGTCCTTTTTTTCCCACAAACAGAGCTTTCTTTTGGTGGTATTTGATCACCTGTGCGATTTTTACTTTTTGCGCTATAAACAAAAAAAGAGCGTTTGTTTTGAAAAAATAACAGTATTTTTAACATTTTTTTATATGAAATTCCCCCCAAAAAAGATGTAAAAATCGAATTTTTTTAAAATTTTTGGCCAATTTGTTTTATGCTACCTATGTTTGGTAAAAAAAATCGCAATAAGCGTATTTTGATTGGTTTGCGCAAAAGTTATTGCGTTTACTAACTATGGGAAAGATTTATATCATTTTTGGTGTTTTTTTTTTAACGAGTAATGGCGGCGATCTGCGATTTTTTTTTGCGGGACTGCGACATTGCGGCGGACAGATCGGACCCTTGACTGACATTTTTGACACTTTTGGGGGTATCAGTGACATTACTGCAGTAATCAGTGCTATAAATATGCACTGTTACTGTAAAAATGACACTGGCAGGGAAGGGGTTAATTTTATTGCAGAGGGAGGGGTTAATGTATGCCTGGTGCTTACTGACGTGTGGGGGGGGGGGGAGGTGACTGTGTGAGACAAGGACAGATCGGATGTCCAGCTATGCTGAACAGTCCGATCTGTCACTCCCTGTCACTGAGGAGATCCGCCCGCTCTGTTTACACAGGCGGGAGGATCTCCACACTGGATTCCCCGACGATCGGGGCAGAGCAGCGGCGATCGCCGCTGCTCCTCCCCTGGCCCGACTCCCGCTGTGAATGAAAACAGCGGGAGCGCGCCTCCGGCGGCGCTCGAGCGCCGCCTACAGGGGGAGGAGTCTGGCGACGTAGGTCTACGTCGCCAGACCTACAAGAGCCACTTTGCCGCAGTAGTACTACGGTACTCAGCGGTAAAGTGGTTAAAAAAGTATTCATACCTCTTGAAATTCCACATTTTGTTATGTACATGTATTTTATTGGTGTAGCAGTTTTTCCAGGTCTTGTGCCTGATATGGGTCTGCCATTGTTACCGGTGACACCTCCAACACATTTGAGTTGTGAACCCAGGTGTGAGAACTGAGACAATGACCATTCCGGGATCTTTGGTTTGTTTTGTTTTATTGTATTTAGGGGATGGGAGAAGGGATTGAGTGGGATACTCCTCTGGCTCAACTAGGTACACTTTGGGACACTTGAAGAGAAATGCCTGTTGGCGCTGTCTTGACGCCAGCTGAATGCCGACCAGCGCTTCCTGAGGCCTAAAGATACTGTAGTACTGAAACTGTGCTGGAACCTCGACTTTAACTTAGAAGATCCAGGACTGTAGAATAGTTGACTCCTGACACTACTTTAGCTCAAAAGTCACTGAACAGCTCCCTCCAGCCCTGCACTGGCTGAGGTAGCTCTGTGTAGATACTTGTGCTGCTGCAACTCTTAACCTTCTACACTTCCCACTGTACACTGACTCTTCAGGGCCCGAACTACAGACGCCCCCTTTAACACTTCAGGGTCCTCTACCTAGGTACCCTCTCTAATATTTTAGGGTCCTCTGACCGGGCATCCCCTTTAACAGCTAGCTGACCCCTGGATCCCTAAAACCTTCTCCGGAGTGGTCCCCTCTGACTCTAGGCAGACCCCCAGGCAGGGGCGTAACTACAGGGGTTGCAATTGCAACCGGGCCCCATGCTCCAGGGGGCCTGTGCGGCTCCCCTGTACACCCGGATAGGGGGGGGGCGGCAAGGGCAGCATGTAGAGAAATCACTCCTCCTATCCAGTTCACTTTTGTTTTGCTGTCTCTGGGCCCCTGTGTGCACCCCTGGTTCCCCCTTACTGTGCTCCCTTCCCTCTCCTGCCGGCTGCTGCAGGGGATGTGTCACAACAGAGAACCAGGAAGGGGTCAGTAAATATGTAAGCTCCTTCCTTTTCTGAATGGAAAGAGTCAGTCACATTGTAAAAAAAAAAAAATAATAAAATTATAAAAAATAATACAATTAAAATACCAAAAATAAAAACTACTGACACCAGTGGGTGAACTTCCAGGATCGAAAAGGTCACACTTGGGACCGGGCCCTGTCATTCCACCACCGTGGGGAGTCCCCAACATGGCAAGAAGGGGGCCACTGCAGAACTTGTGAAAGGGTCCTCGTGCAGGACCGTAATAAAGGGCCACGCAACGAGAGTAAAGGGCCCCAGGATCAGTGGGAAGAGCCCCAGGCTTGAAGGTAAGGGCCCCGGCCAGGGGTTCAGGGGGCCCTTTATGGTTTCTTGCACCGGGGCCCTGAAGGTTCTAGTTACGCCTCTGCCCCAGGGGCAGTCCACAGTACTCACGACCTTTGTAGGCTTTCCTGAAACTGGACCCCTCTCTCTCTTCGCTGGTTCTGGGCACACCAGATCCCCTCTGCAGCTCAGCTTCATACACTTTGGATTCCCAGGCCGCCACCCGGGAGACCAGCTTCCTCTAACAGGGGGAGAGACAGCTGTACTCTCCCTCCTGGGGCAGAATCTGCCTTCTGGGGTAGATACAAGCCTGACTGAGCCATTGATTGGGTTTCCTCCACTGCCCTATGAGAATCCTCTCACAGAGCCAGTGGGGAGACTCCCCTCTCAGTAACCTCACCTGGGAGACATGACAGTCCAGCTGAAATCATGGCCCTGCCGTTAAGCAGCCAAGGCCCACTATACTTTACCTAGCACCTACCTGTAGGGTGCTACATTGGGTTTTTATGTGATAGCCCAACACAGGCACATAATTTTGAAGTGGAAGGAAAATGATAAATGGTTTTCAAATTGTTTTACAAATAAATATCTGAAAAGTGTGGCATTCATTCAGCCCCCTTTACTCTGATACCCCTAACTAAAATCTAGTGGAACCAATTGCCTTCAGAAGTCACCTAATTAGTCCACCTTTGTATAATCTAATCTCAGTATAAATACGGCTGTTCTGTGAAGCCCTCAGAGGTTTGTTAGAGAACCTTAGTTAACAAACAGCATTGTGAAGGCCAAGGAACACAGTCACACCCGACAGGTCAGGGATAAAGTTGTGAAGAAGTTCAAAGCAGGGTTAGGTTATAACAAAACTATCCCAAGCTTTGAACATCTTACAGGGCACTGTTCAATCCATCATCTGAAAATGGAAAGGGTATGGTGCAACGGCAAACCTACCAAGACATGGCATTCCGCCTAAACTGACAGGCCGGGCAAGGAGAGCATTAATCAGAGAAGCAGCCAAGAGGCCCATGGGGACTCAGGTGGGAGAATCTGTCCACAGGACAACTATTAGTCATGCACTTCACAAATCTGCCCTTTATGGAAGCGTGGCAAGAAGAAAGCCATTGGTGAAAGAAAGCAGTTTGCGAGAAGACATGTGGCACAGTAAACTTGGCACAGCACAGAAATTTACAAATGCAGTAATTTAGAAATTGGATTAAAAATGTTTTTTTTAAAAAGAAATTGGATTGAAATTTAAGCACTGGGAAACACTTTTTGAAAGAAAAAAAAGTGCATTTTATATACAACTTTATAGATCAGACCCAAATGAGGAACAAATTCGGAAGAAAGAGGGACAGAGGGACTTTGTTACAAATCAGGGACAGTACACACATAGCACAAGGCCATGTTTACACTACAAGTACGCTACCCTGTTGTCAGGGCTGCAGTTCCGCTGAGCTCCACAAGGTGGTGAGCTCACTTCTACCCAGATATATAGTCTCTATGGAAGACAGGAAGTGATGTCAGCTACAGACAGGAAGTGATGTCAGATATAAATAGGAAGTTCCGGGTGAGAGGTGAGTGGGGAGGAAGTAGAGAGAAGACATTGCTGGAAGTGGCAGTAGAGGAGGTAATAAGATCTTATTTTCTATTTACACCCAGTACCCCCCCCCCCCCCCCCACCCCACCCGTCATGTCCGTCTTCTTCCTCCATAGTCACTGTGACATCTTTTATCTCCAGCAGATGATGATACACACACATGTATAGTGTGGAAACCTAGATTACCCCCTTCAGGGGGAGAACATTTCCCCACTTACGGGGCCGGAACATTCTCTTCATTTTGGAGACGTGTCATCTTCTCACCTTATTAGTCTCTTGTAGTAAAAGATGAGATTCAGATTCGGGTTGTACTGAAAATTACGTTATGAATTACATTAAACAGCAGTTACTGGGGACAATTCCGGAATCCTCTAACTACGAAAGAGCTCCTTGTACACCCAGTAACCTGTGCGCCTTACCCATCCAGTGTATTTTCCCTGAGACAGCGCCATTCCACTAATCAGTCATGTTCTTGTTTGGAACTTTACCATAAATTACCGCAAATCTACATTCGACTGCCAAAGTTGTGTCGTATTCTCCCATTTCTTGTTGTCCTATCATAAGCCCCACCCACAGCCCTGTTCCTTACTATGGTGTCCATTTATGAAACTGTGAATTTTTTTCACAGTTTACTTCTCGGCAGGTCTCCAGGGAAAATTATCACCTCTGGCACCCTTTTTATGAAGCGGTGAACTTCAGTTCTCACAGGGGGATCAGAGGAGAATTTTTCCTCAGAGAACGTCCGAGATCTGTGTACAAGTGAATAGGCCGCCTGTAATCTCGTGAGACAAAGCAAGATTACAGTACAAGAAACCGTTTAAAAAGCAGTGATAGATTATCACTGCTGAGTACATGTGCGTTCGACCCCCACTAATGTTAACCACTTAAGCCCCGGAGGATTTGCCTGCTAAAAGACCAGGGGGTATTTTGTGATTCGGCACTGCGTGATTTTAACGGACAATTGCGTGGTCGTGCGACGCTGTACCTAAACGAATTTGACGTCCTTTTTTTCCCACAGAGCTTTCTTTTGGTGGTATTTGATCACCTGTGCGATTTTTTGATCATGCGCTATAAACAAAAAAAGAGCATCAATTTTGCAAAAATAACAATATTTTTCAAATTTTTTTTATATGAAATTCCCCCCAAAAAAAGTAAAAATCAAAATTTTTTAACATTTTCGGCCAATATGTTTTATGCTACATATGTTTGGTAAAAAAAATCGCAAAAAGCGTATTTTGATTGGTTTGCGCAAAAGTTATCGCGTTTACTAACAAAGGGAAAGATTTTTGTAATTTTTGTTGTTTTTTTTTAACGCGTAATGGCGGCGATCTGCAATTTTTTTTGCGGTACTGCGACATTGGGGCGGACAGATCGGACCCTTGACTGACATTTTTGACACTTTTGGGGTTACCAGTGACATTTCTACAGTAATCAGTGCTATATATATGCACTGTTACTGTAAAATTACACTGGCAGTGAAGGGGTTACATTTATTTGAGAGGGAGGGGCTGTGTGTGTCCCTAGGGGCGTGATTCTAACTGTGATTGGCTGTGGCTTGAGCTCTAGGAACAATGATCAACGGTCCTACATAGTAGAACCGTATGATCATTGTTTCTACACAGGGGAGAATGGCAGGCGGCTTGTTTACACTAGCCGCCTGCCTTTCTCCCTCTCCCCTGACGATCGCTGAGTGACCGGCTCTCTCGCTCTCGCTCCCCAGAGCCTCACAGGCTAGTGACGTACTGATACGTCACTCTGCCTGTGAGGGGCTGACCGCCGCAGTATATGTACTTGCGGCGGTCGGCAAGCGGTTAATAAAATAATTAGTCCCCCTACATAAATTTACATATATACTGCATACACACACACATACATTTTATATATATATATATATACATATGTATGTGTGTGTGTGTGTGTATATATATATACACAGTATATATATATATATATATATATATATATATATATATATATATATATATATATATATATATATATATATAAATATGGCAGGGGGACATGATTACTGTGTTGGGGGGGTCTGAATGAGGAAGAAAGAAGTCGATAATCTTCCTTTTTCCCCCTCAGTTCTCCCCCGATTCTGTCTTCTCTCCCCGATTCACCAGCGCCAGGCTGGTGTATCTGGGAGTGTGAATTCTGACCCAGATCAACAGTGAAGTGCGGAGATCGCAGCTTCATAACCTGGCCATTTTTGTGTCTGTCAATGACAGATTCTCCATGTGTAGAGATGATCAGCGGAGAACATGTTCTCCCCCGATCATCTCTGTTTCATAAACCAATAAAGATCGGAAATGAGCTGCGATCAGCAGGATCACTGCTCATCTCGGTTTCATAAAAGGACACCTATAAGTGTGGTTTGTGATCAGTCAATAAAGGGGGAGGAGGTTTATAACCCCACCCCTCACTATAAAAGAGGGTCTGAGATATGCCAAAAATGGTGTCCGTCCCTGCAAAGCTTTTGGTCTGAAGTCTTGGGTTTCATTGCTAAATTGACTACCATCACTGTACCAGCTGGGATTGAAACCTGTATCCTGGGACTGGTGAATGCGTTGGCCCATACTGTTGCTACTCGCACCCTTTTGGGGCTTTTGCTCTTCTATGCAAGAAAGTTGGTGGTGATGCACTGGAGGGAACCGGGAGCCCCAGCATTGTCAGAGTGGAAGGCCCTGGTGAATTCGATGATACCATTGTACAAAGCAGTTTACAAATACAGAGGGTGCCCAAATAAATTCCACAAGGTCTGGGACCTGTGGTTGGAAGCCACGGATACTGCAGATGATCCATCCGTTTCAGATGTTAATGTATCTTCAACTGCCGTGTAGGTTGCTCATGTTTAAGTATGCTGGTATGTTTTGTTTCTGCCTCCCTGACCGCACTGGACCGTAGTGTCTGAATTGCATGTATGTTTGAATTTTGGTAAACGGACCTGAGAAGCTCGAGACTTTCTTTGAGCTGCAGCCACTGTTGGGGGATAGTGGGTCTATTTTTTACTTTTATTTTATATTTTTTATTGTTATTTTACTGTTCTATGTTGTTGAGCCTAGGTATGCCCACATGGCTCTGTTTTGTATGCTGTTCTGTATTCCTTACAGCTGTATGTTGTGTTACAGAACAGCCCGGTATTCACAAACAGCCTCCGTGCTGTGGATTTCCCTAGAGCAGATTTGGACGTGGAATTATTTTTTTCTTTTATAAGTAGATTGGCTTATTTACAGCAGAAACTCCCCAATCAGATTCATTTCAGTAAAACAAAAGAATAAAAGCTGTTTTCAGGTGCTTTTAAAAGAGACACATACTTCATCAAGTAGGACTAAGCCTTTGTGTGTGACTGGCAGTGACAGGCCCTCTTTTTGGAGAAATATACATTTGATTAGACCCCTGATCTCTACTCTGCCCTCCAAGGTAGCCGGTCAAACTGAGATGGGTTTAAACGGTTGACGGCCTAGTAGACGTGCACGCCGGAGATTTTCATTTTGTTTTGGATGCATTCGTTAATTGAAGAATTGTGTTTTGTCATATTCATTATGTTGAACCGATTTTGTTTTCGTAATTCGTTTCGTATCTTTGACATTCATTTCGTATATTTGTTAGTCCGGGAGGATTTGAAAAATTTTGCAGCTTTTATGGAGGATTGCTATATACATTATCGAATCGGACGGGTTTGAATCAGAAAGGATTGGATATTTTTGAACCCACCAAGAGAAATGGCATGAGCTGATTGGGCAATATCGACTGGCGTCATGTGCATCTGAATTATTGAATGGAACAAAATTTGGATCCGTTCATTATCTGAATTTTCAAACAAGTTCGAGAATTGAATTAATTTCCCCATTGCCCCGAACTACTATGGCATCATGTGACATCATCTGAATGAAATTAATGTATTTGTTAATTTTGTTATAACTTTTTTTGGATTTGTTGCAATTCGTTTCTGTATCCTGAATCCCCGAAAATGAAATTCTCATCTGAAACACAAAACGAATTGCACATGTTCTACTGTATGGCCAGTAAACAAAAACCGGGATTAGACACGTTGCTTATGGGATCATTCCTCACACAGGAGAGGGAGATGGAACGGATGTTCCTCTCTGTCTTCTGTCTGAATTTGGGCCTAGGCTCCCTGGTAGAACAGGAAAACCTGGGAGTGGCGGGAGATCACTTTTACATAACAGCCTATCACCGGTTGAAAATTTTGACTTGCAGGAACAAGGCTATAACCGCTCATTCCTGACAGGAGTTGGTTAAAAAATGAAAATTTATTTGGGGTCACCAATTGTGCCGGGGAAAGAAGGCCAAGTACCACGTGATGAAAACACGCATGTTCCTGTGACAACTTCCTGAAAAAAAGCCTGAAATTAGTAAAATAATAGTAGAAGATTAGGGTGCTGGTGGTATCTGTAAGCAAAGCTAATTTTAAAAAGAACAAAATGAATTCCACAGCCAAAGTACGCTCTGCCTAAGTATATTTTCTGATCATCTTGTCCCCGAAAACTGTGCTGGTCCCTGTACACCGTGTACAGCTTTAAAGGATAAGTCCACCCTAACACTAAAATCCCTGCATCTACAGACCTCCACGATCTAACACTATCCTCCACGATCTAACACTATCCTATCTAGCCCTGTAAAGAAGAAATCAGTATACTTACCTTTTTTGAAGCCGATCCGACCCCATCTCCAGCGGTGGAAGCTCTGCAGAGGACACGTCCGACAACGGCTGTGAAATGAATGGGAAGTGACGTCACCCATAGACTTACTATGGGGCTTCCGTTGTCAGCTGTGTCCTCTGTATCCGCCTCCACAGCGAAGCCAGTGCTGACAGCTCAGCCTGGGATCTATAGATGCAGGGATTTTAGTGTTAGGGTCCTTCTGTATGTCCGTTTTTCCTCCCATCCATTTGCGAATGAAAAACGGACGTAATGTATGTCTATGGGCTAGCGGAAGTTAGCCGATGACCATCCGCTGACATCCGTTTTGCGTCCATTCCGTTCAGTTCCATTTTTTGAGACGGAAGAGAACCCTATTTTTCTTCCGTTTAAATAAAGGAATGGACGCAAAAACAGATGTCAGCGGTGTCATCCGCTAATGTCCGCTAGCCCATAGACATACATATGTCCATTTTTCATCTGCAAACGAATGGCTGAAAAGCGGACATACGGAACGGACCCTACAAAAGTGACATCTGTGTCCGTTTAAAAAAAAAAAGTGACTGAGCTGAAAAAAGACGTAGCTGACCATGTGAAAGGACCCTTAGGGTGGACTTACTCTTTAAGGCTTTCCCGTAAACCTGAACAATATAGTATAAACAGGCACTGTTTAAAAAAATGTGCTCAAATCATAGCCACACTTAATATAAAAAAGGTGAATAATAAGAAAATGTAATCAATAGAAATACACCTACAACCCATAAAAATATGTGACAAAGTGCCAAAATATGTACAGTATCTCACAAAAGTAAGTATACCCCTCTCATTTTTGTAAACATTTTATTCTATCTATCTTTTCATGTGACAACTAGGGATGCACCGAATATTCGGCGGCCGAACATTATTCGGCCGAAAATAGAGAAAATAGCACTTTCGGCGTTCGGCCGAATAAGTCAAAAGGCCGAATAATTTTGAGCCGAACAATGTCAGCTTCCGCCCTGACCGCTCACCTTCCTCATTGCGGCTCGCGGCTCCCTTCTCACACGCCGCGGGTGTCCTGTCCAGCCGCGAGTAGGAGGTGTGACGTCACGCGCGCGTCCCGCCCCCTGCTCCTGACTGCGGCTCCTTCACACTAGGTCCACGCCCCGCCCCCCTGTTCGCGGCTTTTGGCTCTGGCTGCAGTTCAGGTATGTGATGTGGAGCTGAGCACATTTGGGGGAGAATACGGTAGCTGGCAGCTGCACAAGCATTAGTGTGCAGACTGCCATATGTTGTTGCCACTTGCCATGCTCATTACATTAGAGTGCCCTATAAAGTGCCCCTTAAAAAAAAAAAAAGAAAAAAAATGTGCCCAACAGAGTGCTCCCTTGACATAAAATGTGGCCATCAGCGTGCCCCTTATTTTATGCTAAGGGACATGCTGATGAGCATATTTTATGTTAAGGGGCACTCTGATGAGCATATTTTATGTTAAGGGGCACTCTGATGGGCATATTTTATTTTAAGGGGCACGCTAATGGGCATATTTTATGTTAAGAGCAACGCTGATTTAAATGTTTTGTTTTGCCCATCAGAGTGCCCCCTAACATAAAATGTGCCCATCAGCGTGCCCCCTAACATAAAATGTGCCCATCAGCGTGCCCCCTAAAAATTGGCAAAATAAATGGAAAAAATGCGAAACACCACGTTCGGTATTCGGCCTTCGGCCAAGCATTTCATTATTATTCGGCTTCGGCCAAGAATTTCATTTCGGTGCATCCCTAGTGACAACACTGAAGAAATTACACTTTGCTACAATGTAAAGTAATGAGTGTACAGCTTGTATAACAGTGCAAATTTGCTGTCCCCTCAAAATAACTCAACACACAGCCATTAATGTCTAAGAGCTGGTTCACACTGAGGCGACGCGACTCCTTACTACTTTGGGGGCGACTTGTGCATTACCATGCA
This sequence comes from Pelophylax lessonae, assembly GCF_965119305.1. NCBI lineage: Eukaryota > Metazoa > Chordata > Amphibia > Anura > Ranidae > Pelophylax > Pelophylax lessonae. The sequence continues at coordinate 39,200,199 of NC_138770.1, forward strand.
CCACGACTTTGGAGCGACTTGCAGGGACTTCACAATGGAAGTCTATGCAAGTCGCTCCGAGGTCGCCCCAAAGTAGTACTGGACCCTTTTTCTAAGTCGGAGCGACTTGTGTCTCTCCTATTAGAACGGGTCCTGTAGCGGTCAATGAACCGCAAGGGAGCGCGACTTGTCAGGCTGACAAGTCGCCTGACAAGTCGCGCTAGTGTGAACCGACTCTAAACCGCTGGTAACAAAAGTGGGACGGGAGACCCAGGCAACCAGCCTGCATGGCCACCGAAGACCCGAAAAAAGCCACATTCGTCTCTGATTGGGTCTCCATGTAAAAACCCGGGAGTGATTTCCGGGTACTCGGCACCAGATTAAAAAAAAATGACAGCATTCAAAACAGCCAAACTTGGCATTTTGAATGCTTTTACGTGCAGAGGAGGGGTTTGGGGTCTTTTAGACCCCCAGATCCCTCCACAACAGTACCTATTTAAATGTACGAAAATATTGGCCAATATCGGCCAATACCGATATGCGATGACCAAAATATTGGTATTGGTATCGGCAATAAAAAAACTATATTGTTCGATCACTGGTTATGATTTGAGCACATTTTTTTAAACAGCGCCTGTTTATACTGTATTGTTCAATTTTGCATGTATTCACTTACATTTAAAGGGGCTGCAGTTTATACTAATATTGTAGTTTTTTGGGTTTTGGCGCCTTTCATTTATAGAATTTGTGTATTCCACATGTTCTCCTCAAAGCTGTGTGAGAAGAACCTACCTAAAACTGAGCAAATATAGTTCAGAGGCCAAACGGAGTTTACTTTCTAAATCTAATTTCTGATCAGGTAGGTAGGAAAGGATGTGGCAGATTTACAGGGTGCAAAATAACCCAACAAACAGGAAGTAGCCAAAATACATGTGTAGATTTGTTTTTGGGTACCATTACTGCTTTCCATAGATCAAAATGGATATTCAATAGCCAATTTTGGAACCACATACTGTATATCTATATGATCTCGCTGGTGTTGACCTCTCTATTATTTGAGGGTCAACACCATCTGGTAAGCAGTTCATCTAATTTTCACGTGGCGTTTGGCTATTTGTTCTTTCATTTGATTCACTGGTGTGTGGAGAACATCTACTCGTTCACTTTTGTCATGGACCTATTATTTGTGCTATGATCATTATTACAACTCATACATTTGCATTGGCGCTGCCCTTTTTCTTTATATGAGAAAATACACTGCCCGGCCAAAAAAAAAGTTGCCACCTGGAATTAACTAAGCAACTAACTAAACTAAGCATGAAGTAACTCTCCTATTGGACAGTTACTGCATGTGCCCAAAGAATGAGGTCAGCTGACTACCTGAATATGCAAGAATGATCAGGGTATTCCATCAATGGATTTTTTCTTCCCTGATGGCACGGGCATATTCCAAGATGACTAATTCCAGGATTCATCGGGCTCAAATTGTGAAAGAGGTTCAGGGAGCATGAGACATCATTTTCACACATGGATTGGCCACCACAGAGTCCAGAACTTAACCCCATTGAGAATCTTTGGGATGTGCTGGAGAAGACATTGGGCAGTGGTCCGACTCTCCCATCATCAATACAAGATCTTGGTGAAAAATGAATTCAACACTGGACGGAAATAAATCCTGTGACATTGCAGAAGCTTATCGAAACAATGCCACAGCGAATGCGTGCCGTAATCAAAGCCAACAAAATATTAGAGTGTGTGACCTTTTTTTTTGGTGGTGACTTTTTTTTTTGGCCAGGCAGTGTATAAAAGATGGTGTTGTGCCGAGTAAATAGATACACAACATGTCATGCATTAAAATTGAGACAAACTACGTACGTCATATTGTCCGTAGGCAATGTTTAAAATCATTTACAGGTTACTACCTATGATTTACACAGGAGGTCTGGCACTATAATTATTCATCTTGATCTGGCGTTCGTGTTGATACCTCACATGTGGGGCTATCGATGTTTACATACCAACACATTCGTGCGCAAGCACAGGTTGATGGGGTCCCTTTAAATTTATTTTTATTTTTTTTACACTGTACCTCTCTTTTTTTTTTTATGTTAACATCCCTTGTGATAGCAATAGGCAGTGACAGGTCCTCTTTACTGAAACATCTGGGCTCTGTTAGACCCCCCCAGATGTCTCCTCTGCCCTTAAAAGCTTCAGGACATTCCAAGATCAGTGGTCATGGTCAGCTGGTGGAACTGCTGGCTGCAGTCCGGGTTTGGACAGGGGAGCCCAAGAAGGCGTCAGGAGGGGGGAACCTCTCCCACTACTTGTAAAAGCAATCCAGTGGCTATTTAGCTGCTAGGATTGCTTTTACAAGAATGAGAGCCATTGGCTATAAAAAACAATAGAGGGATATCCTGGTATAACCACCGAAAGTCGGGAGACGTACGGGTATATCGCCTGGAGGAAAGTGATTAACTTGGCAGTACTTCCACTCAGGACAAGGCCGCTGTGATCAGATTGGGTCATCTTCAAGTGAAAATAATCTAAGCAAAGTAACTGTGAGCAGAGAATCTACTGCACCCAGTATATAACAATAACCATAAGTATATAGGTACACACCAGTAGAGTAATAATACAAACTTTATATCATTCAATTATTAGTAATAACTCATACATCTAATTCTTGTAACGCTAAGAAGCTGAAATAGTAAAATTCTAAGAACACTTGCCTAATAGTCTCTGTTTCTGGCCTGGATAAAATGCATCAGAAGCTTCTGCATGGAAGGTTATGTCTTTCAATTCTATCCCCATTATACAATTTTACAAACCTTCAATCAGGGTTTGTGACCTAGCTAGCAGGAAAAGGGGGCACCCATCTGTAATCAATTAACTCTGATATTTACCAAGCAAATTTTTTTTACAAATGCAAACACTAGAGGGACACAGCTCCCTACGCATGTGTCAAATCCCACCAGGGGCAGCCTTCTTATTAACTCCTTTCATCCCCATCCTAATATTGTACAACCAATACAGTCCAGATAATTCTCTTTCTACAGAAAACCTGCGCAGATCACATGACCATGTCAATTAAGATGGAGAAGGACCGGAGTCACATGACTGAGAGGATACTAAACCTCACCCTGGAGATCATCTACCTGCTGACCGGAGAGGTGAGGAGGATTCTGGGAGGTCACATGACATCTCTCTTATCTCTATTAATAAAACACAGACCTGACCAGAGAGGTGAGGAGGATTATGGCATTCTAACATGATATTCCTATTGGTTCCTCAATACAGAGCCTTTCTCTTCTGAAGTCAGGAGATCATATGACCATCACAGTGCCTCCATGTGACTCCCTAAAACCTGAGAGACAGAACATGCAGAAGATTCTAGAAGTCAACAAGAAGATGATGGAGCTGCTGACAGGAGAGGTGAGCGGTGCTGGGAATTCTGGGACATTATCCAGTAACAGACAAGGGATGTGTCTGGATGGTGACTGTATCATTGTGTGTGTCAGGTTCCTATAAGGTGTCAGGATGTCACTGTCTATTTCTCCATGGAGGAGTGGGAGTATTTAGAAGGACACAAGGATCTCTACAAGGACGTCATGATGGAGAATCAGCCGCCCCTCACATCACCGGGTAAGAGGAGACTTTATTGTAAAGGAGAGAGCAGTACGGAGGCTCCACCTAGATCCCCCATCATCTGATAAACACATAGAAACAATGTATTCAGTCAGTGTGTGTGTTTCCTACAGATGGATCCAGTAATGGGAACCCACCAGAGAGATGTCCCCGTCCTCTGTATTCCCGGGATTCCACACAGGAAGGTCACACCATCCCTCAACATCATCAGGTGAGTGTAGTTGAGGGTTGGGAACATAAAGTGATTGAACACTCTGACATGTGGAGACGATGTGTGGACTCTACAAGATGATATTTTCTATGTGATCTCACATCATAAATACTTCTATATTACAGATGTTATTTTCTGCCATTCTGTTGGTTTAGGGTGAAGATCTGATGATCATAAAAGTTGAGGGTGAAGTAGAAGAGACGTATGTGAGGGATGATCAGCAGTATATGGAGGAGGCTGGAATGATGAGGACACTCAAAGAGGAGGACACTCCTACAGAGATCAGCACAGGTGAGTCAAAATATATTCTTCTGTTATCTCTGCTCTGTTCCTGCACACTGATTGGTCCAGTAGGACGGGAGATGAGCGATATCAGCCTATAATTGGTTCATAATAGACCTCCGGGGTATCCAGACATTTCTTTTGGGTGCTATTGTGGTGCTGGAGGTATGAGTGGGAAAGCTAATGGTGCTGATTACCACACACCTGTGGGCATGGCCAAAAATTGGTGTGGCCAGCAAGTGGGCATGACAAGCAAATGGATGTTTCTTCATGGTCTATGCTTTGTATTGTAACACTTTTCTCCCTTTGACTAGATCAAAAAAACCTAGGGGTGAACTGAACAGACTGTGGGATTAAAATAAGCCCAGTTGGGGCCAGAAATGAAAACCCCCAGCTTGTGCCAAGTTCAGCAATAACCCCCAGCACAGCAAAATAATTACCCCACATAACTTCACCAATAATTGACCCACAGTAGGACACAGAAATTAACCCCTAGCACAGCACAGTAATTAACCAGGGCATGGTGCAATGCTTAACCCTTAGCATGGCACATACTGTAATTAACTCCCACCAGCATTGCACAACAGTTATCCCCCTTGTTATACAACAATTAGCCCCCAACCCTGCACGATAATAAACCCGCAACATGTCACAACAATTAACCCCCAGCACAACACAGTAATAAACTGTCAGCATAACGCAATAATAAATCCTGAGCACAGCACAGCAATTACCAAAAACACACATTATTTGACCCCCAAAATTGCACAATAATAAACCCCCAATATAGCAATCAGGTTGGCCCCATTCGTTGTGCAACATAGCATACAGAGTGAAGAGGTTAGCACTAGTGATCGACCGATATCGTTTTTTTGTTGCCGATACCGATACAGATATTTTGGCAATCGCATATCGGTATCGGCCGATATTTTTACACATTTAAAATTTTGAAAAGTAAACACAAATTTCGACACAAATCTGTTACTGAACATGTTAATGTTTATTTATTAACATTTTTAACATTAAGGGCTCGTTCTTCACACCTTAACTGCATGAAAACTGATAGGAAAACTTCACTTGCAGGGACATCAGTTTCACATCATCTGATTTTGAATGATGCATAAACTGCTGCAGTAGTGCACTCACTCACTGCAATCATTTTAAATCTCTACTACAGTGCAGTCAGTGCAAAACTGCTAAAAAAAAAAGCTAGGCAACAGCTACACAGTGGATTGGAGTCACTCAGTGGACTACCTCTGCAGAAAGGCACTCACTGCAACTACAGCAGTCAGTGCAATACTGCTAGAATAAAGGCTAGGCAACAGCTAGACAGTGGATTGGATTGGAGTCACTTAGTGGACTACCTCTGCAGTAGGGCACTCATTGCAACTACTGCAGTCAGTGCAAAACTGCTAGAAAATAAAGCTAGGCAACAGCTAGACAGTGGATTGGATTGGAGTCAGTGGACTACCTCTGCAGTATGGCACTCACTGCAACTACTGCAGTCAGTGCAAAACTGCTAGAAAAAAAGCTAGACAACAGCTACTTTTAGGGTTCAGGTGGTAGCCTGACAGCAGAGGAAGGCCTAGTGTGGGTCAGAGGGCGGAGCTTGGATGGGAACCCCCAAGGTGAGTGGCACAGACTAGCCTGCTATGCGGAGTCTAAGTATCCACCGGTTTTCGCCACAGCCTCTAGTGTTGAGGATGGACTTCGCTGCGTGTTAATACCAGGTCGCGGTCCTCAGGGTCGCCCCACCAAGGGGAAACCGGTCAAAGTCCGAAGCCAGAAAAGCAGAGAAGGAAGATCCGAGAGAATGGTCAAACAAGCCGGGGTCGGGACGAACAAAGTCTGGAACAAGCCAAAGGTCAAACGGGTATCAAGCAGGTAACAGGACGTAGGTTTCAGGAACACCGGAGGAGCTGCAGACAAGACAGCAAAGACACAGTGCTGCTGAGGTGTTAAAATAAAGCAGCCTGTTGCCAATTACTGCAATTAGTCTGCACTAGGTTAACCCTTAGATGGCAGACTCATGACAGCACATCAGTGTGCTCAGGGAGTGTTCCTAACATTGCCCCCCCCTTAAGGGCAACCTCCGGATGCCCAATAGGTTTCTCTTTTGTGGATGGGCCCGAAAAAACGCCTGGATTGAGTCAGCAGCATGGATGTTTCGTTCAGGCTCCCAGGAGTTCTCTTCAGGGCCATAACCCTTCCACTTAATGAGTAACTGTAGCTGATTACCCTTCTTCCGACAGTCCACCACAGCCTCAACTTCGTATTCCATGTCTCCATCCACGATTACAGGTTCCGGGGTTCCTGGACTTCTGTCAGGGAAGGCATCAGGGATCACAGGCTTCAGTAGCGAGACATGAAATACAGGATGTATCCTGTATCAGGCAGGGATAATTCATAGGATACAGCATTGAGTTTACTTTTAACCGGGAATGGGCCGATAAATCGGGGAGCCAATTTTTTGGATGGGCAGGCCAAATGAAGTTTAGCCGTGGATAGCCAAACTCGGTCGTTTGGTTGCAGAACCAGCTCCCCCTTCTTCTTCCCATCAAAATTTCTCTTGGAAGCCGTCTGAGCTTTGGCTAAGGTTTCCTGCAGAAAGTTGTTAAGGAAAAGAAGTTAATGGTGTCTTGGACTGCGGTCACTCCGGATTCAGATGGAATATCAGGTAGGAAAGAAGGATGGAACCCGTAGTTAGCGAAAAAAGGAGATTGGCCGGTAACTGAGTGTTTGGAATTGTTGTAGGCAAATTCCCTGAGTGGCAACAGGGTTACCCAGTTGTCCTGGACAAAGGTGGTAAAACACCGGAGGTACTGTTCCAGGGTCTGATTTGTCCTCTCGGTTTTTCCGTTTGTCTGTGGGTGGTAGGCCGAGGACATGGACAACTCGATCTTCAGTAATTGACATAAGGCCCTCCAAAAGCGGGATGTGAACTGCTCCCCTCTGTCCAAGATAATATTTGTGGGTACCCCATGGAGTAGCACGATCACCTTAATGAAGATTTCCGCAGTCCCTCTCGCAGTGGGAATACCCTTGAGGGGTAAAAAATGGGCCATTTTAGAAAACCGGTCTACCACCACAAAAATGGCGGAGCAACCTGCCGAAGGTGGAAGTTCCACAATGAAATCCAGGGCGATGGTTTTCCAGGGCCGGTCGGAGTTGGGAAGTGGTCTGAGGAGACCCCACGCCTTTCTTCTAGTGGTTTTACTCCTAGAACAATTGGCGCAGGAGAATACATAATTCCTGCAGTCTTTTTCCATATCAGGCCACCAGAAGGATCGTTGCATGAGGTCAAGGGTCCAATGAACGCCAAAATGGCCGGCTAGAGGGTGATCATGGCAGGCCACTAGAACCGATCCTCTGATATCCTTATTGTTTGTCCTTGGTCCACAATAAGCTGTCCTTGCAAGACAGGGGTATTCTCGGGGGACCGGAAATGTTGGCAGAGGCCTGCTCGAGACGGGCCTTCAGACAGGATGGTTTCAGGAACCGAATTCTCCTTAGGATTGTCAAACATCCAGGACAGGGCATCTGGTTTGATATTTTTGGACCCGGGTCGATAAGTGATGTGAAATGAGAATCTCGAGAAAAACAGAGCCCATCGTGCCTGACGGGTTCTCAGTTGCTTTGCAAATCTCAGGTACTCAGGGTTCTTATGATCATTAAAAATAAGAATAGGGTGCGTTGCTCCCTCGAGCAGATACCGCCACTCCTCAAGAGCGGCTTTGATAGCCAGGAGCTCCTGGTCTCCAACATCATAATTTTTCTCTTCGGGGGAGAGTTTCTGAGAAAATAAAGCTATCGGGTGTATTAAGTCCTTGATTCCCTGTCTTTGGGAGATGATTACCCCGATAGTGACTTCTTATGTGTCTACCTCTAGGAGGTAGGGTAAGGTAGGATCCGGGTGACTCAGGATAGGGGCAGAGGTGAAGAGTTTTTTTAAGAATCGAGAAGGCGGATTGAGCTTCAGGGGTCCATTGGAAGCGGACGTTCTTCTTGGTGAGGTGAGTAATAGGGGCAATAATATTAGAAAACCCCTTAATGAACCTCCTATAGAAATTAGCAAAACCAACAAAGCGCTGTACCCCCTTTTTGTCCAATGGAGGAGGCCAGTCCAGGATGGCAGAGACTTTCTCTGGATCCATTTTTTATTCCATCTGTGGAAATTATTAACCCCAGATACGGAATGCTGCTCTGCTCGAAAACGCATTTCTCGGCCTTGGCGTAGAAACTGTGCTGACGAAGGCGACTGAGGACATTTCGAACATGCTCACAGTGTTGCTCTAGGGACGTTGAAAAGATTAGGATGTCATCCAAGTACACGATGTTGAAAATGTCTAAGAAATCCCTGAAGATGTCATTCACAAAGTGTTGAAATGTGGCAGGAGCATTGCAGAGGCCAAACGGCATCATTAGGTATTCCAAATGTCCGAATCTGGTACGGAAAGCAGTTTTCCACTCGTCGCCTTCTCAGATGCGCACTAAATTGTAAGTCCCACAAAGGTCCAGCTTAGTGAACAAGACAGCAGATCTAAGCCTCTGAAAGAGTTCGGGGACTAGAGGAAGTGGGTAACGGTTTTTAACCGTAACTTTATTTAGATCCCTGTAATCGATGCAAGGTCCGAGGGAGTGATCCTTCTTCTCTACGAAGAAGATACCTACTCCTGCTGGAGAGGTAGAGGGACGGATGACCCCCTTCTTCTTTCATCTCTATAATCCTTTAAGATGTCCAACTCATGTTAAGAAAATGGATAGATCTGGCCGAACGGAATTTCGGCTCCTGGGAGCAAGTCAATGGGGCAGTCGTATGGACGATGAGGGGGTAGGGTCTCTGCTCCCCGTTTCCTGAAAACGTCCAGGAAGTCATGGTATGCCTTGGGCACAATGGAATGTACATCGGGTTCAGGTTCAAAACAGAGCAGGGTCTTGGAGAAGCTAGGAGGGTCAGGTAGACAGAAGTTCTTGCAGTAAGATGATGGAAACTGGATGGCTCCTGTGATCCAATTTACTTGCGGATTGTGTGCCTGTAACCATGGTAATCCCAGGATTATAGGAAATACGGGGGATGCGATGACGTCCAGACTGATCAATTCCTTATGGCCGGAGGAGGAGACCATAGGAAGGGGGAAGGGTTTCTTGGGTCACGGGCCCAGATTTGATGTGAGAGCCTACAGCCAAGAAGATGGTGAGGTTCTGGGTCTTGAACTGGAGGAGGATGCCATGTTTCACCGCGAATGAGCGATCAATAAAACAACTGCAGGCTCCTGAGTCAATGATCGCTGTAACCGGGACGGGTCCTTCCTGGCGCTGCAATGACACAGGAAAGGCTAGGTGGGAGGTATTGGTAACAGATGCCACACAACTGGATGAAGAGACAGGCAGGAACTTATGATATTTCGCTGGGCAGGAGCGCACATAATGGCCAGCTTCTCCGCAATACAGACAAAGATTACCCAGCTGGCGACGGTGTCTTTCCTCCGGGGACAAAGCAGGCCGTATGACTTCAAGTTGCATGGGTTCGGGCACTTTTGCAGCGGCTCCAGGGGGAGCGGGACTGATAGAAACTGATCCAGCGGGAGAGAAGTGTGCAGGTGGAGCTACCCGTGGCAGCATCCAGGTGGGCCGGAACTGCTGCGGAGATCGTTCTGCCTGACGCTCCTGGAGTCGGGGGTCAATTTGAATGGCCTGAGAAATTAAGTCTTCCAGGGTGTCGGGGACACCCACTCACGCCAATTCTTTCTTCAGTCCTTCGGACAAACCAAGACGGAACTGATACCGGAGTGCTGCTTCATTCCAGCAAGTGTCGGAACTTAGGAGGTGGAAGTCAGTGACATAGTCCTCTATGGGCCCGCGACCCTGCTGTAGAACATGAAGCGCAGCTTCTGCAGTGGAGGATCGCTGCGGGTCATCATAAAGCTGGGCCATAGCTTCAAAAACCGATCGTAAGGTATTCAAATGGGGGCTGCCCTCTTCAAGGAGCCGATGAGCCCAGGATTGAAGTTCGTCTAGGAGCAAGGAAATGACGAACCCCACCTTGGTGACCTCCAGAGAAAAGGTCCGAGGTTGCAGAGAGAAGTATAGCTGACAGGCGTTGCGAAACGCACGGAATTTACCCCAATCCCGCAGTACTTTTCGGGGGCTGGTACCCGAGGTTCTGGTGGCAGCATCACTATGGGGCCAGAGGTAGATCCTGGGGTTGCTGCAGCAGAGGAGGGAGCAGGTGACACAGGAGGATCCCCCGGAAGAGTTACGGAGCGCAGCCGCTCCTCTAGCTGTGTGTAGCCATCTTGAAGCGACTTCACGGGTTGAGACAGGGTTGCGAGATGTTAGCAGATCTCTTCCAGCGGTGAGGCCTCTCTGGCAGGCTCTGTCATGGCTGTCTTGTACTGTTAGGGTTCAGGTGGTAGCCTGAAAGCAGAGGAAGGCCTAGTGTGGGTCAGAGGGTGGAGCTTGGACGGAAACCCCCAAGGTGAGTGGCACAGGCTAGCCTGAGGTGCGGAGTCTAAGTATCCCCCTCTAGTGGTGAGGACTTCGCTGCGTGTGAATACCAGGTCGTGGTCCTCAGGGTCGCCCCACCAAGGGGAAACCAGTCAAGGTCCGAAGGCAGATAAGCAGAGAAGGAAGATCCGAGAGAATGGTCAAACAAGCCGGGGTCGGGACGGGCAGCAGGTCAACGAAGTCATGAACAAGCCAAAGGCCAAACAGGCATCAATCAGGTAACAGGATGCAGATTTCAGGAACATTGGAGGAGCTGCAGACAAGACAGCAAAGACACAGTGCTGCTGAGGTGTTTAAATAAGGCAGCCTGTTGCCAATTACTGCAATTAGTCTGCACTAGGTTAACCCTTAAATAGCAGACTCATGCACATCAGTGTGCTCAGGGAGTGTTTCTAACAGCTACACAGTGGATTGGACTGGAGTCAGTGGACTACCTCTGCAGTAGGGCACTCACTGCAACTACTGCAGTCAGTGCAAAACTGCTAGAAAAGAGCTAGGCAACAGCTACACAGTGGATTGAACTGGAGTCAGTGGACTACCTCTGAATTAGGGCACTTACTGCAACTCCTGCAGTCAGTGCAAAACTGCTAGAAAAAAGCTAGACATTGGATTGGAGTGGACGCTACTCTTCAATACTCCCAGTTAAGTAGAACAATATTCTATTGCAGAAAGCAGAACATTTCAGTATGTCTATGGTCATCTGTTAAATGGCTTCTGTTTTGTTCATATAATGCTGCCACTTCATAAACATGCTCAGGAGGAGAGGAGGACAGAGTAGCAGAGAGAGAGAGAGGTATCTTCTAGCATGGGAAGAAAGTCTTGTAGCGTGCCTCATTTTCTTTCCACCACTGAAGAGGATCACTTACTTCTTCTGTCAATGTCTGGTTCCTTCAAATAGAGATAAAGTTCATCCTCCAGGCTCATTATTGCGGATTCAGAAGAAATGAAATCCTCCACATGAGGCCCCAATAAAACACTGAAAATGTCCTGATCAATTCGACCACGATGAAGAAGATTCTCTTCTGTTCGTTGACGTATTTTTGGACATTTTTCTGTTTTTGCAGCATGCTGCTCTTACAGATTATAAAAATAGTGTTCTGGACTTGTCTTTTCGACAGGAACCTCCTGCACCTCCTGTTGAATATCTTCTGTCAGCCATTGTTTCGCCTTAGCCAATACATCATCAGAAGAGAAAACATGGTTCTTGTATGGAGGATTCAAAAGACTTGCAAGCATAACATTTTTAATCTCTTCGTGCTTCTCAAAACATTTTTCTCTATCGCTCATTGACAGACATAGTCTTCTTGATTCTCAAGAGCTGGGTTATGTTGTCTCCGCAGGAGTAGGACTAGGCAGAAAGACAAAACGTTCTGGCTCCACCTTAGGGGCAGTCCCTGAGGGTATATCCTCCCTCTCTCTGCTACAGGGAATCAGTTTTTTTCTGTCTAGTCAGGAGTAAGGACCTAAGTTCCTTGCTGGGATCTTTTGGTCCTGGCAAGACTTTTTTCTTTAGAAAAAAGACATTTTTTTAGGTAGTTTTTCTCCAGTGTTTTTCCTGTGAGATCTTCAAGCAAAAATGCCGGACTGGGCGACACTTGTGGTCACCCCAGCCGGCCTACGAGCGCGCGTAGACCATGGCATTGCGCTTGGTCGGCCGCGACACATTCAAGTAAGTATGCGTCGCCGGGCGACGGGCTGGATGTTGAGATCCAGCGGTCACCCCGGTTTCTGCCTACGAGTGCGTGCAGACCAGAGCTCCGCGCTGGGTCGGCCACGACGGAGTCCCAGTGGAGGGACTGACCTTGCGAGTTAAAAGTCTCGCTTGGACGCCAGGAACCAGAGAGTCGAGGCGTCCGGAGTGGTCCACAACCCCCCACCCCGGTGGAGAGGGTATTGTGAAGAGAGGGTGCCTGTCGGTTTGGTATGGTGAGTAAACGTTCCCTTTTTTCTTTCCTCGTTATGAGGCAGTATGAATTATGGGCCCCTCCATATATGGTTAGTATATATCTGATACTAATAAGTCCCCCTTGTAATACAGCATGTGTTTGTGGGAAGTGGACTTGGTTTGAGAGCTAACACTCTACCCAGCAGACTGTAACATTACAGCAGACATAGGAGGTATAATCCTACCTTATTTGTAGTGTATCTCCTGTAGATCCATATATCGCCTCTTAGCAGAGATGCAGGTGGATGTGCTGGGAAAACGATTTCGGCGGTCCGCCGCCATTTTGCCGTAGACCAAGTGCATGTATGTCCTCAGGTCACGCCGGCCGCCATGTTTTTGGAGTCTTATGTCTCTTCTATGGGGGCGGCCATGTTTCGTGAGCCCAGCTACCTCGTGGAGAGCTGGGAACGCCGGAAGGCGTACACAGGGGGCGGAGCCACGTCCTTCTACCCGGGAAAAAGCAACAGCTCCTTCCAGTCTGTGTAAGACAGACGCTGACTGCAGTTGGTTGGAAATTTCACTGCATCGGTTGGTGAGCCTTGGGGGTCCCCCTCTCTCTCTCTCTGTCAATCAGCAGTCCAGTTGTTACTGTCCAACAGCTGGTCTTCCCTTCGGACTTGCATGAGGGTTCTGGGGTTGATGGTGGCTTCGTTCGAAGCAGTCCCATTTGCCCAGTCCCATACCCGAATTCTTCAGCAAGAGATTCTTCTCAGATGGAATCGGAATCCGGAATCCCTGGACAATCAGATCCGATTGAGCAAACAGACCAGAGAGTCTCTGGTCTGGTGGCTTCGGTCTCCGATGCTCAGCCAGGGAAAGTCATTTCTGCCAATATATTGGACGATAGTGACCACGGATGCCAGTCTATCCGGATGGGGAGGAATTCTCGGTCAGTTATCTGTCCAGGGACTTTGGTCCCCGGAAGAATCCAGGTTACCGATAAATGTATTGGAACTGAGAGCAATCAGACTTTGTCTGATTCACTGGACCGAGCAGCTCCAGGGCAGCCCGGTTCGGATCCATGCCACGGCCGTGGCTTATGTCAATCACCAGGGGGGCACCAAGAGTGTCCGAGCGGCCAAAGAAGTGGCTTGCATTCTTCGCTGGGCGGAACGATTTGTTCCAGCAATTTCTGCGGTGTTCATTCCGGGGGTGGAGAATTGGCAGGCAGATTATCTCAGCCGTCAGACTCTGGATCAGGGGGAATGGTCCCTCCATCCAGACGTTTTCCACCAGTTGTGCCTACGGTGGGGCACCCCGGATGTGGATCTGTTGGCATCACGATTCAACAGGAAAGTTCAGAGATTTGTGGCTCGCTCCCGCGATCCTCTAGCAGAAACCGCAGACGCACTGATCGCCCCGTGGGGGCAATACCAGCTAATGTATGCCTTCCCTCCTCTCGCGTTACTGCCAAGACTTCTTCGCAGGATAGAGGAGGAAGGAATTCCAGTAATTCTGGTAGCTCCGGACTGGCCTCGTCGAGCTTGGTACGCCGACGTGGTCAGACTGGTGGCGGACGTCCCGTGGAGACTTCCTCTCAGGGAGGACCTACTGTCTCAGGGACCGATCTTCCATCCTGCTTTACGATCGCTGGCTTTAACGGCCTGGCTATTGAGACCCAGGTGCTGAAGGACAAAGGTTTGTCAACTTCAGTTATTCCTACTCTAGTTGAAGCAAGGAAAGCGACTTCCAGAAAGATTTATCATCGCACATGGAAGTCCTACATTGCATGGTGTGAACCTTTGGGGTTCCGTCCTCGGTCTTATTCGATTAGTCGAATATTAGCTTTTCTGCAACAAGGGGTTGAGCAGAAACTGGCCTTGAGTACTATCAAGGGTCAGGTCTCAGCATTAGCTATCTTCTTTCAGAAGCCTTTGGCTACTCATTCCTTGGTGCGGAATTTCATTCAGGGGGTGCGACATCTGGCTCCGCCAGTGCACGCGCCGTTACCCCCCTGGGATCTTAATTTAGTGTTGTCGGTTCTTCAGAAACCTCCCTTTGAAGATATTAGGGAGATTCCTCTACCTACGTTGTCCCAGAAGGTGGCCTTCTTGGTGGTTATTACTTCTGCATGCAGGGTGTCAGAACTGGCCGCATTATCTTGTCGTTCACCATATCTGGTGGTTCATAGAGATAAGGTGGTTCTTCGTCCGAATCCATCCTTCCTACCAAAAGTGGTTTCAGAATTTCATCTGAATGAAGAAATTGTGTTACCTTCCCTGTGTCCTAAGCCCAGTCATCCTCGGGAGTTTGCTTTACACTCCTTGGATGTGGTCCGGGCGATCAGGGTATACTTGAAAACGACAGACTCGTTTCGCAAGACGGATTCACTTTTTGTGATCCCGGATGGACCCAAAAAGGGGTTGCCTGCATCTGCCGCGACCATTTCCAGATGGATCAGACAGACGGTAGTACAGGCTTATTCTATTAAGGGTCGGGAGCCCCCGTTCCCTGTTAAGGCGCACTCCACTCGGGCGCTTAGTGCGTCATGGGCCTTTCGCCATCAGGCGTCAGTGGTCCAGGTGTGCAAGGCGGCTACCTGGTCGTCGGTGCATACCTTTACAAAACATTATAAAGTTGATGTGATGGCATCGTCTGATGCCTCGTTTGGCCGCCAGGTTTTGCAGGCCGCCATTTGAGGAGACCAGTGGTCTACCTCGAGGGTTTTTTCCGTTGGAATTTTTATTTGAGTCTCATTCTTTGTTTATAATGAGCCTTTAAAACTTCTAGTTTGGCACCGGTTGGGCCTTCTAGATTGGATTTGATTTTGTCAATCCCACCCCTCATTTGTGGCACTGCTTCTGGATGTCCCAGCTCTTGAGAATCAAGAAGACTACGTCTGTCAATGAGCGATAGAGAAAAATGGATTTTTGTAAGATCTTACCGTAAAATCCTTTTCTCTTAAGCTCATTGACAGACGTAGTACCCGCCCCTCTATCATTGAGTTGGGTTGGGTTAAATTCTCTGTTACTGCTTTAGAACAGAACTGATTCCCTGTAGCAGAGAGAGGGAGGATATACCCTCAGGGACTGCCCCTAAGGTGGAGCCAGAACGTTTTGTCTTTCTGCCTAGTCCTACTCCTGCGGAGACAACATAACCCAGCTCTTGAGAATCAAGAAGACTACGTCTGTCAATGAGCTTAAGAGAAAAGGATTTTACGGTAAGATCTTACAAAAATCCATTTATCAATCAAAGCTCTTTGGCTTGACAGACCATCATTTGAAATTTGGAGGGTGCTGTGCGCCATGACACTGAGGTCTGACATATCAGCAAGCCTCATTCCTTTCCGCATGTTTGCTCCACTGTCTTGAAGTAGCAAAAGCATCACTCAGTCTTTGTTGATTCCCCATTCTTCAAGCATGCCTAGAAACATTTCTCTACTGTACTCCGGAGTGTGGGATCCTTGCATCACTTTTGTATTCAATTTTGTCCATCTGCTGTCAATGAAGTGGCATGTAAGAATCATTAGTGACTCTGACTCTGTTTGTCCTGACCAGCAGTCAGTTGTGAATGAGAGTGAGTTGCCAGCATTCTCTGGTTGCAGCATAGCCTTTACTTTGTCAACGACCTTTTAGTGAATCTTTCCCAGCATTTCCGTTCGATAATACTTCTCATTCTTCAGTGTGTACCTTGGCTCAAGTATGGACATCAACCGCTTAAATCCTGAGTCAGACACCATTGTAAATGGCTGGTTATCAGTGACCATAATCTTTGTGATTACTCTGTCCAGCAGTTGGGATCTTCCATCTGAATATAGACAGTGACACCTGTTTTTTTTTTTCAGAAACATATCTGTTATTGTTGCCTGGGATAGTGGAGGAGGTATTTCAAAATCACATTGATATTAATTTTGTTTTTTTCTGTGCTGCATGATATAATTCAATATGATGAACTCTTAGATGGATGGGCCCAAAGATTTGACGTATTTTTGTTTTTTGCAGTTACTTATCCCATGCTTATGTTGATTGTACATGTGTTGCACACTGCTGCTTTTCCTGGAGTAGGTTGAGATGAGAAATAGTCCCAGACCACACTTTTACTTTTTCTCTCCTCATCCATCTCCATTTCAACTTGAAAGACACAAAAAAGATAAAAAAAATGTCTTGCTGACTCCATCTTGTGGGTCGGTCGATGGCTGACGCCTGGCAGTGTGGGTGGCTTTCTGGCCCCCTTTTGCGGGTTGGTGGCTGATGCCTGGCAGTGTGGGTGGCTTTCTTTCTGGCACCCTGTTGTGGGTTGGTGGCTGATGCCTGGCAGTGTGGGTGGCTTTCTGGCACCCTGTTGTGGGTTGGTGGCTGACGCCTGGCAGTGTGGGTGGCTTGGTGTCACCCTGTTGTGGGTGGCTGGCTTGCTGGAACACTGTGGTGGGTGGCTGGCTTTGTGTCACCCTGTTGTGGGTTGGTGGCTGTCACCTGGCAGTGTGGCTGGCTTGGTGTCACCCTGTTGTGGGTGGCTGGCTTGCTGGAACACTGTGGTGGGTGGGTGGTTGGCTTTGTGTCACCCTGTTGTGGGTGGCTGGCTTGCAGGAACACTGTGGTGGGTGGCTTGCTTGCAGGAACACTGTGGTGGGTGGCTGGCTTTGTGTCACAGTGTTGTGGGTGGCTGACTTGCTGGGACACTGTGGTGGGTGGCTGGCTTGGTGTCATCCTGTTGTGGGTGGATGGCTTGCTGGACCACTGTGGTGGGTGGCTGGCTTGCTGGAACACTGGTGGGTGGCTGGCTTGAGGTCACCCTTTTGTGGGTGGCTGGCTTGGTGTCACTCAACCTGGCCTGTTGTGGGTGGCTGGCTTGCTCTAACACTATGTGCGTGGTCACGGTGGCGGGTGGCTGGCTTGGTGTCATCTACGTGGCTGGTTTGCTTGCTCGCTGGAACCCTGTTGTGGGGTGGGTGGCTGGATGCTGGCCTGGCACCCTGTTCTGTTGTGGGTCGGATGGCTGGCACCCTGTGGTGGGTGGCTGAGGCCAGGGCCTGTGGGTGGATGGCTGGCACCGTGAGCACCGTGACCGGATCGGACTGCAGCTGGTTGCACACGAGGCTGTCCAAGGCGGTCTTAAGGCAGAGAACGTGTGTAGCGTGCGGTGGTATGGCGTCACGTATGGGCCGCGCAGGCGTGGGAGGCGGTGTTAGAAGGCCAAACGTGTGCGCGCAACATACGCAATGACGTCACGAAAATATCGGCAATATCAGTAAATCCAAAGGTTGATTCCGATATATCGGGGAAAGAGCAAATCGCCCCCGATATATCGGTGTTGTCGATAATCGGTCGATCTCTAGTTAGCACTATATAGCATATAGAGTGTAAGGGTCAGGACTACTTACCACATCACTTCCTCAGTGTGCCCTTTTACATTGGTGGTCAATACTCAGAGTATTACATCATTAGGGGTTAGTGTGCATCTGCATAAAGGTGGCTGGTGTGCCCCTCACCTCCCTCCCCCCGTACAATGGTGATCGCTATTTCCTGATTTCTGTATACCAATAAAGAACAAAAAAATTGCTGCCCAACCTTACACTCTCTATAAAATTGTGCAAATGGCCTTATATAGAGGGTTTCACCACTATTTGCACATTGCAGCTCTGGAATATTTCTTAACTCTTTCAGAGAAGGTGACATCATCACTACTATATTTCAATACATTGGTTGATTTGGACTGGATATTCATAGCAAGGTTTTACCATTGCACTTATAACTCCATTTGTACAATTTAATAGAGGAAGTGTAGGGCAGTGCTGCATTTTTTTTTTCTTTTTATTGATTCACGTCGGATGTGGAAACCAGCTCCAAGCATTCTGTGGTTAATGGTTTTGAGATTTGTTTGGTTGCATGGTAGTTGTTTTATTTGATCTGGTATGTCCTCTGTGTATTGGTAACCAGTGGCTCTGCATACCTATGGTCAGTGTGCCCCTGTATACTGGTGCCAGGGCTTTTTTCTCAAAGAATAGGTGCAGCATCTCAACCACGCTTCCACCACAATACAAATGCCCCCTTTCCCCCGCTAAGAGGGAGAGCATGCTGCATCAAATGGTGGGTCTGGCCAAACTGTACTAACTGTTGGAGGGTCTTAAATGGGCATTGTTAAATACCAGAAGGGCGTTGCACACAGGGTGCAGAGTTCAGGAACACGCTATGCACAGAGTGTGGGGTTCAGGAGTGTGTAGTGTGCTACTTGCAGAATGCAGGGTTCAGGAGCACACTACATGCACAGTGCAGGGTTCAGAAGTACGTTACATACAGAATGCAGAGTTCAAGAGTGCATTTTTTGCAGAGTGCAAAGTTCAGGCTTGCACCACATACAGAGTGCAGGGAAGTGCACAACGTTAGAGTGCAGATTCAGGGGTACACTATTTACAGAGTGCAGAGTTCAGTCTTGCACTACATACAGAGTGCAGGGTTCAGGAGTGCGCAACATTGGGAGTGCAGACTTTGGGGTTGCGCTATTTACAGAGTGCATGGTTAGGGCTTGTGCTACATACAAAATGTTCTGATGTGCACTACGCACACAATGCAAGGTTCAGGAGTGCGCTACGCACACAATGCAGAGATCAGGAGTGCGCTATGCACACACTACAGAGACCATGAGTGTGCACTGTACACAATGCAGCGACCAGGAGTGCCCTACGTACACGATGCGGAGACCAGGAGTGTGCTAGGTACACCATGCAGAGACCAAGAGTGCGCTATGTACACAATGAAGAGACCAGGAGTGCGCATGGTACACCATTCAGAGACCAGGAGTGCCCTATGCACACAATGCAGAGACCAGGAGTGCGCTATGCACACAATGCAGAGATCAGGAGTGTGCAATGTACACAATGCAGAGACCAGGAGTGCAGTACGTACAAAAGGCAGAGACCAGGAGTGCGCTACGTACACAATGCAGGGTTCAGGAGTGTGCTATGTACAAGAGCCCTGGCTTGTTACTAAAGTGTGGGCAACATAGGGTTAGTAGAATTCCACAAGAGGACAATGTCCTTTAATTTTTCAATCCATTCTTCCTGTATTGTGACACCAGCAATGTTTATGCTAAAGATGATAGATGGATGAATGGATGGATGGACTCAGACATCCTACATTCTTTTCTCCCTGTCAGTCTCTGTAAGAACCATACAACTTGTGCTGGCAGAAAGGAATGCAGGATGTTTGTAATAAAAACTAAGGTGACCAGCGCTATGGAATATGCAGTGAGTGTAGTTTGAAAGATCACGGTGTGAGCTGCCAACAACCAAACCCAAAAGGGTTAAAGAATGAAATGTGTACAAGCGGGGTTGTGAACGGCGCTACCGTGTTAAAAGCATAAATACATTTGGTGAGTAAATGTCATGAATAGTGGTATAAAACTCATAAGGAATATATGCAAAATATATATATAAAATTAAAATTAAAAGTACTGAATGTGCTGTTTTTAATAAGGTATAACTTATAAAGTGCACATGTGACTCATGGTTTTTCAAAAACCAGTTTTAGTGAGAGTACATACTCTGTGCCTCTAAAAATGCAAATAACAAAGTGCAGAGTGCTGATGTAGAAAAAAGACACAAAACTAAAGACAAGACGGTGATTTTTTATTTTTCATTAAAGGAGTGACCTGTTTGAAAAACAGGTTTAAAGTGATTGTGCACAATAAAGAAATCTAAAACCTCTGTGCTTTGGTGAACAAAAGTGAAAAGATAGATTTAAAAGCCATTCAATGCAAGCAATTTGCGGGTAAATCAGAAGAAATCTGGGTTGCAGATACCTGCGTGGCCGCTAGGTGTCGCACCCTATATACAACCTGGTGAGTCTTTTCTATAGTGGATATCGTCTAGGGGCTCCTTCACTCCCTCTGATTTCCTGAAGTGTGGTCCTCAAAGAAAAATACAGAGAGGGGAACCCCCTGGTACCATATCGCAAACGTGTATAGAAAAACCGTATAGTAACTCACAGGGAAGAATCAGGCTGTCCTCGATCAGTGGTGGTGTACGCCGGGAAGCTTCCGCGTTCCACGGCTCTGGCTCTGGAAATGACGTAATGACGTCGAAGAATGGGCGTCATTTCCGGAGCCAGAGCCGTGGAACGCGGAAGCTTCCCGGCGTACACCACCACTGATCGAGGACAGCCTGATTCTTCCCTGTGAGTTACTATACGGTTTTTCTATACACGTTTGCGATATGGTACCAGGGGGTTCCCCTCTCTGTATTTTTCTTTGAGGACCACACTTCAGGAAATCAGAGGGAGTGAAGGAGCCCCTAGACGATATCCACTATAGAAAAGACTCACCGGGTTGTATATAGGGTGCGACACCTAGCGGCCACGCAGGTATCTGCAACCCAGATTTCTTCTGATTTACCCGCAAATTGCTTGCATTGAATGGCTTTTAAATCTATCTTTTCACTTTTGTTCACCAAAGCACAGAGGTTTTAGATTTCTTTATTGTGCACAATCACTTTAAACCTGTTTTTCAAACAGGTCACTCCTTTAATGAAAAATAAAAAATCACCGTCTTGTCTTTAGTTTTGTGTCTTTTTTCTACATCAGCACTCTGCACTTTGTTATTTGCATTTTTAGAGGCACAGAGTATGTACTCTCACTAAAACTGGTTTTTGAAAAACCATGAGTCACATGTGCACTTTATAAGTTATACCTTATTAAAAACAGCACATTCAGGATGTTTGTGTTCTGTCTGTCCCATGGAGAATCTTTACCACAAGTCTTGCTGGTGTCAGAATACAGCCTAGATGGATTGAATAAACGATTTTGTTCTTTGGAGCTGCTCTGCTAACCTTTCCTCACTGTAGAAACCAGCTTGTTCTCTCCATGTTGACAGCAGTGAAGGCAAACACAACTCGCTGTTTATCAGTGCAGGGGCTGAGGAATCGGACTGCCTCTTACAGTCTGTCCCCCATAGGAGGCTGTGTTCCCTTTTCTTTCTTCCCCTTCCATCCAGCTGCCGAATGTTAAATCTAAGAAGTCAAAGAAGGCAGGCTGGGGAGGGGGGGGGGGGTACAGTGCTTTCCTATTGACTGACATTCAGCAGAGAGGCTGTATATCAATCCCCCTCTGAAATGTGCCTGCCGGGTCCAAATAAAGATTATTGGCTTCTGCGGCCAGAGTTGCTGTATTCTTCCACTGGAAAAAAGAGTCGCCAGCTTCCTGGCAGCAATCGCTGACGTGCAAGCAATGAAATAAAATCAAAACAAAAAAAAAAACACTAACATCTGCAAATACTAACATGATTTTGGCGCCTCCCCTGATAGTCGCTGATACCGTCCTGCACATTATTTCTTCTTTTCGCCTAGGTGCTGCAGACACAATATACACTATATTGTTAGTGTGTTATAAGGTTGTTCTCTTTTCTTGGTGCAGACTCAAGGCTCATTTGTACTTGTGATTTGGTTTTTACTGCCCCTCAACCATTTACCGGGGGGCGTACACATGCTGTAGCCATGAAGCAAAGCATCACAGGAATTGTACTCACTGTCTGGCTTGGTGAGCCCTATCGCCCACCCAGCATGACTCATTCAATTGAATCAGGCTGCACTTCAACCTCCCTGCAACTGCACACAATACACACAGTTGCCTGGAATTTAGGTGGTTAAAACAGGTGGGGAAGAAGCAATACAATGTCTCCTCACCACTAGGGATAGGCTCAGGCGTGTTCGGATCCTAGTCCCAACCTGAGCAATCCCGCCAGGAAGCCGTCACTGCACACACTGCTGTATGAAGAGTGAACTAAACGTGGAAAAAAATGACTTTCCTAAGCTTAGTCTCTGCGAATGACTAACAGTGACAGAGGGAACATGGAAGAAATAGGAAGGGTCTAGCTAGGACTGAACTGAACTAATTAGCATCAAACAGGAAGGGAGGACAGTGGTAGTAACCAAAAGCATAGAGTAAATAATTTGTAGTGGCCCAACATAATGCAACTACAGCATAAGTTGTAGTGGCATTACTACAAAACAATAATAATAACCTGATGCAGCTCAATACAACACAGAAAATTACATAAAATTGGGGCAGAATAGTTCTTTTTACCAGAAGCCTATGCCTGTAGTCACTTGTTTTATGCTAAAGGCTCTGGGATGTATAAAAAAGGGGATTCACTCCAGAAATAAAGAGATTATTCTTCCGCTCTACAAGACTCTGGTCCGGCCACATCTGGAGTATGCTGTCCAGTTCTGGGCACCGGTCCTCAGGAAGGATGTGCTGGAATTGGAAAGAGTCCAGAGAAGGGCAACAAAAATAATTAGAGGAATGGAGGACATCAGCAAGACTACAAGCACTGAACTTATTCTCTCTGGAGAAGAGACGATTGAGGGGGGATATGATATCAATGTACAAATACTGTACTGGCGACCCTAGCATAAGGAACAAACTATTCAGAGAAAGGAGATACAACAAGACACGTGGCCACTCACTAAAACTAGAGGAAAAGCGGTTTAACCTTAAAGTGCGTAAGGGGTTCTTCACTGTACGAGCGGTAAGGATGTGAAATTCTCTTTCACAAGCAGTCGTATCAGCAGGGAGCATCGATAGTTTCAAAAAACTATTCGATGGGCACCTTAAAGACCACAACATACAGGGGTATACAATGTACGGTTAACAGCAACACACACACACATCATAGGTTGAACTGGATGGACGGATGTCTTTTTTCAACCTCACTAACTATGTAACTATGTAGCTCTACCAGTCTGAACTTTGAACCTATTGTTTATTAGAGATCACGTGACCCCAGTGCCTAGGCTTGTGGTTGTGTGAAAAGCATGCCCCTCCCAGTCCCCACGTTTCTGCTTTTCTGAAAAGACTGTGTAAATGTAGAAGTGATCTGGGAGGAGGACCAAAGACCCTTTTACTGAACATCTGCTCACTAAAACCCACCTGACTCAGATGGAATCTTTATTTAAGTGAACTAAACCTCTCATATCTATTGATGGTGTTTTTATATTTTTCCAGGACACGCCATCAGAAAACCCTCAAAGGATCTTCTCACTTTATCTCCATGTTGTAAAATGGAAGATGAGGACATCACAAAAGATTGTGCAGGAGACAAGACAATGGATGGTGGACTTCACAGTGGGGATAGACCATTGAATACATCTGACCCTGAGCAACCTCATACTGTGAGGGATGGTGTCGGAATTCAGGGGAGAGAGGAATTTTCCTGTCCTGAATGTGAGGAAACTTTTAGCTCCGAATTAAGTCTTACTGTCCATCAGAGATCTCACATGGGTGAGAAGCCACATTCCTGTTCTGAGTGTGGGAAATGTTTTCTTCATCAATCAGAACTTGTCATACATTACAGATCTCACACAGGAGAGAAGCCATATCCCTGTCCTCAATGTAGAAAATGTTTTACAAACAAATCAAATCTTGTGAGACATCAGAAATCTCACACAGGGGAGAAGCCATATTCTTGTCCTGAATGTGGGAAATGTTATACACAAAAATCACACCTTATTTCACATCAGAGATTGCACACGGGGGAGAAGCCGTATTCTTGCCCCGAATGCGGGAAATGTTTTTCAGGGTTGTCCAATCTTTACTTGCATCAGAAGATTCACAGAGGAAAGAAGCCGTATTGCTGCTCTGAGTGCGGGAAATGTTTTTCATGGAAATCAAGACTTGTTATGCACCAGAGATCTCACACGGGGGAGAAGCCGTATTCTTGCCCTCAGTGCGGGAAATGTTTTACACAGTTGTCTTCTCTTTACTCACATCAGACGACTCACACAGAGGAGAAGCCGTATTCCTGCTCTGAGTGTGGAAAATGTTTTTCATGGAGATCAAAACTTTATATACATCTGAGATCTCACACGGGGGAGAAGCCGTATTCCTGTCCTCAGTGCAGAAAATGTTTTACACGGAAATCACACCTTGCTAGACATCAAAGATCTCACACAGGGGAGAAGCCATTTTCCTGCCCTGAGTGCGGGAAATGTTTTTCAGAGAAATCAGACCTTGTTAGACATCAGAAAACTCACAGAGGGGAGTAGGGATTAATCGAACATTCCCAGGATCGGTTTGTGGGAGGTTCGCTGAGCTGTTCCTAAGGTCTGAATGTTAATTTGAACCTTACTAACCTTAAAGTGAAACTTTAGGCAAGATAACAAATAGGGCAGGCAGGATTTTTAAAGCAGAAGAGACATGCTTTGTCTCTTCTGCATTAAAGCTACATACCTGCCTGTCCGCCCCTGTACAGTGAGCCGCACATGCGGAGCTCGCTGTACAAAATTGAAAATGCCGAATCTGACTGAACACATGCGCAGGAGTGACGTCATCCCCGCCCGGCCAATGACAGCGGCCGGCAATCCAGACCTGGAAGCTTGGCCACCCGAGGATGTCAGGGGCCAGGCAGGGAGCTCGGGGATGCCGCACCGCTGGAGTTTAGGCGAGTATAGTTCCACTTTAAGCTAATAGGAGCAGAATCTTAAACCACTTCCAGCAATAGGATGTATCATTATGTCCTCGGGTTTTAGTGGTTATATTAGGATCCTTGTTGCAGCTTCAGCCATAATCCTGGTGTTATCATTTTCTGCTGGTGATGTTTTAAAAAAGTGATTCAAGTGCCATACAGTAGCTGCCCGATCACTTTTACAGGGAGTGGAAGGGGTACACCCTTCAGCCACCATTTCTAGGCTGTCCTGTCCCACCAGTTTTCTACCAGCTATTGAAGCAGCCAATCAGACCAATCTGTGTTTAATCAGCTGCTTTGGAGGGTAGATTGGTCTGATCAGCTGATTTCCTGGCCGCTGGTGGCCAGGTAAACAAGGGGGTGGAACCGGACATGACAAACTACTCATCGCTTCCAGTTTCCAGGTTTACAGTAAATGGCATCTATCGCCGCTGGCCGCATCGCTCCCAGGCGAGAGGGGGGTGGGACCCTCTTCCACAAATCACAGAATTGATTTAGTGGCTAATTAGCCACAACTAGGTCACTTCTGCAAAAAAGAGAATCGCCGGCTGAAAAGATCCATACTGGGATGATGCCTGTAGGTTCACACACCATCCCAGTATAACCATTGAAACCCGAGAACGCCTATGTATGTTCTTTGGGCGTCAAATGGTTAACATTGAGTCATCGGTTGTCAATGGGTTTCCCCGCTGACAGCTGAACAAAAAAGAAAATTCCTTTAAATATAGTGCCTGGGGGGGTCCCCTTAGTCTGCCTGTATAATGGCGCATCTTTAGCATATATATATAGAACCTGCTGCAGCAAAAATGACATTTTCTCTTACGTCCTCCGACAGTCGCCGCCTCTTCATATTCGTCACATATGGGGTATTAGACTTTGCTCCGAAGGAGTAGCTAGGCAACAGAATATGTTAACAATAAAGCTTTAACATATCCCACCCTCAAGGGGTGGTCCCCTCAGTCAATACCCTCCTACTTCCTGCAACCATATCTCAGTTTTAATGTCTAGCTTGTCAGGAGTGGCTGGCTCTCTCTGTGCTGGGACTTTTTGTCCCAGACTCTTTCTTCTTTTTGATATTTTGTTTGAGTTTTCTCTCTACTTTTACTTAGCTGTTATTTTTGTCAGCATTAGTTAGTTCTTCGGACGAAGAGGATCATGCGGACTGGGTCTCGGGCTGATCCCCCTGGTCGCAGGTCGTGGGTCAGTGGCTTCCCAGTCTGCCATCGAGCGTTCAGCCAGGTAACGCTCCTGGCACAGTGAACGACCCATCCCTGTTCGGTGCAGGGATGATTGGTGAGGTGGCTACCTCACCGGACGCTGTGCGGTTTCTGAACCGCCATTGTGTGCGTCTTGAATTGCGACTCTCCCTGCCTCATGTGCAGCGGCTTGTTCGCCTGTGCGGGTTCCCCACGCCATGTGAGGTAAGTGTATCTATGTGGGGACCTGTCTGTCTGGGGGGGGTCTCAGTCTGGGACTGTGTAACCTGCCTTTAATCACACTGCTTGTCTCCCTATCTCTCGGCTGCATGCTGTGGGCTGCAAGGGGGGGGGGGGAGCTGTATGACACTGAGTATGTCAGGCTGGGCAGTGTGAGGAGCTGTGTGCTGTGGGGCATGTTTTTAATGGCATGTTGGGGCATATACAGCGATCGCTGCGGCGATCTAACATGTATCCATATAATGGGATAATATTGTGTGTGATTTTATGCACTGTGGAGCGGCGATTTCGGCGCCAAACGACGCCATTTTACCGGCGCCCGCTCCGGCCGCATGGTTTACATGCACGGCGGCCATTTTCTTGTAGCCTCCATAGGCTTACATAGAGCGCCCTGGCAGCATCACTTCCTCTCTCCTGGAAGCACCGATCGAGGCAGCAGCAGCAGCGGAGTCTCCTCAGGTTTTATCCTTCTATTCCTGTGTTCCATTGCCTGTATTCAGTCTGTATATTCCCTGTGGGGGTCTCATTGTGCCTGAGTGTGGTGCGGTGGGCTGCGCTTGCCGCGCTTGCTGTAAGGGGGCAGTTAACCCTTGGTTGTCTGGCATACAGGGGCAATGGATTCTCAGGAGGGCAAGTTTCCCACAGTATTGGTGGAAAGCCAGGGGACCGCTGTTTCCCCCCCAGGGGGGGATTTAGCCACTATTGTGGCTGGCCTTGCTGCACAGGTGCAAATGCTGGTGGCTGCTCAATCTACTAAACGGCCCAGAGTTGCTCTGTCCTCTGATTCTGAGGGTGAAGGTGATGGGGCTGTTCTGGCGGGGACCCCCCTATCGGGGTCCCGCTCCTCTCTTGATCTAGTGGGGTCTGAGGTAGAGGCTGAAGTTGAGGGGGTTGATAATTCTCCCCCTGGCTCGCCTGAAGAGCTTGCAATCATGGATGAGTTGATTGCTTCCATTAAGCAGACGCTACGTTTGCAGGACGAGGTGTGTCCCCCAGCTGCCTTGGCGGCTTATGGGACGCAGAGAAAACGCAGGACGCCGCAGGTTTTTCCCTGCAATGCTGATTTTCAGCGCGCTGTTAAGGACCAATGGCGCGATTTGCGCAAGCCTTTTGCGGTACCAAGTAAATTTAAGCTGCGTTATCCTTTCTCGCCTGCCACTGATGAACGGTGGTGTGTGCCTCCGCCAGTGGATCATGCTATTGCGGTTTTGAACAAAGCCACTGCGATCCCTGCAGAGGGATCCCCTGTTTTCCGTGATGCCACGGATAGGAGACTGGAGTCTCTTGCCCGTCATACTTATTCTGTTACGGGTTCTATGCTTAAGGCTCTGTTTGCTTCTCTCATGGCGGCCCAGGCGATCGCAAGTTGGACGCAGATGCTTAGGCGCGTCCTAGTGGCCGATTCGGCCTCGGCGGCGACCCTGGATATGGTGGATCAGATCCACCAGGGTGTCATGTATCTGTGTGATGCGGACCTGGACCTGATTCCGTTGGCCGCGCGTGTGCACAGCGTGGCGGTGTTGTCTTGCCGCCTGGTTTGGTTGAAATGTTGGTCGGTGGACCAATCTTCACGTAAAACCTTAGCCAATCTGCCTTATGATGGGTCTCGCCTTTTTGGGGAGTCCCTGGATGTGTTGATTAAGGGGATTACCGGGGGTAAGAGCACTCTCTTGCCCCATTTCCCCAAGGCTAAGGGGGCTTCTGGGAAGAAGCATGCTCATTTTCGGCCCCCTCAGGGGTCCTTTCGTGCCTTTCGGCCGCACTACAAGGGCAAACCGTTCAAGGGCCAAGGCTCTCAGAAGAAGCCCTGGTCTGGGAAACAGAAGTCCGGTCAATCCGGACCTGCGGCCCATAACAGTTCGGCCTGAAGGGGCGCCCTCACCCAGTTTTGGGGTGGGGGGACGCTTGCTCGGTTTTCTTCAGCCCTGGTTGGCCCGTGTGAGGGACAGATGGGTTCTGGAAATCGTTCGATCTGGTTACAAGATCGAGTTTCTCTCTCGGCCGGAGAGCAGATTTTTTCCCTCAAATCTTCAACTGTCTCCAGAGCGCCTGCGGGATCTGCACCTGGCGGTGCGGGACCTGAGGGCTCAGGGAGTGGTGGTTCCGGTGCCTCATCGGGACAGATTTCGGGGGTTTTATTCCAATCTGTTCACCGTGCCCAGGAAGGAGGGCAAGGTTCGTCCGATTCTGGACTTGAAAGCTCTGAACCGCTCTGTGCGAGTTCGCAAGTTCCGCATGGAATCCCTGCGCTCGGTGGTGGCTGCCCTGGTTCCGGGGGAATTCATGGCCTCCATCGATTTGAAGGATGCGTACCTTCACATCCCCATATTCGAGGGTCATCAGAAGTACCTTCGATTTGCCATTGCGGAGGATCACTACCAGTTTGTGGCGTTGCCCTTTGGGCTCGCCTCGGCTCCGCGGGTCTTCACCAAGGTGCTTGCACCGGTTCTGGCATTATTGAGAGCCCAGGGCATTTCTGTCCTGGGGTATCTGGACGACATTCTGGTTCGGTCTGCGACCAGACAGGGTCTGGAGAAGGACCTGTCTGTCACAATGCAAACTCTGCAGGAGTTCGGTTGGACGATAAATGTTCCAAAGTCGACACTGAGTCCGTCGGTTCGTCTCCCCTATCTGGGAATGATACTGGACTCGGTGCAGGCGAAGGTCTTCCTGCCGGAAGACAAACTCAGGACTCTTCAGGAGGAAGTCAGGTCCCTCAGGGACGTTCCACACTCGTCTCTGCGGACGGGTATGAGATGTCTGGGATTGATGGTCTCGGCCTTCGAGGCGATTCCTTTCGCGCAGTTTCACACGCGGGGTCTCCAAGCGGAGATCCTGTCCAGGTGGGACGGGCGACCTCAATCTCTGGATCTTCAGATCTCGTTGAGTCATCGCACCAGGGAAAACCTTCTGTGGTGGCTCCAGTCCCCGTTGGTGTCCGGGGGCAAGTCGTTTCGTCCGATCTCGTGGACGATAATCACCACGGATGCCAGCCTGTCGGGCTGGGGTGGTGTTCTGGGCGTTCTGTCCGCCCAGGGGACCTGGTCGGAGGGGGAGTCTTCCCTTCCGATCAACATTCTGGAATTGCGTGCGATAAGGCTCTGTCTTCATCGCTGGACGGACCGGCTGCAGGGCTGCCCGGTTCGGGTGCAGACGGACAATGCCACGGCGGTGGCCTACATCAACCACCAAGGGGGCACCAGGAGTGCCCGAGCGGCTCGAGAAGTGGCCGACATTCTGTCTTGGGCCGAGGCTCATGTCCCGGCGATAACGGCGGTTCACATTCCGGGAGTGGAGAACTGGCAGGCGGACTATCTGAGTCGCCAGACCCTGGATCAGGGGGAATGGTCTCTCCACCCGGCTGTCTTCCAGATGTTGTGCGCGAAGTGGGGTCTTCCAGATGTGGACCTGTTCGCGTCTCGCCTCAACTACAAGGTGAAGAGGTTCGTGGCAAGGACGCGCGACCCTCGGGCAGACGCGTCGGACGCGTTAGTGGCCCCGTGGCATCAGTACAGGCTGATGTACGCGTTTCCACCGATTCAGTTGCTGTCCAGGTTCCTTCGCAGGTTGCACTCGGAACGCACCACGGTGATTCTTGTGGCACCGGACTGGCCTCGCCGGTCCTGGTACGCAGACCTCGTGAATCTGGCGGTCGACGCTCCTTGGCGTCTGCCTCTTCGAGACGATCTACTGTCTCAAGGACCGATTTACCATCCTGCTTTACAGTCGCTGGCTTTGACGGCCTGGCTGTTGAGACCGAGGTCCTGAAGGAGAAGGGTCTCTCTCCAGAGGTCGTTCATACTTTGATCAACGCGAGGAAGTCTTCCTCGGGGAAGGTTTATTACCGTACTTGGAAGGCCTATTTTGCCTGGTGTGAGTCCAGGGGGTTTTCACCCCGCACGTACTCGGTTTCCCGTGTGCTGTCTTTCCTTCAGACGGGTGTCGATCAGCGTTTGGCGCTGGCTACGATTAAGGGTCAGGTGTCGGCGCTGGCCGTTCTGTTTCAACGTCCCGTGGCTTCCAACTCCTTGGTTGGCACTTTTATTCAGGGTGTGCGGCATCTGGTTCCTCCTAGGAGGGATCCTTTGCCCCCTTGGGACTTGAATCTAGTTCTATCTGTGTTACAACGTGCTCCTTTTGAACAGATCAGGGAGATCTCGTTGTCTATGTTGTCCAAAAAGGTCGCCTTTTTGGTGGCGATCACTTCGGCTCGCAGAGTGTCGGAACTGGCGGCTTTGTCCTGCAAGTCTCCGTACCTGGTTGTTCATTTGGATAAGGTGGTCTTGCGACCTAATCCTTCTTTTCTACCGAAACGAGTTTCGGAATTCCATCTTAACGAGGATATTGTTTTGCCTTCGTTGTGCACGAAGCCTAAACATCCGAAGGAGGTGAGATTGCACTCTCTGGATGTTGTTCGGGCGATAAGGGTTTACCTTAAATCGCCTGAGTCTTTTCGTAAGACTGACTCCTTGTTTGTTCTTCCAGAGGGTCCTCGGAAGGGCATGGCGGCTTCCGCCTCTACCATTGCCAAATGGATCAGGCAGACCATTGAACAGGCCTATGCCTTGCAGGGGAAGGTTCCCCCTGTGCCTGTGAAGGCGCACTCTACTAGATCACTGAGTACGTCTTGGGCCTGCCGTCATGGGGCTTCTGTAGCCCAGGTGTGTAAGGCGGCGACTTGGTCGACCGTACACACTTTCACAAAATTCTACAAAGTAGATGTTCAGGCATCGGCGGATGCTTCCTTTGGCCGCAAGTTTCTTAGTGCGGCTGTTCCATAGGGTCCCTTGTTGGGGACTCCTGGCTGTTGGGATAGTTTTTTGTATCCCCTGGTTTTTTTGTCTTTTCCTGGGTTGTTGCTCCTGTTGAGCACTTATTTTTGCTGTTGCCCAGCTGGTTTCCTTCCTTTGGTAAGGTTCCTTTCTTTGATGTGGAGACTGCGTTGCCTTTCGGCGCGGATGCGTTTCCCACCCCTCATGTTTGCACTGCTTTGGGACGTCCCCATATGTGACGAATATGAAGAGGCGGCGACTGTCGGAGGACGTAAGAGAAAACGGAATTTTTGTAAAATCTTACCTGTAAAATTCCTTTCTCTGAGTCCTCCGACAGTCGCCGCCCCCGCCCCTCTTTTGGGGTTTGAATGTATACTCTACTGCTATTCCACTAAAACTGAGATATGGTTGCAGGAAGTAGGAGGGTATTGACTGAGGGGACCACCCCTTGAGGGTGGGATATGTTAAAGCTTTATTGTTAACATATTCTGTTGCCTAGCTACTCCTTCGGAGCAAAGTCTAATACCCCATATGTGACGAATATGAAGAGGCGGCGACTGTCGGAGGACTCAGAGAAAGGAATTTTACAGGTAAGATTTTACAAAAATTCCGTTTTTAAAGAAAAAAAAAAGTCAAGTCACATTTAAAATGACTCGGGGTTGCAAATGACACAAAATGAATAATGATACAAAATTAAGCAGGGCAACTTCACATCGTGAGGCAGAAATCTTACAGAATGACCTGAACAAAATAACAAGAGTGGGCAACTACATGGCAAATGAGGTTTAATGTGGAGAAGTGTAAGGTTTTGCACTTGGGGACTAAAAACATAAACGCCCAATACACTTTGCGGGGGGGACCCCTGGGGGAATCAAAAATGGAGAAAGATCTGGGGGTCTTAGTAGAAGATAGACTTATCAACAGCATGCAATGTCAAGCTGCAGCTGCCAAAGCCAGTAGATTATTAGCATGCATAAGGAAGGGGATGTATTCCAGGGATAAAACTATAATCCTTCACTTTATAAAACTCTGGTCCGACCGCATCTGGAGTATTCTGTCCAGTTCTGGTTGCCAGTTCTCAGAAGGGATGTGAAGTAGCTGGAGAGAGTCCAGAGGAGAGCAACTAAACTAATTAGGGGATTGGAGGATCTTAATTATGAAGAGCGTCTGCAATCGCTCGATTTATTCTCCCTGGAGAAGAGACGCCTGAGAGGGGACATGATAGCGACATACAAGTACCTCAACGGTGATCTCAGCATAGAAAAAAAACTCTTCAGTCGCAAAGGAATGCATGAGGACACGAGGCCATACAATGCGTTTAGAGGAGAAGAGATTTAACCTCAGGCTACGCAAGGGTTTTTTACAGTAAGGGCTACAAGATTGTGGAATTCTCTACCACAAATGGTAGTATCTGCGGGAAGTATGGCTACTTTTAAAAGACTCTTGGATGTACATCTCAAGGATCAGAACATTCAGGGGGATGAGAGATAATTACGGCCACACACACCTACACAGGTTGAAATGAATGGACTATTGTCTTTATTCAACCTCAACTACTATGTAACTATGTAATTGCTGACTCCCGTCTATTATTAAAAAATGTAATAAAAAAACATTTGCCATGCCAGAATTTCAAAAAAAGTGTTTTTTTTCTTTGGAAATGTCATTTTATTGTAGCATATGTTATGCATGCCACAGATGTACCACTTTACAGGCCCATTAACCACTTAAGCCCCGGAAGATTTGACCCCCTTCCTGACCAGGGGGTATTTTGCGATTCGGCACTGCGTGACTTTAACGGACAATTGCGCAGTCGTGCGACGCTGTACCCAAACGAATTTGACGTCCTTTTTTACCCACAAACAGAGCTTTCTTTTGGTGGTATTTGATCACCTGTGCGATTTTTTGATCATGCGCTATAAACAAAAAAAGAGCGACAATTTTGCAAAAATAAAAATTTTTCACATTTTTTATATGAAATTCCCCAAAAAAAAATTAAAAATCAAAATTTTTTAACATTTTCGGCCAATTTGTTTTATGCTACATATGTTTGGTAAAAAAAAATTGCAAAAAGCGTATTTTGATTGGTTTGCGCAAAAGTTATCGCGTTTAATAACAAAGGGAAAGATTTTTGTCATTTTTGTTGTTTTTTTTACGCATAATGGCGGCGATCTGCGATTTTTTTTTTTTTTGCGGTACTGCGACATTGCAGCGGACAGATCGGACCCCTGACTGACATTTTTGACACTTTTGGGGTTACCAGTGACATTTCTACAGTAATCAGTGCTATACATATGCACTGTTACTGTAAAATTACACTGGCAGTGACGGGGTTAACTTTTTTGAGAGGGAGGGGCTATGTGTGTCCCTAGGGGCGTGATTCTAACTGTGATTGGCTGTGGCTTGAGATGTATGAACAGTGATCAACGGTTCTACATAGTACTATGTAGAACCGTATGATCATCATTCATACACCGGGGAGAATGACAGGCGGCTTGTTTACACTAGCCGCCTGACTTTCTCCCTCTGCAGCGGCGATCGCGAGTGACCGGCGGACGATCGGGTCCGCCGGTCACACGCGCGGGGGGTTCCATGACCACTCGGGAGCGGGAGCGCGCCTCCGGGGGCGCGCGCTCGCTCCCTAGACCCTCACAGGCTAGCGACGTAGACCTACGTCACTCTGCCTGTGAGGGGCTGACCGCCGCAGTAAATAGTCGTGCGGCAGTCGGCAAGTGGTTAAAGAGACCCCACTAGACACTAGATTTAAAGGAATTTTCCATTTTCATTGTTGCACTTTAAGCATCATTAAAATCACTGCTTCTGAACAAACGATTTACAATTTGATTTTTTTTTTTTTTTTTTAAACCAGTGAGTTTTATTAAAGTTTCGGTACAATACAAAAAAATTGCAAAAAAGGCAAGAATAGAAATATAAACTGTACAAGTACAAAGGAGTAAACAGCAGTACAAATATCAACAGTGTGCATATAAGAATGGCTATACCAGTCTCCCAAGGGAATGATAGATGAATAAGGAGCAGGTGTCTACAATACTACAAGTTCGTGTCAGGGCATTGTACCCATCTATCCCAGATTTTGTCAAATTTGTGGGGGCAGCCTCTGTGTTTGTATAGGAGTCTGCAAAAGGGAAGGACATTATTGACCTCTTTTAGCCAATTCCCAAACGTAGGGGGATGGTGCCTCATCCAGTTTCTAGTGATCAGCTTCCTAGCTATAAACAGTGTTTCCTGTAAAAATATAGTAGTGAATTTATCCATATCAGTTAGAACATTTCCCCTGTTTGGGAGTTCTGCTGCAAACTGAACAGGGGAGTGTTGGGCTCATCTCTAATAATAATAATAAAACATTTGTAGGACAAGGGGCTCCTCCCCCAAAATCCCTGGCCTTGTGGTTGTGGGACCTGCAGGGGGGACAAAATCTTAAAACTCACTTGAAAAAAGGCAGGCTCCCAGATGCACACCCCTCCCTATGTAAAAAAAAAAAAAAAAAGGAAGGGGGTACACAGTACCCCTGGTTACCTATTTACAAAAATTCAGAAAGAAAATAAACAGAATGACAATGTGAGAAATACCTATACTGGTAGATCAGAACAGGCCTCGCTATGTTCGACAAAAGAAGCTGAAAGCACATGCTCAGCGTCATATCCAGAGGTTGTCTTTGGGAAATAGACGTATGAGTGCTGCCAGCATTGCTGCAGAGGTTGAAGGGGTGGGGGGTCAGCCGGTCAGTGCTCAGACCATACGCCGCACACTGCATCAAATTGGTCTGCATGGCTGTCATCCCAGAAGGAAGCCTCTTCTAAAGATGATGCACAAGAAAGGCCGCAAACAGTTTGCTGAAGACAAGCAGACTAAAGCCCCGTACACATGCAACGATTATCGGCCGACCGGTCGTCCGTCTTTTGTCCAGAGTTGTGTTTTGTTGGTTGGAATGTGCCTAGACTGCACACGAATTTTCTCGCCCGACAAAATTCTACTTCAGAAGTGATGTCATGTGTTGGATTGCTTTCTTTGTGTTCTTTCTTCTCTGAGCATGCCCAGACTTGCTC
Organism: Pelophylax lessonae; assembly: GCF_965119305.1. Classification (NCBI taxonomy): domain Eukaryota; kingdom Metazoa; phylum Chordata; class Amphibia; order Anura; family Ranidae; genus Pelophylax; species Pelophylax lessonae. Next base: position 39,235,436 of record NC_138770.1, read on the forward strand.
ATAAGATTTCTCCCTGTCGAAATCTGTACTGACTGCACGAAAATCGGACGTGTTTTGACGGCGGACAAAAATTTTATAGCCTGCACAACAGATTTTTTTCGGACGAAAAGTCGGAGTCTGTTGTCGGAAGCATTATACTAACAAGCCGAAAATCGGCGGATCGGTCGTCGGATGAAAATTCCCTGCCGATTTTCGACGCATGTGTACGAGGCTTTAGGATATGGATTACTGGAACCACATCCTGTGGTCTGATGAGAGCAAGATAAACTTAATTGGTTCAGATGGTGTCAAGCGTGTGTGGTGGCACCAGGTGAGGAGTACAAAGACAAGTGTGTCTTGCCTATGGTCAAGCATGGTGGTGGGAGTGTCATGGTTTGGGGCTGCATGAGTGCTGCTGGCATAGTTCATTGAGGGAACCATGAATGCCAACATGTACTGTGACATACTGAAGCAGAGCATGATCCCTTCCCTTCGGAGACTGGGCCGCAGGACAGTATTCCAACATGATAGCGGCCCCAATCACACCTCCAAGACGACCACTGCCTTGCTAAAAGGTAAAGATGATGGATTGGCCAAGCATGTCTCCAGACCTAAACCCTATTGGGCATCCTCAAACGGAAGGTGGAGGAGCGCAAGGTCTCTAACATCCACCAGCTCTGTGATGTCATCATGGAGGAGTGAAAGAGGACTCCAGTGGCAACCTGTGAACTCCATGCCCAAGAGGGTTAATAATGGGCAGTCAAAATATTGACACTTAGGGGTGTACTCACTTTTGTTTGTCAGTGGTTTAGACATTAATGGCTGTGTGTTGAGTTATTTTGAGGGGACAGCAAATTTACACTGTTATACAAGCTGTACACTCACTACTTTACATTGTAGCAAAGTGTCATTTCTTCAGTGTTGTCACATGAAAGATAGAATAAAATATTTACAAAAATGTGAGGGGTGTACTCACGTTTGTGAGATTCTGTGTATATGTGTCTATATATGTGTGTATATATATATATATATATATATATATATATATATATATATGTAGCATCCTCCTAGGTAGGTGCTAGGAAAAGCATATTGTGGCCCTGTCTGCTGCTCGGCGGGGGGGGGGGGGGGGGGGGCTGATCATTTAGCTGGGCTGGCATGTGTTCCCAGGTGTGTCTGGGGAGTCTCCCCACTGTGTCCAACGAGGGCTCTTATTGGACAGTGGAGGAAACCTGGCCAATAGCACACCAGGGCTTGTATCTATCCCAGAGGGCGGAGTCTGCCGCAATGCACCCTGGGATGGAGTATTAGTCTGAGGGGAGCACATGACAGAGCGTCTTTGGCGGGAAGCAGAGTCCCAGTGGGAGGGTGACGGCTGTCACTCCTCCTATCAGAGGAAACAAGTGTGTCCTGGGCAGTCGGCCTAGAGGACCGGAGGTTGAGCTGGGCTGCAGAGAGGGAATCCAGAGTGCTGTGGACCGAGTGGAGCTGCTGGGCAGGAAAAACAGTGTTGTGAGCACTCGAAACTGCCCAAGAGTCTGCCTAGGAAAGGGGGCCACTCCAGAAGGTCATAGGGATCCAGGAGCCAGCTAACCAGTAGAGAGATTTAGAGAAAGGGGGTGCCTGTGTCCAAACCCTGAAGAGAAGTGAGAGAAAAGGGGGCGCTGGTGCGGGCCCTGAAGTGTTCAGCAGTGCAGCAGTGTATACAAATAGCTACCTCAGCAAGGAGTGCTTATGGGTGCTTAAAGAGGACTTCTTTATCCAGAAAAGCAGTCACAAGTAGGTTCAACGTTAACAGGCATCAGGCCAGCGTTGACCGGCATCCAGCCAGCGTCAAGTCAGCGCCAATTGGCATTTTGTAAGTGTCTACGCCAAGTTGTACATAGTTGAGTCAAAGGAGTATCCCACTCATCCCTTCTCCTATCCAAGTTACCAAAAAAATACAAAAAACCCAAAGATACCGGACTGGTCATTGTCTCAGTGCTCACACTTGGAGAAACATGCATAAAGGTACTTTTGTTGCACCCGGTGACCCATATCCAGCATTGTGCTACATATATATATATATAGTGTAGGGGGACATTAACATTATTATTTGATTATTATGATGTGTAGTGTGAGGTAATGAGAAGAGTGGTCTCCTCTGAGAACGACGGAGAACTTAGCAGCGGTTAATTTCTTCTGCTTGATAAACTGACACCTATAAGTTTCTCAGAACTGCAGTTTCTCTGAGCTCCAGAAGGTGGTGATGTCACTTCTGCCTAGATAGGAAGTCTCTATAGAAGATAGACAGGAAGTGATGTCAGGAAAAAACAGGGCTTTTGATGTGGCAGGAAGTGCAGAGGAGACATATTTTGAAGTGGCAGCAGAGAAGGTGATAAGATCTTATTTTATATCTTATTTATACCTCCACCCTTATCACCCCCTCCCAGATACTCCTAACCTGGTCACCCCTCCCAGATACCCCTACCCTGGTCACCCCCTCCCAGATACCTCTACCCTGGTCACCCCTCCCAGATACCCCTACCCTGCTCACCCCCTCCCAGATACCTCTACCCTGATCACCCCTCCCAGATACCTCTACCCTGATCACCCCTCCCAGATACCTCTACCCTGGTCACCCCTCCCAGATACCTCTACCCTGATCACCCCTCCCAGATACCTCTACCCTGATCACCCCTCCCAGATACCCCTACCCTGATCACCCCTCCCAGATACCTCTACCCTGGTCACCCCTCCCAGATACCCCTACCCTGATCACCCCTCCCAGATACCTCTACCCTGGTCACCCCTCCCAGATACCTCTACCCTGATCACCCCTCCCAGATACCTCTACCCTGGTCACCCCTCCCAGATACCTCTACCCTGGTCACCCCTCCCAGATACCCCTACCCTGATCACCCCTCCCAGATACCCCTACCCTGGTCACCCCTCCCAGGTACCCCTACCCTGGTCACCCCTCCCAGGTACCCCTACCCTGGTCACCCCCTCCCAGGTACCCCTACCCTGGTCACCCCCTCCCAGGTACCCCTACCCTGGTCACCCCCTCCCTGGTACCCCTACCCTGGTCACCCCCTCCCAGGTATCCCTACCCTGGGCACCCCCTCCCAGGTATCCCTACCCTGGGCACCCCCTCCCAGGTATCCCTACCCTGGGCACCCCCTCCCAGATACCCCAACCCTGATCACCCCCTCCCAGATACCCCAACCCTGATCACCCCTCCCAGATACCCCTACCCTGGTCACCCCCTCCCAGATACCCCTACCCTGGTCACCCCCTCCCAGATACCCCTACCCTGATCACCCTTCCCAGATACCCCTACCCTGGTCACCCTTCCCAGATACCCCTACCCTGGTCACCCTTCCCAGCTACCCCTACCCTGGTCACCCCCTCCCAGGTACCCCTACCCTGGTCACCCCCTCCCAGGTACCCCTACCCCCCAAAAAAAAGAAATGTTCTTGAGCCGCCCCTGGGATTGGAATATGTACTGTGTATGTCTTTATTTTATAAGATTCAAATATGAAGAGAGAAAGAAAATGTAATTTGTAGAAAAATGTCATGAAAACTTATTTTTCCATAATGATTCCAGTCTGAGATCTTCCATAGCTCCCAACTGTCCCTGATTTGGAACAAAGTCCTTCTGTTCCTCTTTCCTCCTCATTTTGGTCTGATCTTTATAGTTGTATATAAAATACACTATGCATCTTTCAAAAAGTGTTTCCCAGTGCTAAACCTTTCATCCAATTTCTAAATTGTTGCATTTGTAAATTTCAAAAGCCAATAGAAAAGAATAGTAGTGGTAAAAAAGCACTTGTGGGTTTAACTAATAATTTATTTTGTATAATTCTCATTTAAGGGGGCCTGGCAGGGGTGTGTGTTCTATGCCTTTACGCGTTTGCTAATAGGTGCCCCTCCATTCCCATCTCAAATTGTTACGTTGAAATAACGGACATCTACGCCAATCAGGTTTGCATTGGTCTCCATATGTTTACTCAGAGTTTACGCCATACAGCCGTACAACGGTTCACACCATCCTTCAACGGATGTGTGACCCAGATTACATTTTGGTTACAGCTTTTATAGTACATAAATGGGCACAAGCCCAAGTTACAGATTACACAAAGTTTTCACAATATTACACAAGATTTGGGAATTATGGATATTTATCCTAAAATGTGATGAGTAAAGTCTCCGGAGTACACGGAGATCAGAGGAATATAATGTGTCCTGGCGAAGCCCAAAGGCAAAGTTCATCTTTCAGTTTAGGAGAGGTGGGACGCACCCAGGAGAAATGATCCTGTGTACAGAAACCTCACAGAGCTCCCCTCACTGCTCCCCCTCCCAATGTCCCTCCAATCAGAGTCAGAGAATCCTATGACATGATCACACTGACCTCACAGCTCTTCATGTCCCTCTATCTGGCACTATTCTTTTTATGCGATGGTCTTATGATGTAGGTGGACTCTTGGTATCCTCACAACCAAAACAGGTCTGTTGGTCCTGCGTTGTGAATAATGGTTCAAAATGCCTTTTACCTACATTGTGGGGGACCTGTGTGGGTAAATTATATGTATATTATATTAGTATATATATTATTATTATAAATTATAAGTATAGGTGAGGCTTTATTAAAATGGAGACCTGACCGGAGAGGTAGGGAGAATTCTAGGAATATCATTTGATTTTACTATTTGTGTTCAGATGTAGAGTTTTCCTCCTGCGAAGTCTGGAGATCATATGACCATCACATTGCCTCCACCTCCCTCCCTGGTAGAATAGAGAAATAAGAAGAAGATTATAGAAGTCACCGGAGAGATCATTGAGGAGAGGTGAGCGGTGCTGGGAATTCTGGGACATTATCCAGTAACAGACAAGGGATGTGTCTGGATGGTGACTGTATCATTGTGTGTGTCAGGTTCCTATAAGGTGTCAGGATGTCACTGTCTATTTCTCCATGGAGGAGTGGGAGTATTTAGAAGGACACAAGGATCTCTACAAGGACGTCATGATGGAGAATCAGCCGCCCCTCACATCACCGGGTAAGAGGAGACTTTATTGTAAAGGAGAGAGCAGTACGGAGGGTCCACCTAGATCCCCCATCATCTGATAAACACATAGAAACAATGTATTCAGTCAGTGTGTGTGTTTCCTACAGATGGATCCAGTAATGGGAACCCACCAGAGAGATGTCCCCGTCCTCTGTATTCCCGGGATTCCACACAGGAAGGTCACACCATCCCTCACCATCATCAGGTAGATGATTGACACTCATTGGTAGTTCTGGTTTATACACAGCATGTTTGTTACAATAAATATTTTATTACATCTTTCAGAGTGGAATCCTCGGGGATGATAATATTGTTGTTAAAGAAGAGTATAAAGAGGAGGATGAGGAGTATGGAGTAATGAAGGAGGTTTCAGAAGGACACAAGGATCTGATGGAGCCACCTAATACCAGGAACCCACCAGAGAGATGTCCCCGTCCTCTGTATTCCCGGGATTCCACACAGGAAGATCACACCATTCCTCACAGTTTCAAGGTTGGTGGGATGGAACATCTAGAACATGAAGTTGTGGATTTCTTATGTGAAATCGCATTATTAAAGCTTGTGTCTTACAGATGATATTTTCTATCCTTCTCTTGGTTTAGGGTGAAGATCTGATAGATATAAAAGTTGAGGTTAAAGCAGAAGAAGAAGAGATGTATGTGAGGGATGATCAGCAGTCTATGGAGGAGAATGGAATAATTAGGCTAATTATAGAGGAGGACACCTCTACAGAGATCAGCACAGGTGGGTTATTAACACTAAATACATTCTTCCACCCATACTGCTCACTGATTGCTCTGGAGTAGAGTAAGAACTGGATGATATCAGCCTGTAATACCATGGTCACTTTCCTGAGCTGTGTTCCCCATCCTGTATTTCTCTCGGATAATCTTCCTTCTCTGTGCTGCAGACACAATTTATGTATCTAGACTGGATTTATGGAGATTCTGGGGTTCAGCTGGCAGCAAAATGTTCATAATCGCCATAGGCATTACTAGATCTAGGGACCTGGGATATGTGTTTTTGGGTCTTCCTCCCCATGCCCAGGTCTAGCAAGAATCTGACAGAACAATTCTCCCGGGGTTACTTGCTCTGTTGTCTGTAGGCTGTGCCGGGTGGAGGGATATGTCTGTATAGTCTAAGACCCAAATCACTGTTTTAGGAGATGGGAGGCAGCGGTGTGGGAACTCTGAAACTTGCCTCAAGACAACATTTAATCTTCTACTGAATACCAAAATATTGAATCCTGACCCTTACAATATTTAATTTAAATTGTACATTACATACTCCTGACCCCTGCACTATATACTCTATATTGTACATTACATACTCCTGACCCCTGCATTATATACTCTATATTGTACATTACATACTCCTGACCCCTGCACTATATACTCTATATTGTAAAGTGTATGTATCAGGTGCGCTAATCAATCAAATTATGTGAAGGTTTAAATAAAATCACGTGAATAATTTCAAAACATGAATGAAGGGTCTGGAGTAAAACCAAACAGATTTGCTGGAATAACATACATAACAGTGAATCAATGGAAAAAATTGAAAAACTGCTGGTACAAACTGAAAATGATACACAAATGTGACAATGGATCTGATCGGATTTATTTTGTGTATCATTTGGGACTGCCTTTGTCACGATATTGATTTGTGTTGTCACCCATTTCTTTGATATTCACTGGTGAATCCATTGTCACATTTGTGTATCATTTTCAGTTTGTACCAGCAGTTTTTTCAATTTTTTCCATTGATTCACTGTTATGTATGTTATTCCAGCAAATTTGTTTGGTTTTACTCCAGACCCTTCATTCATGTTTTGAAATTATTCACGTGATTTTATTTGAACCTTCACATAATTTGATTGATTAGCGCACCTGATACATACACTTTACATTTCACTTCACCATAATTGGTTCTAAGGTAGCAGCTTTCTCAACAGTTTAATCAGCGCACTTTCACTTTTTTACCTATATACTCTATATTGTACGTTACACACTCCTGACCCCTGCACTATATACTTTGTTGTACATTACATACTCCTGGCCCCTGCACTATATACTCTATGTTGTACATTACATACTCCTGACCCCTGCACTATATACTCTATGTTGTACATTACATACTCCTGACCCCTGCACTATATACTCTATGTTGTACATTACATACTCCTGGCCCCTGCACTATATACTCTATAATAGTGCAGGGGCCAGAAATGAACTGGTAGGAGATCAGAGGACCCATTTACTAGTTACCTTGAGGGTGGAATTGTAAGATCCTCAGAGATAAAGCTGCCTGATGTGGGCGGAGTCCTCGTTTAGGGGAACCAATCTGCTGATGTCTAGTAATAATCTTTTTATTTCTATTTTAGTAGATGGACGGGAGATGAGGAAAACCTCAGAGGATTGTCTCACTTTGTCTCCAGACTGTAAAGTAGAAGATGAGAACATCACGCAGTATAGTCCAGGAGAAAACCCGGCTACCTCAAATGTCCATCCGGCACCACACAGTGTAGATGGACCATCGTATTCCTCTTATCCTGAGGAACCTCAGACTGTGAGGGACGGTGCTGCCCTTCCAACAGATAAAAGGGTTTCCTGTACTGAGTGCGGGAAGTTTTTCCAATTTAAATCCCATTTTATTGTGCATAAAAGATCTCACACTGGGGAGAAGCCGTATTCCTGCCTTGATTGTGGGAAATGTTTTTCAGTGAAGTCCCATCTTATTACACATCAGAGGTCTCACACTGGGGAGAAGCCTTATTCTTGTTCTGAGTGCGGGAAAGGTTTTAAACAAAAATCAGAACTTGTCTCACATCAGAGGTGTCACACCGAGGAAAAGCCGTTTTCCTGCTCTGAGTGCGGAAAATGTTTTAAACAAAAATCCGTACTTGCCACGCATCAGAGATCTCACACAAAGGAAAAGCCATATTCCTGTACTGAGTGCGGGAGATGTTTTTCAGATAAGTCCAATCTTTGTAGCCATCAGAGATTGCACATGAGTGAAAAACCACATTCCTGTCCAGAGTGCGGAAAAAGTTTTGTACAAAAATCAAAACTTGTCAAACATCAGAGGTGTCACACCAGGGAAAAGCCTTATTCCTGTCCTGAGTGCGGGAAATGTTTTTCAGATAAGTCCAATCTTTACAGACATCAGAAATTGCACTTGAGTGAAAAGTCATATTGCTGTTCTGAGTGCGGGAAATGTTTTTCACAGAAATCCAATCTTTACAGACATCAGAGATTGCACACAGGGGAGAAGCCACTCTCCTGTTCGGAGAGGGAATTGTTATTCACTGAAGTTCTGTCTTCCTGTACATCAGGAATCCCACATGGCTATGATTAAGGCTACGTGCCAAAACGCGTAAGCCCTGTATTATTTTGTACCATACCTGGGTTAATAAATATATTTAATGCGGAAGCTTGAGCTGCCAGATTTCTTTCATCGCCAGCGTCACTATGGTGATGGTGAGCTACTCCGATGACAGGATGTAAATAAAATAGTACAAAAAGGAACAAAAAATTTTAACCATTTTAAGACTGGAAGGATTTTCCCCCTTAATGACCAGGCCCTATTTTGCGATTCGGCACTGCGTTACTTTAACGGACAATTGCGCGGTTGTGCAACGCTGTACCCAAATAAAATTGACGTTCTTTTTTTCCCACAAATAGAGCTTTCTTTTGGTGGTATTTGATCACCTCTGCAATTTTTATGTTTTGCACTATAAATGAAAAAAGAGCGACAAGTTTGAAAAAACAAACAATATTTTTCACATTCTGATCTATAACATTCCCCCCCCAAAAAAATTTAAAAATCAAATTTTTTAACATTTTAGGCCAATTTGTTTTCTGCTACATATTTTTGGTAAAAAAAATCACAGTGAGCGTATTTTGATTGGTTTGCGCAAACGTTTTTTGAGTCTACTAACTATGGTAAAGATTTATGTCATTTTTATTGTTTTTTTTTTTAGTTTACTAGTAATGGCGGCGATCTATGTTTTTTTTTTTTTTGCGGGACTGCGACATTGTGGTGGACAGATCAGATCCCTAACTGACATTTTTGACACTTTTGGGGGTACCAGTGACATTACTACAGTAATCAGTGCTATAAATATATGCTGCCGAGTGGGGGTGGGAGCGTGCCGGCGGCGGCACACACTCGCCCCCTAGCTTCCCGCCCATGCCCGACGTACCCCTACGTCGGCTTGCGCAGGAGAGCCACCCTGCCGCTGTAAATGTGCGACGGGTGGTCGGGAAGTGGTTAAAAGAAAAAGAAAAAAAATTGCAAAAAAACCTGTAAAAAAGAAATGGTTTTGCAAACTCCAAGCGGGCTTTTATGTGTTTTGCAATGGGTTGAGGCTTCCTTCTAGCCACTGTGCTATAAAGGCCAGATCGGTGGAGGGCTGCAGTGATGGTTTTCCTTCTAGAACTTTGTCCCATCTCCACGCAGGATCTCTGGAGCTCAGGTTCTTGGTCACCTCTCTTACTAAGGTCCTTCTCCCCCGATTGCCCAGTTTGGCCGGGCGTCCAGCTCTTGGAAGTGTCTTGGTTGTGCCAAACTTCTTCCACTTGAGAATTATGGAGGCCACTGTGCTCGTGGAAACCTTCAGTGCAGCAGAAATGTATTGTAGCCTTCCCAAGATCTGTGCCTTGCAGTAATCCTGTCTCTGAGCTCCGTATGCAGTTCATTTGACCTCATGACTTGCTCTAACACAGTATGCACTGACAGTTGTGAGGCCTTTTATAGAGAGGTGGGTGTCTTTCCAAATCATGTCTAATTGATTTAACCACTTAAGGACCACCCGCCGCAGTTATACTGCGGCAGGCTGGCCCTCCTGCGCAAACCGCCAAAGGTATACGTCGGGCGTGCTCCTGCAGCTAGGGGGCGAGCACGCGCCGCCGCGCTCCCGCCCCCACTCGGCAGCGGGGAAGCCGAAGAACGGGGCTGGTGGCTCCGATTGCCGCCGGGCACCCTCGATCGCTCCCCGCTGAGAGAAAAGAACGGTCAGCTGTTGTAAACAAAGCTGACCGTTCTTCTCCCTGGAATGAAAACAGAGAGCCTGTGATCCTTCTATATAGGATCACAGTTCTCTGTGATCATTTCACAAGCCCCGCCTCATACAGTTAGAATCACTCCCCTAGGTACACATTTAACCCTTTGATCGCCCACAATGTTAACCCCTTCCCTGCCAGTTTCATTAGTACAGTAATGGCACTTTTCCACTGCATGGAACCGAACGGTTCGGCTCGCTTTTGTGCTTTTCCACTGCTGGTACCGCATGGTACGGTGTAGGAACGGTTCAAGACGGTACAGTATGGCGGCGCTTTTCCACTGCATGGAACCAAACGGTACAGCTCTCAAAAACAGTACCACCTCGATTGTGGTTCCAAGAGGTACCATATCCCACAATCCTTTGCATGCAGTCACTACTAGCCACTGATTGGTCAGAGAATCGTTGTTATCCCACCCACTTAACTTTAGTACTACTTTAGTGGAAAAGCAAACCGTACCGTACCGTACCGAACTGTTCCAACACCGTACCATGCGGTACCAGCAGTGGAAAAGCAAACCAGGCCGAGTAGAGCCAAGCGGGTACTTGCAGTGGAAAAGTGCCATAACAGTGCATATTTATAGCACTGATTACTGTAGTAGTGTCAAAAATGTCAGTCAGGGGTCCGATATGTCCGCCGCAATGCCGTAGTCCCGCAAAAAATCGCAGATTGCCGCCATTACTAGTAAAAAAAACAATAAAAATGACAAATCTTTCCCGTAGTTAGTAGACGCGATAACTACAAACAAACAAACAAACCAATCAAAATACGCGTATTGCGCCTAAAATGTTAATAATTTAGATTTTTACATTTTTTTTTGGGGGGGGGGGAATGTTATATAGCAGAATGTGAGAATAGTTTTTTTTTTTTTTTTCAGAATTGTTGCTATTTTTTAGTTTATAGCGTAAAAAATAAAAATCGCACAGGTGATCAAAGACCACCAAAAGAAAGCTCAATCTGTGGGAAAAAAAGGACGAAAATTTTATTTGGGTACAGCGTCGCATTACTGCACAATTGTCAGTTAAAGTATTGCAGTGCCGTATTGCAAAAAATGGCCTGGTCATTAACCACTTGCCAACCGCCGCGCGACTATTTACTGCGGCAGTCAGCTGCTCCTGGGCAAAGCGACGTAGACCTACTTCACTCGCCCAGGAGCCTGTAGGGGGCGAGCACGCGCCGCCAGAAGCGCACTCCTGCCCCCGCTCGTCCCCTGCCTTCCCCACACGTGTGACCGGCGGCTCCAATGTCCGCCGGCCACTCGCGATCTTCCACAGGAGAGGGAGAAGGACGGACGCCTGATGTAAACACAGCCGCCTGTCATTTTCCCTGATGTAAGTACAGAGGCTATGCGATCCTGCTATGTAGGATCGTATGTCTCTGTAGTTACATACCAAGCCACGCCCCCCCCCCACAGTTAAAATCACGCCCCTAGGGATACATTTAACCCACTGATCACCAATAAAGTAAACCCCTTCCCTGCCAGTGTCATTTTGACAGTAACAGTGCATATTTATAGCACTGATTACTGTAGTAATGTCACTGGTGCTCCCAAAAATGTTAGTCAGGGGTCCGATCTGTCCGCCGCAATGTCGCAGTCCCGCAAAAAAAATCGCAGATCGCCGCTATTACTAGTTAAAAAAAAAAACAATAAAAATTACCTAAATCTTTCCTGTAGTAAGTAAACGCAATAACTTTTGTGCAAACCAATCAAAATACGCTTATTGCGATTTTTTTTTTTTTGTTACCAAAAATATGTAGCAGAAAATAAATTGGCCTAAAATGTTAAAAAAATTGGATTTTTTTTACATTTTTTTTTGAGAATTTCATATAAAAAATGTGGAAAATATTGTTATTTTTTCAAAATTGTCGCTCTTTTTTGTTTATAGCGCAAAAAATAAAAAACAGGTGATCAAATACCATCAAAAGAAAGCTCTGTGTGTGGGGAAAAAAGGACGCCAATTTCATTTGGCGTGTCGCACGACGCAAAAGTCCGTTAAAGTCACGCAGTGCCGAATCGCAAAATAAGGCCCTGGTCTTTGAGCAGCCAAATCCTCCGGGGCTTAAGTGGTTAAGGGGGAAAATCCTTCTGGTCCAGAAGTGGTTAAGGAGAAAAAACTGAATTTTTGTAAAATCTTAAATGTAAAATTCCTTTCTCTGAGTCCTCCGACAGTCGGCGCCTCCTCTAAGTCATCACTATTGGGTATTGACTTCTGCTCCGCAGGAGTAGCTAGGCATAAGACTTAGTCAAAAAGAACAAAGGCATTTGCATATACACACCCATGGGGGCTGTCCTACTAGGTCAATACCCCCCTGCAGTGACCACTCCCAACTCAGTTTGGTAGCATAGCAGTAGGAAATAAGACAACAACCCCAAATAGGGGCGAGGGCTGCGACTGTCGGAGGACTCAGAGAAAGGAATTTTACAGGTAAGATTTTACAAAAATTCAGTTTTCTCTTACGTCCTCCGACAGTCGCCGCCTCCTCTAAGTCATTACTATTGGGATGTCCCAAAGCAGTGTATACATGAGGGGTGGGAGACGCAACCGTAGCATAGGCAACGCAGTACCCACATCAGAGAAAGGAACCTTACACGCACAGTAAGAGAACCTTCTGGGCAACAGAAAACAAGGCTCAACAGGAGCAACAGCCCAGGAAAGCAAACTCCAACAGCCAGGGACCCATAAAAAAAACAAGGGTCCTTCATGGCACTGCCGCACTGAGAACTTTGCGTCCAAAGGAGGCATCAGCTGATGCCAGAACGTCTACCTTTGTAGAATTTGGAAAAAGTGTGCACCGACGACCAAGTCGCAGCCTTGCACACCTGGGCCACCGAGGCCCGATGCCAATAGGCCCAGGACGCACTCACAGATCTGGTAGAGTGCGCCTTAACAGGGAAGGGTGGAACCCATTCCTTCAAAGCATGAGCCTGTTCAATGGTCTGGCTGATCCATTTGACAATAGTCGCTGCAGACGCAGCCATGCGCTTCCGAGGTCCCTCAGGAAGGACAAAGAGGGAATCCGTCTTCCGGAAGGATTCCGTAGACGACAGGTAAGCCCTGATCGCCCTGACAATATCCAAGGAATGCAGAGCAACCTCCTTAGGATGCTTAGGCTTCGTACAAAGCGAAGGCAAGACAATGTCCTCATTAATGTGGAACTCAGAGACCACCTTAGGAAGAAAGGAGTGATGCGGACGCAAGACCACCTTATCCTTGTGAATCACCAAGTACAGAGAACGGCAAGATAATGCTGCCAGTTCCGACAACCTGCGAGCCGAAGTGATCGCCACCAAAAAGGCAACCTTCTTAGACAGCAGAGGCAACGAAATCTCCCGGATGTGTTCAGAGGGAGCACGCTGTAACACGGACAAAGCCAAGTTAAAGTCCCATGGAGGTAAGGGCTCCTTCCTGGGAGGAGCCAAATGTCGCACACCTTGAATGAAGGTGCGAACCAGAGAGTGAGATGCCACAGGGCGTTGGAAAAGAATAGCCAGTGCAGACACCTGACCCTTGATCATGGCCAGCGCCAGGCGCTGGTCCACCCCAGACTGGAGGAAGGCCAACACTCTCGACACCGAGTACGAGCGAGGGGAGAACCCCCTGGACTCACACCAGGCGAAATAAGCCTTCCAGGTATGGTAATAGATTTTACCAGAGGAGGTTTTTCTAGCCTTGACAAGGGTAGGGATGACCTCAGGGGAGAGCCCCCTGTCCCTCAGGACCTGGGTCTCAACAGCCAGGCCGTTAAAGCCAGCGACTGTAAAGCAGGATGGAAGATCGGACCCTGAGACAGGAGATCTTCCTGCAGAGGCAGCCACCACGGAGGCGCTATTGCCAGGTGAACAACGTCGGCGTACCAGGACCGGCGTGGCCAGTCCGGCGCCACCAGAATCACCAGGTGCGGTTCCGAGGCCAACCTGCGGAGGAACCTGGATAGCAACTGAATCGGAGGAAAGGCATACATCAGACGATACTGATGCCAAGGGGCCACCAACGCACCCGAGGCGTCCGCCAGAGGATCGCACGTTCTTGCCACGAACCTTTCCACCTTTTGGTTTAGCCGAGATGCGAACAGATCCACGTCCGGGGATCCCCACTTCGCACACAGCATCTGGAAGACCTACGGGTGCAGGGACCATTCCCCCTGGTCCAGGGTCTGGCGGCTCAGATAGTCGGCCTGCCAATTCTCCACACCCGGAATGCGAACTGCTGAGATTGCCGGAACATGAGTCTCAGCCCAAGACAGAATGTCGGTCACCTCCCGGGCCGCCCTGGCACTCCTGGTGCCCCCTTGGTGGTTGATGTAAGCCACCACGGTAGCATTGTCCTTTTGTACTCGAACAGGACAGCCCCAAAGTTGGTCCGACCACTGGAAGAGACAGAGTTTTATCGCTCGCAATTCCAGCACATTTATCGGGAGGGAGGACTCCTCCTCCGACCAAGTGCCATGGGCAGACAGGTTGCCCAGGACTCCACCCCAGCCCGACAGGCTGGCATCCGTGGTAATCACCGTCCACAACAACGGACGAAAGGACTTGCCTTCCGACACCATCGGGGACTGGAGCCACCACAGAAGAGCCAATCTGGTCTGACGACTCAATGAGACACTCAGATCCAGGGACTGAGGTAGTCGGTCCCACCTGGCCAGGATCTCCGCCTGGAGAGCCCACGTGTGAAACTGAGCAAAGGGTATCGCCTCGAAGGCTGAAACCATCAACCCCAGGCCCCGCATACAGGTCCTGAGTGACGAGGACGGATTGTCCCTGAGGGACCTGATCTCGTCCTGTAAGGTCCGGAGCTTGTCCTCCGGCAAGAACACCTTTGCCTGAGTCCAGAATAATTCCCAGATAGGGAAGACGAAGGAGAAGAAGATCGTCCAGGTACCCCAAGACCGCAATGACCTGTGCCCTTAACAGGCCCAGAACCGGCGCCAGCACTTTGGTAAATACCCTTGGAGCCGAAGCGAGAACGAAAGGTAATGCCACAAACTGATAGTGGTCCTCTGCGATAGCAAACCGAAGGTACCGCTGATGACCCTCGAAAATGGGGATGTGCAGGTACGCATCTTTTAGATCTATCGAGGCCAGGAATTCCCCTGGACTCAGGGAGGCCACCACCGAGCGGAGAGACTCCATACGGAACCTCCGAATGCGCACGAAGCGGTTCAGCGCTTTCAGGTCCAGAATAGGACGTACTTTGCCCTCCTTCCTGGGCACAGTGAACAGATTTGAATAAAAACCCCGAAACCTGTCCCAATTAGGCACCGGGACAATCGCCCCCTGAGCAAGAAGGTCCTGCACCGCCTGATACAGGTCCTGCAGACGCCCAGGAGGCAAATTAAGATTTGATTTGAGGGAAAAAATCTGTCCACCCGCTGGGAAAGGAATTCGATCTTGTACCCTGACCGAATGATTTCCTGAACCAACCTGTCCGAAATCCGGAGCAGCCAAGGTTGGAGGAAACCGTGCAAACGTCCCCCCACCCCTGAAAAGGGTGAGGGCGCCCCTTCAGGCAGAGGTGGATTGACCCACCGAGCCGGCATTGCCTGACTTCTGCTTGCCCACCCAGGGCTTCTTCTGATTCCCCTGGGCCTTGAAGGGCTTGCCCTTGGATTGGTTCCCGAAAGGCACGAAAGGACCCCTGAGTGGATCGAGACGCAGAACTCCGCTTGCCACGAAAGAACTTGTTCTTCGGGTTCTGGGGCAGCAAGGTGCTCTTGCCCCCTGTGAGGCCTTTCACCAGGGTATCCAACGATTTGCCAAAAAAGGCGAGAACCAGCATAGGGAAAATCCGCAACAGTTTTCCGCGAGGACTGGTCAGCCGACCAGCTCTTCAGCCAGATCAGTCGCCGGTTAAGCACCGAGACACTAGACAGGCGTGCTACCAAAGGGGCCTCATTTAAGGCCGCATCACACAAATACATGATTCCTTGGTGAATTTGATCCACCATATCCAGCCGGGCAGGCGGAACAGCATCAGACACGAGGTTGCTCCTAAGCACCTTAGTCTAATCAGCCACCACCAGGGCCGGACTGGGAATAAAAACCAGCCCTGGAAATAATTTCATACCAGCCCCATAGCATTATTATACCAGCCCCAGTGGCGTAGCATCGGTTGTCATCACCCAACCCCAAGGCAAGTAGTTTGCGCCCCTAACCAACGGACATTTAGCGCTCTCTGGCTCCCTACCACTCATACAGAATTAGGACAGCCCAGCTGGGAGGCCACAGGCTCTAGGAACAGCCCAGCTGGCCCCCCCTCCACACTATCTAATACACTGCTGACCCCCCCCCCCTTCCAGCTATCTAATACACTGCAGACCCCCCCCTGCCCGCTGTCTAATACACTGCAGAACCCCCTCCCCGCTATCTAATACACTGCAGAACCCCCTCCCCGCTATCTAATACACTGCAGACCCCCCCTCCCCACTATCTATCCCCCTAATACAATGCTGATCTACCCCCTAATACAATGCTAAAGGTAAAAGGAGCCTACGTGCTGACCATAAACCAGATGTAGTGAGTGAGAGCAAATAATAAATATAGAGTGTAAAAGGGGAGCAGAGATTAGCAGCCAATTCTTAGTAGTGTCACCACATACATAAACACAAATAGAAAAAGTCCCGGTAAATAAAATCGGCGCTTGATCAATCCCATAAAATTAATAGAAATGCAAGAATTAATAAACACATAAGTTAGAACAAGTGACAATCATAAATACATCAAATAAATAAATATTGAATATATAGTGATGTGGTAAAGTGCACTGTGCAAATGGTGCAAAGAAGTGAACCACAATAATATTCAACAAATAATAATCAATGGAAAGTCACTATAAAGGAGAAAAGTGACAGTGAAATGAAAGTGCAAAGTGCAACTAGCTGATCAGATCAAAGACCAAAGGATGGTCTGATGTGAAGAGCATAAAAGTGATAACAAATACACAGTAAAAAGATTAAGCCGTGTGGCATAAAATTATGAAAAATAATAGTAAAAAATACCCCCCCCCCCAAAAAAAAAGCAAAAGCAGGGGTAAAATTCGCATATAAAGTAAACACTTTATAAGGATAGAGATTAATCAAAAAAGTTCATAAGTTCATATGAAAGATAAAAATTCAAAGAAAAAGTGCTGGTGTCTGAAATTGTTGCAGGATGTGCGGGAAACTCTGGTCATTCAGTTGGTGCGGAAACTACTTTCACTTCGGTGGTGAGCGTGTAACCATAAATGAGTGAAATGGCCAATCACCTTCAAATCACTCTTAATGAGTGTTTGTACCAATAGGTAACATGTCTCCAATGTAGAGGTAATGGTCCGTGGTGGTCCCTTTAAGGCAAGCTCTTAGATCCTTTTAGGTAGCCAGCATCAACCATCAGAGGGAAAATATCCTAGGTAAGGTTTGAAACTCTTATTGGTACAAACACAAGAGTGATTTGGAGGTGAGGGGCCATTTCACTCATTTATGGTTACACGCTCACCACCACAGTGAAAGTAGTTTCCGCACCAACTGAATGACCAGAGTTTCCCGCACATCCGGCAACAATTTCAGACACCAGCACTTTTTCTTTGAATTTTTATCTTTCATATGAACTTATGAACTTTTTTGATTAATCTCTATCCTTATAAAGTGTTTTCTTTATATGCGAACTGTCACTTTCCTCCTTTATATTGAGTTTCCATTGATTATTATTTGTTGAATATTATTGTGGTTCACTCCTTTGCACCATTTGCACAGTGCACTTTACCACATCACTATATATTCAATATTTATTTATTTGATGTATTTAGGATTGTCACTTCTAACTTATGTGTTTATTATTTCTTGCATCTCTATTAATTGCATGGGATTGATCAAGCTGATTCCCTCCCTCCCCCCCATCCCAGCCCAGCCCAGCCCATCAGTCAGACATATTTGTGACCTGCGAATGCGATGCTGCTGCTGGTGTCTGTCATATTGTGGGAGGGATCGGATCGGCATCGGCGCTGAGATCATCTTGCTTGCAGTGAGTTCCGACGATCCATCGCCGCGCAGCCGCCCGCTCCCGCCGGATGTGACGTCATGCCGCTCATAGCGGCTGACGTAGGAAAGTGTATCCGATTGGAGCGCAGCGGGGGCCGGGGCTGCAGCGGCCCCAATGCTTAAAGCGGCTGGGCGGCCCCAATGCTTAAAGCGGCTGGGCGGCCCCAATCATTGCTTAAAGCGGCCGCATCTTAAATCGGCCACATCTTAAAGCGGCCCCAGGGGCCAGCGGCCCACCGGGAAATTTCCCGGTATCCTGGTAGGCCAGTCCGGCCCTGGCCACCACCTGAGCCACCAAAACGGATGTGAAAATGGGTCTGAGCAACGAGCCCGCCACCGTATAGAAATGGCGGGCTAGAGACTCCAACCGCCGGTCCGTGGGATCCCGGAAAACCGGGGTATCCTCAGAAGGAACCAAGGTAGCCTTGTTTAGCACGGCCACAGTGTGATCCACCTGTGGCGGCACACACCATCGTGATTCCGTAGCCGGTGCAAAGGGATAAAGCAACTTGAACCGACTAGGTACCAGGAAAGGACGTTTTAAAGTGTGCCACATTTCATTAACAGTGTAATGAAACTCAGCGGGGCAGGGAAAAACCTGCGCTGACTTGCGGGTCCTGTGTGTCCCGAAAGAGGACACAATTCCCGGAGGACTGGGCTCATCCTCCAAATGCAGTGCTTCCTTAACAGAAACTATCAATTCATCCATGGTCGTGCGCTCTTCGGGAGACCCCGGGGAGGAAGTATCAACCACCTCCGCCTCCCCCTCAGACCCCAGCGGGTCTAAGGATGAGCGAGACCCTGAAAAGGGCACGCTCGCCGCAGCAGCCATATCACCATCAGAATCAGAGGAGAGAGACAATCTGGGCCTCTTCCTAGCAGCATGTTCAGCCATCAGCACCTCCATATTGGACACCAAGATCGCCACTACAGCGGCCAAATCAGGTCTCAGAGGGGCAACAGGAGAACTGGGGTCCCCCACCAGAGCTGGGGGGAATTTGCTGTCCTCAGAATCCATTGCCCAAGATGAAACAACCGTGCAATAAATTTGGTACTGCCCCTTTAAAACCGCTGTGGAGTGCGCAGCCCACCGCTACAGATACAGTGACAAAAGATCCCCAAATGGGAGAAGAAAAAACTGAGCCAGAAATGACAATACAGACGGTATGAGAGAGATAGCCTGCAGAGCCCTGCAGAGTGTTACCACCGATGTCTCTGCTTCAGAGGAAAAGGAAGTGCTGTCAGAGGAGGCTGAACTATAAGCTGCAGGACTCAGGGAAAATGGCTGCCCCATAGGACTGAATGGAAGGCTCCGGCAAAATGGCCGCCGAACATGCGGTCGGAACTATCGTTCTGCCACCGCAAGATGGCGCCAAAACAGCATGTAGTATTGCCCATAGTGAAGCCAGACATGCTTGCCCATACTTAAAATGGCGGACCGCGCTGTTTTACCCCGCTGCGGCGGCCACACATACAGTCTGCACCCCCACAAACACCGAAGTGACACATGGAAAGGGGCACCCAAAAAACAGCACCGCAGCGCATGCACAAGCGATCCCCGCAGGGATCGCATCAGGGGGTCACACAGGCACAGACATGGGGACACACAGCAACACAGGACTCCCACCCCAGACAGAGGCCCCACACAGAAGTACTTACCTGTACCAGATAGCGTGGGAAGCCTCACAGAACGGAAAGCCGCTGTCCTCATCTGACAGGAAAGGCCGTTAGCCAGGGACATTACATTGCAGTATCGCAGATGTGTCCAATGAGGTAGCCACCTCATGGCTGCATTCCCTGCTGCAAACAGGGATGGGTCATTCATAATGCCAGGACGAACCACGGCTGAACGATCGATGGCGGGCTGGGGGTCCATCTGACCCTCTGCCCTGGAGAACCAGGGCGGTCAGTCCGAATCCCAGCACCGCATGAATTCATCTTCATCCGAAGAGTCGACTAAAAACTAAGGCTGACAAAATAAACAGCTAGTAAAGTTAGAAAAAACTGAAATTTTCAAAAAAAATCAAATAAAAAAGATTAGATAGGCTGAGATTGTAGCCCCAACACAGGGAAGCCTAACTACTCCTGACGCTAGGCAGAAAGAAACTGAGTTGGGAGTGGTCACTGCAGGGGGGTATTGACCTAGTGGGACAGCCCCCATGGGTGTGTATATGCAAATGCCTTTGTTCTTTTTGACTAAGTCTTATGCCTAGCTACTCCTGCGGAGCGGAAGTCAATACCCAATAGTGATGACTTAAAGGAGGCGGCGACTGTCGGAGGACGTAAGAGAAAAATGAATTTAAACAACTGTAGTATCAGGCTGCAACATAACAACATTGAGAAAAATAAAGGGGTCTGAAGACTTTCTGAATGCACTGTATATGCCATAGTTTGTAGACATAACTTTCATACAAACCAGTTAATATACACTTATATGGATATTTATGATGCCAAAGCAGAATTCATTTTGGCCTAAATTTATGAAAAAATTCAATTATTTTAAATGTTTTAGAGAGAGAAGGAGAGGTTCAGGACTTTAAATGAGGTGTGTTTTGACCCATAGGTATAATACCATGAAAATAGTGAACATGTACAGCCATAAATAAAATCAAAAGTTTATTAAATTCTATAAGAAGATAATTAAGTTGTATAGTCATAATTGAAACACATATATATAATTACTAGGTACATGGGTGATATAGTAGAGCCATGTAACATTGAAAAGTATGAAATAAATACAATAATAAATATAAATGATGGACAAACATAGATGTATATGCAACAAATCTGGTTGTTACATATTAGAACCACAAGACTTGCATCCTAAAGTGCTCTACGCGTTTCGTAAGATTCACTTCCTCAGGAGCAGGTGCAATTCACATATCTATAAATAACATATATTATATATACAGTATATATATATATATATATATATATATATATATATATATATATATATATATATGTGTGTGTGTAAGAATAGTAATGTATCTGAGTATACATGTGAAACGCAATATCCATCATTGGTTGTACTTACAATTTTATACAACATATGGCCCCAGGGGGTTGGGTATAAGGGTCTACTTTTTACACTCCATTTTCGTTTTCATGTTCTATATACAGTCTTAGCACCGTGGCCATGTGGTGCACCACTTTGTCACTATTCTTATTCTTTCTTCTTGTCTCCTGGCTCTGGGATCCAACTATAGTTTTACTACATTATATATATATATATATAGGTTATTTTGCCAATTATACATTGCTCCCCAACCATATACATAAACTAATACTTTTTATAGAGTTTTACTTGGATGGCCAGTTGAGGCTTTAGTATTCCTCTTATCGAGATGGCGTCTTTTTCTTTCGTCCCCATGGACCATACCTACGTGTGCAGACACATCTCCCACAGTTCTCGGTATAGACTTCTCCAGTAGACCCTTATACCCAACCCCCTGGGGCCATATGTTGTGTAAAATTGTAAGTACAACCAATGATGGATATTGCGTTTTACATGTATACTCAGGTACAGTACTATTCTTACACATATATATAATATATATTTTTTATATATATGTGAATTGCACCTGCTCCTGAGAAAGTGAATCTCACGAAACGCGTAGAGCACTTTAGGATGCAATCCTTGTGGTTCTAATATGTAACAACCAGATTTTTTGCATATACATCTATGTTTGTCCATCATATATATTTATTATTGTATTTATTTCATGCTTTTCCATGTGCCATGGCTCTACTATATCACCCATGTACCTAATCATTATATGTATGTTTCAATTATGACTATACAATTTTAATTATCTACATATAGAATTTAATAAACTTTTGATTTTATTTATGGCTGTACATGTTCACTATTTTTATGGTATTACACCTATGGGTCAAGGCACACCTCATTTAAAGTCCCGAACCTCTCCTTCTCTCTCTCAGATATAGGGATGGAGGCACATCAGGGTAAGAGCCTCATTTAAAGTCTCAAACCGTTCCCCTTTAAATGTTTTGTATTGGATATTAGAGATGGCCTTGCGGTTTGCCCGGCGGTCGGTTCGTGGCGAATTTGGCTTGTTCGCTACCCGCAAAATTTGCGAACACATGGCTTTGGCGGCCATATTAGTTTGTCCATATGTCCACAAAAGTAATTTAAAGGGCTGCAAATTTTTTGGTATTGCTGTTGTGCAGTGCACTAAAAAGGGGGGGGGGAGGGGGGTAATCCACAGTATAATATACTTTGTAGAAAGCATATTATAGTGGATTAGTAGTATTATTGTGCACTGTGCAGCATTGTGACAGGTGTGGTAACTGAGCGTTGCTGCAGCAATACTACAAACAGTGACAAACTCCCTGGCCAATTTTTTGAACAACTGGTGTGATAGACCAGTGGCCCCCTAATACCACATATTGAAGTGGGGTGTTATCTGAGTATACTTTTACAAGTGTATTTGTGTCCTGCAACAATATTGCCTCTTTTGCTGAGTTAAGTCTGGTACACACACTGCCAAACTCACTGGCCAATTTTTTCAACAACTGGTGTGATAGACCAGTGGCCCCCCAACACCACATATTGAAGTGGGGTGTTATTTAACAGTATACTTTTATTTTAGTCCTGCAAAAATGTGGCCTCTCTTGCTGTGTTGACTGTGCTACACACAGTGACAACAGTTACTGGCCAATTATTTGTAGAACTGTTGTAATAAACCTGTGGCCCTCCAATACCACATATTGAAGTGGGGTGTTATTTAACAGTATACTTTTCTAAGAGTGTATTTTAGTCCTGCAAAAATTTGGCCTCTCTTGCTGTGTTGACTGTGCTACACACAGTGACAACAGTTACTGGCCAATTATTTGTAGAACTGGTGTGATAAACCTGTGGTCCCCCTAATACCACAGATTGAAGTGGGGTGGTATCGGAGTATACTTTTACAAGTGTATTTGTGTCCTGCAACATTATTGCCTCTTTTGCTGAGTTAAGTCTGGTACACACAGTGCCAAACTCACTGGCCAATTTTTTCAACAACTGGTGTGATAGACCAGTGGCCCCCCAACACCACATATTGAAGTGGGGTGATATTTAACAGTATACTTTTCTTTTAGTCCTGCAGTCCTGTGGCCTATCTTGCTGTGTTGACTGTGCTACACACAGTGACAACAGTTACTGGCCAATTATTTGTAGAACTGGTGTGATAAACCTGTGGCCCCCCAATACCACAGATTGAAGAGGGGTGTTATCTACCTTTTTCCAGCTATACTGCGATTCTCTAGAGACTTTTGTCACAGGGTAATTAAAAAACATGACAGGCAGAGGAAGAGGCAGACACGTACGCAGGGGTGGTAGGGGTAGGGCAGGAGCAGTAGGCTGGAGCCAAACGGTGAAGTTTCAAACGTTGCGTGCAATTACGTCAAAGGACGCACCAGACTTGGTTGAGTGGCGCACTCAGCCTTCCTCTTCTGCACCCTCCTCATCCTCTCTATCTGCACCCTCTTCACTCTATGCTGTGTGCACCCCCAAAGACACCACCACCACATACCCTCCGCTTGAGTCACTGGAATTATTTTCCGATCCATCACAAGACGTTTGTGATGTGCAGACATTGTTGGAATCAGATCAGGAAGAGGAGGTAGCAACAGCCGCCACTCAGCAGTCTGACGACAGTATCCAGATCGGCGCAAGGAGGTTGGTCCTCGCTGTTGCTGCCTACTCTGAGATCTTGAATGTTAGTGGTGGGGAAGGTGACGTGGATGATGACGAGTCTATGGACGTCACACGGGTGGCCACAAGAGAGTTCAGAGGGAGAAACGGACTGGCAGATAGGGAGGAGAGGCAGGCAGAACTTGCATTGCACAAGAGGTACAAAGCAGACTGCAAATGTATCAGGAGCGAGCCATCAACCATGGATAGTCACATCTGGCGCTCCCAGGACGCCGCCACATGGCTCAGCAGCGTGGGCTTTTTTTAATGTGTCCGTTGCTGACAACAGTGTTGCCATCTGCAGCCTTTTCAGTCAACGCATAAGTCGCGGTAAGCCCAACACTCACCTAGGGACAACCGCCTTAAGAAGGCACCTGAACTCCCATCACGAGCCCAGTGGGAGCAACACCGTCAGAACCCACAAAACCACACTCCAGGCTCTCACCGTCCAGCCCCTTCTTCTCTCATTTGTCCTTCACTCCACCTGCCATGATGCCGTCGTCACGTAGTTCTGGAAAAAGGAAGGCTTCTGTGGTCCAAATGTTCGAGCGGAAAAAAATGATGACGCCGGATAACCCTCTTGCCCAACGTTTGACTGCTGGCTTGTCGGAACTGATAGCCCGCCAACTACTGCCATATCAACTGGTGGACTCGGAGGTCTTTTCGTAAATTTGTGGCCATTGGAAAACCACAATGGAAGGTCCCAGGCAGGAAATATTTCTCGCAGAAGGGCATTCCAGAGCTGTATGGCCATGTTCAGCGGCAAGTGAATATATCTCTGGCACACAGTGTTGGTGCCAAGATACATCTGACCACAGACACATGGTCTAGCAAACATGGGCAGGGAAGGTATATCACTTTTAATGCCCACTGGGTGAACCTTCTGACAGCCGTCAAGCATGTAACCCGTGGCACCCGTGTAAAATTAGTTTAGTACCGCCACGGATTGCAAGCAGCCCTGCCTCTTCTTCTCCTCCTCCTCGGCTGACTCCTCCTCTTCCGCTGCTACCGTCTCTTCCACTGCGGCGCCCAAGATCCCCAGAACCTATTCCACATGCCAGGTGAGACGTTCCCATGTTGTGCTGCGTCTGTTGTACCTGGAAGCCAAGAGCCACACTGGTCCTGCACTTCAGCTTTGCGTTCACAGGCAGATCAGTGGCTGACACCGCTGAATTTGACAGTTGGTAACGTGGTGTGCGACAACGGTGCCAATCTGCTGAGCGCGCTGAAACAGGGCAAAATAACACACGTGCCATGCATGGCACACGTTCTGAACTTGGTGGTGCAGCGATTTGTTGGCAAATACCCTGGGGTCCAAGACGTCTTGCGGCAGGCCAGGAAAATCTTGGGCCATTTCCGAAGATCTTACACAGCCATGGCTCGCCTTGCTGACATTCAGCGACGACACAACCTGCCCCTCAGGCGTCTTATTTGTGACTGCCCGACGCGATGGAACTCAACGTTGCATATGCTTGATAGGCTGCTCCAGCAGAAATGTGCAGTTAACGACTACCTGTACGAACTCTGCGGCAGGACAGGTTCTGGGGAGCTTGGGTTTTTTTCACCTCGCCAGTGGCTGCTCATGCGCGATGCATGCAGACTTCTGCGGCCATTCAATGAGATCACCAAACTGGTCAGTCACGGCCAGGGCGCCATAAGTGACATCATACCTTACGCCTTCTTTCTGGAGCGTGCATTGCATCGTGTCATTGATCAAGCCGTCGAGGAGCAGGATGATGAGGAAGTCGCAATGTTGGATGAATTCCCAGTGGGTGCTACTCCGTCTGAGACAAATCAACAGCAGGAGTCTGAAGAGGAGTCAGAGGAGGATGGTGCTGGGGGAGATGAGGAGGAGCAAGAAGAGCATGCTTTAAACCTTTCTGGGATCCCTGGTGTTATCCGTGGATGGGGGGAGGAGAACGAGGATGACATTATCCTGGATGATGAGCTGGAAGCAGGCCACTACACCGCTTCCAGTTTAGTATGAATGGGGGCCTTCATGCTCCAGTGTTTTAAGGGGGACCCCCGTATAAAATGCATAAAGGCCAAGGACCAGTACTGGGTGGCTACATACTTAGACCCCCCGGGACAAACATAAAATTGCGGAAATGTTACCACAATCACAGAGGGCGGTCAGAATGCAGCGCTTCCAGGACTTGCTGCGGGAAATGCTGGGAAATGGTGGTTTGAAGATGTCTAGGTCACTTCAGATATGAGATCCTTATTTCAGCCGAACCATCGACAGCTGTACTCCGGGTCCAGCAACAAGGAACGCCTAGACCGTCAGGTGTCCAACTACATCGGGTTAACGGCCGATGTGGACGCTCTGAGAACTGAGGAACCCCTGGACTACTGGGTGGGCAGGCTTGACCTCTGGCCAGAGCTTGCACAATTTGCAATGGAAATGTTGGTTTGCCCCCCGTTCAGTGTCCTGTCGGAAAGGACGTTCAGCGCAGCAGGGGGGATCGTGACCGATAAGCGCACTCGCCTAGCTCATGACAGTGTAGACTACCTCACATTTATAAAAATGAATGAGGCATGGATCTCTGAGGAATTCAACACATGTGACCAGTAAACCATGTTTCATTGAAATTTCTCATGCCAGGCCACAAATATCCGCCAGACCGCCATCCACCCTAATCAAATCCTGGTCCTTGGCTTCGCTACATACAGCGGCATAAAAGGCATTTCATGTCCATTAAATGGCAAATTTTTGGGGGCTTCAGGGCCGACAATTATTTTTTCTGTCAATGCCTAATGTACCTCCAGCCATCAAATAAAACGTTCTTAGCTGTCAGCTAAACCCATGTGGGCTAATTTTTGGGGCCTATACAGGCCGACACTTACTTCTGTATACTGTGAATGCCTAATGGACCTCTAGCCATCAAATACACTACGTTCTTAGCTGTCAGTTAAACCCATGTGGGCTAATTTTTGGGGCCTATACAGGTTGACACTTACTTCTGTATACTGTGAATGCCTAATGTACCTCTAGCCATCAAATACACTACGTTCTTTGCTGTCAGTTAAACCCATGTGAGCTAATTTTTGGGGCCTATACAGGCCGACACTTCTGTATACTGTGAATGCCTAATGTACCTCTAGCCATCAAATACACTATGTTCTTTGCTGTCAGTTAAACCCATGTGAGCTAATTTTTGGGGCCTATACAGGCCGACACTTACTTCTGTATCCTGTGAATGCCTAATGTACCTTCAGCCATCAAATACACAACGTTCTTTGCTGTCTGTTAAACCCATGTGGGCTAATTTTTGGGGCCTATACAGGCCGACATTTACTTCTGTATACTGTGAATGCCTAATGTACCTTCAGCCATCAAATAAACAACGTTCTTCGCTGTCTGATAAACCCATTTGGGCTAATTTTTGGGGCCTATACAGGCCGACACTTACTTCTGTATGCTGTGAATGCCTAATGTACCTTCAGTCATCAAATACACAACGTTCTTTGCTGTCTGTTAAACCCATATGGGCTAATTTTTGGGGCCTATACATGCCAACACTTACTTCTGTATACTGTGAATGCCTAATGTACCTTCAGCCATCAAATACACAACGTTCTTTGCTGTCTGTTAAACCCATGTGGGCTAATTTTTGGGGCCTATACAGGCCAACACTTACTTCTGTATACTGTGAATGCCTAATGTACCTCAAGCTATCAAATACACAATGTTCTTTGCTGTCAGTTAAACCCATGTGGGCTAATTTTTGGAGCCTATACAGGCCGACACTTACTTCTGTATCCTCTGAATGCCTAATGTACCTTCAGCCACAGAATACAGCATTCTTAGCTGTCAGGTAAACCCATGTGGGCTATTTTTTGGGCCAATACTGGCCGACACTTACTTCTGTATCCTGTGAATGCCTAATGTACCTTCAGCCACAGAATACTACATTCTTAAATGTCAGGTAAACGCATGTGGGCTAATTTTTGGGGCCTGGAATGGCCGACACTTACTTCTTTATCCTGTGAATGCCTAATTTTTCAGACTGGAAATGAAAAACAATGGGTCTGTAAAGGTTCCGCCAAATTGTGGAATGGATGCGGACCCATTTTACAGATGTGTGAATGGACCCTATATGTATTAGACATGTATTTACCGGCTGCTGTCAGTTCTGGCTGATTTATAAAAAAAAAAAATATATATAAATATATATATAAATGTAAAGTAATGCACTTGGGTGCCAGAAACCAGAAAGCAAGCTACTCACTAGGGGGGGAACCTCTGGGTGAGTCTAGGATGGAAAGGAATCTGGGGGTACTGGTAGACAACAGGCTTGGCGGTGGCATGCAATGCCAAGCCGCTGCAAGCAAAGCCAACAGAATACTGGGATGTATAAAAGGGATTCACTCCAGAAATAAAGAGATTATTCTCCCACTCTACAAGACTCTGGTCCGGCCACATCTGGAGTATGCTGTCCAGTTCTGGGCACCGGTCCTCAGGAAGGATGTGCTGGAACTGGAAAGAGTCCAGAGAAGGGCAACAAAAATAATTTGGGGAATGGAGGACATCAGCTATGAGGAAAGACTACAAGCACTGAACTTATTCTCTCTGGAGAAGAGACGATTGAGGGGGGATATGATATCAATGTACAAATACTGTACTGGCGACCCTAGCATAAGGAACAAACTTTTCAGAGAAAGGAAATACAATAAGACACGTGGACACTCACTAAAACTAGAGGAAAGACGGTTTAACCTTAAAATGCGTAAGGGGTTCTTCACTGTAAGAGCGGTAAGGATGTGGAATTCTCTTCCACAAGCAGTGGTATCAGCAGGGAGCATCGATAGTTTCAAAAAACTATTAGATGGGCACCTTAGAGACCACAAAATACAGGGATATACGATGTACAACATACAGGGGTATACAATGTACAACATACAGGGGTATACAATGTACAACATACAGGGGTATACAATGTACAACATACAGGGGGTATACAATGTACAACATACAGGGGGTATACAATGTACAACATACAGGGGTATACAATGTACAACATACAGGGGTATACAATGTACAACATACAGGGGTATACAATGTACGGTTAACAGGAAACTCACACACACATCATAGGTTGAACTGGATGGACTGATGTCTTTTTTTCAACCTCACTAACTATGTAACTATATGCAACTATGTAACTATATATGCCTCCCTCATCAAAAGAGAAGAGACCTTGTATTCCCCGCCTGGGAGAGGAAACAGATAAACCCCCCCCCCCATGTTAAAATTCAGACAAAATTTTTGGTTATACACACATATAAAGCTATGAATAGATTAGAAACTAATTTAGTTGAAATGTAGTTACATTTCCTTTTGTATATTCCTTCTTGTGACATCATCGACCGAGGCATGCTGGATCATTGATGTCAAAAGGGGGCAAGGTCACTGCGCCCCTTAGCTGTTTAGGAAATGTCAGATGGAACAGCAGGCAGTCGGCGGGAGCCTTTAACAAGACCAGAGAATTTTCTTTTTCATTTTTACAGTGCGGCGGGCATTGTCATTTACGATGGATCTACATTGGGGGGGAATTGTTTTTGATTTTTGAATAAAAGACTTGTGTTGTGTCTTTACCCAATTTCTACACTTTTTTGGTGAATGGGTAGGGGCACTATGTACCCCATACTCATTCACATGGGGGGCCCCTTGTTGAAGGGGCTTCCAGATTCCAATAAGCCCCCTGTCCACATCAACATAGGGAGAAGGTGTGTTGGGGAGGGGAGGACAGAACCCCCCCCTGCCTCAAAGCATCCCCGCATGTTGAGGGCATGTGACCTTGTATGGTTTAGGGGGGGGGGTGAGTGAGCCCCCCCCCTTTCCTGGCCTGCCAGGCTACATGAAACATAGAATGTGTCGGCAGATAAGAACCATTTGGCCCATCTAGTCTGCCCAATATATCTGAATCCTATGAATAGTCCCTGGCCCTATCTTATATGAAGGATAGCCTTATGCCTATCCCATGCATGCTTAAACTCCTTCACTGTATTTGCAGCTACCACTTCTGCAGGAAGGTTATTCCATGCATCCACTACTCTCTCAGTAAAGTAATACTTCCTCATATTACTTTTAAACCTTTGCCCCTCTAATTTAAAACTGTGTCCTCTTGTGGTAGTTTTTCTTCTTTTAAATATGCTCTCCTCCTCCATGCTCGAATAAGGGGCTGGTATGGATTTTGGGGGGACCCCAAGGCCTTTTTTTTTTAATTTTGGAGTGGGGGTCCCCTTAATCACTTCAGCTCCGGAAGGTTTTACCCCCTTAATGACCAGGCCATTTTTTGTGATACGGCACTGCGTTGCTTCAACAGACAATTGTGCGGTCGTGGGATGCTGTACCCGAAATTGATGTATTTTATTCCCCACAAATAGAGCTTCCTTTTGGTGGTATTTGATCACCTCTGCGGTTTTATTTTTTGTGCTATAAACAAAAAAAAAAAGACAATTTTGAAAAAAAAAATATATATATTTTTTTACTTTCTGCTATAAAACATTCCCAATAAAAAAAATTAAAAAATCTAATTTTTTCATAATTTTAGGCCAATATGTATCCTTTAACATATTTTTGGTAAGAAAAATCCTAATTGCATTTTGATTGGTTTGAACAAAAGTTATTTTTATTATTTTGTTTATTGTTTTTACTAGTAGCTGTTTTGCAGGGAATGTCGCGCCTGCACCGGAAGTGATGAGCCGTGCTGGTGCAGGCACCTTGACTCCTGGGAGCGATGACGTTCCGCTCCCAGGAGTCATCTCAAGTCGGAAGAGATGGCGCGGGCCCCGGCCGCAAAGGGAGGAAGTGGAAGGAGGGAAAGTATATTTTCTTCTATAACAAGGTAAGTAAACAAAAACAAAAATCAGGAGTATCCATTTCCTTTTCAGGTGACACGGAGCAAGCGGATAGGGCAAAGTCACTTTTGAGGCCGGAACTCCGCTTTAAGCCCGCACTGTAGCTGTCTTTTGGCCTTAGCGTGGGTGCCAAGTAGGTAATAGCCACTGGGGGATTGGGGGAGGGGGACTCTGGTGCAATATCAGGGGTTAAAAAAACCCTGATTTCTCACTTTTAAGATAGAGAAAGTGATTGAGGACACAAATCCCCAATCTTTTCTCTGCAGCCTCAGCTGCTATAGACTGAATTAGCAGGAAGCACTCTATTCAGAGACTCCCTGTTCATGCACAAACTGAAGCATAGTAAACACGAGGGGGGGGCACAGGGGGATCAAAACTGCAGATGAGGGGTATCCTGGACAGGAGAGGGTGTTATCAGAGCAGTGGAGCAAGGGGCGATTCCCTGAAACTGATGCCCCTATGGCTCCCTCTGCAGCAGCTGACAGTCTGCAGGGGGGAGTGGAGAAGCCAGCTGTGTTGAACTAAAGCTGTCCGGGTCCCCCTTTTGAACAGGAGGGGTCAGTGCTACACCCTTATCAGTGGCCCTGTGCATGACTATGATCTCAGTCATCAGTATGAAGCCATGCCTGATAAAGGAAAAAAGGGTGTCTTTTTTTATTTGTTGGATGAGTATGAAAAGCATATGCCAAGCTGTGATACATTCAGGCCATAATTTACCACTGTGATTTCCTATGATCATCAGCACCATCTTGTGGTCATAATGAGGTAGTTTTCCTGAAATACCTCCATCACTAAAAAGAGCATGATATGGCATTATGGTCACTAGATGAAGCCAACTATCATAGGGAATCACTGTATGACAAAATATACGTCTGATATTTGTCATGGCTGGGCAAATATGGGTCACATTAGTTCAACATTTTGTTTTTAAAATAGTTTCTGCACCATAAAATGTACTCAGCCAATGAAAGATAATGACTCCATTTTTATTTTTCTCCTGCTATCAATGGCCAACACGGTACAACACTTCATCCGTGTCTTTGGTGAACTCTGATCTCCTTATGAAGTGTTTCTTACATGATGAAGATCAGCCATGGAGTATATCTAAGGTGTATATCAGGGTGTTCTTCTTCCCCACATGAGAGTTATAATGTCCAGCAACATTCATATAGAAGACATTTCCCGCACTCAAGGCACTAATACGCCTCGAGAGTTGTGTGGGATCCCTGATGTACAGGAAGACAGGACTTCAAAGGGTAACAATCCCCTCATTCAGGACAGAAAGGTGGCTTCTCCCCTGTGTGAGATCTTTGATGTGCGGAAAGATTGGACTTCCTTGAAAAACATTTCCCGCACTCAGAACAAGAATATGACTTCTCCTTCGTGTGCAATCTCTGATGTCTGTAAAGATTACACTTCTGTGAAAAACATTTCCCACACTCAGGACAGGAATATGGCTTCTCCCCTGTGTGAGATCTTTGATGTGTAACAAGATCTGATTTTTGTGCAAAACATATCCTGCACTCAGAACAAGAATACAGCTTAGCCTCTGTGTGAAGTCTCTGATGTCTGTAAAGATTGGACTTCTGTGAAAAACATTTCCCACACTCAGGACAGGAATACGGTTTCTTCCCTGTGTGAGATCTTTGATGTGTAACAAGATCTGATTTTTGTGCAAAACATTTCCTGCACTCTGAACAAGCATACGGCTTTTCC
Organism: Pelophylax lessonae; assembly: GCF_965119305.1. NCBI lineage: Eukaryota > Metazoa > Chordata > Amphibia > Anura > Ranidae > Pelophylax > Pelophylax lessonae. Next base: position 39,267,823 of record NC_138770.1, read on the forward strand.
TCCATATGCAATCTCTGATGTGTGTAAAGATGGGACTTGTATGAAAAACATTTGCCGCACTTAGAACAGGAATATGGCTTCTCTCTTGTGTGCAATCTCTGATGTCTATAAAGAATGGACTTCTGTGAAAAACATTTCCCGCACTCAAGGCAGGAATACGGCTTCTCTCCCGTGTGCAATTTCTGATGATTATAAAGATTGGACTTATCTGAAAAACATTTACCGCACTCAGGACAAGTGTACGGCTTTTCCCCAGTGTGAGACCTTTGATGTTTTACAAGCTTTGGTTTTTGTACAAAACATTTCCCGCACTCAGAACAGAAATATGGCTTCTCTCCTGTGTGCAGTCTCTGATGAATATAAAAATTGGACTTATCTGAAAAACATTTTCCACACTCAGAACAGGAATACGGCTTCTCCCCCGTGTGTAGTCTCTGATGTCTGTAAAGATTGGATTTCACTGAAAAACATTTCCCGCACTCAGGACAGGAATATGGCTTTTCCCCCGTGTGAGACCTGCGATGTGTGACCATTTCTGATTTTTGTACAAAAAATTTCTCGCACTCAGGACAGGAATACAGCTTCTCACCCGTGTGCAATCTCTGATGTCTGGAATTGGAGGACTTGATTGAAAAACATTTCTTGCACCCAGAACAGGAATACAGCTTCTTGCCTGTGTGAGATCTCTGATGTGTGCAAAGATTGGACTTAGTTGAAAAAAATTTCCCGCACTCAGAACAGGAATACGGCTTCTCCCCTGTGTGAGTTATTTTATGCACATTAAGTCTGGATTTAAAAGGGAAATGTTTCCCGCACTCAGGACAGGGAAACCTCTTATCTGTTGGAAGGACGGCACTGTCCCTCACAGTCTGAGGTTCCTCAGGATAAGAGGAATACGATGGTCCATCTACACTGTGTGGTGCCGGATGGACATTTGAGGTAGCCGGGTTTTCTCCTGGACTATACTGTGTGATGTCCTCATCTTCTACTTTACAGTCTGGAGACAAAGTGAGACAATCCTCTGAGGTTTTCCTCATCTCCCGTCCATCTACTAAAATAGAAATAAAAAGATTATTACTAGACATGAGCAGATTGGTTCCCCTAAACCAGGACTCCACCCACATCAGGCAGATTAGTCTTTGAGGATCTTACAATTCCACCCCCAAGGTAACTAGTAAATGGGTCCTCTAATCTCATACCAGTTCATTTCTTTATTCATGGACCATAGTCAGAGAGTGAGGAAACAACGAGAACCGTCTTTTATAGGAGTGACAGTGATGAGGGGATTATAAAGTGATTATCCACTCCCTTCTATCCAGGGCAGCCAATGGGGGAGGGGGGATACCACCAGTCCTCCAGTGGGGGGGGGCGGAAAGCATGGGGAATCAGATGCGGACAGCAGGACATTGAGGGTGATCGGTGCGGCGGGGGGGTCGGTGGCAATATAGGAACAATGCCCTGTGTGTCTCTCCATGCGGAAGCTAAAAGCCAGTTTCTCCTGCTCTCCTTCCCACCAGCTTTCAGCTGCTGTAGGGAGTGACACAGAGGTAATCATTCTGATATCCCCTCCCCCCCACCTCCGCTGCACATCCTCCCTCCCTCCCTGTCCTGTTGCCTGCGTCTGATTCTCCATGCTCTCTGCTCTCCAGACCTACCGCAGTGAACAGGACACAAGGAGGGGAGGAAAGACCACACAAGCTCAGAGCTGTACAAGAGGTTAAAAAGTTTTATTCATATGTAGCACACCCCCCAACCTCCTAGGGCGTGATTGTGACCCCCAGGGAGCGGGAGGACTGACATTCCTCCTCAGGGTGTAGATTACTAGGCATGGTGGGTGATGAAACAAGTAAAAAACAATGGCTGCCAGTCAGTTTTATGCTTAAACAGGAAAATAATTTATTTCTTCTCAACAGCAACAAAAAAATGGGAGAGAGGGGTAGGGCACAGGACAACCTTAGTGAACAATCAAATTGGCAGACTCCGTATACAAAAATGACATGCACTCAGACAGCGGTACAGGAAAACAGACCTTGAGGCTCAGACTGACCTGGGAGGCAACTCCTCTCTCCTGGGTCCAATCTCTTTTAGCAATCTGTACTGGCTGGACAGCTGTCTTCTATATCAAAAGGCAGGTAACTCACAAAAGGTTGTTGGAGCTCTGAGGATGCTCACTTCCAGGCAGTACCCAGGCTTTCCTCAGCAGAGTCCCAGGCATGTGGCTAGGCCCCAGGCTTCAGGCCTACCCAGCAGCAAACCCCCACCCCAGACGGGGGTCTGGGTGGCAAGAGAAGGATCATTGGACTTCCCCCAGATAAATAGTCTCTCCCAGCATGCTCCAGCTGCAATATAATTGGCTAGGAGACACATATATATTCATAACCTAGTTGACTGTATTTATCACTCTAATGTCAAAGGGGGCAGTGCCAAGTACTGACAGAAGGGAGAACTACAGCCAAACCCGGATTAGGAGATCATCCAATATACCACAGTACTATAATCAACCAGGCTAGCTATAGCCCAGCAAACTAAATTTACCAGCAACCCTGCTTATGACAAGGGTGCTACACATACTCCAATATTTCTACTTGTGTACAAGAGTATAATCAAAGCACTGCAACAAGACAGATAAGTCAGTGCTGGGGCTCCAAACTCAAGACTTCAGGAGGGGGGAGAGGATCAGTGGACAGCCTCATGGACCGCTGTCACACACCCAGCTGGACAGAACATAAAACAGCTACTGGTATCCTCCACTCACAGCTGAAGAAGAGAAAGTTCTGTGTGCTGACTCCTTTGGTGAGGTTAGCTTGGAGGTTGGAGTTAGAGCAGAGGATCTCAACGGCTGTTTCATGTTCCTCCAGCTGAGTGTATAATAGTAGTCTGGAGGATGTCCAATCCTCTCCCCCTACAGGAGTCTAGGTTTGGAGTCCCAGCACAGACTCATCTGCCTCACTGCAGTGCTTTGCTTATGCTCTTGTATGGGAGTAGAACTATTGGAGTTTTAATAAAGCTTTTTAACCTTTTAGGCCCCTTTCACATGGGGCGGACTCCGCCAGAGGATCTGCTTACTCAGCGGGGGATCCGTCCACTGGGATCTGTCCACTGATCCCCAATGAGCAGGCAGATGACAGGTCCACTTATGCAGAGTGGACACAGACACCGCCCACTCATATATGGGCGGTTGTATGTAAATGGACTGCTTGTCCTTTTACACCCGACTGCTATCAGATCCAATCAGTAGATGACTGGGGAACGGACAAGCCCCCCCCCCCCACATAGGCTGCCTTCACGCAGCTATAGCCACATTTAAGTGCCACAGCACTTATGTGAAGACCTCAAAGCCAGGTCCAAAAATACATGGATGAGCAAGTTTGGGGTGGAGGAACCTGACTGACCTGAATAGAGTCCTGGCCTTAACCCCATAGAACACCTTTAGGATGAATTATAGCAGAGACTGTGATCCAGGCCGTCTCGTACAACATCAGTGCCTGACCTCACAAATGTGCTTCTGGAAGAATGGTCAAACATTCCCATAGACACACTCCTAAACCTTGTGGACGCGCCTTCCCCGAAGAGTTGAAGCTGTTATAGCTGCAAAGGGTGGGCCAACTCAATATTGAACCCTACGAACTGGAATGCCATTAAAGTTCATGTGCCCCAATACTTTTGGTAACATAGTGTGTATTTCAAAGTGATAATGCAATTACACAGACACCAGACTGTAGGAAAGTAAACAAGTATTTTACTTAAGATTCTTGAAGCAGATAAGAACTTGGGCAAATATCTTTCAGTGTTAAACTCTTAGAGCCCATTCACACTGCCGCGAATTGTCAGGCGACTTGTCAGCCTGACAAGTCGCGCTCCCTCGTGGTCCATTGACCGCTACAGGACCCGTTCTAATAGGAGCAACACAAGTCGCTCCTTTTTAAAGCCCGTAGCGTGTGCAGCACACTCAAAAGACTCCACCCGGTGCATAAAAAAGTGCACACACACAAGGTGAGAACACAAAAAAGCACAGGGTGTGCGAAATCGTATGGTCTTCCCTCCGAAGAGGTAGGACCCGAAACCTCGATCCCCCGGGGCGCAAGACTCCTGACAGGGATTTAAGGTACTTGTGGTCAGTTGGCCGAAACCAAACTGACCCCGTTCTTCAGGGGGACTGCCGAAACAGCCCACCCCAAGTACTAAGTAGAGCTCCCACGAAGGGAGACCCCATGAGAGAGGGCGAACTAAGCCAAAAGGCCATATCCACCCCCTCCCAAGACTCAAGGCAGGGCCCGAGGACCCACACACTCCAGTCGTGCAAATAAAGAAAAAAGGTGAAAGTGCAGTGACAAACTCCAAAGAAAAGGACAAACAAACAAAAAGGTGGGGAAAGGGGAAGTGGGGAAAGTGCTTTGGTGCCATGTGAAGAACCAAGGCAGGCCTTCCAGCCGGAATAAAAAAATTCCTCTGGTGCAAGCCAAAAGGCCTGTCCCAAGAGGCAGGTGTGAAAAAGGTGTGCATAGTGCAGTGACCAAGGTGCCGAAAAAACTCACAGCGAGCTGCCCCTCACCAGTGAGAAATTAAGGCACCCCTGGGCTGCCACCCCAGGGGCACTTACACTACGGGCTTTTTCAATCTCAGCCCCCGGCCAGACCGAGTGTAGCCTATCCCCACCAGCAGACATCAGAACCTGGACAGCTTAGAGAGAGCTTGCCTACCACTGGGGACAGGCCTTTTGCAAGGCCAGATCAAAACCCAGGAGAGAAAGCCCTCCCCTCGCCATCCTGTTCCTCAGCCCATTACATCCAGGAACAGTTCCACCGGCCCCCTGAACCGGCTTTCCTGCCCCCTTCAAACTGGTTAGGACAGTTCAACCCATTTGAATCAGAAGGCGGCGGGCCCCACATGCTTTCCCAGATGACCTACTCCCATACCTCAATACTCAGAGCGCTCCGGGTTTCGGTCATACTGGTACTAGCTAAGGCCCATACCAACTGATAAGAACAGATACTACACTTGATCTTAGCCAAAAGGCCGAGAAGCGATAACACAAGTCGCTCCTACTTAGAAAAAGGGTCCTGTACTATTTCGGGGCGACCTCGGAGCGACTTGCATAGACTTCCATTATGTGAAGTCCCTGCAAGTCGCTCCGAAGTCGTGGTGCACTGTAATGCACAAGTCGCCCCAGAAGTAGTAAGGAGTCGTGTCGCGCTAATGTGAACCGGCTCTTACTCTTGGTAAATATGCAAAGGGTATGCAATGCAAAGAAAATCACAATAAGTCAAACAGTAGTAACCAGTAGGTCCTGGAAGAACCTATGACCCCAGCTATAAAAGGGAAGAGAATGACCTTCTATGTCAGACTGCTTCCTTTCGAATCCTGATGTCACTGGCCCAACAAACTTTGTGGCACAATTACAAAACAAGAAGTTACAAGAAATGCAATACTTAGTCTCTGAGTAAAGTAAGCAGATATTTTCCTTTAAGTGCGGGGGGGGGGGGGGGACACACACACAAGAAGTCCAGCACTTCCTTATTTAGTCCATGATTTAGTCATGAATAACAGCGGGGCTGAGCCCCACCAGAGGTCAGAGAGTGAGGATGGGGGGAGAAAAACCAAGATGAAGACTGGTCTGATCCTGAAGACCACCATCATTGGGTTATTGACTCCTCCCTTATTATCACTTTCTGTTTAAGATTCCAAAGTTTGAGGACGTTATCACATTATTATCACCATGTAAAAGTCTGTGCTCCAATCAAATTGTCAGATATAAAATGTCGAGCTGGTAGGAAATGGGTAAAGTAAGGGCTATGTAATGAACAACTTATTATATAGGATACAAAAGTCAGGAATATACAGTATCAGAATTATGAAATGTACAAATAGAGAATATAGTGCAGGGGTTAGGAGTATGTAATGTACAGCATAAAGTATATAGTGCAGGGGTCAGGAATATGTTTTGTACAGCATAGAGTATATAGTGCAGGGGTCAGGAGTATGTAATGTACAACATAGAGTATATAGTGCAGGGGCCAGGGGCATGTAATGTACAACATAGATTATATAGTGCAGGGGTCAGGAGTATGCAATGTACAACATATAGTATATAGTGCAGGGGTCCGAAGTATGTAATGTACAACATAGAGTATATAGTGCAGGGGTCAGGAATATGTAATTTACAACATAGAGTATATAGTGCAGGAGTTAGGAGTATGTAATGTACAACATAGAGTATATAGTGCAGGGGTCAGGAGTATGTAATGTACAACATGGAGTATATAGTGCAGGGGTCAGGAATATGTAATTTACAACATAGAGTATATAGTGCAGGAGTCAGGAGTATGAAATGTACAACATAGAGTATATAGTGCAGGGGCCAGGGGCATGTAATGTAAAACATAGATTATATAGTGCAGGGGTCAGGAGTATGCAATGTACAACATATAGTATATAGTGCAGGGGTCAGGAGTATGTAATGTACAATATTAATTATATAGCCTAAGGATCAGGACTCATAATATTTGTATTCAGCAATCAGTAGAAGCTTCAATGTTTCTGTGAGACAAGTTGAAGAGGTCCCTCACCGCTGCCTCTCATCTCCTGAGACTGCACTCAGTGACTTGGGTCTACAAGACATACCGCTCCACCTGGCACAGCCAACAGAGCAAATAACCCTAGGAGAATTGTTCTGTTAGAGGTCTTGTTAGACTGGAACATGGGGCAAAAGACCCAAGGCACATCCCTAAGGTCCCTGGGTCAAGTAAGGACTGTAAAGAAAATCAACATTTTGCTGCCAACTGAACTCCAAAAAATCCAGTCTAGATCTATACATTAATTGTGTCTGCAGCAAAGAGAAGGAAGATTATCCAAGAAAAATACAGGACGGGAAACACAGCTCAGGAAAGTGACCAGGGTATTACAGGCTGATATCACCCAGTCCCTGCCCTACTCTGGACCAATCAGTGAGCAGTATGGGTGGAGGAATGTATTTAGTGTTAATGACCCACCTGTGCTGATCTCTGTAGGAGTGTCCTCCTCTATAAATGTCCCCGTTATTCCATCCTCCTCCATAGACTGCTGATCACCCCTCGCATACCTCTCTTCTTCTTCTTCTGCTTTAACCTCAACTTTAGAATTTCTCAGGTCTCCACTCTGAATATATAATAGAAATGACATCAATGGTAACAATGCAGATAATGTACAGATCCTAATGATACTATCAGTGATTGTTCCTCATCTACCTGATGATGGTGAGGGATGGTGTGACCTTCCTGTGTGGAATCCCGGGAATACAGAGGACGGGGACCTCTCTCTGGTGGGTTCCCATTACTGGATCCATCTGTAGGAAACACACACACTGACTGAATACATTGTTTCTATTTATCAGATGATGGGGGATCTAGGTGGACCCTCCGTACTGCTCTCTCCTTTACAATAAAGTCTCCTCTTACCCGGTGATGTGAGGGGCGGCTGATTGTCCATCATGATGTCCTTGTAGAGATCCTTGTGTCCTTCTATATACTCCCACTCCTCCATGGAGAAATAGACAGTGACATCCTGACACCTTATAGGAACCTGACACACACAATGATACAGTCACCATCCAGACACATCCCTTGTCTGTTACTGGATAATGTCCCAGAATTCCCAGCACCGCTCACCTCTCCTGTCAGCAGTTCCATCATCTTTTTGGTGACTTCTAGAATCTTCTGCATGTTGTGTCTCTCAGGTTTTAGAAGAGGAAATCTCTGTGTTGGAAAACCAATAGGAATATTATGTTAGAATCCTCCTCACCTCTCCGGTCAGGTCTGTGTTTTTTTAATAGAGATAAGAGTGATATCATGTGACCTCCCAGAATCCTCCTCACCTCTCCGGTCAGCAGGTAGATGATCTCCAGGGTGAGGTTTAGTATCTTCTCAGTCATGCGACTCCGATCCTCCTCCATTCTCATTGGTGCCGTTATTTGCTCTATACAGGTCTTCTTGTAGATGGATAACTTTGGGAAATGAAAGTAAGAATTATTTGGATGGTACTGGTCACACAATAATAGGATGGGGATGTAAGGGGGTAATTGGAGGATTGCTATACATTTAAGGGCTACTGCCTCCATTGGAACACATTTAGTTTGGACTGTTTAGTGTCTTATACAATTTTGAGCTCCTGGTACTCTTTTGGCCTGCCGGATCAGAAATTATTTTTTCTCTGTTGGGTGGCGTAGTGTGGAGTTGGTGGGCAGCCGGGACGGTTGCCCTGGGCGCAACATTTAGGGGGGCACAGAGATTAATCCTGCGATGTCTCTAGTCCCACACTGTGACTGTCCATCGTCCTGTGTCCGAACATGGCGTTGGCTGCCCAGTGCCCTCTCCACACTGGAACAGGCCTGGACTCCCTGCAGCACTTTCAGTGCCGATATCAGTCCCAGCTCCTCTGCAGGTCCCTGCTCTATCCGGCTCACATGTATAGATGGAAGTCGGCTACGTCTAGCAGACGGGGGAGGAGAAGGGACACAGCTCACACCACCAGTCTGATCCTGGTGCAGTCCTACTCAGAGAACATCCTGCATTGTGCGGGGTGTGTGATCGAAGGTAGCACTGCCACTGTCCCAGAGGGAATATTAGGCAGTATGCGGTGGCACGGATCTGGTAGTGGACGAAGCCCCCGGGGAGCACCGGACACCCCCAACACCAAGATGAGTCCCCATTACCGACACACACAGCTGAACTCCCTTAGCTATGTGCCTGATCTGTGTATAGATTTAAGGAGCCAGGAAAGCCAGAGTATCACCTTACTGTACCGCACCCCCCCCCCCTCTACAAGATCCCTCTATGTGCTCTCTTTCTTTCTCTTGCTCTCTCTCTTGTGCTCCCTCTCTCACACTCCCTCTCATTCTCTTGCTCCCTCTCTCTTGCTCCTTCTCTTGTGCTCCCTCTCTCACACTCCCTCTCATTCGCTCTCTCGCTTGTGCTCCCTCTCTCACACTCCCTCTCTTTCTCTCTCTCTTGTGCTCCCTCTCTCACACTCCCTCTCATTCGCTCTCTCGCTCACTCTCTCTTGCTCTCTCTCTCTCTTGTGCTCCCTCTCTCACACTCCCTCTCTTTGTCATTCTCTCCCTCCACTCTCACACTCCTGCTCTCTATCTTGCGTATGTACTCTCTCAAAAATTGCAGAAGGGAGTGTTGAAAGTCCATGGATTAGGGGGCACAAATTAGTTCCCTTGCCCCGGGTGCCGACAACCCATGCTACGCCACTGCCTCAGAGTTCTGCTGCCTGCCAACTCTATCAAAGGCCAAAACTCTTTCAGCTACACTACTTCCTCAGGGGCCCCAAAGTTCTCTAGCCCCTATATTCTTTAGAACTGTTGAGCCACACTAACCCCATAGAGGTCTCTAGAGTCCACCAGCTATCCTTTACTCCTCGCATCCTTTTGGCTCCTCTACTTCCCTCAGAATCTTCAGTATTTCCCTCCCTCTGACACCAATGATGGAAGATATTCTTCATGGCAGGCTGGGGAATGTTTTCTTCCTCCTGACCAGCAATGTAATGGGCTTCATACTCCTGACCCCTGCACCCCATCATTGTGTTGGCTGCATATTGTAATGATTGTCCATTGGCTGCCTGTGTAGTGTAATAATTGCCCTTTGTAGGCCATGTATGGTCAGGATGGTCATTGTCTTGTCTATTTATTGTCAGTGCTGTTTGTTTAGAGGAACATACTAGAATTTATCTCTAAAATAAAGAGAATGTTCCGGTGTAACGTGAGAATTACCTACCCCGTGAGAAGAACCTACCCTCGTCACTTCCGGCCAGGAACAGCTGAGCAGCGCAGCAGTGCGCATGCTCACAGCCCCGGATACCGAATGGAAGAGCTGAGGAGCTAACTAGTGCACATGCGCACTAGTAGGAAAAGATCATGGTGTACCGTGAAACAAACCTACCCACACGGCGGTTACATAAAACAGCTGGGCTGCAATACGAGTTATCTCCGCTCCTGTCCCTGTCAATTCCCTGATCTCGGCTAGTAAATATAAAAGCGGCTCTCGGCTCCGTTGTTTATGTTTTCATACACCCGGCTCCGCTTTTATATTTACTAGCCGAGATCAGGGAATTGACAGGGACAGGAGAGGAGATGACTCGTATTGCAGCACTGCTGTTTTAATGTAACCGCTGCGTTACATACAGTGCCGTGCACCGGAAGTGACGAGGGGAAGGTTTTTCTCACGGGTAGGTAATTCTCACGGAACACCGGCCCTGTAAGTATGGAAATATTCTGCCCCTGAAGGGGTTAATCTAGGTTTCCACACTATATATGTGTGTATCATCATCTGCTGGCGATAAAAGACGTCACAGTGACTATGGAGGAAGAGGACGGAGATGACGGGGGGTTACTGGGTGTAAATAGAAAATAAGATCTTATTACCTCCTCTCCTGCCACTTCCAGCAATGTTTCTTCTTTACTTCCTCCCAACTCACCTCTCACCTGGAACTTCCTGCTTGTTCCTGACATCACTTCCTGTCTGTATTCCATAGAGACTTCCTGTCTGGTAGAAGTGAGATCACCATCTTGTGGATCTCATAGGGACTGCAGTCATGAGAAATGTCTCGTAGTGTGAACACGGCCTTGTGCTGTGTGTGTATATACTGTATATCCTTATAGATGGGTCATCTCCACTTCCACCAAGGGGGATAGAAATATATTACTGCCTAGTCCTTTCTCAGCCGGGGGTTCCTCCAGAGATTTCTAGGGGTTCATTGAGCAATGAACAATTTCTGTCTCTCAGTAACAACTGACATCAATGATCTGTAAACGGATGGAATCTTCCCAATAAAGACAATGTAAGAATCTTTTTCTTACACTGGCCACTGATATAAGGCGGTCCTTCTCCTATTGTACACTATTGTAAATGACCACTATGTTGACCACTGGTATAAAGGGGTCCTCTTGATATAAGGGAGTCCTTCTCCCATTGGTCACCAATATAAGAGACCATTACACTGATATAAGGGGGTCCTTCTCCTATTGGTCACCACGATAAGAGACTCACGGTAAATTAGAGCACGGCATGGTTGCTACAGGCAACAGCTTAGGAACAGTACTTTTTAACAGACAGTTTGATTGCAGATACTTCCATACAGCATCCCCCTTTCTGGTTCACTTGATGAGAGTTTTGCAGTTCTTTTTGGCTCATTGGTTGCTAGTTTCTAAGGGCAATGGCCCTGTAGGTTATCATAAGAGAATCCGGGACTGAGCCCCCAAATGTAGGAATACCCCCAGAGGGAGCAACGAACCACCGCGCTGTGCTCTGTCTGTTATTTACACATTGTAAGTAGGTTTCTTCATCTAAATAAATTTATTATCTGTACATACTTTACCATGGATGACATTCTATTTTTATGAGGGCACTCTGGATCTAAGAATGGCCACTTAAAAGGATCTCTCCAACTGACCGGATACCTAATGCTGTGTTCCCAAGGAGCTGTGATTACACATAAGGATATATATTTACTGCCAGCTTATTAGCGTCTTGTGGTAAGTAGGGAACCACAGGGGGAGCACCTGGCACTTTATCTCTAGCACGTGGAGCACAGAAGCACTTCCTTTATTTTTGCACTGAATGGACACTATATTTATATTCATATTTATTTTTGCACTGAATGGACACTATATTTATATTCATATTTATTGATTTATTGGACTTTTAATTTATTGCACCATTACAAAAAGGAGTGGATTGCTGTTATAATTTATTGCAGTTTGTCATTATATTTGCACATTTGCTTATTTGCACATTTGTAGTTTGGATATTTGCATATCAGTAGCAGCGCTGAATCATTTTCCTCTCATCAATTTAAAGGTACTAGCACTTTATTCTTCAGCAGCAGCTACACACTCATATTTATACATTTATTTAATTTTATGCACATTAATTTACCATAAGCGCAAGGTTATTTACTTTTTTAAATACCCCCATAGGGGCTGCTAGTAACTGGCTACCCTATTCCTACATAGCCAGGCCACAAGCATTTCCAGCTTGCATCCAAACACAAGAAGTCAGTCCCTTGGCTTTGTTTTGATGTTTTATTAGGGGTATCAAGTTGCGTGGGATGAAGGGATTTTTGGGATGCTCAACTTGGAACAAAGAACAAAAAAAACAGGACAACTTCCTTCCTTTGTACAAAAGATCCTGGAATGCTTTCATTCTTGTACACACACACACAGTCTTTTGTGGATCAGTGGCAAGTCCATTACAGACTAGGATCTCTTAGCCCCTCTTGGAAATAGCACAAAAGAGAGGCTAACTGCATTCAGGAGTACATCCTCTCCTATGTAGAACTGCTCCCAGCTCCACTCCATGCAGGTAATACCAACCCTCCTGGCTGCTGCACTGAAGATCTTCTAGGGCAAGTTAATAAAATGGTTAAGGACAACGCTGTCCTTTTAGAAAGCTTGCTACATTTGGTAGTTTCTCCCCTTGAATGTCCCTAGGTGTGCTGATGTACTCTGTCCTCCTTGCTCCCAATGTTTTTCAGGCAAGATTCCACGTCAAACTGCTCTGCTGAATGGATCTTCTTGAGCCATTCCGAGCCCAGGCTGGAGATGGGGGGTCTACCCTAGACCTAGGAGATCCTTCCTAGGCCACCAAAGCCTCCTCAGCACTCCATATCCCACCTTACTCCCCTGCTAGTATGGCTCATCCATATTTGAGGGCTGACTTAGACACCCTGCCAGGCCCTCTGCCTAAGGATTGGTCAAGTTCCCTTAAGTATGCAGATCAAACCTCCTGGCCTCTGCCCACTAACTTCTAGAAGTTTCCCCAAACTTCCAGAACCAGGGGGAGACACTGGAGACCTGCCTCTCTGAGTCATCCAGCCCGACCTGCAGTAAACCATGACCCAGATTCAGACTCACTTTATCATGAGTCAATAAAATTTGCCTGCACTATTCTAGTAGCACACCAGCCTCAGAATCCCATCGTACCAGATGCTGCAGTTGGGCGGCAAGAAAATAAATTCTCGGATTAAGAGCTGCAAGTCCTCTGGCATTTTTTGGATATTGTAGTATTTTCTATTTGATACGAGAAACCTTATTCCACCAAATTAGATTTCTAAATATGTCATTAACCTTAATAAAGTTCTTCTGAGGAATCTAAACTAGGGATTATGTAAAAGATGTAAAAGCTGCAGCATCCATACCATTTTTATTAAGTTTATATGGCCAAATTACTGAAAGTGGGAGTTTATACCACACCTTACTTTGAATTTGAAATCTTGATAGCAATGGGAGAACATTGTCCGATATATATGTCAACGGAGAGACTGTCATGGTCACACCAAGATATTTTATAGAGGACACTATTTAAGATGTGCCAGAGTAGAAGGTAAAGCATCTGGTAAAGGATCTAATGGCAGGAGCATAGACTTCTCCCAGTTGATAACTAGCCCAGAAAATCTAGAAAACTTGTCTATATAATTCATGACTGTTGGCAAAGATGAACGAAGATTTGATAAAAAATAAAAGAACATCATCTGCATAGAGTGAAACCTTTTCCTTCAAATTCCCACTGACCAAACCGGTAACATCCAAAGTTGCCTTTAATAGATATGCCAGGGGTTTAATAGCAATGGCAAAAAGCAGGGACGATAGAGGACACCGCTGCCTAGTGCCACGAAAAGCTTAACCGCTTGCCGACCGCCGCACGACTATTTATGGCGGAGGTCAGCCCGTAAAGGCAAAGTGACGTAGGACTACGTCGCTAGCCTGTGAGCCTGTAGAGGGCGAGCGTGCGCCGCCGGAGGCGCGCTCCCGCCCCCGCTCGTTCCCTAAGAAGTCCGCGTGTGTGACCGGCAGACCCGATGTCCGCCGGTCACTCGCGATCTCCCCGTGGAGAGGGAGAAAGGCAGGCGGCTAATGTAAACAAAGCCGCCTGTCATTCTCCCCTGTGTAAGAACAGAGATCATACGGTCCTGCTATGTAGGATCGTATGTCTCTGTTGTTACACCACTAGCCACACCCCTTTACAGTTAGAAGAACGCCCCTAGGGACACACTTAACCCCTTGATCACCAATAAAGTTAACCCCTTCCCTGCCAGTGTCATTTTTACAGTAACAGTGCATATGTATAGCACTGATTACTGTAGTAATGTCACTGGTAACCCCAAAAGTGTCAGAAATGTCAGTCCCACAAAAACAATCGCAGATTGCCGCCATTACTCGTTAAAAAAAAAAACACCAAAAATGACAGAAATCTTTCCCTTAGTCAGTAAATGCAATAACTTTTGCACAAACCAATCAAAATGCGCTTATTGCGATTTTTTTTTTTTTTTTTATTTTACCAAACATATGTAGCAGAAAACAAATTGGCCAAAAATGTAAAAAAATGTAAATTTTTACATTTTCTTTTTTGGGAATTTCATATAAAAAATGTGAAAAATGGTCATTTTATACTGTCAAAGGCCTTGATAGCATCCAAGGCCAAAAAAGCACAATCTTTTGAATTGCTAACCACTATTTGCATATAGAGATATGCTAGTCTAATGTTAACAGCTGTAGACATCTTTGCCTTGAAGCCAGCTTGATCTGGGTGAAAAATGTGCACTATCACCTTTTTTAACCTATTGCCCAAAACTTTAGCCAATATTTTAACATCAGATGGGAGTAAAGAAATAGGTTGATACGATTCTGGATATATGAGATCCTTATATTTTTCACAAAGTCTATAATCTCGGCCTCACACATTGTATCAGGAAGATGACCCTCCAATAGCGCCTCATTAGCCATGTGGAGTAGAGCTGGCATCAACACCTTCCCCTACCTTTTATAGATTTTGATCGGGAGGCCCTCTACCCCTGGCGCTTTACCATTCAGGAAACTTACAACTGCAACTTCCAATTCGCATTGAGTAAAGGGGGCATCAAAAATTTGTTGATCTTTCTGCGTTAGGTCTGGGGGAAGAGTTAACCCAGGGGTGCCGACGTGAGGCTGGCCAGCAAAAGGGGGGAGAGCATGCAATAGTATTTAGCAGCGACTGTAAAAGGTTCAAATTGTATGAATAACTATTTCGTTTGGCCATTTACCAAATAATCGAAGAAGAAAAATGTAGTCTGAGCCATATTTGACATGAAACCTGGAGCCCATTCCCAGTGGTCACTGTAGGGGTCCCTTACATTGGTGATCAGTAGGAGAAGAACCCCCTTATATCAGTGGTCAGTGTAGTGGCCCCTTACATTGGTGATCAATAGGAGAAGAACCCCCTTATATCAGTGGTCCCTTACATTGGTGATCCATAAGAGAAGCAGAGAACAATATGAAAAGACAGGGAGGGGGGGGGGGCTATACCGGTGCTGGACAACCCACTCTGAATTACATCCCTGACACGCTTATGTATAAACATTTTATTCATAACAGTAATAAAATACCATACAGTCAGTAGTATAGTAGAAAAGTGCGTAAGTGAGATTGAGGACCTCTTATTCACACCATCCTCCGCCCAGCCTCACACAAATTCACGAACAAATGCCCACCCAGGTGATTGCAAAAGGTCAGGGTATCCAATGCATTTCGCCTTAGTGGCTTGCTCAGGGAATATTGAGTGGAGAGGATTTAGTGCCGGTTCACACGACATCGCTCCGACTTCGGGGGCGACCTGTGAAGTCGCGTGCGGCGCGACTTGCACGGACTTCATAAAATTAATGTCTATGCAAGTCACCTCCAGGTTGCCCCGAAGTAGTACAGGACCCTTTTTCTAAGTCAGAGCGACTTAGTTGTGTCGCTCCTATTAGAACGGCTCCTGTACTACACAATGGGAGCGTGACGGACCGCGACTTGTCAGGCTGACAAGTCGCGGTCCAAGTCGGACTAGTGTGAATGCGGTCTTACAGTATCAGTATACTAAAATAAAATAAACAAACAAAAATAATGATAATGATAGAGATAACAAATTAGTACTAACAAAAATATGTATGTAAATTATTTACTGTATATTAAACAGTATATCGTATCCAATTCTTACTAACCAACCATTTACAACATTACATAACGATACTTACAAATCAAATGTGATCCCACAGAAAAAAGAAGAACCAGAACCGTTAGAGATAGATTCTTCAAAGCTGGATTGCCAGTATGGAAAGTATATCCGTAATATTCAAAAAGACTGTTACAGGAGCTTAAAGATCCTATTCCGTCAAATGCGAGGAGGATGAGGAAAATGTCTCCACATAAACATCCAGCTGTGATCAAATTTGCGTGAGGGAAGGCAGGAACACACGTCCAGAGGCGTATATATAAATAGTTTCTGTGATACAGATCCAAATGGAACCCTGATCAGGTGACCCTGATATAGGGAAAGAAACTAAGTGGTAGTACCCTATAAAGTTCCCCACTGTAGACGGTAACTAAAAATGACCCTACAATGGCAAAAAAAAAAAAACTCACAGGTGTCTCTCAGAAAGAGAAACCAAACTGTACTCAGAACGGCCCCTTAAGGAAGGCGGTACTGAAACACATATGGCCCAAAGTGTTGTACAGCCCTGCATAAGGAGGGAACATAGAAAAAAGAAAAGGGGGAATGTGTGAGAAATCCATAGATTATAGATCATAGGTTACCCAGCCATTATATCAAATGATATACCAACTCACGTATGCATAAGGGGCCGTCTTCTGTCTTTCCCCATCTGTCCTCACAGCAGTTCTGTGGTCCCTTACATTGGTGAGTAATGGGAGAAGGATCTCTTTATATCAGTGGTCAGTATAGTGGTCAAGGCCCACACCAGCAATAGGCAAGTTAGGCTGCTGCCTAGGGCGCCAGGGTAGGGGGGGCAGCAAAATCATTTTTTTTTTATTCCAGCAGTGGCGTGGCATGGTGAGGCGTGATGTAGTGTTGGAGGGGTGTCCCCTGGGACTATGGCCGCGTGCGCAAAATTTAGAAGGGCACCGTCAGTCGAGTGTGCTGCCTCAAGCCCTGTCAGTATTATGCGGCTTGCAGCAGCTGCCCCTGGTTGTAATGTCGGTTGGGTGGCGTCGTCCTTGGGGGGGGGGGGCGGGCATCTATCCCCACACGATGAGTGTGCGGTCCAGCAGAAGGAGGCCGCGCCTGTGTGGAAGGTGAACTTCGAGGGCAGTTGGGAGCCCAGGAGAGAGAGAAGAGCTTCACAGCCACCTTCAGCCCCGAAGAGGTGTGCAGAAGCATCCACGGAGTCCCAAAGACTGCACCCTGTCTCCTCCCAACCTCCTCTCTGCTCTGCTCCAGCATCAGCAGTAAGGCCCAGAAGGACAAGGACCAGCGGGAGGGACAAGCTGCCAGGGAACTGCTGGATAGAGCAGCAGAGCACTTCCAGTATCAAGAAGGTATTGGGCATCATACACTGACACAGATCTAGCTGCAGATACAGACTGGGGTGAAGGGGCAGAGGAGGGACTGTGGTTAGGGACAGGGTTTGAGGTCTCTCGCTCTCTCATCTTCCCACCCTCTCTGTCACCCCCACCATCTTTGTCAACCCCCCATCTCTGTCAGCATCCTTTCTCTCTCTCTCAGCCCCTCTCTCTATCCGCAATCCTCCATCTGAGCCCCCCATTGTCTCTCTCAGCTGCCCTCTTTGTCATCCACCCTCTCTCTCAGTCCCACCCTCTGTCCACCACCCTCTCTCTAAGCCCCTCTGTCTCTCTCTCTCAGCCTCCCCCTCTGTCCACCACTTTTTCTCTGAGCCCTCTGTCTCTCTCTCTCTCAGCCCCCCTCTGTGTCCGCCGCCCTCTCTCTGAGCCCCCCTGTCTCTCTCTCTCTCAGCTTCCTTCTATGTCCCCCACCCTCTCTCTCTCAACCCCCCCTTTCTGTCCGCCACCCTCTCTCTGAACCCCCCTGTGTTTCTCTCAGCCCCCTCTCTGTCTGCCACCCTCTCTCTGAGGCCCCCTGTGTCTCTCTCAGCCCCCCTCTCCATCCACCACCCTCTCTATGAGCCCCCCTCTCTCTCAGCCAAATCCCCTGTCCACCACCCTCTCTCTCTCAACCCCCCTCTCTGTCTGCTACCCTCTCTCTGAGCCCCCCTGTGTCTCTCCCAGTCCCCCTCTCTGTGTGCCACCCTCTCTCTGAGGCCCCCTGGGTCTCTTTCAGCCCTAATTTCCACCCACCACCCTCTCTATGAGCACCCCCTCTCTCTCAGCCCCATCCTCTGTCCACCACCCTCTCTCTAAGCCCCCATCTCTCTGAACCCCCTCTCTGTCTGCTACCCTCTCTCTGAGCCTCCTGTGTCCCTCCCAGCCCCCCTCTCTGTCTGCCACCCTATCTCTGAGCCCCCTTCTCTCTCAGCCCCACCCTCTGTTCATCACCCTCCCTCTGTGCCCCCCTCTCTCTGTCTCCCTCTCTCTCAGTTCCCACTGTCTCCCAGCCCCCCTTCTCTCTTTGCCCCCCTTTCTCTCGGCCTCCCTTCTCTCTCAGCTCCCCTCTCTCAGTTCCCCTCTCTCTCAGTCCCCCTCTCTCTCAGCCCCCCTCTCTCTCACACCCTTTTTTTAAACACAGCCCCCCTCTCTGTCAGCCACCCCTCTCTTTTAGCCACCCCTTCTCTCTCAGCCACTCTCTCTCCAGTAGAGATGTAGTGCTCTTCAGTGTGTAGAGAGGTATCTAGAGGTGTAATCAGGGTAGGGGTATCTGGGGAGGTGTGATCAGAGTGGGTGGGTTATCTAGGTGTGTGATCGCCTATGTAGTTAAAAATCCTTGCACTGGCCCCGTCATACTATGCCTCCTTTTCTTCATGCCTTGTTTCCTTCTTATTATAAATATACTGGTTTTCATATACATATAAAACTGGTCTACTGGTTTTTCGGGCAGGGGCAAAGGAGGTGAAGTCAGGGGTGGAGCCAATGGGGCGGCAAAACGAGGTTTCGCCTAGGGTGTCAAAAATCCTTGCGCCGGCCCTGATAGTGGTCCCTTACATTAATGATCAATAGGAGAAAAACCCCCTTATATCAGTGGTCAGTGTAGTGGTCCCTTACATTAGTGACCAATAGGAGAAGAACCCCCTTACATCAGCGGTCAGTGTAGTGGTCCCTTACATTGGTGATCAATAGGAGAAGAACCCCCTTATATCAGTGGTCAGTGTAGTGGTCCCTTACATTAGTGACCAATAGGCGAAGAACCCCCTTACATCAGCGGTCAGTGTAGTGGTCCCTTACATTGGTGATCAATAGGAGAAGAACCCCTTATATCAGTGGTCAGTGTAGTGGTTCCCACATTGGTGATCAATAGGAGTAGTATCCCCTTATATCAGTGGTAGAAGGACATTCTTACATTGTCATCAGTGGAATGACTGCCCTCCTTACAGATCATTGATGTCAGTTGTTACTGAGAGACAGAAATTGTTAATTGATCAAGGAACCCCTAGAAACCTCTGGAGGAACCCTGGCTGAGAAAGGCTGGACTAGGCAGTAATATATTTCTATCCCCATTGGTGGGAGTGGAGATGACCCATCTATAAGGATATACAGAACATACACACACAGCACAATGCCGTGTTCACACTACGAGAGTGTTTTTCACCCGGGGAGCAGTGGCAAAATGTCATCAAACCCTGTACAGTCCAATGACAAAGCATTCCTCTGTTAACTTCATGATACACAGAAGGAGAGAACACAACCCACACGTCCTCCTAGCTTTCTCCTCCTCTTTCCTCCTTTCACTTCACTACTCCTGTTGGCAATGCAGAATGCTGTGTGGGCCGCCCGTGTCCTACCAACCAATAATGTCATCGGTTACTAAGGACAGGTCGGGCCGCATAGCTTTCTGGGTTGCCAACGGGAATAGTGAGAATAGGAGAGTAGTAGTGAGAAGGTGCTGGAGGTGCCTTCTTCTTCTTCTGTGTGCACAGAAGGTAAAAGAGGAATGATTTCACATTGGACTGTACAGGGCTCTCCAGACTGCTTTTGTGCCAAAATTGTAAAGCCGAAATTGTGGGTGGGGGCAATAATCAAAACCCTGCACAGGCCAATCTGAGAGTTTTGTGTCCTCTCCTGTATACAGACAGGGGGGAGAGCAGCTGGAGGGAGGGAGAAAGTACATACCACACCTCCTCCCAGCTCTCACCTCCTCTCTGCTGCTTTCACTACTTCTGTAGAGATGAGAGGGAGGTGGTGGGATGGGAAGTTGTGTGCTGGGAGGGGGCTGGGGGATTTGTGCTGGTGGTAAAGTTGTGCTAGGAGGGGGGATTTGTGCTGGGGGATATGTGCTAGTAGGGGGGGTTTGGAGGATTGTGCTTTAGAGGGAGGATTGTGGAGAGGGTGGTTGTGCTAAAAGGGGGGATTTTGGAGAGGGGGATTGTGCTAGGAGGGGGAATGGGGGGGGGGGGTTGTGCTGGGAGGAGAGATTTTGTAGAGGGGGTTGTGCTAGAAAGGGGGATTTTGGAGAGGGGGGTTGTGCTAGAAAGGGGGATTTTGGAGAGGGGGGTTGTGCTAGAAAGGGGGGCTTTTGTAGGGGGGGTGTTGTGCTAGGAGGGGGAATTGTGGTAGGAGGGGGAATGGGGGGGGGGTTTGTGCTGGGAGGGGAGATTTTGTAGAGGACAGTTGTGCTAGGAGGGGGGAATTTGGAGAGGGGTGTTTTGCTAGCAGGGAGGATTTTGTAGGGGGGCGTTGTGCTAGAAGGGGAGATTTTTTAAAGGATGGTGTTGCTAGGAGGGGGTTTTTGGAGAGAGGGGTTGTGCAAGGAGGGGGGATTTTGGAGAGGGGGGTTGTGCTAGAAAGGGGGATTTTGGAGAGGGGGGTTGTGCTAGAAAGGGGGGCTTTTGTAGGGGGGGTGTTGTGCTAGGAGGGGGAATTGTGGTAGGAGGGGGAATGGGGGGGGGGGTTTGTGCTGGGAGGGGAGATTTTGTAGAGGACAGTTGTGCTAGGAGGGGGGAATTTGGAGAGGGGTGTTTTGCTAGCAGGGAGGATTTTGTAGGGGGGCGTTATGCTAGAAGGGGAGATTTTTTAAAGGATGGTGTTGCTAGGAGGGGGTTTTTGGAGAGAGGGGTTGTGCAAGGAGGGGGGATTTTGTAGAGGGGTGATTTTGTAGGGGGAGTTGTGCTAGGAGGAAGGATTTTGGAAGGGGGATTGCGCCGGGGGGGGGGGGGTTGTGCTTGGATGGGAGATTTTTTTTTAGAGGACGGTGTTGCTAGGAGGGGTTTTTGGAGAGGGGGGTTTTGCTAGGAGGGGGGGTTTTTAAGAGGGGTGATTTTGTAGGGGAGTGTTGTGCTAGGAGGAGGGGTTTTGAAAAGGGGGATTGCGTGGGGGGGGGGGGTTGTGCTGGGAGGGGAGATTTTGTAGAGGACGGTGTTGCTAGGAGGGGATTTTTGCAGAGGGGGGTTGTGCTAGGAGGGGGGATTTTGTAGAGGGGGGATTCTGTAGAAGAGTGTTGTGCTAGGAGGAGGGATTTTGGAAGGGGGATTGCGCGCGGGGGGGGGGGAGGGTTGTGCTGGGAGGGGAGATTTTGTAGAGGACGGTGTTGCTAGGAGGGGGTTTTTGTAGAGGGGGGGTTGTGCTAGGAGGGGGGATTTTGTAGAGGGGTGATTTTGTAGGGGGGTGTTGTGCTAGGAGTGGAGATTTTAGAGGGGGGATTGGTGCTAGCAGGGGGGATTTTATTATTATATAGGATTTATATAGTGCTAACAGTTTGCGCAGCGCTATTCAAAATGAGGGCAAACAGTACAATTACAATACAATTGAATACAAAACGAATCCGAGGGCCCTGCCTGTTAGAGCTTACAATCTAAAAGGAATGTACTGCCCTTTGTAGATGCGCACTGCTGCCATTAATTCTTAATAGCACCCCACACATCTGGCGAATGGATTTATGTTTGTGCCCATTAAAACCTATAGTGCCACAGTGCCATGCATTTTGGTAGGGTGCGATTTTTTGCATGATGAGCATTGAGCAGCCAATTAAAAATGCAACATGCAGGAACATGCAAAAAAGTGCTCGCACCTCCGGGTTTGAATGAGCCCTCAGACTGGTGTGCCCCCAGGATTGTACGCAATCCATGACTAAAAGCAGGTTGAAAAACACTGCCTACGATTTCAACAATAACATTTACAGTTATTTGTTACTTCTGTCTCATTGTTTGGTACATGTAATAACAGTTAGGAAAATGAAGAAAATTACAGGAGTACAAGGTAACAATTACGGGAGAAAAAAATAAAATTAAAATATATGTATGTAAAAATAAATAAAATAAAACACAGCGTGTCCAATCCGCCTACCCCCAATGGGAACTATCTGTAAGCGGATTTGGTTACCGTGTACGAAGGTTTATTAGGGATGGGACATTGTAACCAATTGATCTGAATTATAATGGAGATTTAGATATCACATTTCTTTAGATAAGCAGAAGCTCTTGGGTTGTTTAACCAAATTTGCCATTTCTTTTTAAATTTATTAGTAGATGAATTTTTGTATGCTAAAAGCATTTGTTACTGTGCTTGTATATTCAGTCTGGTGATTACATTGGACTGGTTGGGAGATTCGGTAGATTTCCCCATACTAGCAATAGTAAGTCTTGCAGCTATTAGAATGTGTGCTACTATAGTTCTATAACATATTGGGTATAAATTTAGGTCTATTCCCAATAGTGCCATCGCAGGTGTCAGTTCTGTCAGGTTACCGGTTATTTCAGCTATAAGTGAGGAAATAGATTTCCAAAAACGTATTAAATTCTTGCAGGCCCAGAGAGTGTGGTGAAGATTTCCTGTTACTTCATTACATCTCCAGCATATCGGGGAGGCTGAAGGAAATATTTTCCATAATCTATATGGTGTCAAGTACCATCTGTTTCGAATTTTTTGTGAATTATCCCAATGCTCAATGCATGAGGATGCTTTATTGTTAATCAATAATGCTTTTTGCCATTGTTCCCACGTAAAATTTTGTGAAAGATCCTTTTCCCATTTAGTCGTATTAGGATTTTTTATTATTGGAAAAGGAAAGTAGATTAAAAAATAATTTTATTTTAATTTTAATAAGTTTTGGCCTGAAAAAAATTGCCATATTTCTGTGGGAATATCAATATTATCATCGAGTTTCAGATCTTTAAGTCGGGCGCATTTCCTTAGTTTATCCTCCACAATATTCCTGAGATGTAACGGAAGGTTATTATAATAATGGTAACCTTGGTTTTTCCACTCTTCGGCCGATAGTCTTATTTTATTCATTTTCCTAACTGTTGTTACATGTACCAAGCAATGAGACAGAAGTAACAAATAACTGTAAATGTTATTTCCTGGTGCCTCCATGGCAGCATACCTGTGATGGAGCTCCGCCTCTACTCCGCCTTCAGGGCTAGTGAATAGCTTAAAAGAAATACGCCCCCTACTCCCAGCATTCTCCTTTTAATAAAAATTTTACATTTTAAATTTTAAAGTAAAAAAAAAAAGAAAAACACTGCCTACGAGTCGTTTCTCGGGGCTGCAATTCCTCTGAACTCCACAAGGTGGTGATCTCACTTTAACCCAGACTGGAAGTCTCTATGGAAGACAGGAAGTGATGTCAGGTATAAATAAGGTCCGTGTGAAAGGTGAGTTGGGTGGAAGTAGAGAGGAGACATTGCTGGAAGTGGCAGCAGAGGAGGTAATAAGATCTTATTTTCTATTTACACCCAGTAACCCCCCCCCCCCCCCGTCATGTCCGTCCTCTTCCTCCATAGTCACTGTGACGTCTTTTATCTCCAGCAGATGATGATACACACATATATAGTGTGGAAACCTAGATTAACCCCTTCAGGGTCAGAACATTTCCCCACGGGGCCGGAAATTTCTCTTCATTTTGGAGATAAATTCTAGTAATATCTCCAAAATAGTCAGGGAGCACCTGTGTTGGATGATGTGCTGGTGTCCGCAAATGCCTAGCTGGGCTGACATGTTTTTCGAGGGAGAACCCTCTTCCTCAGAGCCAAAGCGTGCTACTGAGCCATTGTTACAATTGCAAGGTGTTAAGTAGTCGGCTTGTATCCCCCTCCACAAGCTGTCCTGCCCCACAAGGAGCAAAGTTCAGCAATGTGAATAGTAAAGATGAACACTACAGATACAGGTATGTATACAAAACTCAACCAAGCTCTACTGCCATATAAATGATATTAGGACAGAGTGCTGGTGCTCAGGCCAACCAGTCCACTGTAGGTAAATCCAACAGAAAGCCGGCAACTCTGTGCTACTTCGTAAAAGATCTTTTATTAATGTACAACAGCAGATACAATGTCCGTTGATTCTAACGCGTTTCGGCCTCAGTCTTCCTCATAGCATATATCAGCGATGGCGAACCTTGGCACCGGCTTTGTTCGGGACTCCAATCAGCTGGCGGACGTGCCGGCTGGTTGCTCGAGTCTCCTGGTGGGCCTGGAGATCCAGCCAGAGCCACAGAAGGCGGCGGGGGGGGGGGGGCTGTCCCCTCCCGCTCGCTGGGGTAACGGCTGAGCGGCTGCTGAGCCGCATTGGCTGTTATCTCCTGAAATCCGACCGCCGGCCCAGAAAAGCGGTACCGGGGTGATGCCTACAGCTGCAGATCATCCTGCTACAACCACTTCTGCAAGCCGATGTACAGGTACATCAGTTTATGGGAAGTAGTTAAATTCAGTTAAAGGAACTTCTTGGGATTGGCTCTGATGAAGAAGGGGTCTCCTTCTAAACGCTTTAGCCTGGTGATCCCCCTGCTCTCTGGAGAATACCGAGTCAAGGACAATTGGGCTGCAGATGACTAGCTGGATGAGTGATTTTAATTCACATGTTTGTGAGTATTATTTATGCTGATTTTAAATAAATGCTGCGGGATAATACACTAGGCTGCAGCACCCTCTTTTGTTTCATTTTGGAATGACTTCAGGACATCCCCAGTCCTAGAGGACAGCAAGGCTTAACCACTTCAGCTCCTGAAGATTTTACCCCCTTCCTGACCAGGCCCTATTTTGCGATTCGGCACTGCGTTATTTTAATGGACAATTGCGCGGTTGTGCGACGCTGTACCCAAACTAAATTTACGTCCTTTTTTTCCCACAAATAGAGCTTTCTTTTGGTGGTATTTGATCACCTGTGCAATTTTTAATTTTTGTGCTATAAACAAAAAAAGGGCGACAATTTAAAAAAAATATATATATATATTTTTCACTTTCTGCTATATAACATTCCCCCCAAAAAAATGTAATGTAGCCTGGTCGCACGACTGGTGTTGTTCAAACTGTTGTTTGTTATTAAAGTTCTGCAAAGACAGTGACTTTGAATTATGGGAGATATAGTTCCGGGAGGAGCCAGGACCAAAGACTGCTATGTAAAGAGACTCTTCTCCCAGGGAGCAATGTGACTCGCGGAGCCTGCTGGGAGTGTCTTTATAAAGGGGGACGGGATCCAGTTTTGTGCTCTTGCCTCGAGGACAGCACGCTGTAGAGAAGGGGAAGAGCTGCTGTGGTTCACAGAGGAGCAGTCCGGAGGCCTAGTGGCGGACACCGGAGCTGAGGCGGGCGGTGTGTGTGCGCAGAGGAGACTCAGTAGTGTGACCGAGTGGAAGGTCGTTTGACAGGCTGAGAGAGTCGCTGAGCAGAGCGGAGTTCCCGGTTTGGGTGAGAGACATCCAGTAACTACATCTATACCAAGCACAGACCTAGACTGAATCAGGGCAGGACTCCCAAACTGTTTGAATAAGAAGGCCATACTGAGTTATAGAAATACCACTGGACACTGCATTAACATATAGTGCGAGGTGGGTGAATTAGGCCTCAAGCCCTCTGTCCAATCCTAGGCTGTTAGCCTGTTAAGAAGCATCCAGATCTGTTTTACATTCATCTCTGTGGATTACAATTATTGACTACTTTGGGGGATCACAGTTCATCATCACCTTTATTTGGATTTCAATTACTTTCCTTGGATTGATTGGGGGATTCCTTGCTGGTGAAGACTAGCGAGGCCTCACTCTCCAGGAGACTCTTGCAATTCAGTATAAAGGGGGCCCCCGTTAGTACACAGAGTGCACTCTGATAACTGAGTATTGTTATACTGTTTATTCTATGATATTAGCTCAGTGTAGGCAATCTTAATTTGTGGTCACTCTCTATATACTGTATATATTAAAATATTCAGTGTGTTGTTATTGTTGCTGAACGCAGTCCTCTAGCATATATATATATATATATATATATATATATTCAGTATATATATATGTGTGGCCTGTGTTCCAGATCCTGAGTGCTGAACTCTATTTAAATCCTTGGTTGTGAACTCAGGATCTACCTCATTAGCAACCTTTGCATTATCTCTGATTCTGTTTGTATACTTTTGTTTTATTTCAAATCTAAAAGCAGTAAATTTGTTCTTTCACTGCAATACTGCATTTTACATGACAGAACAAATAGTGTCAGTTGGGTCGGAGCAGGCTCAGGGTGAAAGAAATGAAGAGGATACACCTGTATTAATCCACTCCCCTGGGAGCAGGGCTACATTAAAAATCAAATATTTTTAACATTTTAGGCCAATTTGTTTTCTGCTACATATTTTTGGTAAAAAATATCGCAATAAGCGTATTTTGATTGGTTTGCGCAAAAGTTATTGCGTTTACTAACTACGGGAATGTCATTTTTATTGTTTTTTTCTTTTTTACTAGTAATGGCGGCGATCTGCAATTTTTTGCGGGACTGCGACATTGCGTCGAACAGATCGGACCCCTGACTGACATTTTTGACACTTTTGGGGGGACCAGTGACATTACTACAGTAATCAGTGCTAAAAATATGCACTGTTACTGTAATAATGACACTGGCAGGGAAGGGGTTAACACTGTTGGTGATCAAGGGGTTAAATGTGTGCCTCATGCTTACTGACGTGTGTGTGGGGTGGGGGTGGGGGGGTCTGTGACACAGACAGAGATCGCAGGTTCAGCTATGCTGAATCCTGTGATCTCTTCCTGTCTGTCACTGAGAAGATCTTCTCACCATTTGCCCGACAATCCAGCCCGACTCCCGCTGTGTCTAAACACAGCAGGAGTGAGCCCCCAGTGGGTCGAAAACACCTGGAGTCCAGTGACGTAAGTCTACGTCGCTGGATCAAGGGGAGCCACACTGCCGCAGTAGGATTACTGTGAGCAGTCGGCTAGTGGTTAAAGCATTCCCCAGCAATGTAAAGTCATCCAGGCTATCACACAATGTCCAGGAGGCATTCTGTTACTTTTGGTTTTAACTTGCTGGAAGACCCTACCTTAGGAAGCTGGACTGGAGAAGGACCTATTTTAATTGGAGAGTGTCGCAGGGAAGCTGGCTGGGGAGCTATCTCTAGATCAACCTTTCTCAACCTTTTCAACACAGAGGAACCCTTGAAATAATTTTCAGGTCTCCGGGAACCCATGCTAAAAATGACTATATTTACAACTCATGATACATTACTGTGATGGTCAGTGGGATGAATGCTCCTTACACTTGTGGACATTGGGAAGAATTACCTTCTTCCAAATAGCTAAAAAGATCAATGGTGTCAAGAGACAGAGGCAGAAATTGCTCATTGCTCAAGGAACCCTTAGCAACCTCTGGAGGAACCCTAGGGTTCCACAGAACCCTGGTTGAGAACCACTGCTCTAGATATTGAGAGTAGACATGGCCTGTTGGTTCGCGGCGAATTTTGCTTGTTCGCTACCCGCCAAATTGTCGGACACATGGCGTCGTTCGCAGGGGCCATATTTGTTTACATTGGGGAGAACTTTGACCTGTGACACGGGACAGCCAATTGAAGCATTCCAGCACATGGACAGTCCCCCTACCCTATAAATAGACCCGATCTGGTGGCCATTTCACATTCCGCTTTCTGCCAGTGTAGGGAGAGGTCTGCTGTGCTCATTAGGGAGAGTTTGCTAGACACATACAGCGCTGTGAAGATCCACAAAAGTCCTTTTCAGGGCTGGTATTTCGGTATAGGCCTTCTGCAGTCTCTTTTCAGGTTAGGGCCAGGTATCCTGTGGTTGCTTTAGGGACAGTTCGATATCGGCTGCAGTCGCACAGAAATCGCTTTGTCAATGTCCACAAAAGTCATTTAAAATGCTCCAATGTCGTTTTAGGGTCTATTACAGTCTCTTTAACATTAGGGCCAGGTATCCTGTGGTTTCTTTAGGGGCAGTTAGATATCGGCTGCAGTCGCACAGAAATCGCTTTGTCAATGTCCACAAAAGTCATGTAAAGGGCTGCAAATTTTTTAATATTGCTGTGCAGTGCACTAAAAAGGGGGGGGGGGGAGGGGGTAATCCACAGTATAATATACTTTGTAGAAAGCATATTATAGTGGATTAGTACTATTATTGTGCACTGTGCAGCATTGTGACAGGTGTGGTGGTGAGACTGAGCGTTTCTGCAGCAACACTACACAAAGTGACAAAAGCACTTATAATGTATTATAATTGTTGTGATAGCCTAATTGCCCCCCCCCCCCCCCAATGCCACATATTGAAGTGGGGTGTTCTCTGAGTAAGCTTTTTCAAGTGTATTTGTGTCATGCAACAATATTGCCTAGTTTGCTGAGTGAAGTCTGGTACACACAGCGCCTAACTCACTGGCCAATTTTTTTAACTGGTGTGCTACACCAATGCTGCCCCCCCCAATGCCACATATTGAAGTGGGGTGTTCTCGGAGTAAGCTTTTTCAAGTGTATTTGTGTCATGCAACAATATTGCCTAGTTTGCTGAGTGAAGTCTGGTACACACAGCGCCAAACTCACTGGCCAATTTTTTGAACAACTGGTGTGCTACACCAATGCTCCCCCCCCCCCCCAATGCCACATATTGAAGTGGGGAGTTTTTTAACGGTATACATTTCTAAGAGTGTATTTTAGTCCTGCAAACATTTGGCCTCTTTTGCTGTGTTAACTCTGCTACACACAGTGACAACAGTTACTGGCCAATTATTTGTAGAACTGGTGTAATAAACCTGTGCCCCCCCCCCCCATGCCACATATTGAATTGAGGTGTTATTTAACAGTATACATTTCTAAGATTGTATTTTAGTCCTGCAAACATTTGGCCTCTTTTGCTGTGTTAACTCTG
The DNA here is from genome assembly GCF_965119305.1 of Pelophylax lessonae. Lineage (NCBI taxonomy): Eukaryota > Metazoa > Chordata > Amphibia > Anura > Ranidae > Pelophylax > Pelophylax lessonae. The sequence continues at coordinate 39,296,817 of NC_138770.1, forward strand.
CTACACATAGTGACAACAGTTACTGGCCAATTATTTGTAGAACTGGCGGACTGACGGATCGGCAGATAGGGAGGAGAGGCAGGCAGAACTTGTATTGCACAAGAGGTACAAAGCAGACTGCAAATGTATCAGGAGCGAGCCATCAACCATGTACAGTCACATCTGGCGCTCCAAGGACGCCGACACATGGCCGACACATGGCTTCACAGTGTGGGCTTTTATTAATGTGTCCGTTGCTGACACCAGTGTTGCCATCTGCAGCCTTTGCAGTCAACGCATAAGTCGCGGTAAGCCCAACACTCACCTAGGGACAACCGCCTTAAGAAGGCACCTGAAATCCCATCACCAAGCCCAGTGGGAGCAAAACTGTCAGAACCCACAAAGCCACACTCCATACTCTCACCGTCCAGCCTCTTCTCCTTCTCCTCCCCCTTCTCCTTCTCCTGTCTCCTCACAGTTGTCCAACACTCCACCTTCCATGATGCCGTCGTCACGTTTTTCTGGAAAAAGGCAGGCTTCTGTGACTCAAATGTTGGAGCGTAAAAAAAGGTGTCGGTCCAACCCATGTGAGCTCAAAGACACCCCTAGACTTAGTCTGAGTTTTGTCGGTATGTTCTTTAGCTTGTACCTGGGCTGGCAGCCTCTGGACAGGTAAGGGAGACCTGGGTTATTTACAGCAGCCTGTTCTGGGCTAATAATCAAAACCAGTTCAAAAGCAAAACAAGCCCAACAGAGAAAAGGGGATTTCTGATTCAGCAGGTCAAAAGTGTTCATGGAACTCAAAAATTTAGCAAGCACTAAACAGTCCAAACTGAATGTGTTCCCATGGGGGCAGTAGTTCTTAAATGTACAGCAACCCTCCTATTACCCCCCTCACATCCACATCCTATTATTGTGTGACCAATACCATCCAAATAATTCTTACTTTCATTTACCAAAGTTATCCTTCTACAAGGAGACCTGTATAGATCAAATGACGGCACCAATGAGGATAGAGGAGGACCGGAGTCACATGACTGAGAAGATACTAAACCTCACCCTGGAGATCATCTACCTGCTGACTGGAGAGGTGAGGAGGATTCTGGGAGGTCACATGACATCACTCTTATCTCTATTAATAAAACACAGACCTGTCTGGAGAGGTGAGGAGGATTCTGGGAGATCACATGACATTACTATTATATCTATTATTCAAACACAGACCTGACCAGAGAGGTGAGGAGGATTCTGGGATTCTAACATGATATTCCTCTTGGTTCCTCAATACAGAATTTTCCTCTTGCAAAGTCAGGAGATCATATGACCATCACAGTGCCTCCGTGTGACCCCCTAAAACCTGAGAGGCACAACATGCAGAAGATTCTAGACGTTACCAAGAAGATCATGGAGCTGCTAACAGGAGAGGTGAGTGGTGCTGGGAATTCTGGGACATTATCCAGTAACAGACAAGGGATGTGTCTGGATGGTGACTGTATCATTGTGTGTGTCAGGTTCCTATAAGGTGTCAGGATGTCACTGTCTATTTCTCCATGGAGGAGTGGGAGTATTTAGAAGGACACAAGGATCTCTACAACGACGTCATGATGGACAATCAGCCGCCCCTCACATCACCGGGTAAGAGGAGACTTTATTGTAAAGGAAAGGGCATTACGAAGGGTCCACCTAGATCCCCCATCATCTGATAAACAGATAAACAATGTATTCAGTCAGTGTGTGTGTTTCCTACAGATGGATCCAGTAATGGGAACCCACCAGAGAGATGTCCCTGTGCTCTGCATTCTCTGGATTCCACACAGGAAGATCACACCATCCCTCACCATCATCAGGTAGATGAGGAACAATCACTGATAGTATCATTAGGATCTGTACATTATCTGCATTGTTACCATTGATGTCATTTTTATTATATATTCAGAGTGGAAACCTGAGAGATTCTAAAGTTGAGGGTAAAGCAGAAGAAGAGACGTATGTGAGGGATGATCAGCAGTCTATTGAGGAGGATGGAATAACGGGGACATTTATAGAGGAGGACACAAAAGAATACAAAGATCTGTACCAGGACATCATGAAGGAGTCATCCAGCTACAGAAGCCCACCAGAGAGATGTATCTGTCCTCTGTATTCTTGGAATTCCGCACAGGAAGATCACAACTACGCAAAATGTGATCAGGTAGATGAGGAACAATCACTGATAGTATCATTATGATCTGTACATTATCTGCATTGTTACAATTGATATAATTTTTATTATAAATTCAGAGTGGAAACCTGAGAGATTCTAAAATTGAGGTTAAAACAGAAGAAGAAGAGATGTATGTGAGGGATGATCAGCAGTCTATGGAGGAGGATGGAATAACGGTGACATTTATAGAGGAGGACACTCCTTCAGAGATCAGCACAGGTGGGTCATTAACACCAAATACATTCCTCCACCCATACTGCTCACTGATTGGTCCAGAGTAGGGCAATGATTGGGTGATATCAGCCTGTAATCCCCATCGTCACTTTCCTGAGCTGTGTTCCCCATTCTATATTCCTGTATTTCTCTCGGATAATCTTCCTTCTCTGTGCTGCAGACACAATTTACAGTGGGTACGGAAAGTATTCAGACCCCCTTAAATTTTTCACTCTTTGTTATATTGCAGCCATTTGCTAAAATCATTTAGGTTCATTCTTCTTCTTCATGAATGTACACATAGCACCCCATACTGACAGAAAAACACAGAATTGTTGACATTGTTGCAGATTTATTAAAAAAGAAAAACTGAAATATCACATGGTCCTAAGTATTCAGACCCTTTGCTCAGTATTTAGTAGAAGCCCCCTTTTGATCTAATACAGCCAGGAGTCTTTTTGGGAAAGATGCAACAAGTCTTTCACACCTGGATTTGGGGATCCTCTGCCATTCCTCCTTGCAGATCCTCTCCAGTTCTGTCAGGTTGGATGGTAAACGTTGGTGGACAGCCATTTTTAGGTCTCTCCAGAGATGCTCAATTGGGTTATAGTCAGGGCTCTGGCTGGGCCATTCAAGAACAGTCACGGAGTTGTGAAGCCACTCCTTCGTTATTTTAGCTGTGTGCTTAGGGTCATTGTCTTGTTGGAAGGTAAACCTTCGGCCCAGTCTGAGGTCCAGAGCACTCTGGAGAAGGTTTTTGTCCAGGATATCCCTGTACTTGGCCGCATTCATCTTTCCCTCGATTGCAACCAGTCATCCTGTCCCTGCAGCTGAAAAACACCCCCACAGCATGATGCTGCCACCACCATGCTTCACTGTTGGGACTGTATTGGACAGGTGATGAGCAGTGCCTGGTTTTCTCCACACATACCGCTTAGAATTAAGGCCAAAAAGTTCTATTTTGGTCTCATCAGACCAGAGAATCTTATTTCTCACCATCTTGGAGTCCTTCAGGTGTTTTTTTAGCAAACTCCATGCGGGCTTTCATGTGTCTTACACTGAGGAGAGGCTTCCGTCGGGCCACTCTGCCATAAAGCCCCAACTGGTGGAGGGCTGCAGTGATGGTTGACTTTCTACAACTTTCTCCCATCTTCTGACTGCATCTCTGGAGCTCAGCCACAGTGATCTTTGGGTTCTTCTTTACCTCTCTCACCAAGGCTCTTCTCCCCCGATAGCTCAGTTTGGCCGGACGGCCAGCTCTAGGAAGGGTTCTGGTCGTCCCACACGTCTTCCATTTGAGGATTATGGAGGCCACTGTGCTCTTAGGAACCTTAAGTGCAGCAGAAATCTTTTTGTAACCTTGGCCAGATCTGTGCCTTGCCACAATTCTGTCTCTGAGCTCTTCAGGCAGTTCCTTTGACCTCATGATTCTCATTTGCTCTGACATGCATTGTGTTCTGGAAGGTCTTATATAGACAGGTGTGTGGCTTTCCTAATCAAGTCCAATCAGTATAATCAAACACAGCTGGATATCAAATGAAGGTGTAGAACCATCTCAAGGATGATCAGAAGAAATGGAAAGCACCTGAGTTAAATATAGTGTCACAGCAAAGGGTCTGAATACTTAGGACCATGTGATATTTCAGTTTTTCTTTTTTAATAAATCTGCAACAATGTCAACAATTCTGTGTTTTTCTGTCAGTATGGGGTGCTATGTGTACATTCATGAGGAAGAAGAATGAACCTAAATGATTTTAGCAAATGGCTGCAATATAACAAAGAGTGAAAAATTTAAGGGGGTCTGAATACTTTCCGTACCCACTGTATGTATCTAGATTGGACTGGATTTTTATGGAGATTCTGGGGTTTAGCTGGAAGCAAAATGTGGATTTCTGCCATAAGTATTGGCGACCTAGGCACCTGGGGCATGTGCTTTTGGTTCTTCTGCCCCATGCCTGGGTCTAATAAGATCTCTGAAAGAACAATTCTCCCAGGGTTACTTGCTCTGTTGTCTGCTGGCTGTGCTGGATGGAGGGAAATGTCTGTATAGTCTCAGACCCAAGTCTGGAGCCATGGAGACACTGTAAGTACTAGGCAGAGGCCAGTGGCGCTCTGCCGTTTCGCCAGTGCTTCACCTGGGAGTAAGAGCTTCACTACATCAGCCTTTCACTGGGGAGAGGGGCCACCTGTCCCAGCTCCCTGGAGCTCCGGAGTTGTTGCCGGTGCTGGGCAATGCCAATGCCTCTACTTGGGACCCCGCATCATCCGCTCCGGCTAACTGTTGGGGAGGGAGGCCAGCTTCCTCCACTCCCAGACTGTGGGTCTGATGCTGTAGAGGGAGGACGACCACCTCCTCTCCCAGACTGTGGATCTGCCACTGGGAAGGGAGGAACTCCACCTCCTCTCCTCGTTCCTTGACCTGCCGCTGGGAAGATGGAATGGCTTTCTCCCCTTTCTTCATCTGGGAGTGGCGCTGGGGAGGGGGGATGATCACCTCCTCTCCCAGGTCCTTGAACTCCCGCTGAGATGAGCCAGTTACTTCATCTCCTGGACTCCCAGACTCCCGCTGTGGAACGAGGATGACTTCCTTTGCTCCTGAGTCCCTTCTCTAAATTGGGGAGGGAGACCACCTCCTCTCCCAGCCTGTGAATTTGCTGCTGGGGAGGGAGGACAACTAGCTCTTCTCCCGGACTGTGGATCTGCCACTGGGGAGGGAGGACGATCACCTTCTCTCCAGAAATGTGGGTTTGCTGTTAATGAGGGAGGATAACTACCTCCTCTCCCAGACTCTTGATCTGCTGCTGGGGAGGGAGGACGACCACCTTCTCTCCCTGGTCCTCTGGAACTGCTGCAGGTGTGGGGCAGAGGTCTTAGATTCTTTGTTCGGTTGCCAGTGCTTCAGGTAAATTTGCAGACGAGGGCGGACAGAGCTTGGCAGCACTCTGTCCTGTGGCCAGTGCTTTGGCTGGAGAAGATTGTTGTAACTCCACAGATGCTGTTGGGATGCACCCTGGCATGACATCCCTTGTCCCTGTTGGTGGTGTGGGAGAAAGGCTGGCTGCCTCTTCGCTCAGGAAAGCTGAAACTGCTGTTGGTGCTGGGCAGAGCTACGTGATGTTCTGCCCTGATGCCAGTTGTTCTGCTGGAGGCTCACTGGGTTGTTCCTCCTCAGCAGAAAAGTTTATTAAATCCCAGTCTCTGGAGTTGGTGGCAGGGAATAGAGGTTCGCTATTTCTTCTCCCCAGATCCCTGGAGCCATTGAAGGTGCAGTGCAGAGGTTGGCCATGCTCAGCCCCGATGCCAGTGCTTCTGATGGGGACCTCCCATCCTCTGCTCTGGCTAACTGTTGCGGAGGCAGGATGGTTTCCTCCACTCCCAGACTGTGGGTTTGCAACTGAGGAGGGAGGACGACCACCTCCTCTCCCAGACTGTGGATCTGTCGCTTGCGAGATAAGCCGGCTGCTCTATCTCCCATTCCCTCTTCTGGCTGCAGGTCAGATGCATTCCTCCATCCTGGCTTATCCTGCACAGAAACAGGTTCATCAAAGTGAGTTAGCACTTGCTGCATCCTCCATAGAAGCTCCGCTTCCATAGTTGCGGGTGGAGTTGAGCAAAGCACACTGTTGTTCTGCCCCATTGCCTACACTTCAGCTGGGATTTCAGAGCTGTCGGCGGGTACTTCCCGATAGTCCCAGGCAAAGGGAGCCCAGCCCTGCTGTTGGGCAGAGTCCTGTAGCCGTCTGTAGGCTATCTCCAGTTCCCATTCCTGAATGGCTAGAAACTCCATATCTCCTTGTGCCCAGTACACTTCTGAGATGTTCAACACCTGGTCTCTGTACACCATGATTACATCCAAAGTCAGGGTCCCCTGGCAGCCTCCTGTACAACAACGCCAAGCCACTGTAGCCAAAGCCTTCTGTCGGGCTGTTGTTCACTGTCCAAGGGCACACGTGGTCTTAATGCCACCTGAGGGCTTTGTAGCTACCGTCCAGCTGCATCTCTGCCTGAACCAGCCTGCTTAACTCAGCTGTGTACTCCTTGTGCAGTTGTTCCCCCAATAGCAGCACTCACACTTTGTTTTGCAACCAGTATCTTTCCTGGATGGAGGGGAGAATTTTTCACTGGCTGCGCTGCTGTCGGTCCAGCTCTTCTTTCCAGAGTTTCCAGCCCACTGAGTCATACCATCCCAGTAGGATCTGCATTGGCACTGGTCCTCTGTGCTGCACCCGCATCTCCTACAACTTCCTTAGGAATTCCTCTTCCATGGCGGCTGGTATCTGTACCTCTTCTTTTCTGCTAACCGTACCTCAGATCCTGGTGGTGGTTTGAATGTCCCAGACTGCAGTATCCCACTGCTGCCACCAAATGTGACAGACCATCCAGCACACAGCTTGGGTGCTTCCATCAGTATACAGCCTTCTCCAGTCGGGAACCAGGAACTGGGTATTATAGCTGAGCACCCAAGAACTAGACGACACTTGCTTAGGTGCAAACTGGAACTCCCCTTATTAATACTTAGACACAAACACAAGCAAACAGGACATTCTTCTCTTGGGGATATTAGCATGACAATGCAAACTGTAAACAGTAATGAACAGCAAACATAAACAATAAAGTAATTAAAACCATAAGCTAATTAAAAATTAGTCTCCTAGACAAACCTAGGTAACTTAGTGCACACCCAGACCTTTCGGCACCAGTCTAAAGCCCAGATAACACAAAGTGCATCACACATGCTGTCTTCAGGTGTTTGGCTTTGTGTAATATGTCCACTAGAAAAGTCATCATACTACAATCATACAATGTTCCAGCAGGCTGAGAAAGTGGAATTAATTTATCTTCATAGATTTCCTGAGGGATATTGTTGATAGATATTTCTGTCCCAAGTGGAGGGGCTTCTCAAACTGTGCAGGAGGGCCACCATATTTCCTCTTACCATTAACCGGTACAAGATTAATATTACACCTTTCCATCCACTCCAAAAGGAAAGCTTTTTTGTCCTTATTCAGAGAAATAATTCAAGCCTCGTTCTCTGCATTCATCATGTTGTTGTCCATTATTTGAGAATGATCTGCTCTCTCCATGGATTTAGAGGCTGAACTGAGCTGTTTTCCATGCTCTGACCAGGAGAAGCTGACAAAATCCCCAGTCTCATCCATGGGCCATAATCCGTGGGTAGACAGCCCCAAGTCCCCTCCAAAACATCTGTCCCAGTTTGGTTTGTCACAGTGGTCTTCTGGATAAGTCCAGTCTTCATCTTGGTTGTTCACCCCCCCCCCCCCCATCCTCACTCTCTGACCTCTGGTGGAGCTCAGCCCCGCTGTTATTCATGACTAACTAATGGACTAAATACAAAAGTGCAGTACTTCTTGTTTTGGGAAGATGGCAATAAAAGATAGTGGGGGTGGGGGCACTCGTCCTTTAATCTCCTCATCTCTGTCATTCCTATAAAAGACGGTTCTCGTTGTTTCCTCACTCTCTGACTAAGGTCAATAAATAAAAAAATTAACTGGTAGGAGATCAGAGGACCCATTTACTAGTTACCTTGAGGGTGGAATTGTAAGATCCTCAGAGACTAAGCTGCCTGATGTGGGCAGAGTCCTGGTTTAGGGTACTCAATCTGCTCATGTCTAGTAATAATCTTTTTATTTCTATTTTAGTAGATGAACGGGAGATTAGGAAAACCTCAGAGGATTGTCTCACTTTGTCTCCAGACTGTAAAGTAGAAGATGAGGACATCACTCAGTATAGTCCAGGAGAAAATCTGGCTACCTCAAATGTCCATCCGGCACCACACAGTGTAGATGGACCATCGTATTCCTTTTATCCTGAGGCACCTCAGACTGTGAGGGGTGGTGCCATCCTGCCAACAGATAAGAGGTTTTCCTGTACTGAGTGTGGGAAGGGATTCCATTATCAATCTGATCTTAATGAGCATATGAGATCTCACACAGGGGAGAAGCCACATTCCTGTTCTGAGTGCGGGAAATGTTTTTCACATAAGTCATCTCTTTCCACACATCAGAGATTGCATACAGGGGAAAAACATTATTCCTGTCCTGAATGTGGGAAATGTTTTTCACAGAAATGCAATCTTGTCACACATCAAAGGTCTCACACAGGTGAGAAGCCGTATTCCTGTTCTGAGTGCGTGAAATGTTTTGTACAAAAGTCAGAACTTGTCAAACATCGGAGGTCTCACACAGGGGAAAGGCCATATTCCTGTACTGAGTGTGGGATATGTTTTTCAGATAAGTCCAATCTTTGCAAACATCAGAGACTACACATGAGCGAAAGACCATATTCCTGTCCTGAGTGCGGAAAATGTTTTGCACGAAAATCAGAACTTGTCATACATGAAAGGTCTCACACGGGGGAAAAACCGTTTTCCTGTTCTGAGTGCGGAAAATGTTTTTCACAAAAGCCAAATCTTTACACACATCAGAGATTGCACACGGGAGAGAAGCCGTATTCCTGTCCTGAGTGCAGGAAATGTTTTTCACAGAAGTCCAGTCTTTACAAGCATCAGAGATCTCACACGGGGGAGAAGCCGTATTCCTGTCCTGAGTGCGGGAAATGTTTTTCAGATAAGACCAATTTTTACAAACATAAGAGATCTCACACGGGGAAGAAGCCACTTTCCTGTCATGAGTGAGGGAACTGTTACTCACTGAAGTCCTGTCTTTCTGTACATCAGGGATCCCACACAACCTTCGAGGTTTATTAGTGCCTTGAGTGCGGGAAATGTCCTCTATATGGATGTTGCTGGACATCACAGCTCTCATGTGGGGAAGAAGCACACCCTGAAAGATATAGCATTTACAATTCACGGTATATATATTCAAATTTTTTTTTTTTTATATACTAGTAAAAGCGGCTTGTAGCAGGACTGTGATAATGTGGAGACAGTCTGACACTGACACTTTGTGGGCACTGACTAACTGTCACTGACATCGCCAGTGACACTAATACAGTGATCAGTGCTAATAAAATGCACTGTTTTACGGTACTAATGATACTAGGTAGGAAGGGGTTAACATCTAGGGGCAGTCAAAGGGTTAACTCTGTGTGCTGTTTTTATTAAGGGATGTGATAGATTTTATTTTCCTGCTTTGCAGAGTGGCAAAAAAATGTCACATCTCTGCTGTCAGTAGAGAGATCTGTGTTGTTTTACAAACACAACTCTCTGATATCATCCACTCCTCCGATCGGCAGGTTACGGTCATGATACATTGGCCGGGACCCCCTGATTGGCATCTAAGGGAGCCAGTGAGAGTGCAGCTGGGTGGGAGGGCAGCCACGCTTGCACCACCCAGAAATAAATGATCACATATTTATACATGATTCTGCACAGCCAGCCCACACTGTAGCAGTAAAACTACAGTGCGCAATTGGCAAGCGGTTAAAAACAGAAAGTCTTGTATCTAGCCATTAGATGGCGCTGAATATTTTACAAATTACCACCAATGAGTGGATAATTTAGTATTTTATAGGGATGCACCGAGACCAGTTTTTTGGGACTGAGTACGAGTACTGATACTTTTTCTCAAGTACTCGCCAATGCCAGTTACCGATATCTATTTTTAGAATAACTGGCATTCTTTTGCTTACATTTCAGCTGTCAGTGGGAAATCCCGCTGACAGCTAGCCAGCATTCTTTTTTTTTTTTTACATTTCAGCTATCGGCAGGGAACCGAGTCTTAAGGTTTTTGAAGCAAATACTTGTGCAAATGCTTAGTATCGGCATCGGTATCGATGCAACACTAGTGCACTGGTCCAAATCCTTTGGCGGAGGAGGGGATTATGGAGTGGGGTTATTTTATTATTTTCAGGGGTTGGGCTTGACCCCTTAGTTCCCGTCAAGGGAATGCTTAAGGTGTCAGCATACCAAGACATTTTGGACAACTTCATGCTCCCAACTTTGTGGAAACAATTTGAGATGGCCCCTTCCTGTTCAACCATGACTGCGCTCCAGTGCACAAAACAAGATCTATAAAGACATGGAAGAGCGAGTTTTGGGGTGGAGGAACTTGACTGGCCCGCACAGAGTCCTGACCTCAACCTAATAGTACACCTTTGGGATGAAGTAGAGCGGAGACTGCGAGCCAGGCCTTCTCTCCAACATCAGTGTCTGACCTCACAAATGAGCTTCTGGAAAAATGGTCAAACATTCCCATAGACCAGCGTTTCTCAACCTTTTCAACACAGAGGAACCCTTGAAATAACTTTCCGGTCTCAGGGAACCCCTGCTAAGTTACTATAGCTACAACTCATGATGCATTAGTGTGACAGTCAGTGGGAAGAATGCTCCTTACATATGTGGTCATTGGGAAGAATTCCCCCCTTACAGATAGCTAAAAACATCAATGGTGTCAGTTGGAACTTATCCGAGAGGCAGAAATTGCTCATTGTTCAAGGGACCCCTAGCAACATCTGGAGGAACCCTAGTTTAGAAACTCTGCCATAGACACACTCCTAAACCTTGTGGACAGCCTTCCCAGAAGAGTTGAAGCTGTTATAGCTGCAAAGGGTGGGCCAACTCAATATTGAACCCTACGGACTAAGACTGGGATGCCAGTAAAGTTCATATGTGCACGTAAAGGCAGGTGTCCCAATACTTTTGACAATATAGTGTACCTTCTGGATTGAACTTTTCTCTCCAATAAAGAATTTTTTTTAAAAAAAAGGTGTGTTCCAGTGCAATGACAACAAATGGTACCCAAAAATGGCTCATCGATGATGCTCCAAAAGCCCCTAAAGGTCATCAGCTTAGAGTAAAAGTGGAGTTCCACCCAAAAGTGGAACTTCTGCTGAAAGTGCTCCTGACCCCCTGACATGCCACATTTTGGTATGTCATTTTTTTTTTTTTGGGGGGGGGGGTACCTAGCTTTGGCAGACCCCGAGCGGAGCCATCCAAGGAGTAAAGTCTTGCATGTCTGCCCTGATGATTCAGGAACAAATGTCCAGCATCTTGAACGACTCACACTCTAAATTTCTCAAAATTTGGGGACCATGGATTTCCTATGAGTTCCCCTCGCTCCAGATGGTCTTGTGCCGGCCTCCTCTGACTGTTCCCAGCTGTGTCCCTGAGTCCGAACTCACCCCTTCTCTGTTTTCTCTCCTCTTCTGAAGCTATAACTTCTTCCAGTTCTCCAGGCAACATATTCGTACACCATGGGTTATAGGCATGTACCGTCAGGTGATTGGACACTGGTAAACTTTTGAGGACATGCCTCCCTTGGGGAACTTCTTCGATAACCCTACATCACTCAGTGAGCCCTCCATTTAATGCTAGTGTTTGAAGGCGATGGACCTCCTCTAATTCCCAGGTCAATCAGTTTCCCAGTTTGTTTGTTTTTTATTCTATTTGAATTCTTCTGTTTTAATATGTTTATTGGTTTTCAAGGAGACCATAGAATTCGATACAGCACAAATATGCCCACGTAGGGGCTACCAATGTTCAGGTAATACAGGAAGAATAAATTGTAACATAGATCTAAAGTTTATACATCATTGTAAACCTTTGTACCGTAGAGATAATAACAGTAAACGATTAATGTATTGGGGCAAAAAAAAAAAAAAACAGGATAGAGGGGGAATTCTCCTGAGGGCAAGGTAATGCAGAAAATCGCACACCTTTTCCCAATCTCAAGGGTAGTTGACTCTGGAACCAGCCCCATAAATTTCCTGAAAATATAAAGAAGGGGAGATAGAGAAGGGATCTAGGGAGCCAGCAAGAGAAAACTGGAAGAGGTTATAGCTTCAGAAGAGGGAGAGAAAAGAGAGAAGGGGGTGAGTTCGGACTCGGGGACGCTGCCGGGAACAGTTAGAGGAGGCCCGCACAAGCCGTCTGGAATGAGGGGAACTCCATGGTCCCCAAGTTTTGAGTGTGAGTCGTTCACGATGCTGGACATTTGTTCCTGAATCATCAGGGCGGACATGCAAGACTTTACTCCTTGGAAGGCTACGCTCGTGGTCTTCCAGGCCTGGGCTATGATCTGCTTGGCTGAGAAAGATAGGTAGGTGGCCAACTTCTGTTGGGATGCAAACAGCTCAGGGATCAGACATTGTAAGAGGGCTAGTTTTGCATCTCAACGAATTGTGATATGAAAAAGGCAATGGAGCAAGCCAAGGACCCTGGACCAAAACCCCACCAGTCTCGGACAGGACCACCAGGTATGCAGAACGTCCCCTCTTTGCCCGCATCTGCGAAAGCACCTATCATCACTCTCTGGGTAAGCATAGGATATTCATGAGGGGACCCAGTACCACCTAAATAAAACCTTGTATGCGGCTTCCAGTGTATTTGTATTGAAAGAGCATTTTGCTACTATCTTCCAGGCCTTTCTCCAGTCTTCCCTGTCTATTGGGGACTGGAGGGTCCGCTCCCATTGTAACATATAGGAGAGGGATGCCGATGATGTACGTCCGTTTAGGGAGGCGTATATGGATGAGATGAGACCCGGGGCTCCTGGGGCATATTTGCATGCATGTTCAAAGAAGGTCTTGTGGTAAGGATATGTGGAGGTACGGTGTAGAGCTGTGATCCAGTGGTTCAATTGGAGATAGCGGAAATATTTGAATTTTTCAATGAACACCTCACTGTCTTCTCATTACACCTATACAGAAGCAGTGTATCCAAATAAGTGCAAACTTGGTAAAACTTTGGGAGCCGTACCCCGACCCCACACTGCAAAGATGGCCTGTAATGTTGCTTCGGACACTGGATCCTGCCAGGGACGCTGACATTCATTGGCACAACTTGTTGAGTTTGCCGCATGGTGCTATACAGGTCCAGGCCCATGGTCCATGGCTATGGAACCCAGTCCCACTGTGACAGGAGAAGCTTGGACTTTATGTAAACTCCAGCATCTTGGACAGGTAAGACAGGGTTACCCTGTACATCTGACTATTATTGTATAAATGGAGCTATGTTTGGAATGTGGAACTTCAATTTTGGTGCTAAAATTCAACCACTCAGAACTCATTCTCGGGTGCATGACCAGGTGTTACATCAGTCACACATTTTAAGAATACCTCCCAATTTTTGAGATGGGAACAAGGGACACCTATTAGCAAAATTATGTAGACATAGGACACACCCCCTGCCGCGACCCCCTTAAAGGAGAATTATACAAAAAAAGCATAGTTAAACCCACAAGTGCTTTTTTTTTTACTACTACTATTCCTTTATACTGGCTTTAGAAATGTACAAAATCAGCAATTTAGAAATTAAATGAAAGTTTTGGCACTGGAACACACTTTTTGAAAGATAAAAAGTGCATTTTATATACAAATATATACAGTAGATCAGACCAAAATGAGGCAGAAAGAGGGACAGAGAGACTTTGTTCCAAATCAGGGGCAGTCCCTCAAAATCAGGGACAGTTTGGAGCTATGCTTTAAGGCCACTTCAGCTTGTTGTCCCTATAAGATGTTCAGATGTTTCCTGCCACCCTTTCAACACTAGGATTTGTTGTAGGACAGTGTACACCTGGGTTACCCCATACTCCTTCCATACACACTTACCCTATCTCCCTCACCCTACTCCATGATGAGTGCTTCACAAAGGAATACCATCACTTATACTTGTACAATACTTGTAGCTATGGTAATGACCAGGCGAAAGGGAGTCAATTCTAAATCAAAAACAAACATATGCTCTGCTTAAGCTCTACTTAACACACAGAGTGACAATGCATCTCTCTCACCAGAGCAGGACCCGATTTTAACACCAATGTTCGTATTCGCGTCTAGTTCTATCTTAGGAACTCAACATGTGGCCTACCTGAGAAAAGCAGAGTTTTTTGTCACTGTGACGAACGCCCATTTTCTGGGACGCTCGCCACGGGCTACTGGAGGTGTGTGTGGAGGCCAGACTCCTGCCCACGGAATATGGGCCCTGGCTTGTAGGGGAGTGCACCTCTATGTGGGGGTATATGCTGGAGGACCAATGTAGTAGTGTTACTTTGGACTCAAATCCATGTCACCCCAAGATATAGACTCTGAGACTAAGATCAATGTTACAGGCCTAAAGCTGCCTGTTACAGCAGAGGACTTCTCCACATGTGTATTGACACTATAAGAAGGTGTTTTGAAAATGAAAACGGGCAGTCTGCGAGCCTACGTCTTCTGCTTTCATCTGTTAGAGGTGGTTTTGTATTTACACTTCTAGGAACACGTATTCGGCTTTGTTTTGGGGGCTTGTTGTTTGTTGAGCTAATTATGATAATGTTGCAGTCTCATTCACCTATTGTCTCTTTCCAGATGGCCAAGGTATGTTAACTATGTTCTGTATACAATTACAATTACATTTGCATATGATAATTAAATCAAGCACATGAGACTATATATTGGAAGTGAGTTGTTGAATAAAGTGTCTTTTGTTTTACCCTTCATCGAGCTTAGGCTGATGAATTGAGGGGGCCAGGTCACTGCATTACGTGAGATTCTGGAGACCTAAGACAGAAATACTCGGTCCACGTATTGGGGATCTGTTACACTGGTGGGAGGCGGTGGGATTCTTCTCTGAATAGATCCCAAACCAGGAATGCAGTGAGGAGCCCAGCAGCATCTTGGTCTAAGGAGGAACTCAGGAGATGGAGCGAGCTAGCCCTCGGGCAGTGTCCCCATATGAGGTGGAGTTCCATCGGAGACTACAAGACATACTGGCAAAGGAACAGGGCCATATGTCAGCCAAGGACAAGGGGAACTGGAGAAAATATGTATTGCAAGAACTCTGGCAGAAGTCCATGGAGGTAGCACAGCTTCGGCGGAAAGAGAAGCTTCCAAGTACAGCGCAACGCTGGCAGGAACAAGTGAGCCAACGGATGTTTATCCTGGGAGAACAACTGTTGACACAGTGGGAAAGGCACCTTGAGTGCCTGGTCCAGAGAGAAATTATGCTGGACGACCCGTACTGGGCACTATGGTGGTACGCAATCCAACGAGACCCTTGGTTGGCAGAAGGCATTCAACCAGAGGGGGGGGGCTATGATGGCCCAGGCCTGTTGTGGAAGGCCATGGAGAAGGATGATGATTTTGGCAGTCCTGCGATGTCGCGGTTCTGGGCTATTTAATATTACCAGAGAAGGATGCTACCAGTTCAGTTGTTGTTGGAGCTGAGACTAGACCTCGTCTACCTGGTTATCATCGAGTGGGGGTTGGAACAGGACTACCAACACCTCCTAGACTTTGTCTAGCAGCAGCTAACAGCACTGGAGGGTGGAGATGGTCGTGCCCACTACCCAGGACCAGCCAGCATTAGCGGGAGAGGCGATTGTAGGTCCCTCATCCCACCAGCAGCCAACAGCACTGGGGGTGGAGATGGTAATGCCCACTACCCAGGACCAGCCAGCATTAGCGGGAGAGGCGATAGTAGGTCCTCGTCCCTCCAGCAGCCAACAACACTGGGGGTGGAGATCGTCATGCCCACTACCCAGCACCAGCCAGCGTTACCAGGAGAGACAATTGTAGGTCCCTGGTCCCAGCAGCAGCCAACATCACTGGGGGTGGAGACGGTCGTGCCCACTACCCAGGACCAGCCAGCATTAGCGGGAGGTGATTGTAGGTCCCTTGTCCCAGCAGCTGAGTGCCTACCCAGCGTAAAAGCTGGCAGCCGGGCAGAACCCCACTGGTATCTGCCCACCAGTCCATGCAGCTTTTGACATGGAAGGGGTGGATGGGGCCGTGGCCTCCACCCCTGGATTACAGAGATTCTGGGCAATCGGCCCAGATCCCAAACCCCCTAGTATGGGGGCCTGTGCCACCCTGATTTTGCCCCTCCAGCAACAATGGAATGCCTCTGGAGTGGATTATAGCTGGTGCCCTGCCCAGGAAGACCCCGGATATTTTAATTGGGACGTAAGGTAGGAGGCCTTCTGGAGCATGGCACAGTCTGGCAAAAGACACCAGACTAACACAGACCCAAACCAGTTGGAGGTCTGGTTAGTCTACCCAGGAGGAGGGAGATATGTGACGAACGCCCATTTGCTGGGACGCTCGCCACGGGCTACTGGAGGTGTGTGGAGGCCAGACTCCTGCCCGCGGACTATGGGCCCTTGCTTGTAGGGGAGTGCACCTCTGTGTGGGGTATATGCTAAAGGACCATGGGAGTAGTGTTACTTTGGACTCAAATCCATGTCACCCCAAGATACAGACTCTGAGACTAAGATCAATATTACAGGCCTAAAGCTGCCTGTTACAGCAGAGGACTTCTCCACACAATGAGAGACCAAAGAGATGCTAACGACGTCAAACTCAGCTATTATCTACTGTGGGGATGTGTATTGACACTATAATAAGGTGTTTTGAAAACAAAGACGGGCAGTCTGCCAGCCTACGTCTTCTGCTTTCATCTGTTTAAAGGTGGTTTTGTATTTACACTTCTAGGAATACGTATTTGGCTTTGTTTTGGGGGCTTGTTGTTTGTTGAGTTAATTATGATAATTTTGCAGTCTCATTCACCTATTGTCTTGTTCCAGATGGCCAAGGTATGTTAACTATGTTCTGTATACAATTACATTTGCATATGATAATGAAATCAAACACATGAGACTGTATATATTGGAAGTTAGTTGTTGAATAAAGTGTCTTTTGTTTTACCCTTCATCGAGCTAAGGCTGATGTTTGGGGGGAATTGAGGGCCCAGGTCACTGCATCAAGTGAGATTCTGGAGACCTAAGACAGAAATACTTGGTCCAAGTATTGGGGATCTGTTACAGTCACCATTCCTTGGACAGATGAATACAGAAATCTTTGTCCAGAGCTATAAAATGCCCCACCTCTTCTCTCACTCCAGTTTCTCAACCGGGATATGATCCCGATATGCGGGTCCTAGAGGATACAGAGACAGAAGGGAATTAAGAGGATATGGATGCAGTACTGGAGGAAGATTTGGAGGATTTCTCTCCCCCACATTGTCACTATGTTGAAGGCACTTCACACAACATCAACATGCTTGCTAACATTAAAAAACTCATTGCCTCTGTCCACAAAAGCCTTGGCATTATGTCACTTGACTCGCCTATATCGCACCATCACCCTTTAGGCAGAAAGAGAACTGCAAAGACTTACAGAACATTTTCTGTTCATGAAGATTGGTTACCAATGCACAGCTGTACCATATTCTGTGTGCAACGGTTTTAGTAAACCCCCTCCCCTTAAGTCTATGGATTTTAATGGTAATCCTTACGTTAAAGAAAAACAAAATTGTGCGTTCCCCCCAGAAATCCATAACAGACCCTTAATCTGAGTATACAGCCTGGCTGGCCAGGAGAGGAGAGGGGAGGTGAGTGTGCAATCAAATTTAGCAGTGATGGTAATAGGTTCAACTCAGCTGAATAAATATTAAGTTTCTCTGAATCCTCAAATAATCACAATTCAGTCTGATCCTCTGTTGAGAAACAACATGGAGCCCGTTCCTAATGGTCTGTGTAGTGGCCCCTTTCATTAGTGCCTAATAGGAGCAAGACCCCCTTATATCAGTGATCAGTACAGTGGTCCCATAAATAGGTGACCAATGGGAGAAAAAATACCCCTTATTTCAGTGGTCAGTGTATGGATCCCTCACATTGGTGACCAATGGGAGAAGGACCTCCATTTATCAGTGGTCAGTGTAGTGGTCCCTTACATTAGTGACCAATGGGAGCAGGACCCCCTTATACTAGTGGTCCCATAGATAGGTGATCAATGGGGGAATATACCACTTATATCAGAGATAATTGTAGTGGTCCCTTATATTGGTGACCAATGGGAGAAGGACCCCTTTATATCAGTGGTCAGTGTAGCAGACCCTTATATTGGGGACCAATGGGAGAAAGATCCCCTTATATCAGTGGTCCCTTACATTGGTGACCAATAGGAGAAGGACTCCCTTATATTAGTGGTCAGTGTAGTGGTCCCTTACATTTGTGACCAATGGGAGAATGACCACATTATATCAGTGACCAGTGGAAGAAGGACATACTTACATCATCAGCAGTGGGAAGACTGCCAGTGTACAGTTGCCACCTTTAAAACTGAACATATATTAATTACACAGGTTCTGAAGCTAGCTTAACCACATCCCGCCCGCCCTATAGCAAATTGACGGCGGGATTGTGGTTGTATTATCCTGACCGGGCGTCCTATGACGGCGGCAGGATAATACAGCTCTGCGCGCCCCTGACGTAGGCTCTTTACCATGTGACCAGCCGTGTCCAATCATGGCTGGTCACATAGAGAACAGGAAGAGCCGTTGATCGGCTTTCCTTAGTTCGTGCCTGACAGGCACGAGTAAAGGAGCGCCGATCGGCGGCTCCCCAGACGGGGGGGGGGTCGGCACTGGTAATCAGATCATTGATTACCAGTGCAGACCCTCGGGGGGGGGGTGCCACTAGAACCACCAGGGATGCCCACTCATGACCCCAGGGACGCCCACCTATGACCCCAGGGATGCCCACTATGGCCACCAGGGATGGCAATCAGGGCTCAGGGAGCCCCCCATTGCCCTCCCCATCAGTGCTGCCCGCCAGTGCCCTCCCTATCAGTGCTGCCCACCAGTGCCCATCATTGCCATCTATCAGTGTCGCCCACCAGTGCCCATTATTGCCCACCAGTGCCGCCTATCAGTGCCCATCAGTGCCGCGCGTCAGTGCTGATTATCAGTGCCCACCAGTGCCGCCTATCAGTGCCCATTAGTGCCCATCAGTGCCACCTATCAGTGCCCATCAATGCCGCCTATCAATGCCCAGCAGTGCCGCCTATCAGTGCCCACCAATGCTGCATATCAGTGCTACCTATCAGTGCCGCCTATCAGTGCCACCCCATCAGTGCCTCCTCATCAGTGCCTGTCAGTGCAGTCTCATCAGTGCAGGAAAAAACTTATTTATTTACAAAATTGTATAACATAAACAAAAAAACTTTTTTTTTTTTTTTCAAACTTTTCGGTCTTTTTTTATTTGTTTAGCAAAAAGGAAAAAACCCAGAGGTAATCAAATACCACCAAAAGAAAGCTCTATTTGTGGGGGGAAAATGACATAAATCTGGTGTAGGTACAGTGTTGCATGACCGCGTAATTGTCATTCAAAATGCAACAGCGCTAAAAGGGGAAAATTGGCCTGGGCAGGAAGGGGGTGAAAGTGCCCGGTATTGAACATAAGGTGACCAGGTTTTTAAAATGAAATCCGGGGACATATTCTTTTGGCAAATGGTAAACTATTTTATAAGCATATTTTCTTGAAATGATATCTGCAGTGTATGTGGGATGTGTTTATGGAATGATTGTATGATATATATGTTATTTCTCACATTTCCTCCATGAGAAAAAAAAATAAAAAATATTCTTCTTAGAATTTTTTTGGGATATGACTACCAAATGTTAAGAAGATAAGATAGAGAAAAAACTTGGAGGGGGGGATGGGGCGGCAAAATTCAAATCCAATCCGGGCAGGGGCGATGGTGTCACCCTCTCTGCAAAAGGTAAGAAATACTGCAGAGCTGCAATGTGCAAATAGTGGTGAAGCCCATATATGCCATATAAAATCATAATAATAAAATGTAAAATATGTACATCAATTGTACATTTTATTAGGATTATATATATATTTGCATATTGCAGCTCTGCGATATTTCTTACCTTTTGCAGAGAGGGTGACACCATCACGACTATATTGCAATACATTGGTTGATATGCACTGGATATTCATGTAAAGGTGTTACCATTGCACTTATAAGTCCATTTGTAGAATATTATAGATGAAGTGTAGGGCAGTGCTGCATTTTTGGCTTTTTATTGTTGCACGTTAGATGAGGGAACCAGCTAACTAGATTCTCTTATTGCTTGTGAGATTTTTTTAGTTGCATGGTAGTTGTTTTACTTGATTTGTTATGTCCTCTGTGGGCTGGTAACCATTGGCCCTGCATATTGGTGGTCAGTGTGCTCCCTGTATGCTGGCGGTCAGTGTGACCCCTGTATGCTGATGGTCAGTGTACCCCCTGCATGCTGGCGGTGAGTGTGACCCCTGTATGCTGGCGGTCAGTGTGACCCCTGTATGCTGGCGGTGAGTGTGTCCCCTGTATGCTGATGGTCAGTGTACCCCCTGCATGCTGGCGGTGAGTGTGACCCCTGTATGCTGGCGGTCAGTGTGCCCCCTGTATGCTGGTTGTCAGTGTGCCCCCTGTATGCTAGCGGTCAGTGTAACCCTGTATGCTGGTGGTCAGTGTACCCCCCTGTATGCTGGTGGTCAGTGTGCCCCCTGTATGCTGGTGGTAAGTAGTGTGCCCCCTGTATGCTGGTGGTCAGTGTGTCCCCTGTATGCTTGGCGGTCAGTGTGCCCCCTGTATGCTGGTGGTCAGTGTGTCCCCTGTATGCTGGCGGTCAGTGTGCCCCCTGTATGCTGGTGGTCAGTGTGCCCCCTGTATGCTGGAGGTCAGTGTGTCCCCTGTATGCTTGGCGGTCAGTGTGCCCCCTGTATGCTGGTTGTCAGTGTGCCCCTATATGCTGGTGGTCAGTGTACCCCCTGTATGCTAGCGGTCAGTGTAACCCTGTATGCTGGTGGTCAGTGTACCCCCCTGTATGCTGGTGGTCAGTGTGCCCCCTGTATGCTGGTGGTAAGTAGTGTGCCCCCTGTATGCTGGTGGTCAGTGTGCCCCCTGTATGCTGGAGGTCAGTGTGTCCCCTGTATGCTTGGCGGTCAGTGTGCCCCCTGTATGCTGGTTGTCAGTGTAACCCTGTATGCTGGTGGTCAGTGTGCCCCCTATATGCTGGTGGTCAGTGTACCCCCTGTATGCTAGCGGTCAGTGTAACCCTGTATGCTGGTGGTCAGTGTGCCCCCTGTATACTGGTGGTAAGTAGTGTGCCCCCTGTATGCTGGTGGTCAGTGTGCCCCCTGTATGCTGGAGGTCAGTGTGCCCCCTGTATGCTGGTGGTCAGTGTGCCCCTGTATGCTGGTGGTCAGTGTGCCCCCTGTATGCTGGAGGTCAGTGTGCCCCCTGTATGCTGGTGGTCAGTGTTCCCCCTGTATGCTGGAGGTCAGTGTTCCCCCTGTATGCTGGAGGTCAGTGTTCCCCCTGTATGCTGGAGGTCAGTGTTCCCCCTGTATGCTGGAGGTCAGTGTTCCCCCTGTATGCTGGTGGTCAGTGTTCCCCCTGTATGCTGGAGGTCAGTGTTCCCCCTGTATGCTGGAGGTCAGTGTGCCCCCTGTATGCTGTTGGTCAGTGTGTTTTTTGTGTGTGTATGTATTTTCAGTATATGTGTGAATATTTTTTTCTGTGTGTGGGTGTGTCTGTGTAATGTCACTCACACGCAGCCTATATAAAACATATACACCTCACATCACTCACACACCACAGACACACTACAGGAGATGATCAGAGACTGCAGACATAGTACAGGAGATGGTCAGAGATTACAGACATATTACAGGAGATGATCAGAGACTACAGACATATTACAGGAGATAGTCAGAGACTGCAGACACATTACAGGACATGGTCAGAGACTGCAGACACGATACATGAGATGGTCAGTGATTGCAGACATGATACAGGAGATGGTTAGAGACTGCAGATATGATACAGGAGATGATGGTCAGAGACTGCAGATATGATACAGGAGATGGTCAGATACTGCAGATATTACACAGGAGATGGTCAAAGAGTGCAGACATGGTACAGGAGATGGTCAGAGACTGCAGACACATTACAGGACATGGTCAGATACTGCAGACACGATACATGAGATGGTCACAGGTGCATATGGGCGTCGGTCTCCTGCTGTCACTGTCATTACTGCTATTACAGGAGACCCACCTTCACTTTATAAAGGATAAGGAACCTCCCAATCCCCTTTTCTTTTTTTTTTTTGATTGAGATTGCACACAGGGGAAAAACCATATCCTTGTTCTGAGTGCGGAAAATGCTTTGTACAAAAATCCAGACTTGTCAGACACCAGAGGTCTCACACGGGGGAGAAGCCGTTTTTCTGTCCTAAGTGTGGAAAATGTTTTTCAGATATGTACAGTCTTTATACCCATCAGAGATTGCACACAGGGGAGAAGCCATATTCCTGTCCTGAGTACAGGAAATGTTATTCAAAGAAGTCAAATCTTTCCAACCATCAGAAATTGCACACAGGTGAGAAGCCGTATTCTTGTTCTGAGTGTGGAAAATGTTTTTCAGACAAGTCCTCTTTTTCTACACATCAGAGATTGCACACAGGTGAGAAGCTGCATTCCTGTTCTGAGTGTGGGAAATGTTTTGTGCATAAATCATACCTTGTTGCACATCAGAGGTCTCACACAGGGGAAAAGCTGTTTTCCTGTTCTGAGTGCGGGAAATGTTTTACAGAAAAGTCCACTCTTTACACTCATCAGAGATTGCACATGGGTGAAAAGCCACATTCCTGTCCTCGGTGCGGGAAATGTTTTTCAACTAAGTCCCATCTTGTCACACATGAAAAGTCCCATGCGGGGGAAAAGCCACATTCCTGTCCTGAGTGCGGGAAATATTTTTCATTGAAGTCCAGTCTTTACAGACATCCAGTGGCGGCCCACCCATAGAGGGCGCAGGGGCGCCGCCCCCCCAAACAAAGCAGAAAAAAAAATATTAAATAAAAAAATAAAAAAAAAAGTCAAGTTTTCGCCCACTAGGGGCGCCAGACTGTGTGCTGGGTATGGGGGGGGGGGGGTTTGACCCCCCCCCCTCGCCCGGCAGAGGCGCCAATTGGCGCTCTTCTGGGGGTGTGTCAGGGCGCAGAGCAATGCACCCCGACACACCCCACTTTAACGATGTCCGGGCTGTGATTGGTCCAGAGTCCAGCCTGGACCAATCACAGGAGGACATCGGACCTGGTGACGTGACGCCTGGGGGCGGTGCACCGCCCTGAGGTCACGTTCACCTTCAGTTCCCGCCCTCCGGAGAAGAGGAGACAGGAGAGCCGCCGCGCATGAGGAAGAAGAAGATCGTGTCACTGCATCCCGCCGCCGCCCACGGGCCGACTCAGAGCAGCACGCCATCCATGACTAGTGAGGTAAGTGTCTGCTTTGAAGGGGGCACGCACGCTGATCTCTGCATTGGGGACATCGCATGTACGCTGGTCACTGGCTGCATTGGAAGCACGCACGCTGATCTCTGCATTGGGGACATGTACACTGGTCACTGCATTGAGGACATGTACACTGGTCACTGGCTGCATTGGAGGCACGCACGCTAATCTCTGCATTGGGGACATGTACACTGGTCACTGCATTAGAAGCACGCACACTGATCTCTGCATTGGGGACATGTACACTGGTCACTGGCTGCATTGGAGGCACGCACGCTGATCTCTGCATTGGGGACATGTACGCTGGTCACTGTCTGCATTGGAGGCACGCACGCTGATCTCTTCATTGGAGACATGTACACTGGTCACTGGCTGCATTGGAAGCACGCACGCTGATCTCTGCATTGGGGACATGTATGCTGGTCACTGCATTGGGGACATGTACGCTGGTCACTGCATTGGGGGCATGTATGCTGGTCACTGCGTTGGGGGCATGTATGCTGGTCACTGCGTTGGGGGCATGTATGCTGGTCACTGCATTGGGGACATGTATGCTGATCACTGCATTGGAGGCATGCACGCTGATCTCTGCATTGAGGACATGTACACTGGTCACTGCATTGGGGACATGTACGCTGGTCACTGCATTGGGGACATGTATGCTGGTAACTGCATTGGGGACATGTATGCTGATCACTGCATTGGAGGCATGCACGCTGATCTCTGCATTGAGGACATGTACACTGGTCACTGCATTGGGGACATGTACGCTGGTCACTGCATTGGGGACATGTATGCTGGTAACTGCATTGGGGACATGTATGCTGGTCACTGCATTGAAAGGGGGCATATATACTGGTCACTACATTGAAGGGGGCATGTACTGTGGGGTTTGTGCTAGGGGGTCTGTACTGTGGGATTAGTGATAGGGGGCCTGTACTGTGGGGTTTGTGCTAGGGGGTCTGTACTGTGGGGTTTGTGCTAGGGGGTCTGTACTCTGGGATTAGTGCTAGGGGGTCTGTACTCTGGGGTTTGTGCTAGGGGGTCTGTACTGTGGGGTTTGTGCTAGAAAGTCTGTACTGTGGGGTTGGTGCTAGGGGGCCTGTACTGTGGGGTTTGTGCTTGAGGGGTTTGTGCCACTCTCAGTCAGTGTATCCCATAATAGGGTGTCTCTCACAGTATATCCCATAATAGGGCCCCTGCTCCCTATTATGGGATATACTAGTACTGATGGACCCCTTAATATGTGATATATTGGGAGAATTTTTCACGCAAGCAAAATACAGGGGACAAAATGGGTGGAGTCTATAAGGGGTGGGGCTTCTGAGAAATGGGAGGGGTCAAAATGGAAAGGCAGGGTCTTGCGCCCCCCCATCTTAAAACTTCACCAGCCGCCACTGCAGACATCAGAGAGCTTACACGGGGGAGAAGCCTTATTCTTTTCCTGAGTGTGGGAAATGTTTTTCACAGAAGTTCCATCTTTACAGACATCAGAGATTGCACACACGGGGGAGAAGCCACTTTCCTGTCCTGAGTGAGGGAATTGTTACTCAGTGAAGTCCTATCTTCTTGTACATCAGGGATCCCACACAACCCTCTAGGTGTATTAGTGCCTTGAGTGTGGGAAATGTCTTCTATATGAATGTTGGTGGACATGTGGGGAAGAAGCCGACCCTGATATACACCTCAGATATACTCCATGGCTGATCTTCATCATGTAAGAAACACTTCATAAGGAGATCAGAGATCACCAAAGACATGGATGAAGTGTTGTATCGTGTTGGCCATTGATAGCAGTAGAAAAATAAAAATGGAGTCATCAGCTCTCTTTGGCTGAGTACATTTGGTGGCGTAAGTTTTCACAAAGGTCAGTTAAAAAAAAAATAAAAAGTTGAAAGAATGTGACAAGGATCTACACAGCCATGACAAATATTGGTCATTTTAATTGCATAGAGCAGTGATGGTGTACCTTGGCACCCCAGATGTTTTGGAACTACATTTCCCATGATGCTCATACACTCTGCAGTGTAGTTGAGCATCGTGGGAAATGTAGTTCCAAAACATCTGGGGTGCCAAGGTTTGTCATCACTGGCATAGAGGGATTTCCTATAATCATCATCTCCATCTAGTGGCAATAATGTACAACTGCAGTATTATTACCACCATTATAGCCACTAAATGGAGCTGACAATCAGAGGAAATCACTGTATTCATCTAGATACATCTAGAATTTGTCACGGCTGGTCACATTCATCCAACAGTTTTTATTTTTATATGAGTAGACCACTTAGATTTCTTCATTAGGTGTCATATAATACAAATAATTGCAATCATACTCATGCACTTATTAGTACAGTAGATGTAAAAAGATTAGAAAGATATTTAACCCAACAGTGTTAAACCAACCATTGATTTAAAACAGAAAATATTGCATTTGGCTATTAAGTATCATAGGAATTAATGCCATCTACTGGCTGAAAGTGGTATTTTCCAAACTCTATAAATGTAAAACCAGCATCTCAAATAGCCTAATAATATTCATTTTCTCCACATTCGCAGAGACAGAATGTACATGCACTTTCACCAGGTGAATTGCTGTGCAATTGTTTTCCAATTAGACCCCTAAATGTCAGAAGACGTTTGTATAAAGATGGGAAGTTTGTACCAACAGAATGAATAGACCTCTTTCCAATGTTATTACCAGGCTGCAGCTAGGGGGAGCTCTAATGTTTGGAATGTGACCACAGCAGAGTGATGCCATCTAGCTCACATTAATTCTTTTACTGCCAGAGCTGTTTTTGCACACATGTTGCAATGCAGATTTTGGGCCTGAAGATAATTTAAAACCCCCAAACATATATATGTATTTTCTGAAAGCAGAGGCCCTGGAGAATAAAATGGTGGTTAAAGTTTTCCACAAATGTCACCTTAAAGCAGAGCTCCACCCAAAAGGGGAAGTTCTGCTTATCTCTCTCTCTCCCCCCCCCACCTCCGGTGCCACATTTGGTACTTTTCGGGTGGGAGGGGGAGCAGGTACCTGGTTTTGACAGGTACCCGCTCCCACTTTCGGGTGATCTCGCCGTTGCAGGATCACCTGAAAGTTCGGCCCCCCCTGCTCCTTCCTCTGCCGCTGGGCCATTCACAAAGCGCAGTGCAGTAGGGATCTGGCTGTTAAGCCGCAAGGCTTCGCTGCTGGTTTCCCTTACAAGCAATGGCAGTGGCAGCATCCGAGAGCGGATGGAAAACTCAGCTGGGGTGAAGACACCGCCGTCAGAGGACGTCTTCTGGAGCGACGTCCTCTGACGAAACGCGTAGGGCGGAGTCCATTGCGTCATAACGTCACTTCCGGTTTCGGACTTTCCAGCCGTGGAACGCGGAAGCTTCCCAGGGAACGCTCTATACTGATTCGAGGCAGCTTTACCGTGAGTCACTACTATTTCTTCCCATTATGCATTGTTATATACTACATCATGGGGCTCCCCTCTCTATCCTTTATGTGAAACCACCAGCTTGTGCCTGCTGGACCGTGGAGAGGAAACCCTGGGATACACAGCAGCCTGCTTATCACGCCAAACAGGTTGTATATGTGGTGCGAAACCCAGTGGTCACACGGGTGATTGCAACATTTTATCTTTGGGAATTACCTTACACTTTCACCACTTTATCACCAGGAATTCCCTTTTCTTTGGACACGAACTGTTCACAAAAATCAGTAATATTTATTAATTTCTGCACTGTATCATTAGCATTGGATAAATTTATCACTTTGTGAATCCTGCTTATTTATTTATTTATTTTACAACACTAGCACCTTTGCACAATTTTACCACACACAGCAAGATCCAACCGATCTGATTGGATTGATACGTTATTGCACTTTGTCTTTATGATTATTTCTATTATATTTATTATATTTTATTGGTGTCACTTCCCTCTTTTATGGGATTTAATTTATGAAGTTTGAATATAAAATCACCCTGACACTTGATCACCTATAGGTAGCGCCGCTTCAACCTCTTTTGCACTTTTATCTTGGCCTGAATAGTAGCTCGGCCTGAACCAATCACCCAACATTACCCATCAGTCTACTGCTCAGCTAATCTTCACCAGGTCTTTATAAAGGATCCAGCCAGGAAGGAAATTAACTGACTTCACTTCCTCAGATGGTTTAAAGTTCTCCCTTAAAAGGGCAGTCAATTTTGACCTGCTTACAACCCCCTTTTAATCAGTGGTCAACGTAGTGGTGTCTTACACTGATGACCAATAAGAGAAGGGCCTCCCTTATATCAGTGGTCAGGGTAGTGGTCTCTTACATTGATGACCAATCAGAGAAGGACCTCCCTTATATCAGTGGTCAGTGTAGTGGTCTCTTACACTGGTGACCAATAAGAGAAGGACCTCCCTTATATCAGTGGTCAGGGTAGTGGTCTCTTACACTGGTGACCAATAAGAGAAGGACCTTACTTATATCAGTGGTCAGTGTAGTGGTCTCTTACACTGGTGATCAGTGAGAGAAGGAACCCCCTTATATCAGTGGTCAGTGTAGTGGTCTCTTACTTTGGTGACCATTGAGAGAAGGAACCCCCTTATATCAGTGCTCAGGGTAGTGGTCTCTTACTTTGGTGACCATTGAGAGAAGGATTCCATTATATCAGTGGTCAGTGTAGTGGTCTCTTACATTGGTGACCATTGAGAGAAGGATTCCATTATATCAGTGGTCAGTGTAGTGGTCTCTTACTTTGGTGACCATTGAGAGAAGGATTCCATTATATCAGTGGTCAGTGTAGTGGTCTCTTAAATTAGTGCATTGGTGACCAATGAGAGAAGGAACCCCCTTATAGCAGTGGTTAGTGGGAGAAGGATATTCTTACATCGTCATCAGGGGAATGACTGCTCCCCTTACAGTTTATTGATCCCAGTTGTTACTGAGAGACAGAAATTGTTCATTGCTCAAGGAGCCTCTAGAAACCTTCGGAGGAACCCTGGCTGAGAAAGACTGGACGAGGCAGTAATATATTTCTATCCCCCTCGGTGGGAGTGGAGATGACCCATCTATAAGGATTTACAGTACATACACACACAGCACAAGGCCGTGTTCAC
The DNA here is from genome assembly GCF_965119305.1 of Pelophylax lessonae. Taxonomy (NCBI): domain Eukaryota; kingdom Metazoa; phylum Chordata; class Amphibia; order Anura; family Ranidae; genus Pelophylax; species Pelophylax lessonae. Next base: position 39,325,337 of record NC_138770.1, read on the forward strand.
ACTACGAGATGATTCTCTGATCTGCAGTTCCTCTGAGCTCCACAAGATGGCGATCTCACTTGAACTCAGAAAGACAGGAAGTCTCTATGGAAGACAGGAAGTGATGTCAGATATAAATAGGAAGTTCTGGGTGAGAGGTGAGTCAGTCGGGAGGAAGTAGAGAGAAGACATTGTTGGAACTGGCAGCAGAGGAGGTATTATTATTATATTATTATTATACAGGATTTATATAGCGCCAACAGTTTGCGCAGCGCTTAACAAAATGAGGGCAGACATTACAGTTACACTACAATTTGGAACAAAAGGAATCAGAGGGCCCTACTCGTTAGAGCTTACAATCTAAAAGGGAGGGTCAATTGATACAAAAGGTAATAGCTGTGGGGGATGAGCTGATGGAGCAAGTGAAACAGTGTTATTAGTTAGTAGCCGGATAGGCTTCTTTAAAGAGAAGGGTTTTCAGGGATCATCTAAAGATGGCTAGATTAGGGGACAGTTGGACAGATTGGGGTAGAGAGTTCCAAAGAATGGGAGAAGCTCTGGAGAAATCCTGGAGGCGAGCATGGGTAGAGGTGACAAGGGAGCTAGAGAGCAGGAGGTCTTGGGAGGACCGAAGAGAGTGGCTTGGTTGATATTTTGAGATCAGGTTAGTGATGTAGTTGGGGGCAGAGTTGTGGATGGCATTGTAAACTATTGTTAGTACTTTGAATTGTATTCGTTGGGTGAGTGGAAGCCAATGAAGGGATTGGCAGAGAGGGGTGGAGGACACTGAACGGTTGGTAAGGTGGATAAGTCTTGCAGCAGCATTCATTATGGATTGAAGAGGGGATAATCTATGTAAGGGTAATCCAATGAGGAGGGAGTTGCAATAGTCGAGGCGAGAGATAACCAGGGCGTGAATTAAAAGCTTGGTGGTGTCATTTGTTAAAAAGGGCCGTATTCTAGAGATGTTGCGGAGGTTAAGGCGGTATGATTTGGACAGGGATTGGATGTGAGCCTGAAAGGACAGTGCAGAGTCCAGGGTTACCCCTAGCACCCTGGCATGTGTGGAAGGACTAATAGTTGTTCCATTGATCTTGACAGAGAATTCCGGGGAAGGGGCACGTAGAGGAGGAAATATTATGAGCTCGGTTTTAGATGGATTCAGTTTGAGGAAGTGGTGAGACATCCAGGCTGATATGTCTGTTAGTAGATCAGTGATGTGGGAGGAGACTGATGGGGTGAGCTGAGGGGTAGAGAGGTAGATTTGGGTGTCATCAGCATAGAAATGGTAGTGGAAGCCATGGGAGGCTATTAGCTGACCCAGGGATTAGGTATAGATTGAGAATAGTAGCGGTCCAAGGACAGAACCTTGGGGGACCCCAACAGTAAGAGGAGTTGCAGGGGATTAAGTGGAATTGTAAGTGACACTGAAGGTGTGGTGAGATAGGTAAGATTCAAACCAATGGAGAGGTAATAAGATCTTATTTTCTATTTACACCCAGTAACCCCCCGTCATGTCCGTCCTCTTCCTCCATAGTTACTGTGATGTCTTTTATCTCCAGCAGATGATGATACACACATATATACAGGGTTCATACGGTCCTGGAAATCCTGGAAAAGTTTTGGAATTTTTAGATGACACTTTCCAGGCCTGGAAAGGTCATGGAAAATTAGGAAACACACTAGGTTTTGGAAAAGTCATGGAATTAACCACTTAACGACCAGCCACGTAGATCTACGTCGGCTGACTTTGAGTGGTTATACCGGGATGATGCCTCTAGCTAGAGGCATCATCCCGGTACCGTTGTTTGAAGCCGGCGGTCGGCTTTCCGTCGGTAACGATCGATGCGGCTCGGGAGCCGCTCGATCGTTACCCGGGGGGGGCGGGAGGGGACGTCCCCCCCCCCTCCCGCCGCCTTCCGCGGCTTTGCTCGGGGCTCCCGTCCCACCGGGAGCCCCGAGCACCCAGCCGGCACGTCCGCCGGCTGGATGGAGTCCCGATGAATGCCGGAAACGGCATCGATCGGGTCTCCGATGACGTAACCCGGAGGCGGCGTCCATGACGTCACATCCGGGTTACCGTGCTGCAAAAGGCGGCAGATTTAAAAAACGGCTGTATGCAAAAATGCCGTTTTTGGCGTTTTGCATACAGGGAAGTGTAGTGGAGGGGTCTAGGGTCTTTTAGACCCTCGATCCCTCCATAAAGTGTACCTGTCACACATATTGCTGTCACAAGGGATGTTTACATTGCTTGTGACAGCAATAAAAGTGATCAGATTTTTTTTTTTTTAAAAAACCTGTAATAAAGTTAAAAAAAAAGAAAAAATAAATAGGAAAAAAAAAAAAAATTTAGCCGCCCCCGTCACCGTTAGCTCGCGCACAAAAAAAAACGTATACGCAAGTCGAGCCGCAAATGAAATCGCTGTTCAAACCACACATGTGAGGTATCGCCGCGATCGCCAGAGCGTGGGCAATAATTTAAAAAAAAGAGCTACACTCTAACTCAAAACTGGTAACCGTTAAATAAATTTAAAGCGTCGCAGATTGAGATCTCTATTGACCGTAGTTTGTCGCCATCCCACGGGGGGGCGCAATTTTAAACCGTAACATGTTTGGTATCTATTTACTCGGCGTGACATGTTCTTTCACAATATACAAAAAAAATGGGCTAACTTTACTGTTTAGTATTTTTTTAAATTAGTGAAATGTGATTTTTCAAATTTTTTCCAAAAAAATGGCGTTTTAAAGACCGCTGCGCAAATACCGCGTGACAAAAAATTTTGCAATGACCGACATTTTATTCTCCAGAGTCTTTGCTAAAAAAATATATATAATGTTTGGGGGTTCTAAGTAGTTTTCTAGGAAAAAATACTGGTTTTAACTTGTGAACAAAAAGTGTCCGAAATAGGGCTGGGGGTAAAGTGGTTAAATTACTGTGGAGGAGCTGGGAGCTGCGGGGAGCGGATGCTTAATTATTTTAATTATTTTATAATTATATTGCCACATACTGTATTCACATTTCGCTGTATTAGCGTCCTTCCGGGTCCGCGGTATGCGCGCGCTGTCATTGGCCAGCAGCAGCCGAAGAGATGACCCAATCAGGCAGCGGGGATGGCCGGCCGCGGTTTGCCTGGAGACACTGTGACTGGCTAGCAGCAGCAGTAACAGCCGGGAGATTATCAACCAATGAGGCAGCGGAAGCATCACTGGAGGGCTGGCCGGCCGCATGAACGTGATGATGACGCGGAAGGGGACGGTAACCGTTTCGGTTACCGCACCCCCGCGTCATCACGTTCATGCGGCCGGCCCGCCCTCCAGTGATGCTTCAGCTGCCTCATTGGTTGATAATCTCCCGGGTGTTACTGCTGCTGCTAGCCAGTCACAGTGTCTCCAGGCAAACCGCGGCCGGCCATCCCCGCTGCCTGATTGGGTCATCTGCTCGGCTGCTGCTGCTACTGGCAAGTGACTGACAGTAAGGGCAAACTGCGGACCCGGAAGGACACCTACCTGTACCAGTGCTATACGCTGAATGTAAAAATGCCCCCCCTCATTGCTCTTTAGCCGCCCCCCAGTGTTCTTTAGCCGCCCCCAGTGTTCTTTAGCCCCCCCCCCCCCAGTGTTCTTTAGCCCCCCCCTAGTGCTCTTTAGCCCCCCCTAGTGCTCTTAAGCCCCCCCTGGTGCTCTTCATCTCCCCACAGTGCTTTTCATCTCCCCCCCCCCATGCTTTCTGGCTCCCCCAGTGCTCTCCAGCTCCCTGGCTCCCCCCTCATTGATTTCCAGTTCCCCCCAGACAGTGCTCTCCAGTCCCCCCCTCTCCCCCTGTGCTCTCCATCCCCCTGGTTTTCCATGTTTCCAACCCCCCTGCAATGCTTTCCAAACCCCCCCTTTAATTCTCTCCAGTCCCCCCCCATCCTCCCTCCCCCCGTGCCCTTCAGCTCCTCCAGTGCTCTCTGCTTCCCCTGTGCTCTTCTATCATGTCTGCAGTCTCTGACCTTCTCTTGTATCATGTCCGCAGCCTCTGACTACCTCCTGTATCATGTCCGCAGCCTCTGACTACCTCCTGTATCATGTCCGCAGCCTCTGACTACCTCCTGTATCATGTCCGCAGCCTCTGACTACCTCCTGTATCATGTCCGCAGCCTCTGACCACCTCCTGTATCATGTCCGCAGCCTCTGACCACCTCCTGTATCATGTCCGCAGCCTCTGACCACCTCCTGTATCATGTCCTGTCCGCAGCCTCTGACCACCTCCTGTATCATGTCTGCAGCCTCTGACCACCTCCTGTATCATGTCTGCAGTCTCCGACCTTCTCTTGTATCATGTCCGCAGCCTCTGACCTTGTCCTGTATCATGTCCGCAGCCTCTGACCTTCTCCTGTATCGTGTCCGCTAAATGTACAGTGTGTGTCGTAAAACTTTGACATTTCGAACATGGGAGAGGCAGCACTGTCTAGCCACGCTAAAGGTGCAAAGCACCAGTCTGCAGCTGCGTGCTTGACAGCTTCCAATCCGATCGCTGGCTTTTTCACCTGTGCGCCTGAAGTGACACCGGCTCCCAGCTGCGGCAACGGTGCTTCCATCTCATCCACTGTAAAATAGGGGACCATTTTGAGTCACGCTGTATCCAGAAACGAAACCCTAACTGCAGAGGTACTGTACACTACAAAGATTGTCATTTATTTTAGTAAAAATATGCTGGGTGTGACATGGATTTTCTTCTTATTTAACATAGACATTTCATGAAACATTAGGTCATGAATATTTACGTGAAGTCATGGAAAAATCATGGAAAAGTCATGAAATTTTATTGGTGAAAATGTGTATGAACCCTGTATATAGTGTTGAAACCTAGATTAACCCCTTCAGGGGCAGAACATTTGCCCACTTATGGGGCCGGAACATTCTCCTTATTTTGGAGATGTGTCACCTTTCCCACCAATCACCTTTTCACCCGATCAGTATATACTAACGGATTATATGACTTTTGTTAATGGCAGGGGATGGGGGGATTGAAATATGTTTGTCTTTATTTTATAAGATTTAGAAGAAATAGGGAAAAATGTAGTAGTAAATGTCCTGTGTACTCTCCGGAAAGGTGGGACGCACTCGGGAGAAATGATTCTATGTGTACAGAAACTTCACACATAGTGCTCCCTACAACTCCTCCTCCCAATGTCCCTTCAACCAGAGTCAAGAGAGTCCTATAACATCACAATGACCTCAAAGCACCTCCTCCCAATGTCCCTCCAATCAGAGTCAGAGAATCCTATGACATCACAATGACTTCAAATTGCCTCCTCCCAATGTTCCTCCAACCAGAGTCAGAGAATCATGAAATCACACTAACCTCACAGCTCCTCCTCCTAATGTCTCTGCATCCTGAGTCAGAATATCACATACCCAGTCAGTGAGCCTGACGTGTAGAGGAAGGCCTCTCGTACAACTCTGGCTCGAGGGCCACTGGCAGTGAGACAGCAGCCAGAGGAGCATGGGGTGAGGTATGAGTGCATGTAATTTGTCCAGTAGTCTGTTTAGCAGCAGTCATCGGGTAGAAGTGGTAGTGGTCAGACTGGTAATAGATGAGCTGGTACAATGTTTGGCTGGAGACAGACTGTAGTAAGCAGCTGGAAGCAGAAACCAGATGAAAGTTTGCTAAACTGGAAGCTGTAGCAGGCTGGATGAGCAAAGTGCAGGTTCAGAAAAGCCAGGTCGGTGACGGTCGGGCAGATCAGGCATAGATGGCAGATAGCAGGGGGGTCAGGTAACAAGCCAAGTCAGCACCGGGAGATCAATCAAGCAGGAGCAGAATCCAAAGGCAAGCTGGAGTCGGGGTAGATAGCCGACAAATGCAGGTCAGAGGGTAAGCCGGATCAAGATCAGAGATCACTCTGAATCAGAAACAACACACAGAAGCTGCAGACCAAACAGCAAAGAGCCCATACTGAAGCCTGTTTAAATAGCCTGCTTGGCGCCAACATCCGTAAAAGATGCACACGTAGATGCATGCGTGCACGCCTTTGCTCACAATTATGCACATCTACCCGGGCATTTGCTGGTCTGCGGATGCGCATGTGTGTGCCGAGAGATACCAGCAGCACCACGGACATGCCTTCCCTGACACAGAGAGAACTATGACATCACACTGACCTCACAGCTTTTTCTCCCAATGGCCCTAGGTGGGGAAATTATACCTCATCCTGAAGAGCCTTATTAAAATGGAGAGGTGGGGAGGATTCTGGGAATTTCATTTGATTTTTCTATTTGTACTGAAATCTACTTTTGCTCCTGTGAAGTCTGGAGATCATATGACCATCACATTGCCTCCACCTCCCTTTCAGATAGAATAGAGAAATAAAAAGAAGATTATAGAAGTCACCCGCAAGATGATGGAGCTGCTGACAGGACAGGTGAGCGGCGCTGGGAATTCTGGGACATTATCCAGTAACAGACAAGGGATGTGTCTGGATGGTGACTGTATCATTGTGTGTGTCGGGTTCCTATAAGGCGGGGGTATCAGCCTGCGGTACCAGATGTTCCACCTTCATGACGGACTTCGACATCAGACTTGTGTGGGTGATCAATTACTCCCCAGACATGAAAAAATTGCAATGAAAGTGAATGCCGAGTTTCTCAATAAAGCTTACTTTTAAGGTAGACTAAGTCTATGTTTTTGCAGTGACATTAGTTTTAGTAGATTTTTGTAAGTTTTCTTAATGCCGTCTTTCCTTTTTTGGGGGGGGGGGGGGGGGTTCTTCTAGTTAATTTATTAAAATAAAAGTGCCGCAACCCGGTGATCTTTTATTTCTTTTGTGTTGTCCAGGGAAATCTCCACCTCTTGAAGGCTGCCTACCCCTACTATAAAGTGTCAGGCTAATATTAATGTCTATTTCTCCATGGAGGAGTGGGAGTAATTTGAAGGACACAAGGATCTCTACAAGGACATCATGATGGAGAATCAGCCGCCCCTCACATCACCGGGTAAGAGGAGACTTTATTGTAAAGGAGAGAGCAGTACGGAGGGTCCACCTAGATCCCCCATCATCTGATAAACCCATAGAAACAATGTATTCAGTCAGTGTGTGTGTTTCCTACAGATGGATCCAGTAATGGGAACCCACCAGAGAGATGTCCCCGTCCTCTGTATTCCCGGGATTCCACACAGGAAGGTCACACCATCCCTCACCATCATCAGGTAGATGAGGAACAATCACTGATAGGATCACTAAGATCTGTACATTATCTGCATTGTTACAATTGATATCATTTTTATTCTATATTTAGAAGGGAAACCTGAGAGATTCTAAAGTTGAAGTTAAGGAAGAGATAAAAGAGGAGGATGATGAGGATGTGGTGATGGAGGAGTCAGAGTTTCTAAAAGAACACAAAGATCTGTACCAGGACACCATGACGGAGTTATCCAGCTACAGAAACCCACCAAAGAGATGTCCCCATCCTCTGTATTCCCAGGATTCCACACTGGAAGGTCACACCATCCCTCACTGTTACAAGGTTTGTGGGACGGAGCATCTAGAACATGGACTCCTGGAGATGATGTGTGGAATTTTTAAGCTTATAATATACAGATGATATTCACTCTCGTTTTCATGACTTAGAGTGGAGATCCAATCGATATAGAATTTGAGGTTAAAACTGAAGAAGAAGAGACGTATGTGAGGAATGGTCAGCAGTCTATGGAGAAGGATGGAAAACTGGGGACATTTATAGACGAGGACACTAATACAGAAATCAGCACAGGTGGGTCATTAACACTAAATACATTCCTCCACCCATACTGCTCACTGATTGGTCCAGAGTAGGGCAGGGACTGGGTGATATTAGCCTGTAATACCCTGGTCACTTTCCTGAGCTGTGTTCCCCGTCCTGTATTCCTGTATTTCTCTCGGATAATCTTCCTTTCTCTGTGCTGCAGACACAATTTATGTATCTAGACTGGATTTATGGAGATTCTGGGGTTCAGTTGGCAGAAAATTGTGGATTTTCACCATAGGTGTTACTAGACCTAGGCAGCTGCATAGGCTGCTGCCTATTTGGTAATCCAGCACTGCTCCATGCCCCGGTCTTGTAAGATCTCTGACAGAACAATTCTGGGGTTACTTACTCTGTTGTTTGCTGGCAGCACACCCGGAGTGGGGGTGCTGCCAGCCGAGGGGTACGCTGCGACTCAGGGCGTTCCAGGTCGTCGCATCCCAGCGAGACAGGCTTGTCCCCGTCCAGAAAGGGGCTCCGTCGTGGCGAGGCCTAGTGCGGGACTATAACCTGCTCACGCTCGTAAGCCAGGCTGGGGAGACCTAAAGGATCTAGATTATTCAGTGCGAAACCCCAGCCGGCATTGCTTGTAGATCACCAGGAGGATCCCCCTGAACACTAACTAGAAAAGTGAGTAAAGATAAATAAAACAAAATATTTTTAAAAGAGTAAAAAAAACTGAGACTGAAGTCCCAGCAGAAAACATAGGTCCTACTCCTTCTCTAGGCAGGTTTGCTGGAGCAGAGGGTGTGGGGTTATGCCTATGGGGTCATCCCCGTGGGTGTGGAGAATTGCTTTTTTTCCTGCCTAGAACTAGTCCTGCAGGGGGCAGCATGACCCAATAGATAAGTATGAGCGCTGCGTCTGTCAATGGAAGATAGAGAAAAGTGGAATTCATTTATCTTCATAGATTTCTTGAGGGAGATTGTTGATAGATATTCTTGTCTCTGTGGAGGGACTTCTCCAACCCAGTCTGCAGGAGGGTTACCATATTTTCTCTTGCCAATAACCTGTACAAGATTAATATTACACCTGTCCATCCACTCCAGAAGGGAAGCATTATTGTCTTTATTCAGAGAATTAATCCAAGCCTCGCTCTCAACGTTCATCACATTGTTGTCCATAATTCCAGAATGATCTGCCCTCTCCATGGGATCAGAGGCTGAACTGAGCTATTTTCCATACTTTGACAGGGAGAAGCAGACAAATTCCCCGGTCTCCTCCATAGGCCATAATCAGTGGGTAGACTGCTAGTCCTTAGTCCCTTCCAAAAGCCCCTATCCCTGTTGGGCCTGTCACAAACCCCTTACACAGTTTAAGGTTAAATTGCTTCTACTCCAACTTCATTGAGTGGCCTCATGTCTTCTTAAATTCCCTGTGACTGGATAGTTTCCTTCCTATGCTAGATTCACCAATGAGAAATTTGTATATCGCTATCATATCTCCTCTTAAGCGCCCCTTCTCCCGGTAGAACAAGTTTTAATGCTTGTAGTCATTCCTGGTCCTCCAGTTCTCCTATTAACTTTGTTGCCCTTCCCTGGACTCTTTCCAGTTCCAGCACATCCCTTCTGAGGATTGGTGACCAGAACTTGATGGAATACTCCAGATGTGGTCAGACCAGAGTTTTGTAAAATTGTAGAATTATAGTCTTATGTCTGGAGTAAATCCACTTTTTTTTTCAATAGAAATTTTATTAATCTAAAGAGTTTGAACAGCAATGTTCAAGTATAATTTTAAAAACAGTAAAAGTATAAAGTTAAGATCAATGAACATTACTTCACGTCATGTAATTCAAACTCGATCCAAACATCATAAGTATATATTCCATTGTACATTATATTCAGGGAAAGTAGAAAGTATCAGAGAAAAGTGAAAACTTAAGGAATAGAAAAGCAATGCTAGTATCAGCAGGTTATGTAGATTGAAATCAGTCTGACGAAGGAGCACTACTGCAAATGCTCCGAAACGCGTCATAACGTCCGGTGCGGTCCACAGACGAGGCATGCGTTCCATCGCAGCCTCAGACTGATTCACTGTTCCTGATTGGGCTCCTCCATCTTCATCATCTCCTTGCTGCTGGACGGTCTTAGGAGGAACGAGCCACAGGATCAGGTAGAGACCCCGAGCCATGATGCTATTCTTCAATTATCCTGTAAGTGTGTGATTCTCGTGTGTGCAATAAAGTATCAAAAGCTGCACTTAGAGGCGCCTTTTCTTTTCCTAAACAGTTGGAGTTGCTTCTACCAATTTAAAGAGCTGTCCTCAGTGCTAGTGTGGTGCATTTGCACTAGGGATAGACCATATGGTTTTTCCAGGGCCGATACGGATACCGATATTTTGGTCACAAAGTATGGGCCAATATTCTACACATTCAATCACACATCCAATGCAGAGTGATCAGTGCCCCCATCAATGCAGCAGAGTGACCAGTGCTCCCATCCAATGCAGAGTGACCAGTGCTCCCATCCAATGCAGAGTGACCAGTGCTCCCATCCAATGCAGAGTGACCAGTGCTCCCATCCAATGCAGAGTGACCAGTGCCCCCATCCAATGCAGAGTGACCAGTGCCCCCATCCAATGCAGAGTGACCAGTGCCCCCATCCAATGCAGAGTGACCAGTGCCCCCATCCAATGCAGAGTGACCAGTGCCCCCATCCAATGCAGAGTGACCAGTGCCCCCATCAATGCAGAGTGACCAGTGCCCCCAACAATGCAGAGTGACCAGTGCATGGGGATTAGAGCGCCACATGATTACACAGAGCAGGGTTCTTCTGCTTACCAGGCGCGGGTGCTGTCATACGAAGTCCCGCCTCCTGGACCGGCTCCTATGATAGACGTCACCAGTGTGCTGTCTATCATAGGTAGGAGCCGGTCCAGGAGGCGGAACTTCGTATGACAGCGCCCGCGCAGGGTAAGCAGAAGAACCCTTCTCTGTGTAATCAGGCGGTTCTCTAATCCCCATCCCCCTCCCCTGCCCTCCGGAAGCAGCCCAATAGGCCCTACCTTAAGAAAGTATCAGTCATATCGGCCAAGTTTGTGGCCGATAACGATACTTTCAAAAAAGTGAATATCGGCCACTGATTATTGGCCAAACCGATAATCAGTCGATCCCTAATTTGCCCGGTAGTGGAAGTCCATCCATTCCATTTTCCTTCTTCCCCCATAGGATCCAGTTTGAGGACTGTTTCCTAGCAGAAGCGCCCAACCAATTTTCTTTATGTAGATTGATTTGAATGTAATTATAATCCATCTGAACAAAGTTCACTCAAAGAAAGAAAGAAAGAAACAAGGATACATCTAGACACACTCATATTCCCATTTCTGAGCAGATATCTTGAAGTTTCTTGAGACCAGGGCCATTCAACCATTCTGTAATCCATCATAGGAGTCGGAATACTTGAATAGAACCCAAGGCCTCCATAATTTATTGCATTTTTCTGTGTTCTCTGCAGTGTTCGTAGTAACTGCGTTTAAGTAAATGGCGTTACTTAACGCAGTTACTTTTCAGGGTAACGAGTAATCTATCTGATTACTCGCTACTTTCGGCTGCGTTACTGCAATTACATCTACCGCCACTAGATGGCAGTAGATGTAATTGTATTCCCCCTCTCTATGACCGCTGTTCACGGTACTGGAGAGAGAAGAGGAGGAGACTCAGTCGACTGAGTCAAGATCGTCTCGTCGGACAGCAACAGCACAGCGATCCATAGAGGGCAGGGCATAGAGTCCGGCGGGCGGTGGATCGGCGACCCGACCCAGCCAAGCCATTGTTGCATTTCCAATTTACTCAGAATCTGTGACTTTTGCCAGCCTGGCTGTTAAATATATAAAACAACATAGTCCAGGACTCCACCACCACTCACAGGGCAGCAAGAAGTTCACCACCACCGACTCCACCAACGCACACAGCCCAGAAGAGGAGAGAGGCACAGGCAGGAGGGCCTGAGACATGGAGGAGGACAGAGCCAGAGGGACCCGGACAACAGTGTGCCAGTGCCTGCCAGGCCACACCACCACCACCAGCAAGTCCAGAACAGCAGGTACCAAAAAAAAAAAACTCACAGACTCAGTCAGTCACAGACAGTCAGGACCCCCACCAGCCACCACCCACCACCAGTGTGCCACAGACACCACCAGCCAGCCAGTCCAGAGACAGCAGCAGCCAGCAGGTACCAATAAAAAAGAAAAAGTTACTTAAGTCAGGTCAGGAGGACTCAGACCCCCACCACCAGTGTGCCACGTCACCACCAGTGTGCCACGCCACCACCAGTGTGCCACGTCATCACCAGTGGGCCACGTCACCACCATTGTGCCACGCCACCACCAGTGTAAAATACTGTATATAGTGTTTTTATTCTTCAATCAGTTAATATAAACATCTTTGCTATTAAAGATGTTATAGAACGTAATTGCATTATAGAAGATTTAAAAAAAAGTCACAGTTACTTTGCTGAGTAACTAATTACTTTTTCAATGTGGTAACTGAGTCAGTAACTCAATTACTTTTTGGGAGAAGTAATTTGTAACTGTAACTAATTACTTTTTTAAACTAAGATGAGCAACACTGGTATCTGATGCAATGGCTACCAACTCTCCTATTACATTGATTGAATCTACTGAATGCTACCAATCCGTAACTGTGGGAGCTTGAGCGGATTTCCAGTATTTAGGAATGACAGATTTGGCCGCATTCAACAGATGTCTCACAAGTGATTTCTTTTATAGCTACTCAGGGAATAATTTGATATATTCAGTAGACAACGCTCTGGTGTAAGTTTAAGCTTTGTCTCCATTATTGTATAGATCTTTGAACAGACAGCATTCCAGAAACTGCGCAGAAGTGCCACCATATATGTAGCATAGTGTCTACGTCATTACCACCGCACCAGCATGTATCTGGGTACCAAGCATGCATCTTGGCTGGAGTGATATTCCAATCTGTCATAAGTTTGTATGATGTTTCTTGGATGCAAATCCACTTTTTAATACATGCTAAAATTCTGCTTGTTGCAGCCTGTCCTCTACTAGGACCCCAGATCTTTTCCCATCCAGGATTTCCTCATAGCGAGAAACTTGTGTTCATAATTTTAGCCCCAAATGCATTACTTTACCTTACAAGTACATTATTTACTTTTGAAAAATGCCCCCCTGTCATTCTCCTTGGTGTAACTGCAGAGACTATACGATCCTGCTATGTAGGATCGTATGTCTCTGTGGTTACATCAAAAGCCACGCCCCTTGACAGAAGCACGCCCCTAGGGACACACCTAACCCCTCGATCACTAATAAAGTTAACCCCTTCCCTGCCAGTCTCATTTTTGCAGTAACAGTGCATATGTATAGCACTGATTACTTTAGTAATGTCACTGGTACCCCCAAAAGTGTTAAAAATGTCAGTCAAGGGTCCGATCTGTCCGCCGTAAAGTCACAGTCCCGCAAAAAAGAAATCGCAGATCGCCACCATTACTAGTTAAAAAAAAAAACAATAAAAATGACATAAATCTTTCCCGTAGTTAGTAAACGCAATAACTTTTGCGCAAACCAATCAAAATACGCTTATTGCGATTTTTTTTTCACCAAAAATATGTAGCAGAAAACAAATTGACCTAAAATGTTAAAAAATTTTGATTTTTTACATTTTTTTTCGGGGAATTTCATATAAAAAAATGTGAAAAATATTGTTATTTTTTCAAAATTGTTGCTCTTTTTTTGTTTATAGCGCAAAAAGTAAAAATCGCACAGGTGATCAAATACCACCAAAAGAAAGCCCTGTTTGTGGGAAAAAAAGAACGTCAATTTCATTTGGGTACATCGTCGCTCGCCCGCGCAATTGTCCTTTAAATTCACGCAGTGCCGAATCGCAAAATAGGCCCTGGTCTTTGAGCAGCCAAATCCTCCGGGGCTTAAGTGGTTAATCTTTGAATATACCCTACCATGTTTAGGTGGGACATTTCAGGCATTCTGCTTAAATCCACAAATGTAAATCTATAAAATGTTATTTATTACAAACATGTAAAAATAACATGGGGGGGGGGGGTCTGTGTGCTTGTCTCCTTAGTCTTGCCAGCATACCTGACCTACATCCCCGCTTCTGCTTCTTCTCCTACCGTTCCCTACCGCGCATGCCAGATACAATTTGTGGTGCCCCTGCCTACAGGACTATGTCTAATTAGAACTTCCAATCTTTCAGAGAAGGCTCTCCGCATATATATATTGCACTGTGATCCAATCTCCACTATCTCTCTCCTACTATAAAGCAGTTTTTCATTCCCATGCCCTACACTTCCCCATCAATATGGGGACAAGGTGCTCTAGGGTGCCCCAAAGCACCCCCCCCCCCAATGCTGAGGGCATGTGGCCTGGTATGGTTCCCCACCTTTCCGGCCTGCCAGGCTGCATGCTCCAATAAGGGTCTGCTGATATGAATTTTGGGGGGGAACCCAGACTTTTTCTTTTTTTCTTGGCGTTTTTTTCCCCTACTTTTTTATTGCCCGCAATGTTTTTTTTATATTCAACTGTCAGCAGGAAAGCCCATTGACAGCTGTTGACTCATCGGTTTTCCCCTGCCCCGCTCCTTAACAACCAGCTATTCACTGCACCCTGATTGGGCAAAGCTTTGCCCAATCAGGGCTTAGTTGCACTGTGCAGCATGCAGTGCATTGCAGGGTGTTCAGCGTGGCAAGCACAAGTTTGGCCCAAACCGTTCGCCCAACTCCTACTTAGGAGCCTCTCTCCAGCTTAGCCACTGTGCCTTGCACACTGCCATTAGAAGCAGGGTATATATAAACGTAATATGTATTCTCTTTTGTTTCCTACCAGCTGGACATTTTATATCTGATGATTTGATTGGAGCACAGACTGTTACATGTTGATAATAATGTGAAAACATCCACAAACTTTGGAACCTAAACAGAAAGTGATAATGAGGGAGTAGTCAGTAACCCAATGATGGTGGTCTTCAGGATCAGTCCAGTCTTCATCTTGGTTGTTCTCCCCCCATCCTCACTCTCTGACCTCTGGTGGGGCTCAGCCCCGCTGTTATTTTTATATAGTGAATTTGTTTTGCCTTCCACTGGACCAGTGTGGTTATTGGATAGTGTATATGGAGGTTTTCTTTTTTTTTTCTCTATTGCTTTAACTGGATGGAGTTGTCTTTTTTCAACCAGATTAACTATGTAACTATATGTTATTCATGAGTAAACATGGGCTATATAAGGAAGTGCAGTAATTCTTGTGTTGGCAAGATGGCAATAGGTGATAGAGCCCCTCATCATAAGATCCTCAGAGACAAAGCTTCCTGATGTGGGCAGAGTTCTGGTTTAGGGGAACCAATCTGCTCCTATCTAGTAATAATCTTTTTATTTCTATTTTAGTAGATGGCCGGGAGATGAGGAAAACCTCAGAGGATTGTCTCACTTTGTCTCCAGACTGTAAAGTAGAAGATGAGGACATCCCACAGTATAGTCCAGGAGAAAACCCGGCTACCTCAAATGTCCATCCGGCACCACACAGTGTAGATGGACCATCATATTCCTCTTATCCTGAGGAACCTAAGACTGTGAGGGACAGTGCCAGACCATCGTATTCCTCTTATCCTGAGGAACCTCAGACTGTGAGGGACAGTGTCGGACCATCGTATTCCTCTTATCCTGAGGAACCTCAGACTGTGAGGGACGGTGCCGGACCATTGTATTTCTCTTATCCCGAGGAACCTCAGACTGTGAGGGACGGTGCTGTCCTTCCAACAGATAAGAGGTTTTCCTGTACTGAGTGCGGGAAGCATTTCTGTTTAAAATCCAGTCTTAAAGTGCATAAAAGAACTCACACGGGGGAGAAGCCATATTCCTGTCCTGAGTGTGGAAAATGTTTTACACAGAAGTGCCATCTTTTCAGACATCAGAGATTGCACACGGGGGAGAAGCCATATTCCTGTCCTGAGTGTGGAAAATGCTTTGTAGAGAAATCAGAACTTGTCATCCATCAGAAATTGCACACAGGGGAAAACCTGTATTCCTGTTCTGAGTGCGGGAAATGCTTTGTTCAAAAATCCAGACTTGTCAGACATCAGAGATCTCACACGGGGGAGAAGCCATTTTTCTGTCCTGAGTGTGGAAAATGTTTTTCAGATAATTCCAGCCTCTATACCCATCAGAGATTGCACACAGGGGAGAAGCCGTATTCCTGTTCTGAGTGTGGAAAATGTTTTTCAAAGAAATCCAATCTTTACTCACATCAGAGATCCCATACGGGGGAAAAACCGTATTCCTGTTCTGAGTGCGGAAAACGCTACGGAAATAAATTTACACTCGACCTACATCAAAGGTCTCAAATGGGTCAGAAGCCGTATTCCTGTCCTGAGTGTGGGAAATGCAATGTTAATAAATCAGACCTTGTCACACATCAGAGATCTCATACAGGGGAGAAGCCGTATTCCTGTCTTGAGTGTGGGAAATGTTTTTCAGACAAGTACTCTTTTTCCACACATCAGAGATTACACACAGGGGAGAAGCTGCATTCCTGTTCTGAGTGTGGGAAATATTTTGTGCATAAATCATACCTTGTCACACATCAGAAATGTCACACGGGAGAAAAACCATTTTCCTGTCCTGAGTGCGGGAAATGTTTTACAGAAAAATTCAATCTTTACACACATCAGAGATTGCACACGGGGGAGAAACCACATACCTGTTGTGAGTGTGGAAAATGTTTTCTACGGAAGTCTGATCTTTACACTCATCAGAGATCTCACACAGGTGAGAAGCCGTATTCCTGTCCTCAGTGCAGGAAATGTTTTTCACAGAAGTCCCATCTTATCACACATCAGAGGTGTCACACAGGGGAAAAGCTATATTCCTGTCCTGAGTGCGGGAAATCTTTTTCAAGGAAGTCCAATCTTTACAGACATCAGATATCTCACACGGGGGAGAAGCCGTATTCCTGTCCTGAGTGCAAGAAATGTTTTGCAGTGAAGTTTCATCTTTCCAGACATCAAAGCTCTCACACGGGGGAGAAGCCATATTCCTGTCCTGTGTGTGGGAAATGTTTTGCAGTTCAGTTCCATCTTTACAGACATCAGAGATCTCACGCGGGGGAGAAGCCGTATTCCTGTTCTGAGTGTGGGAAATGTTTTTCAAGGAAGTCAAATCTTTACACACATCAGAGATCTCACAGGGGGCTGAAGATGTATTCCTGTCCCAAGTGAGGGAATTGTTACTCACTGAAGTCCTGTCTTCCTGTACATCAGGGATCCCACCCAACCCTCAAGGTGTATTAGTGCCCTGAGTGCGGGAAATGTCTTCTATATGAATGTTGGTGGACATGTGGGGAAGAAGCACACCCTGATATACACCTCAGATATACTCCATGGCTGATCTTCATCGTGTAAGAAACACTTCATAAGGCGATCAGAGATCACCATAGACATGGATGAAGTGTTGTCCCGAGTTGGCCATTGATAACAGTAGAAAAATAAAAATGGAGTCATTACCTTTCATTGGCTGAGTACATTTTATGGTGTAAGCTTTCACAAACACTAAAATGTCAGTTTAAAAAAAAAATGAAATAATGTGACAAGGATTCACACAGCCATGACAGATACTGTATTGGTCATTTATTTTTGCATATAGTGATTTCCTATGATCATCAGCTCCATCTAGTGGCAAAAAAGTGCAACTACAGTGATCATACCACATTATAGACAATAAATGGAGCTGACAAGCCTAGGAAATCGCTGTGTTCATTTAAATACATCCAGATGTTGTCACAGCTGGGCAAATGCTGGTCACATTCATCCCAAAAAATTTTTTTTTAATAAATAACCCCCCCCCCCCTAGATTTCTTAATTAGGTATCATTTCATACAAATAATTGCAATCATACTCCTGCACTTAGTACAGTAGACATTGGAGAATACAAGTTATTTAACTCAACAGTGTTAAACCAACCATTAACCACTTTAGGACCGGAGGATTTTCCTGCTTAATGTCCAGGCCACTTTTTTCAACTTGGCACTGCGCAAATTTATCTGACAATTGCGTGGTTGTGCGACGCTGTACCCAAACAAAATTTAAGTCCTTTTTTTCCCCACAAATAGAGCTTTCTTTTGGTGGTATATGATCACCTGTGCAATTTTTAATTTTTGAAAAAAAGAGCGACAATTTTGAAAAAAAAAAAAACTATTTTTCACATTCTGATATATAACATTCCCCAAAAAAAATATTTACAAATCAACATTTTTTAACATTTCAGGCCATTTTTTTCTGCTACATATTTTTGGTAAAAAAAATCACAATAAGCGTATTTTGATTGGTTTGCGCAAAAGTTATTGCGTTTACTAACTACGGGAAAGATTTATGTCATTTTTATTGTTTATTTTTTTTACTAGTAATGGCGGTGATCTGCGATTTTTTGCGGGATTGTGACATTGCGGCACACGGATCGGACCCCTAACTGACATTTTTGACACTTGGGGGGACCCGTGACATTACTACAGTAATCAGTGCTATAAATATGAACTGTTACTGTACAAATGACACTGGCAGGGGAGGGGTTAATACTGTTGGTGATCAAGGGGTTAATGTGTGCCTCATGCTTACTGACGTGTGTGGGGGGTGGGGATTGTGTGACACAGATCGCAGGTTCAGCTATGCTGAATCCTGTGATCTGTCCCTGCCTGTCACAGAGAAGATCCGCCCGCTTTGTTTACACAAGCGGGCGGATTTCCTCAGTCTTTCCCCGACAATCGGGGAGGAGCGGCGGTGATCACCACCTCTCCTCCCCTGGACCGACTCCCGCTGTGTCTAAACACAGCGGGAGTGAGCGAGCGCCCGGCCGAGAGAGGGGGGGAATCTGGTGACGTAGGTCTACGTCGCCAGACTCAGGGCTGCCACCTTGCTGCAGTAGCAGCAACATGAGCAGTGGTAAAGTGGTTAAACCAACTATTTGCTGACCGTCCTATAGCAGTATAACTGCTACAGGGCAGCAAGTGTGTGCATGATCACGTATGTAAACATTATCCGGCATTTCCGAGTAGGGGTGTGAATAGGCGCCACCAGTGGGTTGTTTCCGCTGTGATTATACATAGTGGGTACTGCCGATTCGATGTCCGCCGGCACCCGCCGATTATCAGCCACAGTGACAAAACAGCGATCTGCCTATGTAAACAAGGCAGATCGCCATTCTTTCAGTAGGGAAGGCATTGATCCTGCATTCCTGCAAATGAGGGACAAGGATCCATGTCTTCCCCTAGTAAAAGCACCTCCCCCACTGTAGTAAAACACTGGCTAGACCCTCTGATGCTAACTCCTTCCCAGCCAGTGTCATTAGTACAGTGACAGTGCATAGGGCCTGAAGATTAGTTAAAACCCCCAAACATATATTTTCTGACAGTAGAGGCCCTGAAGAATAAAATGGTGGTAATTGTTAAGGTGTTTTTCTCCAATCGCCTTCCAGGACGGCCCAACATGAGAGATGATAGGCTCCTCCTACCGGAAACACAATCAATTAAAACACAGTTAAAAGGCCCCACCCTTCCCTCTATCCTCAGTTTAGATTGTGTTTCTTCCTACGAAACGTTTGTTGTTTTTTACTGACCTGCAGACTTTGTGATAGTCCTATGGTCCCCCTGTGAGCCAGGTTCAGCGAAGCCATTGAGAGTAGAGCTCTACCTGCCACCCCTCCCGGGTCTCTCACAGGTCGCCTCTTCCATCGGGGGAACCGTCGGTCACCCTGGGTGATCCCTCTGGTCTTTCTCTCCGTTTTTTCCCGGCGCCAGCAGCTCTCCTCCACAGAAGACAGATTCAAAATTCCCGCGGGAAGTGACGTCAGACGCGAGCGCCTCAAGCCTCGCGGTCGGAGCGGAAGGAGTCGGACATCCGGTGACGTCAGTTCCGACGAACGCGGAAGGAGAAGGTGGAGGAGACGCCGGAACCGCTTTACATGCGGTAGTGCAGCTCCCAGGCCATAGGAGCTCGGACAGCTGCCAGGGAGATGAAGCCTTCTACTCACCCACCAGGGAAGGAAGAAGCGCTGGGCCAAGCAAAGGCAGCCAAACCCAGGTCGGACCCGGGTAAGTGCTGTAGTGCATCTAGAAACTCACTTTCAATAGAAAAAGTCTGTTGATGTATTTTCCCTAAAAAATGCTTGATGTTCCCTCTCCCTGCCCATAGTAGGACTGTTAAGTGTCTTTTCTATAGGGCCTCATACCTTTGCATATGTGGGAACAGGATACTAATTGATGTTGTATCCTGTCTTCCAGAGTCCCAGAGTGGTGTTCAAGAAACTTCTACTGTCTCAGGGCCAGGATCTGTTGCCTCTAAAAAGTGTGGTAACTGTGCAGACAAATTACCTCCCTCCCATACAAAACCATTTTGCTACAAATGCATTTACAAACTGGCAGGAAAAGAATCATCAGCCCTTATGAAAGACTTTTTAAAAACAGTCCGGGAGGAAATGCTGACAACAATCCAGACTGTTAAAACTTCCCTAGCACCCCCAGCCTCTCAGGCAGGGGAAGGGACCTCTTCACAGGAGAGCTTTTTTGCTAAAGCAGGACAAGCTAGCCAGTCTCTTTCTCAGAGTCTACCTTCAGGTTTGCAAGGAAATAGACAGGAAGAAGAGGATTTGAACCACTCAATCTCCCAGTCCAATTCAGAGGGAGAAGGAGATAGGGACTCAGATGAAACAGAGGAAGCAGAACCTTCCAGGAATCTGTTTGGACTTGATAAAATGCAAGGGCTTCTTCAAGCTGTGTATGCCTCTGAAGAAATACCTGACGTACAAGTAGGGACATCAGCTCAGGACAGACTCTACAAGGGTCTAGGTAAGACTCCTTCTAGAGTTTTCCCCATCCACCAATCCCTCAAAGGCTTGGTTCTTCAGCAATGGCAGCATCCAGAGACTAAATTTAAGAAACCAGTGTCATGGAAACGCAGATTTCCCTTTAAGGAGGAAGATATCGAACAGCTGATTAAAAGTCCAAAATTAGATGCACCCTTGGCTCAAGTAACCAAGAAATCTGACCTCTCCTTTGCTGATGCAGGCAGCATTAAGGATGCCATGAATAGGAAAGCGGAGTCTCTCCTGAGAAAAGCCTGGGAGGCCAATGCCTCTACCATGGCCCCAGCCTTGGCTGCCTCTTGTGTGGCAAGGAATACCTGCTGTTGGTTAGACAGGTTGAATAAAAACTTATCCCAGGATAAGACTCAAGATTTACAGGACTCACTGACCCTGATTGGGAAGGCAGTAACTTACCTGGCAGATGCAGCTGTTGAGTCGGTTGTAGCTTCGGCCAAGACAGGTGCCCTTTTAAACTCAGCCAGAAGAGCTATCTGGTTGAAGGAGTGGGAGGGTGACCTCACCTCAAAGTCGAAGCTCTGTGCCTTGCCTTTTGAAGGATCATTATTATTTGGCTCTGGGTTGGATGAGGTTCTAGCGAGGTCCTCAGAAAAAGGGAAGAAATTTCCAGTTAAAAGGAAGGATGTTCCCAGAAAAATTTTTCGAGGCCCCCAGGAACATAGTCAAAATAGACGTAAAAGAGAACCCAACAAGAGATGGGGTTTCAGGAAGGGAAAACAAAGAAATAATTTGCTCTTTCCCTCCTCAGCGGGCTCTAGAGACAACAAGTGACGCCACCATCAAGGTGGGGGGGAGACTGAAAAAATTTCTCCCTCAGTGGGGAGAAATTTCAGTCTCCCCATATATTTACAACCTCATTCAGGAAGGCTATCGCCTTCAATTCAATTCAATACCACCCACCACAATTACCATAACTCAGGTCCCCAAGAAACCTCAGGTCAAAGAAGCTCTTCTTCAGGGGATTCAAGAACTGGCAGAGCAATTAGTAACCCCAGTACCAGAGAATCAGCATCTACAAGGGGTGTATTCTCATGTATTCGTGGTCCCAAAACCATCAGGCAAATTCCGCCTAATAATAAACCTGAAGAAACTCAACAGTTTCCTGACGTACAAAAAATTCTCAATGGAGACAATTTATTCAGTACGAAAGAACTTGCTAAAGGATGTCTTCATGACCACCTTAGACCTCAGAGACGCTTACCTACACATTCCCATCCACCCAGAACATCAAAAGTTCCTGAGGTTTGCCTTAGAGAACAATGGGGAAACGACTCATTGGCAGTTCAGGGCACTACCCTTTGGTCTAGCTGCCAGTCCAAGAATATTTACGAAGGTTCTTGCAGAAGCGGTAGCCCACCTACACATGTTAGGGATTGCCCTGATCCCCTACTTGGACGATCTACTGATTTTCGGAAAATCAGAGTCCCAGGTAAACCAGGATACCCATCGTGTAATAGAGGTTTTGGAGAGCCTAGGATGGCTCATCAATCTGAAAAAATCAGCTTTGGTCCCATCCCAGCTTCGGAACTTTCTAGGGTTCCTAGTAGACTCAAAGGCTCAAAAACTATTCCTAACCCAAGAAAGGATGCACAAGATTGTCACCACAGTCCAAGGGTTAGAAGACTCCCCATCCTGCTCCAGAAGAGAAGTTCTGAGAGTATTGGGCTTGATGTCAGCCAGCATACCAGCCTTGGTATGGGCACAATTGCACGCAAGGGAACTTCTGTTTTTCCATTTGTCATCTTGGGACAGAAAAACAGAATCGTTGGACGAACAAGTCGTCCTCACCCCTCAGGCCCGGGAATCCCTGATATGGTGGAAAGAACAGACCAACCTAGGGAAGGGCAGGCCCTGGGGACAATGGGATCCTGTAGAGATCACTACAGACGCCAGTACCAAGGGCTGGGGTGCACACATGGAAGGAGCTCATGCACAGGGGATCTGGGAGTTGGCGACAACTCAAGCTTCCTCCAATTTCAGGGAGTTGAAAGCTGTAGGAGAAGCCTTGAAAGCTTTCAAAGAGAACATCCACAACAAGGAGGTCCTCATTCTCTCAGACAATACTACAACGGTAGTATACCTGAACAGGCAAGGAGGAACCAGATCCAGACCCCTCTTGGATCTAGCTTCCGCAATCCTAAGCTGGGCCGAGGAAAGAGTAGTCTCTCTAGTAGCAGTCCACATCAGGGGGGAAAACAACCTGCAAGCAGACTTCCTCAGTCGTCATCTGATTCAGGAAGGAGAATGGGAGCTAGACCCCAGAATTTTTCAAAAGATAACACAGAGGTTCGGAACACCAGAAATAGATCTGTTTGCCACAGCGCAGAACAAGAAAGTGGAAAAATTCTTCTCCCTCACCAGGTCCAGAGGAATGATGGGGTTGGATGCCCTGGCCCAACCTTGGGTTTTCAGTCTGGCTTACGCCTTCCCCCCTCTAATGTTGATCCCGAGAGTTCTTCAGAAACTGAATCACTCGGGGGACCTCCGGTTGATACTAATTGCCCCTTGGTGGCCAAGAAGACCTTGGTTTGCCACTCTGAAGACCATGGCAATGATTCCCCCATGGCATCTGCCGGTCTCAAAAAACCTGTTATCCCAGGGTCCAGTGTTATGCCAAGACCCGGAATTTTTTCAGTTGGCAGCTTGGCTACTGAAAGCCAACTCTTAATTTCAAAAGGTTGCTCACAGAGAGTTGTAGATACTCTCCTGCTGAGCAGGAAACCTATTACCAAGAAAATCTACACTAAGGTATGGAAAAAGTTTTGTACCTGGGGTAAGCAAAGGGGCTTTGACTCCCCCTCTACCCCTGTAATCCTAGAGTTTCTACAGGACGGGGTAGATAAGGGTGTGGCCATTAACACTCTTAGGGTACAAATTGCGGCTCTCTCTGTGTTCCTGGACACTCGTCTGGCAAGAGAGCCACTGATAAGCAGATTTTTGTTAGCCAGACAAAGAGTTACTCCTTTGTCTAAAGACAGGTTCCCTCCTTGGGACCTGACAAGGGTCCTAGAGGCGTTATCTAGGTCTCCCTTTGAACCTTTGGAACAGATTTCCCTCAAACGGTTGTCTTTAAAACTGACGTTTTTGCTGGCTATCACTTCAGCTAGGAGAGTAGGGGATCTCCAGGCCCTCTCTATCAAAGAACCGTTTATGACTGTATGCCCAGACAGGATAGTCCTAAAACCAGATCCACTATATCTCCCAAAGGTGGCATCTCCTTTTCACAGAGTACAGGAGATCAATTTACCTTCCTTCTGTGACAACCCAAAGAACAGTAAGGAGGAAAAGTTCCACTGTATTGATGTTAGAAGAGCTCTTCTCATCTACTTAGACAGGACAAAGAACTTTAGAAGGTCAAACCATCTTCTGGTCCTTCATTCTGGACCTAGGAAAGGATTGCAGGCTTCCAAGCCCTCAATTTCTAGATGGATCAGGCAAGCAATTACCATCGCTTATGAGGCATCAGGTGTCCCAGCTCCTGTTAAAGTTAAAGCTCATTCTACAAGAGCCCTAGCAACATCTTGGGCCGAGAAGGCAGGAGCATCCTGGGAACAGATCCGCATGGCAGCCACTTGGTCCAGCCAGAACACCTTCCTGAAACATTACAGGATAGAAGTACTGTCTCAACAGGACCTGACCTTTGGACGCAAGGTCTTGCAGGCAGCTGTCCCACCCTAAGGTAGGCTGAGGGTAATCTAGTATCCTCTCATGTTGGGCCGTCCTGGAAGGCGATTGGAGAAATCTTACCGTTAGTTTACCGGTAACGTCTTTTCTCATGAGCCTTCCAGGACGGCCGGCCTACCCGCCCTATCAAAGGGTACAAACAAGTTAAAAAGGGTAAGTGCCTATGAATTAACTGTGATACACGGTTCCCTCAAGGAACTTGGTTGTGGAAGATACTTTTTTACAACTGAGGATAGAGGGAAGGGTGGGGCCTTTTAACTGTGTTTTAATTGATTGTGTTTCCGGTAGGAGGAGCCTATCATCTCTCATGTTGGGCCGTCCTGGAAGGCTCATGAGAAAAGACGTTACCGGTAAACTAATGGTAAGATTTCATACACAAATGTCCCCTTCACATCCGGGTTTATTTTCTACTTTCCCCCATTTTCTATGGTGTGATCTTTTCTACAATACTTTGTTATAATAATGGAACACGTTGTGTATTGTATTGTACACAAATTAATAACGCCTCCACATTCCAGGCAAGTAATTTTCCTGACCAATTGGATTTCTTTCTTTACCAATTCCTGATTTTTTGACTGCAATCTTCCTAAAAGTAAAATTATAATATAATATTTATTGAACAAAAAAATTGTGTGTCGGTGCAATGAGCACAGTCTTCACTTGCTCATAGGTGACCCTTTAACAGCCTTTACAGGTCATCAGTTTAGAGTTAACTGTGAATAATGGCCCAGAGAGCAGTGGTCAGGAGTATATCATATACAGCTCAGGGTACAGAGTGCAGTGGTCAGGAGTATATCATATACAGTCCAGGGTACAGAGTGCAGTGGTCAGGAGTATATCATATACAGCCCAGGGTACAGAGTTCAGTGGTCAGGAGTATATCATACACAGCCCAGTGTACAGGGTGCAGTGGACAGGAGTATATCCTATACAGCCCAGTGTACAGAGTCCAGTGGCTAGGAGTATTTCATATACAGCCCAGAGTACAGAGTGCATTGGTCAGGAGTATATCATATAAAGCCCAGGGTACAGAGTGCAGTGGTCAGGAGTATATCATATACAGCCCAGGGTACAGAGTGCAGTGGTCAGGAGTATATCATATACAGCCAAGGGTACAGAGTGCAGTGGTCAGGAGTATATCATATACAGTCCAGGGTACAGAGTGCAGTGGTCAGGAGTATATCATATACAGTCCAGGGTTCAGAGTGCAGTGGTCAGGAATATATCATATACAGCCCAGGGTACAGAGTGCAGTGGTCAGGAGTATATCATACAGCCCATGGTACAGAGTGCAGTGGTCAGGAGTAAATCATATACAGCCCAATGTACAGAGTCCAGTGGTTAGGGGTATATCATATATAGCCCAGGGTACAGAGTGCAGTGGTCAGGAGTATATCATACAGCCCATGGTACAGAGTGCAGTGGTCAGGAGTAAATCATATACAGCCCAGGGTACAGAGTGCAGTGGTCAGGAGTATATCATATACAGCCCAGAATACAGAGTGCAGTGGTCAGGATTATATATACAGTGTGCAGTGGCCAGGAGTATATCATTTACAGCCCAGTATACAGAGTGCAGTGGTCAGAATTTTGTCATATGCAGCCCAGTATACAGAGTGCCATGGTTATGGACAATTCACGTACAGCCAAGCGTACAGAGAGCAGTGATCAGAAGTAGATGTTATACAGGCCATTGTACAGAGTGCAGTGGTCAAGAGCATGTTATATATAGACCATCCTAAAAAGTGCAGTGGTCAGGAGTTTGTCATATATTGCTCAGTGTACAGAGTGCAGTGGTCAGGAGCTTGTTATATACAGTCCAGCATACAGAGTGCAGCAGTCAGAATTAGGTCATATACAGCTCATGGTACAGAGTGCAATGGTGATGATCCTGTCAAATACAGCCAAGCTTGGTCAGATATATATCATATACTGCCCATCATTCAAAGTGCAGTGGTCATAATTTTAATATATTATGTGTAGCCCAGTGTTCAAAATACAGTGATCAGGAGTATGTCATATATGGCCCAGTGTAGAGAGTGCAGAGGTCAGGCGTATTTCATATACGGCCCAGTGTACAGAGTTCAGTGGTCAGGAGTATATCATTCTGAAGGCCTTTTGTCCTTCAGAATGAACAGTGCTGGCTCCTGTAGCTTACCAGTAGATGGCAATGAAACTGTTACTTTAACCAGAGTCAGATTTTGAAGAGGAATAGGTCCTTACCCTCCTTAGGAATCAGAGAGATATGCACCCTAAGTGAGTCAACCGGCATGGGTTGACCATCTTAAATTGCATTGACAGCACAGATCAAGTGTGGGGAAAGAATGTCATGGAAGGTTTTGTAATAGGTCGGAGTAAAGCCATCCGGCCCCGGGCATTCCTGGATTTGGAGTGAGGCAGCGCCAGGTCCAGTTCCTCGACCGTGATGGGTGCCTCCAGTTCCCTTCTCGACTCGTGTGACAACGACGGCATGCCCGATGCTGAGATGTAAGATTGGATAGAGGCCATAGTCGGAGGGGCATTCGCCAAGGCAGCCCACCCTCCGATACCATATAGACCCTGGAAAAAGGTACGAAATTCTGCGGCCATGTCCTGCGAGGTAGTCAATCTCCTCCCCCCAGATGACATAATGGAAGAGATAAATGTCCTGGTGCGGGAGCCCCATAAGGCCCGAGCCAGCAACGCTCCAGGCTTATTCGAGAATTCAAACATAGTTTGGAGTGCCCACAGCAACTTCCATTTTGTTTTATGGACCAGATGAGAACGCAGTTCCTCCCGGACCTTGACTAGCTCCTGATACGTGGAGTGTGACAGAGAAGCCTTATGGGTACCCTCCAGCGACTGCAGCCGGGTAAAGAGATGGTCAGCGATCTTGGAACGTTCCCGTCTCAAGCGCGAACTAATTTGAATGAATAGCCCCCGTACCACCGTCTTGTGCGCCTCCCACAAAACCAGGGAATTGTTAACTGAGTCACTATTGGTGGCAAAGTAGTCTGAGAGCGTAGACTGAAGCGAGGCACAAGAATCCGGAGATTGCAGGAGAGCTTCATTAAGTCACCAAGAACAGGGCCACTGATAAGGCAGTACGACCAGCCCCATTGTATGGGGCCCCGGGCTATATCAGCTGATCAGGGGGGCCCAGGCAGCTTTAGTGTGCATCAAAAATATAACCGCGCTAATATTTATGCAAGCTGCAGCTTATAGTGAGACAACACCAAAAATCAACAAAAAATAGAAAAGCTGCGCTAAATGTGACAGAAATACAAATAAATGTTCCTATAAAATATATAAATAAATAAGTAGTGTAATTAAGTGAATTATTTTGACTTGATAAAAAGTCCCAAAAATTATGATAAAATTATTCAGTGTATATGAACTTATAATAATAGCCCCAAAGAATGAATGATGGAAAATAATTGAAAAATGCTGAAGGGTATGAAGTGCAAAAGTGTCGTTCTCCACCACTATGCATCAATCACCAAAGCATGCCAATAAGCTTACCAGATGCCGGTAAGTAATGTGCCAAGTAAGCAACCACTAGATATGGGTCCGGATGGCGATTCCTACAGAGGATCAAGGCAGCAGGGAGACACCAATGAGGCAGGCACCACACCACAGAGCAGCTGGCACATTCAAGGCACACTCAAAAGCACCGGTCCAAGATGTCACCATATAAGACATAAAGGTAGCTCCATAGTGCAATATGTTTTAAAAAGGCTTTGTTATACAAAAGAATATAACTCACATGAAAGTAGAACAGTATCGCTAAATCACAAAAAAAGCCGGCCGGCTTCCGTATTAGTCCGTCCTTTCCGGGTTGCGTGGTGATGTCAGCACGCCGGTCCCGATGCGTTTCGGCACAGCTGATGTCTTCCTGGGGGACCCATATCTAGTGGTTGCTTGCTTGGCACATTACTTACTTTCATCTGGTAAGCTTATTGGCATGCTTTGGTGATTGATGCACGGTGGTGGAGAACAACACTTTTGCACTTCATACCCTTCAGCATTTTTAATTTATTTTCCATCATTCACTCTTTGGGATTATTATTATAAGATCATATACACTGAATAATTTTATAATCATTTTTGGGACTATTTATAATAAGTCGGAATTATTCACTTAACCACTTGCCGACCGCTGCACGACTATATCCTCCTGCGGCCAGCCCCTCCTGGGCAAAGTGACTTACCGGTACGTCACTCGTCCATGAGCCTCTAGGGGGCGGGCGTGCACCGCCGGAGGAGCG
Source organism: Pelophylax lessonae (assembly GCF_965119305.1). Taxonomy (NCBI): domain Eukaryota; kingdom Metazoa; phylum Chordata; class Amphibia; order Anura; family Ranidae; genus Pelophylax; species Pelophylax lessonae. The sequence continues at coordinate 39,353,868 of NC_138770.1, forward strand.
CTCCCGACCCCGCTCGTTCCCCGACATCCCCGCGCGAGTGACAGGGGGCTCTGATGTCCGCCGGTCACTCACGATCTCCCGTTGGAGAGGGAGAAAGACAGCCGTCTGTCATTCTCCCTGAAGTAATTGCAGAGACTTTTGGCGCTTTTCCACTGCATGGAAACGAGTGGTTCGGCTCGCTTTTGCGCTTTTTCACTGCATGGTACCGCATGGCACGGTGTTGGAACGGTTCGGTACGGTACGGTACGGCGGCGCTTTTCGACTGCATGGAACCGAACGGTACGGCTCGCTTAAACAGTACCACCTCGGTTGTGGTTCCAAGAGGGCTGTACCAATACCATATCCCACAATCCTTTGCATGCAGCCTTGACTGTTTGTCACTACTAGCCACTGATTGGTCAGAGAATCGTTGTTATCCCACCCACTTACTACCGATCCGTTCCAACACCGTACCATGTGGTACCATGCAGTGGAAAACCAAACCGAGCCAAGCAGGGCCAAGCAGGGCCGAGTGGAGCCGAGCCGGAACTTGCAGTGGAAAAGTGCCATATACGATCCTGCTATGTAGGATCGTATGTCTCTGTGGTTACATCACAAGCCACGCCCCCCCAAAGTTAGAATCACGCCCCTAGGGATACATTTAACCCACTGATCACCAATAAAGTTAACCCCTTCCCTGCCAGTGTCATTTTTACAGTAACAGTGCATATGTATAGCACTGATTACTGTAGTAATGTCACTGGTACCCCCAAAAGTGTAAAAAATGTCAGTCAGGGGTCCGATCTGTCAGCCGCTATGTCACAGTCCCGCGGAAAAAAAAATCGCAGATCGCCGCCATTACTGGTTTAAAAAAAAAAAACAATAAAAATGACATAAATCTTTCCCGTAGTTAGTAAACGCAATAACTTTTGTGCAAACCAATCAAAATACGCTTATTGCGATTTTTTTTTACCAAAAATATGTAGCAGAAAACAAATTGGCCTTTAATGTTAAAAAATTTAGATTTTTACTTTTTTTTTGGGGAATTTCATATAAAAAAATGTAAAAAATATTGTCATTTTTTCAAAATTGTCCATCTTTTTTTGTTTATAGCGAAAAAAGTAAAAATCGCACAGGTGATCAAATACCACCAAAAGAAAGCTATGTTTGTGGGAAAAAAGGACGTCAATTTAATTTGGGTACAGCGTCACAGGACCGCGCAATTGTCCGATAAAGTCACGCAGTGCCGAATCTCAAAATAGGCCCTGGTCTTTGAGCAGCCAAATCCTCCGGCGCTTAAGTGGTTAATTACTCCACTTATTTATATATTTTATAGATACATTTATTTGTATTTCTGTCACATTTAATGCAGCTTTAGTGTGCATTTCTTCCAAACAAAAAAAAAAATAGGGCTTAAATAAATTACACCCCCGATCCTACTTGCATAGGGGGTTGTATAAATATATTTTTCTGGGCTCCATTAGGTTAGCAGAGGGGCTCAGGAGGTGGGAGCTGAGGAGGGACTATTTTTTCATTTTCAGGCGGAGGTACACAATCCTTTGGCCAACCGCATGCTCTGGAGTTGCTGCTGTTCTCCTTGACTGGTGCTTGGCGGAGTGATCTGTACAGTGCTTTACCTTCTCCGCCCTCTCAGAACTGAGGTGAGGCAGCTGACAGGGAGAGAACGGTGAAAGGAATCCTGTCGGCGGCGGAGGGTAGTGCGGCAGGCACTGGTCAGCACACAGTAAGTTGAGGTATCCTCTTGTATTTTATTGTATTGTAACTGTGTTGTCTCCCTCTAACATTGTAAAGCGCTGCGTAAACTGCTGGCGCTATAGAAATCCTGAAGAATAATAATAATATTACACTTATTACACATTCTAATCTTAGTAGCATCATCCAAATCCTCACAGTGCCTCATAATCTTCAGCAGAAGGACAATCATTCACACAGCACAGCGGGTGCTCTATGGTTCTGTCAAAGTGTGTCACCTGGCTGTTGAGTGCTGACTTTGTTCATTTATGGGTGTCCTGTGTGTTACAGATTGCAACACAGTACAGCCCATAGCAGAGGCGTAAGTAGAACCTTCAGGGCGCAGGTGCAAGAAACCATAAAGGGCCCCCTGGACCTCTAGCCGGGGTCCTTAACTTCAAGCTCCTCCCACTGATCCTGGGGCCCTTTACTCTCGTTGCGGGGCCCTTTATTACAGTCCCGCAGCGGGAGCCTTTCACAAGTTCTGCAATGGGCCCCCTTCCTGCCATCTTGGGGCCTCCCCGCGGCGGTGGAATGCCAGGGCCCGGTTGCAAGTGTCACCTTTGCGATCTTGGAAGTTCACCCACTGGTGTCAGCAGTTTTTATTTTTTGGTATTTTAATTGTATTATTTTTTATCATTTTATTTTATTTTTTCACAATGTCACTGACTATGACTCTGTCCATACAGAAAAGGAAGGAGCTGGTAAATTACATACTTACCGACCCCTTCCTGGTTCTCTATTGTGACGCATCCCCTGCAGCAGCTGGCAGGAAAGGGGAGGGAGGAAGCCGACAGTGGGGGGGGGGGGGACCAGGGGAGCACACAGGGGCCCAGAACACAAGTGAAATGGATAGGAGGAGTGGTGGGGGCAGCATACAGAGGAACCAATCTCCTACATTTTCCTCCTGCAGCTACAGGAGGATACTGGAAGACAGTGATTTCTCTACATGCTGCCCCCGCCGCCCCTCCTATCCAGGTATACAGGGGAGCCGCACAGGCCCCCTGGAGCATGGGACCCGGTTGCAATTGCAGCCCCTGCAACCCCTGTAGTTACGCCCCTGGCCCATAGGCGTGCGTACAGGGTATGCCAGGTGTGCCTGGGCACACCCTAATCACACTGTGTGGTGCGTATTTCCCCTGTTTAGACCCCTGATATTTCACCAAATACAAAAAAAGTCCCTTTCTGCTTAAAAAAAGTAATACAATTATAAAAAATAATAAAATTGTAACACCAATCTCTGCCCTTATGACACCATCCACTGCTCTACGGCCACCCTCAGTATATTTACACACATGCACACACACGCATACAGTATATGTTTGAGTTTTGGGGTGCACACCCTAATGCTATAGGCTGTGCACACCTATGGTACAGCCACAGCAAAGTCACACCTAACAGCCTGGTGACACACTCTGACAGAGTCATAGAGCACCTGGCTGTGCTGTGTGAATGATTATCCTTCTGCTATAGGACCTTAGGATGTTTTAACCACTTGCCGACCAGCCGCAGCAGTTATATGGCGGCAGGTCAGCAGGTTCCCATGAATCTCTGCATGGTGGTCCGTGGGAGCAATCCTGGGGCGCGCGCCCACTCACCAGCAGAAAAGCCGATCCTCAGGGCCGCGATTGCCGCCAGGCACCCGCGATCGCTCCCCGTGAAGAGAGAACAGCGGTCTCCTGTTGTAAACACAGAAGACCATTGTTCTCTCAGTAATCAATGCAGAGCTCCTGTGTTCCTCCTATTTAGAATCACAGGTCTCTGTATTGATTTTACAAGCCCCCACCCCCACAGTTAGAAAATACCCCCGGACACTCAGGGCTAGTGCATTTAAGCAATGATAGCCTCTGACCTGTCCCCTGTTTAGCTTACCTGTAAGAAGAAATACTTACCTTGAAAATGTCTTGTCCATCGCTGCCATCTCCAGTGTGGGCAGCTGAAGCTGGAGCGTCCCTCTTTGTTTCCTCTTCCATGATGTCGGAGTCCCAGAATGCCAGGGCAGGCGCTTCATCCCTGAACAGCTTCTGCGCATGCCCAGAAGCTGTTCAGCAGGGAATGACGCGCCTGCACCGGAAGTTACGAGGGACACCGGTGCAGGCGCATTGACTCCTGGGATCGATGACGCTCATCTCCCAGGAGTCAATGCAAGGAGGAAGTGACGTCGGGGGCCGCGGCCACAGGAGGAGGAAGAGGAAGGAAGGTAAGTTCATTTTTAAAAAAAATAAGGTAAGTGAAACAACAAAAAAAATAAAATAATAACTATCCAATTCTTTTCAGGATCTTTTAATCTAACGGAAGGTGCAAAGTTAAAAAATTGGGTGGAACTCCACTTTAACCCTTTGATTGCCTCTGGATTAACCCCTTCCCTGCCAGTGTCATTATTACAGTGAAAGTGCATATTTTTAGCGCTGATTACTATAGTAATGTCACAGGTCCCCCCAAAAGGGGTCAGATAGGGGTCCGATCTGTCCGCCGCAATGTCGCAGTCCCGCTAAAAATCGTACATCACCACCATTACTAGTAAAAATAAATAAATAAATAAAAATGACATACATTTTTCCCCTAGTTTGTAGACGCGATAACTTTTGTGTAAACCAATCAAAATACGCTTATTGGGATTTTTTTAACCAAAAATATGTAGCAGAATACAAATTTGCCTAAAATTATGAAAAAATTTGATTTTCGCTTTTTTTGAGGAATGTTATATAGCAGAATGTGAAAAATATTGTTTTTTTTTTTTTTTTCAAAATTGTCGCTTTTTTTGTTTATAGCGCAAAAAATAAAAATCACACAGGTGATCAAATACCACCAAAAGAAAGCTCTATTTATGGGAAAAAAAGGACATCCTTTTTTTTGGGTACAGCGTCGCACGACCGCGATATTTTATTTTAAAGTAACGCAGTGCCGAATCGCAAAAAAATTACCTGGTCATTAGGGGGAAAATCTTCCGGTCCAGAAATGGTTAAAAACGCTCCTCCTCCTGGCAGCAGGCTTTTGCCAGAAAAAAAAACGCCTGACGCTTGTAAAAGTGTCAGCAGCCAGGAGTGTGTGTACTGCATATTTGTAAAGCAAAGTGTCAGAATTCATGTGGAAGTGATACGAGCAGCTCTGAAGCCGCCCGATCACTTCCACAGCTGTTACACCATATGTCCCCCCCCCCTCGGCTTTTGGGGTGGGATTGGGTCGAGGGTGGGGTTGGGGGTGGCCCCACCCGGTGGGCTGCATGGTGCCCCATGATTTTTAACAGCAGCCCTGGCCAAGGAGGGGGGGTTCAGGTGAGACGGGTCAAGGCGGACAGACAGATGTATCGGGGCGTGGTCTGAGAGGTATTTAGCGTCAATCTGGACAGACAGCATCTGGGGAAGATCCCTGTGCGGTAGCAAGAGGTAGTCTAGGCGAGAGTTGGTCTGATGTACCTGAGAAAAATAAGCATAGTCACGATCTTGGGGATGCAACATTCTCCAGGGGTCAGTGAGATGAAGGAGTGCTAACTCAGACTTCAGCCCCCTCAGACAAGCATAGGAAAGATGGGAGGAGCCCCTAGAAACGTCCAACTGAGGGTCCGTCACAAAATTAATGTCCCCCCAAAAAATTAGCAGTCCCTCCGTAAATTCCAATAGGATTGGGAGCAGGTACCACAAAAACTGAGAATGTCCAGAATTGGGAAAGTAAACATTGGCAAGAGTGACCTGCACATCCATAATCCGCCCCTTAAGAAGGAGAAACCGACCCTGCGTATCTGGCCGCACAGCACCCAGAGTCCATGGGACGGACTTAGCAATAAGGATGCTAACGCCTTTAGCTTTTGAGATAGGCAAGAAGCTGTGGTACACCAACAGATAATCTCTATTGGAAAGCCTGGGGACAAATGTGTTTCCTGTTGGAAAACGACTTGTGTTTTAGATCTGCGTAAATCGGCCAGAAGGCGAGAAGGCTTTTCTGGGATATTTAGGTCCCTCGCGTTGAGGTAGGTGATCTTCAACACACCCATTGGTAAGCAAGTCACAGAGGGGGCGGGAAACAGCAAAGGACAGGGAGAGGGGAAGGAGGGGCTGACCAGGGGAGCCCAGCAGTGCAGAGACCCAGCCCCAAGGCAAGAGAGAGGGGGACAGGAGTAGAAGGAAGAAAGAAACGAGGGAAAGAGACAGGAGGGAGAAAAGAAAGGGAGAATTCTAGTAGCAATCGAGCGAAAAGGGTCCCTAGCTGGGTGTTAAAACAAAACAACCAGGCAGGGAAACCGCCCTATCAGGGGGGTGGCAGAAAGATAAGACGCGAAGAACGGAGATGCAGCAAGCCAAGAACAGCAGAACAGAGGAACACCTCATATCATAATAAACATTTTGGCAAACAAGACTCAAGTAGAGGAGTAAAAACAAAAAAAAGAGGTAGGCAGATCACCCCCATGAGGTGATATGAACGCTACTCCCCAGCTGACTCCGCGACAAACCCAGGAGGGGGCACAGGGTCCCCACCCCACCCGCCATGGACACCGGGCACCATAGCTCCAGGTACAGTCAGCGCTCCCTGCAGCCCAAAGGGACGCAAGAGCAGGCAAGCAGAGCGCCCCATGACCGGACAGGGAGGGGGGAAGAGGGCGCCCCCAAACGGGGGGGGGTTGCCCTGGCACAAAAAAGAAGAGGTAGTGACTGAGGGAACACACTTAAAAATAGGCAACTGCATGGAGACCAGCACTGCCCACAGCTACCATGCAAACCAAGAAAATAAGAGTGGTCAGAGTCAGTTCGTCCCTTCACCCCAGGGCCAAACCCAGAGGTGGGAATGGGAAGGGAAATGAAAGTTGGGGGAGGAAGGGTAAGGTGACCAGACGTCCCCGGTTTCCGGAGACAGTCCCCGGATTGAGGACACTGTCCCCGGACCTAATCATTCCCCGGTTCTGTCCCCGGATTCAGGGGCAGCGCTCATGCCTATTGCTGACAGCCCCCTAGCTAGTAGCAGGACATTGAGCAATGTGAAGAATTATAAAGCACAGGAAGCGATTGGTGGGCAAGGGGGGCCTACAGCTGCACTTACAGTGAGTGGAGCTGTCAAATCTAAGCGTTGATGTCGGGGATGGGCAGGGCCGATATGCCGAGCTCCGCTCCTTTTTCAGACAACCCTGTAAAAGTGGAGCCAGTGCACCTGTCGAGCAGGAGGGAGGGATGAAATAGTTTGTGATTTGTGGGCTGGGGCGCTGTCAGTCTCGAAGTGTGAGACACACTCCTCTGCATCTGTCAGAGCGATCCCGCCCTGTGACATGTCCACCCTCTCTCAGCATCTCGCTGTTCTCCTCCTACTTCTGCTACCTCCTCCCATCTCTCTCTGTTCAGTGCAATAGGGAGACTGGAGAGAGCAGAGCACAGTGTTCCTCCCTCCCCCTTCCCCTCCCTCCTGGATGAAGTATGACAAACAGTGTAAGGAATTATGGGCAATGTAGTCCAGAGGGGCAGGATTGCCTTGATGAATTGAGCTGCAGACTCAGAATGTAATGGCCACATGCCAGGAGGAGGTTAGTTTCTGTTTTAAAATTTTGCAAAAAAATTTTTTTTTCTTCTCCTTCACTGATGAACACTGATAGGGATAGAAATAGAAAAAACTGGGCGTGGCCGAGCAGGGCATGTGAGCGGACACGCTGCACGGAGCTCCCGCATCTTACCCTCTCACCGATTCTTCCTCCTGTTCCCGATCCGCTTGTGACCACCGCTGTTCACTCTCCCTGCGCTACGAGCCATGATGACCCAGAAAGGCAGGTAGGATGGGGCAGCCTCGGAGGCCCAACATGGCGCCGCGCAGAAGGGGACGCAGAAGGGGACGCCGCACGGTGCAGAGATGGTGAGAGAAATGCTGTATCTTGGCCTAGGCCGCCACGCCCAGGCCTAGGGCGGCACTTTGCAGGGGGGCAGCAAAAAAGCTGCACCCCGCACTGAAAAAAAAAAAACAGCTGAACGGAAAGGGTCCCCGCCGGCCTGCGCTACACTGTTAGTATAGTGCCAGTCTTATGGGGTGAATTGGGCCAGAGGGCAGGGTCCAGGAGGCAAATTAGTCTGGCACACCCATAAAACGCTCACACTGCTAACTGCCGGTATGTTTTTTAAATTAGGGGGTGCACAAGTTTAGTCAGGCCTAGGGCAGCACAAAACCTAAATACACCACTGGGTGAGAGAGCAGGGTGGCAAGGCCAGCAAGAAGGCTCGTAAGGATGGCCCAAAAGATATGCTGTATTACGCCCAGAAGCTTACATATGCCCAAGTGACCAGTGCCCAGGACGGTGGGGAGGAGGGGAGCGGAGCACTACTGAATATGGACACTGGCACAGATACAGAGCCTCCTCCTTATGTTTCCCCTGATGATATGAAGCCAGATGCTGTGGAGGACATGCAGGAGGGGAATCCTCAGTCTACCCTGAGCCAGATACTTGCTGTAGTCCAACAGTGTACGGCCTCTGTGAATAAAGTAAAGGAGAGATTGGGGGGGCTAACTGAGGAGGTCTCCCTGCTGCGGCATGACCTACAAAAAATGCGGGAATGTAAACATGGATAGATGCCCCGTCAAAGTCCATGGGGCACTTAGTCCAAGCCTGGCGCAGGATCTCCTCCTTAATGGTAAAAAAATGGACTCTGCAGAGGACATCACGGGTGGGGGAGCCAAGCCAGAGACGCGCTGCTTCCTCCAGGGCGTGCGGGCACGCTGGACCCTGTGGACATGGTCTAATTCTAGTACCTCTGTTGAGTGTTTATCTAGGAGCTGATTAAGGATAGCAATAACCGTGGAGCGCAGATCAGACCCCATAGTAGCTTCAGGGATCCCCTTAAGCCACAGATTATTGCGCCTGCTGCGGCTTTCACAGTCATCCAGTCTCAATAGGACATCAGTAAACTGCCACAGCATGGCCTGTTGATCTGATTCTAAAGCTGAAAGTCTGGCCTCTGTGGAATTGGAGGACTCCTCCAGGTCTGCCACCCTTTCCTTCACAGACTCCACTTGTGTGCGAATGTCCTGCAGCTCCTTAGAGAGAGCATTAACAATTGTGGCTGCCATTTCTTGTATGTCTTGCTTAGTGGGCAGACCTGCAGCCAGTCTCTGAGTTTCCAAGGGTCCAGGAGGGGAGTCCGGCCCAGGGAAATCAGAGGAAATGACCGAGGAGTCTGCCCTGTGACCGTGGGGTTGGTCATCACCCGGGGGGGGGGGGGGACAGCCTGAGCAGTCTGTACCTTTTTGGCCATCTGGCCTGCAGTGCTGGAGTGTGGCGGCGCCATCTTGGATTGCTGGGCTGGGGTGAGTAACAGCTGCTGGCGGAGAAAATAATGGGAGATGGCCTCCCCTGATGTCAGCAGGGTGTTACGGTCACCGGGCATGTAGAGGTAAGCTGATCGGTAGGCTGTGTTAGGTGAACCCAGTCCCGGCCTGTGCAGAGCTCCACGAGGTGCGTCCTCACTCTGCCATCGCTAAGTCACACCCAATAAATCTCACGTCAGAGGTATCGCACAGGGGAAAAGCCATATTCCTGTTCGGAGTGTGAGAAATGTTTTGTACAAACATCAGAGCTTGTCTCACACGGGGGAGAAGCCATATTTCTGTCCTGAGTGCGGGAAATGTTTTTCAGAGAAATCCAGTCTTTATTATCATCAGAGATTGAACACAGGGGAGAATCCATATTCTTGTCCTGAGTGCAAAATGTTTTCTACAAAAATCAGAGCTTGTCAGACATCAGAGGTCTCACACAGGGAAAAGGCTAAATTCTTGTCCTGAGTGCGGAAAACGTTTTTCAAATAAGTCCAGTCTTTCTGTATATCTGAGATCTCACACAGAGGAGAAACCATATTCCTGTCGTGATTGTGGGAAATGTTTTATACAAAAATCAATACTTGTTAGTCATACATCAGAGGTCTCACACAAGGGAAAAGCATTCCAGTCCCGAGTGTGGGAAATGTCTTTCAAAAACGTTCAGTCTTTTTAGGCATTGAACATTGCACAGAGAGAAGCCAAATTTCTGTCCTGAGTGCGGGAAATGTTTTTCACAGAAGTCCAGTCTCTATAAACATCAGAGATCTCAAAAGGGAGAAGCCACTTTCCTGTCCTGAGTGAGGGAATTGTTAGTCACTGAAGTCCTGTCTTCCTGTACATCAGATATCTCACACAACCCTTGAGGTGTATTAGTGCCTTGAGTGTGGGAAATGTCTTCTATATGAATGTTGCTGGACATCACAGCTCTCATGTGGGGAAGAAGCAAACCCTTATATATATTTTATACATACTTATTATATTTGCCCATTTTTTTTTTCTGATTGAAGGCAGTTTCAGGGACATGTTCACTTGCTGCCTATTATATCCCACCGGCTTTCAGGAGCCATTGTAATCAGATAATCAGTGCTATTCACTTTACCTGTCAGTGGTCATAATGTTAGGGCTGATCGATGAACAGTACATACACATAACAAGGCCGTGTTCACACTATGAGAGGTTTCCCGGGGCTGCAGTTCCTCAAGGTGGTGATCTCACTTCTACCCGGACAGGAAGTCTGTATGGAATACAGACAGGAAGCGATGTCAGGTACAGAAAGGAAGTGATGTCAGGTACTGATAGGAAATGATGTCAGTCACTGACAGGAAGTGATGTCAGATCTAAAAAAAGAAGTTCCGGGTGAGAGGTGAGTTGGGAGGAAGAGGTAATAAGATCTTATTTTCTATTTACACCCAGTAACCCCCCCCCCTCCGTCATGTCCGTCCTCTTCCTCCATAGTCACTGTGACATCTTTATTTTTTTTACTTTTAAATTTTTATTGGAATTTTAATTTAACAATTTCAACAATAACATTTAGAACTATTTGTTACTTCTGACTCATTGCTTGGTACATGTAACAACAGTTAGTGCCGGTGTTCCGTGAGAATTACCTACCCGTGAGAAAAACCTACCCCTCGTCACTTCCGGTTCACGGCACTGTATGGAATGCAGCGCTTACATTAAAACAGCGGGGCTGCAATACGAATCATCTCCGCTCGTGTGCCTGTCACTTCCCTGATCTCGGCAACTAAATATAAAAGCGGCGGCGGGTGTATGTAAACATAAATCACGGAGACGCCAGCCGCTTTTATATTTACTTGCCGAGATCAGGGAAGTGACAGGCACACGAGCGGAGATGATTCGTATTGCAGCCCCGCTGTTTTATTTAACCGCCGCGTGGGTAGGTTTTTTCAACGGTACACCGTGCTATTTCCATACTAGTGCGCATGCGCACTAGTCTGCTCCTCTGTTGTCCCTTTAGGTATCCGGCCCTGTGAGCATGCGCACTGCTGCGCTGCTCAGCTGTTCCTGGCCGGAAGTGACGGGGGGTAGGTAATTCTCACGGGGTAGGTAATTCTCACGGAACACCGGTTCACACTGGGGCGACCTGTGAGGCGACCTGGTCGCCTCACAGGTCGCTGCAGGTCGCCTCCCATAGGGAAGCTGCGGACCCATTCTAATAGGAGTGACACAAGTCGCTCCGACCTAGAAAAAGGGTCCGGAGCTTCTTTGGGGCGACCAGGAGGCGACCGCCATAGACTTCAATGTTATGAAGTCCGTGGCGGCCGCTCCGAGGTCGCGGCGCGCTGCTCGCACCCCGATCTCGGAGGTCGCCCCTGCAAGTAGCGTCGCGGTAATGTGAACCGGCGCTCAGGAAAATGAAGAAAATTATGAAGATTACAGGAGTACAAGGTAACAGTTAAATGAGAAAAAAATACAATTAAAATATATATAAAAAAAAAAAAAAACACAGCATACCTAATCCCCCTACCCCTAATGGGAACTATATTATCTCCAGCGGATGATGATACACACATATATAGTGTGGAGTGTAGAAACCCCTTCAGGATCAGAAAATTTCCTCACTTACGGGGCCGGAACATTCTCCTCATTTTGGAGATAAATTCTAGTAATATGTTCCTCTAAACAAACAGCACTGACAATAAATAGACGAGACAATGACCACCCTGACCATACATGGCCTACAAAGGGCAATTATTACACTACACAGGCAGCCAATGGGAAATCATTACAATATGCAGCCAACACAATGATGGAGTGCAGGGGTCAGGAGTATGGAGCATAGAGCCCCTTACATTGCTGGTCAGGAGGAAGAAAACATTCCCCAGCCTGCCATGAAGAATATCTTCCATCATTGGTGTCAGAGGGAGGGAAATACTGAAGGTTCTGAGGGAAGAAGAGGAGCTGAGGGGGTACTGAGGCTGAAGGACTTTGGGGCCCCTGAGGGGGTAGTGGGGTTGAAGGGCACTGGGCCCTTGATAAGGTTCACATTCAGTAGGACTCTGAGGGAAGGGGAGTCTGTAGGGCTTAGGGCAGGGGTGGGGAACCTACGGTTCGGGGGCCGTATTTATTGGGAATGTTTTATAGCTCAAATTAAAAAAAAAATGTTTTTTTTTCCAGAATTGTCGCTTTTTTTTTTTTTTTTTGTGCAAAAAATAAAAACCGCACACAATTTTATTTGGATACAGCGTCGCATGACCGCACAATTGTCAGTTAAAGTAATGCAGTGCTGAATCGTAAAAAATGGCCTGGTCATTAAGGGGGAAAATCTTCCGGTCCAGAAGTCGTTAAACAGACCCAATTGAGAAAAGGGAATTTCTGATCCTGCAGGCCAACAGGGTTCTGGGTTTGTAAAAATGTAGCAAACACTAAACCGTCCAGGCTAAATGTGTTCCCATGGGGGCAGTAGTTCTTAAATGTACAGCAACCCTCCTATTACGACCCCCCCCTCACATCCACATCATATTACTGTGTGACCAATACCATCCAAATAACTCTTACTTTCATTTACCAAAGTTATCCGTCTACAAGGAGACCTGTATAGATCAAATGATGGCACCAATGAGGATGGAGGAGAACCGGAGTCACATGACTGAGAAGATACTAAACCTCACCCTGGAGATCATCTACCTGCTGACCGGAGAGGTGAGGAGGATTCTGGGAGGTCACATGACATCACTCTTATCTCTATTAATAAAACACAGACCTGACCGCAGAAGTGAGGAGGATTCTGGAATTCTAACATGATATTTCTATTGGTTCTCCAATACAGAGATTTCCTCCTGTGAAGTCAGGAGATCATATGAGCATCACAGTGCCTCCATGTGACTCCCTAAAACCTGAGAGACACAACATGCAGAAGATTCTAGAAGTCACCAAGAAGATGATGGAGCTGCTGACAGGAGAGGTGAGCGGTGCTGGGAATTCTGGGACATTATCCAGTAACAGACAAGGGATGTGTCTGGATGGTGACTGTATCATTGTGTGTGTCAGGTTCCTATAAGGTGTCAGGATGTCACTGTCTATTTCTCCATGGAGGAGTGGGAGTATTTAGAAGGACACAAGGATCTCTACAAGGACGTCATGATGGAGAATCAGCCGCCCCTCACATCACCGGGTAAGAGGAGACTTTATTGTAAAGGAGAGAGCAGTACGGAGGGTCCACCTAGATCCCCCATCATCTGATAAACACATAGAAACAATGTATTCAGTCAGTGTGTGTGTTTCCTACAGATGGATCCAGTAATGGGAACCCACCAGAGAGATGTCCCCGTCCTCTGTATTCCCGGGATTCCACACAGGAAGGTCACACCATCCCTCTCTGTTACAAGGTTTGTGGGACGGAGCATCTAGAACATGGACTCATGGAGAAGATGTGTGGATTTTGCAAGCTTATATTTTACCAATGATATTCACTCTCATTTTCATGATTTAGAGTGGAGATCCAATCGATATAGAATTTGAGGTTAAAACTGAAGAAGAAGAGAGGTATGTGAGGGTCGATCAGCAGTCTATGGAGGAGGATGGAATAATGGGGACATTTATAGAGGAGGACACTCCTACAGAGATCAGCACAGGTGGGTCATTAACACTAAATCCATTCCTTCACCCATACTGCTCACTGATTGGTCCAGAGTAGGGCAAGGACTGGGTGATATCAGCCTGTAATCCCCTGGTCACTTTCCTGAGCTGTGTTCCCCGTCCTGTATTCCTGTATTTCTCTTGGATAATCTTCCTTCTCTGTGCTGCAGACACAATTTATGTATCTAGACTGGATTTATGGAGATTCTGGGGTTCAGCTGGCAGCAGAATGTGAATTTTTCACCATAGGTGTTACTAGATCGAGACACTTAAGGTATGTGCCTTGGATCATTTACCCCATGTCTGAATCTATCAAGATCTCTGACAGAACAATTCTCCCAGTGTTACTTGCTCTGTCTGCTGGCTGTGTCGGGTGGAGGGATATGTCTGTAGAGTTTTAGACCCAAGTCACTGAATGCAGTCTCAGGAGATGGGAGGCAGTGGTGTGGGGCCTCTGCAACTTGTCTCATGTAAACAGTTAAGCTTCCACTGATTACGTAATACGAATATTGGAAGTCCTATCCCTTACACTATATACTCTGTTGTACATTACATCATTCTAATACTATATATAGTATTCCTAAATGTTGTACCCTATATAATATGTTGTACATTTCATAATCCTGACTTCTGGTCTCTGCCCTCTACCCACTGCTATATATATAAACATAATATGTATTCTCTTTTGTTACTCCCATTTTTCTACGAGCTGGACATTTTATATCTGATGTTCTGATTGGAGCACAGACTTTTACATGTTCATAATAATGTGATAATGAGGGAGGAGTCAGTAACCCAATGATGGTGGTCTTCAGGATCAGTCCAGTCTTCATCTTGGTTTTTCTCCCCCCCATCCTCACTCTCTGACCTCTGGGGGGGCTCAGCCACGCTGGTATTCATGACTAAATAATGGACTAAATAAGGAAGTGTGGGAATTCTTGTGTTGGGAAGATGGCAATGAGTGATAGAGGGGGAGGGGACACTCGTCCTATAATCCCCTCATCACTGTCACTCCTATAAAAGACAGCTCTCGTTGTTTCCTCACTCTCTGACTAAGGTCCATGAATAAAGAAATGAACTGGTAGGAGATCAGAGGACCCATTTACTAGTTACCTTGAGGGTGGAATTGTAAGATCCTCAGAGACAAAGCTGCCTGATGTGGGCGGAGTCCTGGTTTAGGGGAACCAATCTGCTCATGTCTAGTAATAATCTGTATATTTCTATTTTAGTAGATGGACGGGAGATGAGGAAAACCTCAGAGGATTGTCTCACTTTCTCTCCAGACTGTAAAGTAGAAGATGAGGACATCACACAGTATAGAAAAGGATCTTCACATCTTCACAAACATCTGAAATCTCACACAGGGGAAAAAACGTATTCCTGTTCTGAATGTGGAAAATGTTTTACAGATAAGTCCAATCTTTACAGGCATCAGAGATCTCATACAGGGGAGAAGCCATATTCCTGTTCTGAGTGCCCGAAACGTTTTTCACAGCTTTCCTCTCTTTACAGACATCAAAGGTCGCACACAGGTGAGAAACCATATTTGTGTCCTGAGTGTGGGAAATGTTTTTCACGGAAGTGCCATGTTCACAGACATCAGAGATCTCACACGGGGGAGAATCCATTTTCATGTCCTGAGTGTGGGAAATGTTTTTCATGCAAGTCCAATCTTTACAGACATCAGAGATGTCACACAGGGGAGAAGCCATATGCGTGTCCTGAGTGTGTGAAATGTTTTTCACAAAAGTCCAGTCTTTACAAACATCAGAGATGTCACACAGGGGAGAAGCCACTTTCCTGTCCTGAGTGAGGGAAATGTTCCTCACTGAAGTCCTGTCTTCCTGTTCATAAGGGATCCCACACAACCTTCAAGGTGTATTAGTGCTTTGAGTGTGGGAAATGTCTTCTATATGAATGTTGCTGGACATGTGGGGAAGAAGCACACCCTGATATACACCTCAGATATACTCCATGGCTGATCTTCATCATGTAAGAAACACTTCATAAGGAGATCAGAGATCACCAAAGACATGGATGAAGTGTTGTCCCGTGTTGGCCATTGATAGCAGTAGAAAAATAAAAATGGAGACATTACCTTTCCTTGGCTGGGTACAGTTTGTGGTGTGAATTTTCCCAAACCTTATCTATAGCAGTATTTTATTTCCTATAGTTGTGATCATTGGTCCCATCTAGTTGCCATAAGACCATATTGTACTGATGGACATATTTAAAAAAAAAAAAAATACCACATTACTGTATGGTAATTAAAATATGTCCGGAATTTGTCATGGCTGGATGAACGCGTGTCACACTCATCCAATTCATTTTCTATTAATTGATCTTTTGGTTTCCTCTGTCAGACATGGTTTCACACGAATAACTGAGATCATACTCATACACGTATGAGTACAGTAGACATCGAAGAACGTAAGTTTATTAAACCAACCATTGATTTGAAACCATAAAATACTGCATTGGGCAATTGGATGGCACTAAGTATCGTAGAAATTTGCACCAACTAGTGGCCAAATGTGGTATTTTGTAAATCATTTGAAACCCATTCTACCAGCTCAGCAAATTGCCCAATACAATTTGTGTTTCTTCTCGCAGCATCCACTTTTACGTTGCACTTATAGACCCCTAAATATCAGGAGATGTTTATATAACCACTTTCATACCGCTGGACGTCATATGAGGTCCTGGGCTTTCAGTGGAGATATGGGGATGATGGGTGCAGCTGCAGGCATCATTCGGATATCATTCTTTTCCTGCACAGTAAAAACAATTATTGCGGGAGTTCAGCTGCTTGATTGTTGGTACAGGCGGTGGGAGGGGACGTCTCCCCCTCCACCTCCCGTCTCCCTCCGGTGCTTCTACCAGTGCACCTGGGCAATTGGCAAACTGGAGAAAGAATCTGCCAGCAGTGGAAGTTTACCATAGAGCTGACCAAGGACCAGATGGTCCCTTGTCATCTCTATGACTCTCAGAGGCCAGGCACGACGTTATGATGTCACGTTCAGCCCCAGGGTTCTATCAGATTCTGCAACCGAAAGTGACATTCGGACGAAAACAGCTTACTGCGCATGCACCATGCGTTCCAACATGGCCGCTATGCATTCCAATAGCTTTCCTAATGTGACAGAACATGAAGCAGCGGCGGACATCTTCTTACACCCACGCAAGTCTTGAATTTTACATTTAACCTTTTCCCGACCGCCCGCCGCCGATTTACTGCGGCAGTGTGGCCCTCCTGCGCGAAACGAAATAGCTCTACATCAGTTGCATGCCTGCAGCTAAGGGCGCACTCCTGCCCCCACTCGGCAGCGGGGACTTCGATGCACGGGGCAGGCAGCTCCGATTGCCACCTGACACCCGTGATCGCTCCCCGCTAAGAGAGAAGAACGGTCAGATGTTGTAAACACAGCTGACCATTCTTCTCCCTGGGATGATCACAGAGCTCATGTGATCCTTCTATATAGGAGCACATGTCTCTATGGTCATTTCACAAGCCACGCCCCCCCCCACAGTTAGAAACACTCCCCTATTTAACGCCTTGATCACTCAGTGTTAACCCCTTCCCTGCCAGAGTCATTATTACAGTAACAGTGCATATTTATAGCACTGATTACTGTAGTAATGTCACTGGTACTCCCAAAAGTGTCAAAAATGTCAGTCGGGGGTCGGATCTGTCCGCCGCAATGTTGCAGTCCCTCTAAAAATCGCAGATCGCCACCATTACTAGTAAAAAAATAAAAAAACACAATAAAAATGACATAAATCTTTCCCATAGTTTGTAGATGTGATAACTTTTGTGCAATCCAATCAAAATATGCTTATTCGATTTTTTTTTTTTTTTTTTTTACCAAAATTATGTAGCAGAAAACAAATTGGCCTAAAATGTTAAAAAATTTTGATTTTTACATTTTTTTGTTTGGGGAATGTCATATAGCAGAATGTGAAAAATATATATATTTTTTTCAGAATTGTCGCTCTGTTTTTGTTTATAGCGCAAAAAATAAAAATCGCACAGGTGATCAAATACCACCAAAAGAAAGCTCTATTTGTGGGGAAAAAAGGACGTCAGTTTTATTTGGGTACAGCGTCGCACGACCGCGCAATTGTCCATTTAAATAATGCAGTGCCGAATCGCAAAATATGGCCTGGTCATTAAGGGGGCAAATCCTTCCGGTCCAGAAGTGGGTAAGGGGGCAAATCCTTCCGGTCCAGAAGTGGGTAAGGGGGCAAATCCTTCTGGGGCTGAAGTGGGTATTTTAGCAGTAAACTCACCTTATATACTGAAATAGACTATTTCATCACGACCGAGTAAAATAGCTTATTTCACGATATAATCAGTTTGTCACTGAGCAGTGCAGGGTGTACCAAAATGGGCATCGCCACCTTCTGCCTGCAGGTTTCTCGCTATACATAGAATACAATAATAATAGAAATGTAATACTGCGATTCAGTCTATAAGGTGAGTTTACTGCTAAAATAAAATGTAAAATTCAAGACTTGCGTGGGTGTAAGAAGATGTCCGCCGCTGCTTCGTGTTCTGTCACATTAGGAAACCTATTGGAAAGCTTAGCGGCCATGTTGGAATGCTTTGCGTGTGCGCAGTAAGTTGTTTTAGTCTAACGTCGTGCCTGGCCTCCGAGAGTCATAGAAATGACCAGGGACCATCTGGTCCTTGGTCAGCTCTATGGTAAACTTCCACTGCTGGCGGATTCTTAAATCTTAAATTGCTTTTACTTGTACATCCAAGTGCTTAACTGATAAAATGGGGATTTGTTTATTTGCAACAGTTTCAAATGACAATGTTTTCACATAGTTACATTAAAAAAAAAAAAAAAACAGATCCATCTAGTTTAACCAAATACAATGGAAAGCCTGAGATCGTTTTTTTTTTATTTTTTTTATCTCATGATTTCCAGCCTAGAGGATAGACATGGGGTCTTTTAGACCCCAGATCTCTCGATAAAGAGGACCTTTCATGTCCTATTCCTATTACAAGGGATGTTTACATTCCTTGTAATAGAAATAAAAGTGATAAAAAAAATTAAGGGAAAGTGTAACAATTAAAACAATATTCAAATAAAATAAACAATAAAAAAAAAAAAAAATTAAGGTGCACCGCCCCACGCAGAAGCAAACTCATACGTAGGTCGTGTTTTTTTATTTTTTTTTTTTATCTCATGATTTCCAGCCTAGACGGTCTTTTAGACCCCAGATCTCTCCATAAAGAGGACCTGTCATGCCCTATTCCTATTACAAGGTATGTTTACATTACTTGTAATAGAAATAAAAGTGATAAAAATAAATAAATTAAGACCCCATTCACACTAGCGCGACTTGACAAGTCGCGGTCGGTCGCCTGCCATTGATTAGCACAGGACCCATTCTAATAGGAGCGACACAAGTTGCTCCGACTTAGAAAAAGGGTCCTGTACTACTTTGGGGCGACCTGGAGGCGGCTTGCATTGACTTCAATTATATGAAGTCCGTGCAAGTCGCGCCGAGGTCGCCCCAGCAAGTCGTGTCGCCCCTGTCTGAACGGGGTCTAAGGGAAGGTGTAACAATAAAAAATATTTAAATAAAATAAACAATAAAAAAAAAAAATTAAGGTGCACCGTCCCACGCAGAAACAAACTCATACGTAGGTCGTGTCCGCATATGTAAACTATGTTCAAACCACACGTGAGATATCTATGCGAAAAATTTTAACGAGAGCAATAATTCTAGCACAAGACCTCCTCTGTAACTCTAAACTGGTAACCTGTAAAAAATGTTAAAGCATTGCCTATGGAGATTTGTTAGGTACCAAAGTTTGGCGCAATTCCACGAGTGTGCGCAGTTTTAGAGTAAAAAATGTTTTTATTAATATATTAAGGCAATACAAACAGATGTATTAGACACAACGACAAAAAACATGGAAAAGAGCCATAGGGTGAAGTTCAGACCCAGCCAATGGGTGTGCGCAGTTTTAAAGCATTACATGTTGGTTACCGTGTTCTAAGGTTTATTAGGGATGGGACATTGTAACCGATTGATCTTAAGTATAATGGAGATTTATTTTCTTTCTCCTTTAATTGTTACCTTGTACTCCTGTAATTTTTCTTCATTTTCCTAACTGTTGTTACATGTACCAAGCAATGAGACAGAAGTAACAAATAACTGTAAATGTTATTGTTGAAATTGTTAAATTAAAGTTCCAATAAAAATTATAAAAAAAAAAAAAAGCATGACATGTTGGGTATCTATTTGCTCGGCGTAACATCATCTTTCACACTTTACAAAAAAATTGGGCTAACTTTACTGGGTTTTTTTAAATTCATAAAAGTGTTTTTTTTCCCCCAAAAAATCGTGTTTGAAAAATTGCTGCGCAAATAACGTGTGACATAAAAAAATGTGTTCCATTACTCCATTTTATTCCCTAGGGTCTCTGCTAATAAAAATGATATATAATGTTTGGGGGTTCTGAGTAATCTTTTAGCAAAAAAAAAAAAATGCTGATTTTCACATGTAGGAGAGGAGGCCCCCTAGCAATGTTGTTACCAAACGACAGCAGAATTTTTACCACAGCTGAGTGATTCCATCTGGCCCACATTTAATTGTTTCACTAGGGTTGGTGTCACCTGGTGCGGTGAAACATGGTGTCACCCCCACCCCCATCATTTTTGCAGAGAGAGAGGGGGGAAAGAGATGGGGCAGGGGGAGACAGAGAGGGAGGGGCAAGGGGAGAGAGAGAGGAGGGTACAGGGGGAAGGGAGAAAGAGAGGGGAGCAGGGGGAGAGAGGGAGGGGGGGATAGCAGGGAGAGAGAGAGGAAGGAGAAATATCTCTGTAATTATATGAGATCTAACACTGAAACCGCTTGATTTTACCGGATCTAACGAAGGCCTATTAGCCTGAATGAAATTTTACCAGAAAATTGCATGTGGGGGGCTAGCCCCCCCTTATGTAACACCAAATATTCATAATATCTCTGTAATTATATGAGATCTAACATTAAAACCACTTAATCTTACCGGATCTAACGAAGGCCTATTAGTCTGAATGAAATTTTACCAGAAAATTGCATGGGGGGCTAGCCCCCCTATTTAATACTACCTAATATCTGTGCTTTCATGTGAAATATCTCTGTAATTATATGAGATCTAACGTTGAAACCACTTGATCTTACCGGATCTAACGAAGGCCTATTAGCCTGAATCAAATTTTACCTGAAAATTGCATGTGAGGGGGCTAGCCCCCCCCTCATTAATCACTTAATAAGTCTGTAATTATGTAAGGTCTAACAAAACAACTAGTTGATCATACCGGATCTAACAAAATAGCTAATTGTTTGGTCAATTTTTTGATAAGGGGGGACTGATGACGGGTTAGCCCCCCCTGCAAATAACTGTTAATATCTCTACTTCTGTGTGAGATCTAAAGCAAACAACAATTGATCTAACCTGATCTAACAAAGATCTAACCAACTGCATATGTTTTGTTCAAAAATTTTGATATGGGGGGGGGGGCTAACACGGCTGAGGTGTGAGAGAGCGAGTGGGGGCAGGAAGAGAGAGGGGGAGGGGGGCAGGGAGAGAGAGTGAGGGGGGCAGAGAGAGAGAGAGGGGGAGAGCAGGGAGAGAGAGAGAGGGGGGAGCAGGGAGAGAGCGAGTGGGGGTGAGAGAGAGTGAGGGGGCAGGGAGAGAGAGAGGGAGCAGGAAGAGAGCGAATGGGGGCAGGAAGAGAGAGGGGGCAGGGAGAGAGAGTGAGGGGGGCAGAGAGAGAGGGAGGGAGCAGGGAGAGAGCGAGTGGGGGGCAGGAAGAGAGAGGGGGCAGGGTCTGGTCAGTGCTCACTCACTTGGGTGGTCCCTGGGGGCTCACTGGCTCAGTCAGTGGCTTCTCTTTCAATGTGGCTGTCGGCTTCTTTAATCCCACCCTCCCTACATGCCCTTCAAAGATGGAGCACACGGGCAGAGAGAGAGGGGTGGGAGAAGGGATGTTGTCATGTTGCTCAACCATGCTGAAGGTGGATGGAGCAGTGTGGGGATCCCCTCCTTTCAGGACAGCTGCACCTCCTGAGGTGGCTGTCATCTGCAGAGGATGGAGCTGTCTTCAGAGGAGGCTACAGTCTTTCAGGGGGTATCAGAGCGGCCAGGCTCAGTCCGTCACTGGAGTCACCCCTCTGGCGGGGGTCACCCGGGTGCGGTTCACACCCTGCTAGCGACGCCACTGCTCACATTAACCCTTTCACTGCTGGAGCTGTTTTTGCATTATTTTTGCACATATGTTAAAATGCAGATTTTGGGCCTGAAGATTAGGTAAACCCCCTAAACATATGTTTTCTAAAAGCAGAGGCCCTGGAAAGTAAAATGTTGGTAATCGTTAAGGTGTTCCCCAAACACAAATTTAACCTTAATATCGGGTTTATTTTCTGCTTTTTTCCCATTTTCTATATTGTGATCTTTTCTATAATACTTTGTTATAATAATGTAAGATGTTGTGTATTGTATTGTACACAAATTAATAACGACTCCGCCTCCACATTCCAGACAAGTCATTTTCCTGACCAATTGGATTTCTACCTTTATTATTTTCTGATTTTTGTATTGACTCCAATCTTGTTAAAAGTAAAATAATATAAAAAAATTATTGAATGAAATTTAATTGTGTGTGCTGGGGCACTTATGACAAACATCATTATCAAAGAAACGGTGTACCTGTCCCTTCTCTTTCTACTCGCCAAAGTGCCCAAAACCTAGGAGTCAAGGCCTTAAATTGGCTCTGCCTGACCCAAGGTGGCTGCTTGAGTCACATGGGGTCGGCGGCATGTAATAGGATAGCTTCTCCAATGACCCAGGTAACCATAGAGGAACCTTGTTCCTCCTGACTTCCTAGGTCTCGACCTCGTAACCCAAGCACTGGATCTTCTTCTGCATCAGATGATTGTCAGGGACCATAAACCAGGCAGAGATAGAAAATGCAAGTTAAGCAGTAAAATAATACAAATCAGGAATGTAGGCAAGAACAGAAGCCAGGGTTAGGAAGCCAAAATGGGTAATCAGACCAGCCGGAATCAGGGAGCTCGGAATCAGCGTAGTCAGAAGGCAAAGATCAATATCAGGAACCAGAATCTGATATTAAGACTGGACCTAGTCCTCATTTATGTTATCATTATACTCAATATAAACTGTAACACAATGTTGTTTTTCCTGTGTTTGTACAATAAACTTTTATTGAGAAACAAGAAAAAGGAACCAGAAGAAATGTCAGCCAGGAAAGGTCAAACAGGAACACAGCAGAGAGACACACTGGATATGTTGAGCCCGGCAGTTTAAATAGCCAAAGGGGATGGCTGTAGGCTTGTTTAATGAGGCAGGTAATGGTAACCAGGTCAGTCAATCTGGAAACAATGAGTGGCTGGTAATTATTTGACAGCTGATCAGCCTGAGCACTGAGAAGAGAGCTGCTAAAAGCCCAGCCCTGACAAAGATATTTGCTGGGCTTAGGTTTCAGACCATATTGCACAAAATGGGAGAACACCCAGTCCAGATATTGCACATGTTCCTGGAATGTCTTTCAGAAGATGATAATGTCGTTGAGATACACTAGTACAGTCTCAAAGTTGAAATCCCTGTGACATCTTTCAATTAAGCGCTGGAAGGTGCTAGGGGCATTGCTAAGGGCATAGGACATAAGATTAAACTCGAAGAGGCCCAAGGGTGTAAAATAGGCAGTCTTCTCCCGATCTTGGTCTTGAACAGGAATTAGTGATTCTTTGACTCGCAGAAGGGGGTAGGGGTTAGTTTGGGTGCATGCATTCAGTTTGCAATAGTCCACACAGAATCGTAGATTGCCATCTTTCTTGCGCACCAGCACAACAGGGGCAGCCCATGGACTGTGACTTTTCTGGATCACTCTACCTTGCAGCATGTTTTGAAGCAACTCCTTTACACTCTTGGTACAGTGTTGGTGGAATGTGGTGGTACTGTTCACGGACTGGTGGTATGTTCCCTGTATGAATGGAATGCTCATTGGCTTCCATGAATCCATAATCATTAGGGCTGTTGGTGAACACCAATAAGTGGTCTTTCCTGTAGCTTATGGAGCAGTCACTGCTGTGGCAAGGAAAAGTCCTTAAAAGTAATGTCCAGCTACTCTAGGAGCTAGGAGGGACTTGTATTGGATCTTTGTTGCAAGAAGCCATGACCACTTGTAAGGGGGCACATACAGCCTCAACCTCGGGCTGGGCTGCAAAGATACAATGGCGAGGGACAGCGAATAAGTTGGCCAATGCAGCATGGTTGGGCAGGGCGTTTGGTGTTGTTCCCAGATTGATGAGCTGTACCAACACCCTTCCGTGGTGGAGCTCAGACAGGTTATGACCCACCAACCGTTCCTGTGGTTTTAGGGGGTCCTTGTGGGGTTTTACCATATTGGTGGCTCCTTGTAGCTTCTTGTGGGCCCCAATGGCAGGGACCAGGCCACCTCCTGTAGTGGAGCCAAGATTACTTTTCGCTTCGGGGGCGGACTACCCCCACTCGATCAGGCTGTTTCTTGATGGCTCTGCACTGTGCTTCAACAGCTTGAAGTACTCTGAGCCATACTGCCGAAGATTCAAATTTAGCTAACAAGAGGGGCAGATTCAAGTCTTTCAGCACATTCATGCCCAGAACCACGGGCACTGCAGAGTAAACAGAACCACTGGTCACAACTACTCCAACCTGTTCCACCACTTGGTTCTTTGAATCATCACTCAAGTGATGCCTTTAACCGATATAGGTAGATTGTTAGCTACTCTAAGGGACATCCAGCAGGATTCCAGCTGTTCCTGGGTTCCAACCCCTTGTATTTAGAAGTCATATTCCGTGATGATGACCTCTGACCCAGTATCATTCAGACACAGCACCTCCTGGCCATTACCTAGGGCAGAAACAACTGGACTAGGAGAAACCATTACTTCAGACCTATCAGGGCTTTGTGTTGCCTGTCCCAGGAGTTGTCCTTCTGCCCAGGGAGTTAGTTGTTTAACAATGACCTAGGAGAATTTCTGGGTCCAGACTGCCCACAGTTCTTGGATATGTGTCCATACCGACCGCACCACCAGCATTTCTTGTCTTTTTTCAGGTCCTTGCGTAAAGGGTTCTCGTCCCTCTGTGGTTGGGGTGAGTCCTTCTAAGAGCAGGCTACCTCCAGTTCCAGGGCAGCAAAATCATGAGCCAACTTTTTCAGTACTGTTTGTATGGCTGACGGGTGAAGATGCCAGGACCTCCTGCTTGAGGTAAGCAGTCTCAAATTTCTGGGTGACTGCCACTGTTGTGTCTACTTCTTCTTGTTCCCTCGCAATAATGAACAAATCCCTTAGCATGTGGTCTGAATCTGTCCAGGCGTGTGGCACTCTCTAGTCTCTCCTTCCATTCTGCTAGCGGGATGTTGAAGCCATGTAATTTTCGGTAATAGGGCTAAGGCCGATCCTAACAGGACCATATTGTAACCCAATCCTACTTCTGTACCTGCTGCCTGGGACATATCCGGCTGACTGCCACCAAGTGTAGGTGAGATGCAGCATATTGCGGAGACAATAATTCATACAGGCAGGTGCAATAAAACTTGTAATGAGGAAATGCAGCAACAGTTCACAACACACCCAGTGGGAAGGCCACCCAGTCTGGAACACTAACAGTTCAGTAGCCTGACAGGAGTAGATTCATGACGGAATGACAGTGTCTGTTGAGAGGGGACTGAATGCAGCCTAGCCTTCCCAATCGGGAGAATGTCAAGAAGAGATAAGGCCTTACACTTACCCTCCACATCAGGAACCTTTCCCTATCGATCCTACTGTCCCGTGCAAATGCGGTACCTGTCCCTACTCTGTCCACTCGCCAAAGCACCCACAACCCAGGAGCCAGGACCTTAAAAAGGCTCTGCCTGACCCAAGGTGGCTGCTTGAGTCACATGGGGCAACAGCATCCAATAGGATAGCTTCCCCAGTGATCCAGGAAACTGTAGAGGAATCTTGTTTTCCCTGACTTCCTCTCCAGCAACAGTGCCGCTGCAGAAGAGCTTCACCTGCCGTGGAGACAATAGTCTGCACCTGCCTTCATGTGGTTCCTAAGTACACAGTAGGTGCAAGTACATTTGGCTTTCTTATGTACCAGTGACAGTGGCAAGCTGGAAATAATAGAAGATGTAGAAATGTTGCTTCTATAAGTATTATGTTAGACTTCCATCAAACGGCTGGAACAGCCAAAGTTTGGTTTGAACTGTCGGCCCACCCCTGCTCTTAATCTAAACCCGGAATTCATCCCTAGTGGTCAGTGGGAGAAGGACCCTTTATATCAGTGGTCAGTGTAGTAGTCCTTTACATTGGTGACCAATGAGAGGAGGACCCCCTTATATTACTGTTCATTGTAGTGGTCCCCTACATTGGTGACCAATGAGAGGAGGACCCCCTTATATTAATGTTCATTGTAGTGGTCCCTTACATTGGTGACCAATGAGAGGAGGACCCCCTTATATTAATGTTCATTGTAGTGGTCCCTTACATTGGTGACCAATGAGAGGAAGACCCCCTTATATTAATGTTCATTGTAGTGGTCGCTTACATTGGTGACCAATGAGAGGAGGACCCCATTATTTTAATGTTCATTGTAGTGGTCCCTTACATTGGTGACCAATGAGAGGAAGACACCCTTATATTATTGTTCATTGTAGTGGTCACTTACATTGGTGGCCAATGAGAGAAGGACCCCCCTTATATTAATGTTCATTGTAGTGGTCCCTTACATTGGTGGCCAATGAGAGGATGACCCCCTTATATTAATGTTCATTGTAGTGGTCCCTTACATTGGTGACCAATGAGAGGAGAACCCCCTTATATTAATGTTCATTTTAGTGGCCCCTTACATTGGTGACCAATGAGAGGAGGACCCCCTTATATTAATGTTCATTTTAGTGGTCCCTTACATTGGTGGCCAATGAGAGGAGAACCCCCTTATATTAATGTTCATTGTAGTGATCCCTTACATTGGTGACCAATGAGAGGAGGACCCCCTTATATTAATGTTCATTGTAGTGGTCCCTTACATTGGTGACCAATGAGAGGAGGACCCCCTTATATTAATGTTCATTGTAGTGGTCCCTTACATTGGTGACCAATGAGAGGACGACCCCCTTATATTAATGTTCATTGTAGTGGTCCTTTACATTGGTGACCAATGAGAGGAGGACCCCCTTATATTAATGTTCATTGTAGTGGTCCTTTACATTGGTGACCAATGAGAGGAGGACCCCCTTATATTAATGTTCATTTTAGTGGTCCCTTACATTGGTGGCCAATGAGAGGAGAACCCCCTTATATTAATGTTCATTGTAGTGATCCCTTACATTGGTGACCAATGAGAGGAGGACCCCCTTATATTAATGTTCATTGTAGTAGTCCCTTACATTGGTGGCCAATGAGAGGACGACCCCCTTATATTAATGTTCATTGTAGTGGTCCCTTACATTGGTGACCAATGAGAGGAGAACCCCCTTATATTAATGTTCATTTTAGTGGTCCCTTACATTGGTGGCCAATGAGAGAAGGACCCCCCTTATATTAATGTTCATTGTAGTGGTCCCTTACATTGGTGGCCAATGAGAGAACGACCCCCTTATATTAATGTTCATTGTAGTGGTCCCTTACATTGGTGACCAATGAGAGGAGGACCCCATTATACTGTATTAATGTACATTGTAGTGGTTACTGGGTGACAGATAGGAGAAGAATCCCCTTATATCAGTGGTCAGGAAATTTTTACAACGTCATCAGTGGGAAGACTGCCCCCGTACAGATCATTGATACCAGTTGTTACTGAGATACAGAAATTGTTCATTGCTCAAGAAACCCCTAGAAACCTTTGGAGGAACCCTGGCTGAAAAAGGCTGGACTAGGCAGTAATATATTTCTATCCCCCTTGGTGGGAGTGGAGATGACCCATCTATAAGGATATACAGTACATACACACACACACAGCACAAGGCCGTGTTCACTAGGGCTGCGCATCTTCACTTACCTCACGATTCGATTAAGATTATTAGGCAACGATTCAATACGATTTGATTCCGTGATGCATCACGATTACTGCCCAATGCCCATGCCCAGCCCAATGGTTTTCAAAACTTTATAAAAAAAAAACAAACAAACAATCAAGCAGTCACAAAATAAATAATTATTTTTATTTTCATTTGCTTTTAAAGGACACTTCCCTGGACCCTGGCATGGCCTGCAAGCCCTGCATAGTGCATTGCAAACATATAGGAGGTCTCCTCAGGGATGTGATAAATACATGGCGATGTATGGAGGTCTCCTCAGGGATGTGATAAATACATGGCGGTGTATGGAGGTCTCCTCAGGGATATCCGAGATGTGATATATACATGGCGATGTATGGAGGTCTCCTCAAGGATATCCGAGATGTGATATATACATGGCGGTGTATGGAGGTCTCCTCAGGGATATCCGGGATGTGATATATACATGGCGGTGTATGGGGATCTCCTCAGGGATATCCAGGATGTGATATATACATGGCGGTGTATGGGGGTCTCCTCAGGGATGTGATATATACATGGCGATGTATGGGGGTCTCCTCAGGGGTGTGATATATACATGGCGGAGTATGGGGGTCTCCTCATGGATGTGATATATACATGGTGGTGTTACACATCACTGAGGAGACCCCCATACACCGCCATGTATATATCACATCCCTGAGGAGACCCCCATACACCGCCATGTATATATCACATCCCTGAGGAGACCCCCATACACCGCCATGTATATATCATATCCCTGAGGAGAACCCCATACACTGCCATGTATATATCACATCCCTGAGGAGACCCCCATACACCGCCATGTATATATCCCATCCCGGATATCCCTGAGGAGACCCCCATACACCGCCATGTATATATCACATCCCTGAGGAGACCCCCATACACCGCCATGTATATATCACATCCTGGATATCCCTGAGGAGACCTCCATACACCACTGGTGTATGGAGGTCTCCACAGGGATATCAGGGATGTGATATTATATACATGGCATTGGATAGGGGTCTCCTCAGGGATATCCGGGTTGGAGAATCTCCGGTGCTGTGACCATGCCGGATAGCCCTCGTCCCCCTCTCCCTCAGTCTGCTCCCCCTGTCCGCCCCCTCACCTGGCTCTGCCGCTTCTCTTCTAGCTCGGACGAGGCCTCGTTATCCTCCACCGTCACATCTCCGGCTGGGAAGGCCGTGGCCGCCCCAAACCCTCCCGGGGCCAGAGCACTGATAGCTCCGCTCTCCTCCTCTCCTCTTCCACGAGGAGCTCCGTGTTCCACAAGCCCGGCCCCCGCCGCCACTCTCATCAAGCGTTAGCGTCGCCATGACACTTCTGTACTGACAGACAACTCCCCTCACACCCGCAGTACTGACGTCATTAGCTAATCGATTTTGCAGTCACCCCGAATCGATGCAGAATAGCGAAGGGTCGCATCGCGATGCATCGATTCGGCGATTATATTCCGCAGGCCTAGTGTTCATGCTACCAGACGTTTCTTGGGGCTGCAGTTCCTTTGAACTCCACAAGATGGTAATGGTAACTTCCACCCAGACAGTAAGTCTCTATGGTAGACAGATAGGAAGTGATGTCAGGTACAGACAGGAAGTGATGTCAGGTACAGACAGGAAGTGATGTCTGGTATAAATGGGAAGTTCCAGGTGAGAGGTGAGTTGGGAGGAAGTAGAGAGAAGACATTGCTGGAAGTGACAGCAGAGAAGGTAAATAAGATCTTATTTTCTATTTACACCCAGAAACCCCCCCCCCCCCCCGCCATGTCCGTCCTCTTCCTCCATAGTTACTGTGATGTCTTTTATCTCCAGCAGATGATGATACACACATATATAGTGTGGAAATGTAGAATAATCCCACCTAACGAACAGGGCCTTCTAGTTCCTCCTGTTTTGAATTGTATTGTTTTCCCTCACATTGTAAAGCGCTGCGCAAACTGTTGGCGCTATATAAATCCTGTATAATAATAATAATAATATATTACAGAGGATTAATGGTCTGTACCACGAGGGGAGTTATTGGTGTCAGTAAATGCTGGTGTAACCTTAAAAAACCCTACCCCGTGAAAATTCCCTACCCTCGTCACTTCCTGTGCACGTACGTCATTCAACAGCTGAGCATCTTCCCACTGTGCATGCTCACAGCTGCGGAGGGTAGGGAATTTTCATGGGGTAGTATTTTTTAACGTTACACCACATCATATATCAGCTGTTGCCACGCGTCCCACTGTGCATGCCCAGCCACTACATTAAATCATCTCCACTCCAAGCCTGAGATTTCCCTGCGGGCGCACATCATTCATCAGTAGGTGCGGCGTCCCACATGATCTCGGCTCCATGATTTATATTTTCATAGACCCGCCGCCGCTTTTACATTTTGGAGCCGAGATCAGGGAAGTCTGACGGTTGGAGCGGAGATGATTTAGACTCGATTCACACTAGCGCGACTTGTCAGCCTGACAAGTCGCGCTCCCTCTCGGTCCATTGACTGCTACAGGACCCGTTCTAATAGGAGCGACATAAGTCGCTCCGACTTAGAAAAAGGGTCCTGTACTACTTCGGGGCGACCTCGGAGCGACTTGCATAGACTTCCATTATGTGAAGTCCATGCAAGTCGCTCCGAAGTCGTGGTGCATGGGAATGCACAAGTCGCCCCTCGAAGTAGTACAGAGTCGTGCCGCCCCAGTGTGAACCGACTCTTAATGTACGATGAGCAACAGCTGATGCAGTGTAATGTTAAAAAACACTACTCCGTGAAAATTCCCTACCCTCCGCAGCTGTGAGCTTGCGCAGTGGGAAGCGGCTCAGCTGATGAATGACGTACCCCAACCGAAAGTGACGAGGGTAGGGAATTTTCATGGGTAGGGTTTTTTCACGGAACACCGGTTCCAGACATTGTATGTGGGGGGGGGGGAATGTAATGATAATGAAAGAGTGGGATTAGAGAAAATTTCTGTAAGATTTTACACGGGAAGGAGACACTATGACGAGTCTCACAATAAGAGATTGAAAGGGACTGGATGGGGGGATGAGATGATGAACCCAGAGTGAAGGGGGCAGGTTTTTCAAAAAGATGTCCAGATAGGAATCAAAATGTTTTTCTTTCAGCTCAATATAATTGTTCCGGCTAGACTGAATATTAATATTGAGCTGTTCACTTGGAATTCATCTGTTTTATGCATTTTTATGTTATTTTTTTAGTTAGTGATGATTATAAATTATATTTGTATGAATTTAGTGTTTTGTGATATAGAAGGTGTTCTTTAAAAAAAAAAAAACTGTATGGACCACTTCAGCTCTGGAAGGTTTTACCCCCTTAATAACCAAGCTATTTTTTGTAATACGGCACTGCGTTACTTTAACTGACAATTGCACAGACGTGTGACCAAATAAAATGTATGACTTCTTCTTTCCCACTTCTTTTTTGTGCTATACACAAAAAATAATGACAATTTTGAAAAAAAAAAAAAAAAACATTGTTAACTTTCTGCTATAAAACATATCCAATAAAAAAAATGTAACAAAATCAATTTTCTATATCAATTTAGGCCAATTTGTATTCTGCTACAAATCCCAATAAGCGTATATTGATTTGATATGCGCAAAAGTTATTGAGTCAACAAAATATAGGATATTTTTATGGCATTTTTCTTTTTTCTATTTATTTTTTTACTAGTAATGGCGGCGATCAGTGATTTTGTGGCGGACAAATTGGACATTAACTGACACTCTTGACACTTTTTTTGGGAACCAGTGACATTATCACTGTACTAATGATACTGGCAGGGAAGGGATTTACATCAGGGGCGATCAAGGGGTTAACGCGTGCCTAGCTGGTGCTTGTATACTGTGGGGGAGGTGCTCTGACTGTATGAAGACAGAGATCTGTGTTCCTGCTTAGCAGGAACACAAGATCTCCATCTTCTCCCCTGCCAGAACGGCGATCTGCCTTGTTTAGATAGGCAGACCGCTTTTCTGCCTCTCTGGGTAATGATCGTGGGTAGCCAGCGGAAATTGGGTCCCACGGACCCGATGATTGGCATTCCCTGCGTCCAATCGGCGTGCACGCGCCCCCCAGTGTCTATTGCACTAAGTGATATACAGGTACGTAGATTTGCGCAATAGAACTGACCTACCGCAGTAAAAGTGTGGTAGGCAGGTGGTTAAACCCTAAAGCAAACATGTAATATAGCAAAAATAAAAATAGTTGCACTAAACCTTTAGATAATGGTGACAATAAAAAAAATTACAGCTTCAGTGTTAAACAAAAAGGGCAATAAACTCCGGTGGAAATCCAGTGCTGACAATCCGCAGTGTAAACTTCAGTGCTCCAATGCCACAATGACATTCCACTTCCTTACTGGATGATGATTTCACCTCCTAGTGCTGAGGTCAATAGCGCTTGTGTGTACCCACCTGTGGCAGGGCCCCCATAGGAGCCAGGAGCCAGCAGATCTATAGGTCCTTGAGCCATTTCTTCACAGTTTTCTATGTTTTAACCGGTTGCCGACCGCCCGCCCGCCGTAGAAAAACTGCGGCAGGCAGCCTCTCCTGTGCAAACCGCCGTAGGTATAAATTGGTCGTGCGCCTGCCGCTAGGGGGTGAGCACGCGCCCGTAGCGGCGCGCTCCTGCCCCCATTCATCAGCGGGGACTCCGATGCACGGGGCAGGTGGCTCCGATTGACGCCTGACACCCGCGATCGTTCCCCGCTGAGAGAGAAGAACGGTCAGATGTTGTACACACAGCCAACCGTTCTTCTCCCTGGAATGATCACAGAGCGCCTGTGATCCTTCTATATAGGATCACAGGTCTCTATGATAATTTCACAAGTCCCTCCCCCATACAGTTAGAATCACGCCCCTAGGGACACATTTAACCCTTTGATCACCCACTGGGTTAACCCCTTCCCTGCCATTGTCATTATTAGAGTTACAGTGCATATTTTCAGCACTGATTACTGTGATAATGTCACTGGTCCCCCCAAAAGTGTCAAATATGTAAGTTAGGGGTCTGATCTGTCCGCCGCAATGTCGCAGTCCTGCTAAAAAAACGCAGATGGCCGCCATTACTAGTAAAAAAAAAAAAAAAAATTACATAAATCTTTCCCGTAGTTAGTAGACGCGATAACTTTTGCACAAACCAATCAAAATACACTTATTGCGATTTTATTTATTTATTTTTTACCAAAAATATGTAGCATAAAACAAATTGGCCTAAAATGGTAAAAAATTGTGATTTAATTTTTTTTTTTTTGGGAATGTTATATAGCAGAATGTGAAAAATCTTTTTTTCAGAATTGTTGTTCTATTTTTGTTTATAGCGCAAAAAATAAAAATTGCATAGGTGATCAAATACCACCAAAAGAAAGCTCTGTTTGTGGGAAATAAAGGACATCGGTTTTATTTGGGTACAGCGTCGCACGACCGCGCAATTGTCTGTTAAAGTAATGAAGTGCCGAATCATAAATTCTGGCCTGGTCATTAAGGGGGAAAATCTTCCAGTCCAGAAGTGGTTAATAAAGGGTTGATCTTGGAAAGGGGTGGGAAGTAGTTGGATACTCCAATAAGTCTATTAAACAAAACTTGAGAACACCAACTTGCTTTTTCAAACAATGAGCATTGGCCCTGTATGAATAGATAATGCAAACAAAAACACAAAAAAGGGTGCACCGACCTAGCGCATTATCCTCAATACAGGCTACTCACAAACGCAGGTGAAAATCAACCACATCAAACTCATGCACTTGAGTATCAGAAGTAGTCCATACAGGTGTCCATAGTCTCATTAGGATGATGGCTGACGTGTTTCGATGCATAAGCCTCTTCCTCAGAGCCACTGAACAGATAATGCATGAACAGATAATGCAGGGGCTCTGCAGGGACAGTATTGAGGAAGTTGAACCTTTTTCGGTGGACAGTCTAAGCAACAGCCCCTTTGCTAGGATGCTCTTCAGGACAACAACTCCTTTGCAAACACATAGCTGACCTTCTAGCACACAAAAGGAGTGGCAGTAGCACAGGATCCCTCACCCTTGTGTGTACTTACTTATGTCTCTGGACAAAAGGTTGCCTTCTACCAGTATCCTGCAGGCAGTTTCTCCTAGTAGTACCAGACCAGATCCTCAGATGACAGCCCCTCAGTCAGCTCTCAGCATCCTTCAGTAGCTTCAGGCCCTCCAGCCTTCCAGCTGTGGCCTTCACTTGGCAAGACCATGGCAGTAGTGCCCAGGGAATGCAAGCAGCCTCCTTAGGCTGTGATCCTTTCTTCTGGGAGAAGACCAGGCTGCTCTCAGCTCCAGGGTATTTATGCATTCTCTCAGAATCTTCTGGGCCAAGCCTTCCAGGGATTGGCTGGAGCTACATAAATATTAAGCTGCTGATTGAAATCCACCCTCTTTCTATTACCCAGAGCTCCTACAGACGAATAGGGTGGCAAACAATCATGCAGCCTCTGGAACACAGACCAGACTAAACAATCAAATACAGCTCCACTGGTTACAGTGAGCCAGAACTAAATTTAGCTACATTAACATTTAGGCTTTTTTAAGAGGGAGAGATCATACAAATTCTTACTTTAATTTTCCAAAGTTATCCGTCTACAAGAAGATCTGTATAGATCAAATGATGGCACCAATGAGGATGGAAGAGGACCGGAATCACGTGACTGAGAGGATACTAAACCTCACCCTGGAGATCATCTACCTGCAGACCGGAGAGGTGAGGAGGATTCTGGGAGGTCACATGACATCACTCTTATCTCTATTAATAAAACACAGACCTGACCGGAGAGGTGAGGAGGATTCTGGGAGGTCACATGACATCATTCTTCTCTCTCTTAACCACTTTACCACCGGAGGATTTTCCTGCTAAACGACCAGGGGGTTTTTTGCGATTTTTTTACTGCGTGACTTTAACGGACAATTGCGCGGTCGTGCGACGCTGTACCTAAACGAATTTCACGTCCTTTTTTTCCCACAAACAGAGCTTTCTTTTGGTGGTATTTGATCACCTGTGCGATTTTTTGGTCACGCGCTATAAACAAAAAAAGAGCGTAATTTTTGCAAAAACAACAATATTTTTCACTTTTTTTTATATGAAATTCCCCCAAAAAAAATGTAAAAATCAAAATTTTTTAACATTTTCGGCCAATTTGTTTTACGCTACCTATATTTGGTAAAAAAAATCGCAAAAGCGTATTTTGACTGGTTTGCGCAAAAGTTATCGCGTTTACTAACAAAGGGAAAGATTTTTGTCATTTTTGGTGTTTTTTTTTTTTAACGAGTAATGGCGGCGATCTGCGATTTTTTTTTTTTGCGGTACTGCGACATTGCGGCGGACAGATCGGACCCTTGACTGACATTTTTGACACTTTTGGGGGTACCAGTGACATTACTGCAGTAATCAGTGCTATACATATGCACTGTTACTGCAAAAATGACACTGGCAGGGAAGGGGTTAACAGTATTGGACAGGGAGGGGTTAAGTGTGTCCTAGGGGCGTGATTCGAACTGTGCAGGGACAGGTCTACTAGTGTAAAAACAAAGATCAACAGTTCTACATAGTAGAACTGTCTGATCTTCACTTTTACACAGGGAGAACTGACAGGCGGCTTGTTTACATAAGCCGCTCTGTCTTTCTCCCGCTGTACCGGCGATCGTAGTGTGACCGGCGGACATCGGGTCCGCCAGTCACACTCCCGCACTCCTCCGTGAACGAGCCGAGGTGGGCGCGCGCCCGCCCGCTATTGGCTCTAGAAGGAGTGACAGGCGAGCGACGTAGACCTACGTCACTCTGCCTGGCCGGGGCCGACTGCCGCAGTAAATATACTGTGCGCAGTCGGCAACCGGTTAATAAAACACAGACCTGACCGGAGAGGTGAGGAGAATTCTGGGAGGTCACATGACATCACTCTTATCTCTATTAATAAAACACAGACCTGACCGGAGAGGTGAGGAGGATTCTGGGAGGTCACATGACATCACTCTAATCTCTATTAATAAAACACAGACCTGACCGGACAGGTGAGGAGGATTCTGGGAGGTCACATGACATCACTCTTATCTCTACTAATAAAACTCAGACCTGACCGGAGAGGTGAGGAGGATTCTGGGATTCTAACATGATATTCCTTCTGGTTTTCCAATACAGAGTTTTCCTCTTCTGAAGTCAGGTGATCATATGACCATCACAGTGCCTCCATGTGACTCCCTAAAACCCGAGAGACACAACATGCAGAAGATTCTAGAAGTCACCAAGAAGATGATGGAGCTGCTGACAGGAGAGGTGAGCGGTGCTGGGAATTCTGGGACATTATCCAGTAACAGACAAGGGATGTGTCTGGATGGTGACTGTATCATTGTGTGTGTCAGGTTCCTATAAGGTGTCAGGATGTCACTGTCTATTTCTCCATGGAGGAGTGGGAG
The DNA here is from genome assembly GCF_965119305.1 of Pelophylax lessonae. Classification (NCBI taxonomy): domain Eukaryota; kingdom Metazoa; phylum Chordata; class Amphibia; order Anura; family Ranidae; genus Pelophylax; species Pelophylax lessonae. The sequence continues at coordinate 39,389,994 of NC_138770.1, forward strand.
TATTTAGAAGGACACAAGGATCTCTACAAGGACGTCATGATGGAGAATCAGCCGCCCCTCACATCACCGGGTAAGAGGAGACTTTATTGTAAAGGAGAGAGCAGTACGGAGGATCCACCTAGATCCCCCATCATCTGAGAAACACATAGAAACAATGTATTCAGTCAGTGTGTGTGTTTCTTACAGATGGATCCAGTAATGGGAAACCACCAGAGAGATGTCCCCGTTCTCTGTATTCCCGGGATTCCACACAGGAAGGTCACACCATCCCTCACCATCATCAGGTTGGTGGAGTTGAGGGTTGGGAACATAAAGTGATTGAACACTCTGACATGTGGAGATGATGTGAGGACTCTACAAGATGATATTTTCTATGTGATCTCACATCATAGATACTTCTATATTACAGATGTTATTTTCTGCCATTCTGTTGGTTTAGGGTGAAGATCTGATTATCATGAAAGTTGAGGGTGAAGTAGAAAGAGAGGTATGTGAGGGATGATCAGCAGTATATGGAGGAGGCTGCAATGAGGAGGACATTCAAAGAGGACACTCCTACAGAGATCAGCACAGGTGACCCGTAATATATTCTTCTGTTATCCCTACTATGTTACTGCACACTGATTGGTCCAGAATCAGGCAGAAGATGAGTGATATCAGTCAATAATAGATTGATATTAGTCACTGATATTTGTCCTTCCCATTTAATCTTCTTGTCTCGGATAAACTCCCTTCTCTGGGCTGCAGACACAATTTGTGTACTCAGACATGATTTATGCTGGGTTCAGCTGACAGTATTAGGTCATGCTTTTTCCTGTTAGTTACAGTAGCACAGATGTGATAATACAGATTGTGACTTTCGTAGGTTGGTCCCTCCTATTTGAGCAGACTAATAGCTAAATGTTAACTTAAAACTCTGATTACAGTCTTGCAGGGATTAAACATGGATAGCAGGGCCAGGACAAGGGGTGGGCAGGAGGGATAGCTGCCCTGGGCACTGTGGTACCATGTGAAGAAGGCGGGGGGCACCACAAGGAGATCGATTGGGAGGGGATTTATATTTGAAGAGCAGCAAGGGGTAAGTATTGTTTTAGGAGGGGAATTTGGGGGGGGGTGGTAATAGTGGTGATTTAGAGGGTTTTGTGTTGGGAGGGGGGGGAGATTTGTGCTGGGAAGGAGGATTTGGGGGGAATTTGTGCTGGCAGTGGGGATTTGGAGAGGGGGGAGATATGTACTACTAGGAGAAGTTTTACGGGGTAGAGGATTTGTGCTAGGAGGGGGGAATTTTTTTTTGGGGGGGGGGGCATTTGAGCTGGGGGTATTTGGGGGACGGGGGGGCAAGAGAGAGGGGATTTCAGCAGGGGGGTGATTTGTACTGGGAGGAGGGGAAAAGTTTTCTTAGGGGGTAAGCATGCAGATTAGTGCTCATCGTTCTGGGGGGGGGGGGGGGGTGCAGTTTGGCATGTTTTCCCCTAGCTTCGGCTGACCTTGTCCCGGCACTGATAGACAGTAACCTAAAAACTAAAACACTTCCCTTTCCAGCAGGAAATACGGTTGCAGCACCCTCCAGTCCTCCTTGTCACCAAAAGTCTAGGCCTATGGTCGCTTGTTCGATGCTAAAGGTTCAACCAGTCTGGGTTTTGCACCTCTTGTTCATCAGAGATCACATGACCCAGAGCCTAGACGTGTGGTGGTGTGTAGAGTATGCACCTCCTAGTCCCCATTGGTTCCTGCTCTCAAGACTGCTTACCGTTGGGAGAGATCTGGTCCTTTGGCTGAAGAGGGGAAGTCACAGCTGGTTGGGACATCTACAGAGAATAAAACCGACCTGATCCAGCTTGATTTAAAGCGGAAGTACAGCCTAATACCTTAAATTCTCCCCTGCAATCATTAATGTGAGTGGAGTTCAGCCTTATGTGTCAAAATGAATAAATCCCAGTTTTTCTACCCGAATTCTGCAGTTTTCAGTGCTGTCACATGATTTCAATCACTCCTCCTGCTGAGTTCAAGAGCAGCAAGTGGGTGTGGTTACTGAAAGCCAGTGACATCACTTCCAGGGAGGGGCAGTGTTCATGTGTAGCCAGTGGGTGTATACTGAATTGGAGGAGCTGATCATAGATTCCTGCCCAGTGTTCTCTCGTCAGTAAGGATGCATTGTACATCCTAATTCATGCGAAAATTAAGAAATAATTCACACAGGACAAGGGGGGCAGGGGGAGGGGGCCATATACATTATAGCTGTGGTGGGGGGGGGCACATATACAGTATATCTGTAGTGGGGGGGCACATATACAGTATAGCTGTGCTGGGGGGGCACATACAGTATAGCTGTGCTGGAAGGGAGGGGCACTCATACAGTATAGCTGTGCTGGAGGGGAGGGGCGCATATACAGTATAGCTGTGCTGGGGGAGGAGGAGCACATATACAGTATAGCTGTGCTGGAGGGGCACATACACAGTATAGCTGTGCTGGAGGGAAGGGCACATACACAGTATAGCTGTGCTAGAGGGCAGGGGCACATACACAGTATAGCTGTGCTGGGGGGGAGGGGCACATACACAGTATAGCTGTGCTGGGGGGGAGGGGCACATATACAGTATAGCTGTGCTGGATGGGATGGGAACATATACAGTATAGCTGTGATGGAGGGGAGGGGCACATATACAGTATAGCTGTGATGGAGGGGAGGGGCACATATACAGTATAGCTGTGCTGGAGGGGAGGGGCACATATACATGTAGCACGACCCCCTTGGGAGCTGCTGGTTAGTGGAACATCCTCTGCACTCCCTGGACCCTGAAAGACATCCGACCCGCTAGGCACTACAGGTTCAGTCATTTTCTGTGAAATGGAGCAAAGATACACTCAACACAAAGACACCAGTTTAACAATTTACTGGAATGAAATAAGCAAAACAAGCATCCATACAACAAACCACCAAATACTTATATGATGGTTAGTGTGGAGTCAACCTTCCAAACCCTAGTAAGAAAAGCAAAGCCTGGGAGATTAACACCAAATAAATGTTTACCACTCAAGTAATATATATATGTTAGGTGAGGGTGACTGTAATGTTTTACAATTATAACTGCAATACTATAGCTCAGATATAGTAACCTCAAACTATAATCTGTCTCTACCTTCTCAGTTTGGTAAACAGTCTAAATCAACTGGCAGGATATTCTATAACCGGGAGCCCCCTTTAAGACCTAAAGAAAGTGTAGTCTCTATGCTATCAAGGCCTTGCAACTTCTTCGCCGGCAGTTGGAGCTCTTTTATCACTCTTCACGTGATATTTGTAATCCAAGAACAAAGATGTTAGTGAGATCCTAACTGCTGTCAGTGTATTCTGTGCGCAAAGATATACTTGCGGTTCCACAGGTCACCAGGCACTCTTATGTAACGTCAGTGTCCACGAGTGACTCTCTTGTCCATCAACCGAACCTCTCCTCCTAAAGCTGCATCGCAGGGAGGATGTAAGCATACACTGTACCAGGCCACTCTTTCAGCGCCGCTCGCTGCCCTTTCAGCCCTCACTTTGGATCAGTCACTTCCCTGTGACCTCCGCCGTCTACTCCGCTCAGGACGGGCTCTCCTCACACCAGGCTGCACCCTCAGGCCTCTGTCATTCTAGCTGTGGTGGGGAGGGGGGAGGGGAACCTATTCAGTATAGCTGTGCTGGGGGGGCACCTATACAGTATAGCTGTGCTGGGGGGGAGGAGAGGGGCACATATACAGTATAGCTGTGCTGGGGGGGAGGAGAGGGGCACATATACAGTATAGCTGTGGTGGGCACATATATAGTATAGCTGTGGTGGGGGGGCAAATATATGGTATAGCTGTGGTGGGGGCACATATATAGTATACAGTCTCTCTCCTGCTCGCTCTCTTTCGGCACTCTCTCGTGCTCTCTCGCGCTCTCTCTTTCTTTCTCCGCTCTCTGTCTTTTCTCTATCTCTCTCGCTCTCTCTCGCGTGCGCACGCTCTCTCTTGCCTCTCTTTCTCCGCTCTCACTCTCTCTCCCTCAGCTCTCTTGAGAAGCTCTCGCTCTCTCAAAGCTGTTAGTCTAAACAAGGCAATGAAGACAGGAGGAGATCATGGTGAAGGATAGGAGAAATGGGGGCGGGGCTGGACAGGTCTAGGCATGTTTGTCTAAGAAAGACCACCAACCTTTTCAGGAAGTGAGATACAGCTTATCAAATTTCAGATAACAGGTTGTCAGTGAAGAATGGGAAGAAGCTGATTGTCCGGCTTAAGCCTAGTACACACGCAACGATTATCGGCCGACCGATCGTCCGTCTTTTGTCCAGAGTGGTGTTTTGTTGGTTGGAATGTGCCTAGACTGCACATGAATTTTCTTGCCCGACAAAATTCTACTTTAGAAGTGATGTCATGTGTTGGTTTGCTTTCTTTATGTTCTTTTTTCTCTGAGCATGCCCAGACTTGCTCATTAGATTTTTCCCTGTCGAAATCTATACTGACTACACGAAAATTTTATAGCCTGCACACCAGATTTTTTTCGGCCGAAAAGTCGGAGTCGGTTGTCGGAAGCATCATACTAACAAGCCGAAAATCAGCAGATTGGTCGTCGGACGAAAATTCCCTGCCGATTTTCGACGCGTGTATACGAGGCTTTAGATAAGACTTTCTAAGCTACACAAGCAGCTAGCCAGAAAATGAATAATATCAAAGATAAAGATATTTAACATACTATTAATAGAAAAAATGTCATTTTTGACTTGGAGTTTCCCTTTAGGTGAAATAACCCTCTCGTATATAACGATTATGTTTTTATGTTTTCCAGGACACGTCATTGAGAAACCCTCAAAGGATCCTCTCACTTTATCTCCAGGTTCTAAAATGGAAGATGAGGACATCACAAGAGATTGTGCAGAAGAAAAGACAATTTGCTCATCTGTGGATAGACTATTGAATCCCCCTAACTCTGAGCAACCTCGTACTGTGGGGCAGGAGAAATGTTCAAGTCTTGAATGTGGGGAAAGTTTTAGCTCTAAATTAAGTCTTACTGTACATCAGAGATCTCACATGGTTGGGAAGCTTCATTCCTGTTCTGAGTGCGGGAAATGTTTCCTTAACAAATCAGAACTTGTCATACATTGCAAATCTCACACAGAGAAGAAAATAATTCCCTGCTTCGAGTGTGGGAAATGTTTTACAGCAAAATCAAAACTTGTTATACATCAAAGATATCACACTGGGGAGAAGCCGTATTCCTGCACTGTGTGTAGGAGGTGTTTTTCACAGAAATCAGACCTTGTTAGACATGAGAGATCCCACACAGTGAAGATGCCAAATCCCTGCTCTGAGTGTGGGAAAAATTTTACACAGAAATCAAAACTTATTAGACATCAGAGATCTCACACTGGGGAGAAGCTGTATTTCTGCTCCGAGTGTGGGAAAAGGTTTTCAAACAAATCAGACCTTGTTCGACATCAGAGATCTCACACAGGCAAACCATATTACTGCCCTAAGTGCAGGAATCGTTTTTTGCAGAAATCAGACCTTGTTGCCCATCAGAGATTGCACACGGGGGAGAAGCCAAATTCCTGCTCTGAGTGCGGAAAATGTTTTTCAAGGAAACCAGACCTTGTCATACATCAGAGGTCTCACACAGGGGAGAAGCCATATTGCTGCCCTGAGTGTGGTAAATGTTTTTCACAGAGTTCAACCTTTGTTTCACATCAGAGATCTCACACGGGTGAGAAGCCGTATTCTTGCCCTGAATGTGGGAAATGTTTTATACAGAAATCAAATCTTGTTAGACATCAGAGATTGCACACGGGGGAGAAGCCGTATTCCTGCAATGAGTGTGGGAAACGTTTTGCAAGGAAACCAGAACTTGTTAGACATCAGAGATCTCACGCAGGAAAGCAGACAAATTCCTGCCTTGTATGAGGGTAATGTTTTACATGGAAAACAGACCTTGTTAGATATCAGAGATCCCACAGGCGGAGTGTAGGAATGGTCTGAACTTACCTGGGTTCAGGTTACTGGAAGTTCAATAAACTTGCTCCTAAGCTCTCAATGTTACCTGGAACCCAGTTCTTTTAATATTAATTACTATTATAATTATATATGTTTATTATTATATAAATTGTCATATTAAAAATGCATAATTCATTTAAATAATTTGCTTGTAAGATGCCTTAAATCTGTCTGTGAAATGGCACACATGCAGAGTTATTGAGCAACAGTGACATCTACAAATAAATAAAAAACATTCAAACTGCTGGCTGCTAAATGACATTTCCTGGCCAGCGTCCCTATTTTTTTTATATAAAAAAGCATTCCCTTCACCCATACCAGATACTTATTCTAGACGAGGGTCTGATATGGATTATAAGCAGGACCCCACAAAAACTAAAATAAGTTGCCTGCATTCTAACAACCAATGACCCTGTGCAGGATGTTCACCCACATCCTAGCAACTGGTGACCAGTAGCCACATGGTCATTGGTTGTTAAGTTTGCCATTGCAACCAATGACTTAAAAACAACTAACAAATAAACAGTATGCCCAATGCAGAATTAATACCAGACGATTATCTTTGATAAGGGTCTTATTTGGATGTTAAGAGAAACCCTGTGCAAAAAAACAAACAAACTGGTGGGTCTCCCCCAAATTTCATACTAGACCCCTCGGCTGTAGTGTGGATTTTAAGGGTGAGCGCTTTTCACAAAAAATGTGTGGGACTCCCCCCAAAATGCACAATTTACCATTTTGGAAGCTTGCAGCCTGACTGGCCAAGGAAGCGGGGGGCAGTGAGCATGAAAAGCATTTTATTCCCATGTTGAGGAGGACAAGGGCTTTTTTTCCCACAACCCTGGTCTTTAGGTTGTGGGGTCAGCAAGGGAAACAAAATATGAATGTCCAATTTGAAAAAAAGGGGGCCCCTGGATACAGACTCCCTTAGTGAATAAAAGTATATTTTCCCCTATGTATTTATACATGGTAAACATATCCCCCTTATGTATTTATACACGGTGATCATATCCCCCCTTATGTATTTATACATGGTGATCATATCCTCCCTAATCTCCTTGAGAGAGAATAAATTTGATTCCTCTAATCTTTCCTCATAGCTGAGCTCCTCCATGCCTCTTATCAGTTTGGTTGCTCTTCTCTGCACTTTCTCCAGCCCCCCGATATCCTTTTTGAGAACTGGAGCCCAAAACTGAACTACATATTCCAGGTGAGGTCTTACTAATGATTTGTACAAATGATGTCTCTCTCTCTCTGGAGTCCAGACCTCTCTTATACAAGAAAGGATTTTGCTACATTAGGAAACTGCAGCTTATTATGTATATGATCTATCAGAACCCCCAGAACCTTCTCCACCATTGACTCCCCCAGCTGTTCTCATCCTAGTATGTATGATGCATGTTTTACCCCCAAGTACACCACTAATAACATTGAACCTTGGAGTTTACAAATAATAACAGTGGACCTTGGTCTACACCACTAATTACACTGATCCTTGGGCTACACTACTAACACTAAACCTTGGGGTACACCACTAATAACACTAAACCATGCTGGGCACCACTAATAACACAGAGCCTTGGTGTACCCCACTTACAACACTGAACCTTGGGGCACGCCACTAATAACACTGATCCTTGAGGTATACCACTAATAACACTTAAGTGTGGGGTGCACCAATAATAACAGTGAAACTTGGAGTACACCTCTAGTAACACTGAACCTTGGAGTCCACCTCTAGTAACACTGAACCTTGGGATACACCACTAATAACACTGAACCTTGGAGTACAACTCTAGTAACACTGAACCTTGGTATATACCACCAACAACACTTATCCTTGAGGTACACCAGTAATAACACTGAACCTGTGCTCCTCCTTTTATTAAGGAAGCATATGGAAAAGACCCCTTGTTCACCATTCTAAAGCTGATGATCATAGTGAAAAGGCCAGCAAGGCATTATGGTTTAAAAAAAATTGTCCCCAGCAAAAATTTGTCGTGATCAAGAATCTCAATACCTGCAGGAATTAGCTCAAACCTATAGCAGCGGTGAACCTGTATCTCATCTCTAGTAGGCATCTTTAAATCTATACAGTATATACACAGAACAAGGTCGTGTTCGCACTACAAGATTTTTCTCTGAGCTGCAGTTCCTCTGAGCGCCACAAGGTGGGGATCTCATGTATACCCGAACAGGAAGTCTCTATGGAAGTGATGGCAGGCACAGACAGGAAGTGATGTCAGGTATAAATAAGTTCCGGGTGAGAGGTGAGACAGGAGGAAGTAGAGAGACGACGTTGCTGGAAGTGGCAGCAGAGAAGGTAAAAAGATCTTATTTTTTATTTACACCCAGTAACTCCCCGGTCATGTCTGTCCTCTTCCTCCATAGTCACTGTGACGTCTTTTATCTCCAGCAGATGATGATACGCACTAGGGATCGACCGTTTATCGGCAACACCGATATATCGGGGGCGAATATGCACTTTCCTCGATATATCGAAATCGGCCCCTGGGGTTACTGATATTTCGCAAAAGTGCTTGTACCGGAATGATGCCTGCAGCTAGAGGCATCACCCCGGTACCGTCGTCCATTGCCAACGGTCGGTTGTCTTGTAATGACAACCGATGTGGCTGAGAAGCCACTTGACTGTCATTACAAGGAGCGGGAGGGGACGTCCCCTCTCGCCTCCTTCCGCGGCTCGCCTGGGCCCTCCCGTCCCACCGGGAGACCTGGGCATCCTACCTGCACAGCTGCCAAAGAGAAGACCCGATCAAAGCCGCATTCGGCTCTGATCTGGTCTCCATGTAAAAAACCTAGAAGTGATGTCATGACATCACTTCCGGGGTACTCGGCGCCAAATTAAAAAAAACTACAGCATTCTTGGCGTTTTGAATGCTTTTAAGGACAGAGGAGGGGTTTGGGGTATTTTAGACCCCCAAATCCCTCCACAACAGTACCTGTGAAAAAATAAATAAATAATTTTTTTTTTTTAAATGTCTGAAAATATCGGCCGATACCAATATCCGATGACCAAAACATTGGTATTGGCATTAAAAAAACGATATTGTTCGATCACTAATACGCACATATATATAGTATGGAAACCTAGATTAACCCCTTCAGGGGCAGAACATTTCCCCACTTACGGGGCCGGAACTTTCTCTTTATTGTTGAGATGTGTCACCTTCTCACCTTATCAGTCTCTTGTAACGAGGGATGAGATTCGGTTTGGACTATAATCTGGCTATTTTCCAGGATATAAATTTGTGATTTCCTGAAGTGGACCTTCTTCCAGAACCCCTTTCACAGTCACAGTGTCACAGTACATGTTGGCACTCCATGCTGGGATCCCGGAAGGGGCGTCCGTTCGCGTATGACGCAATGACGCACCATTAAATTGAAAGCTGCTGCTGCGGCGGCCATTAACTTTTGGCATATACTGTGTGACACATTTTCGGCCGAAATGGGATAGGCCCATTTTCGACCGAAAATTTTGGTTGCCGAAATTTCGATGCACCACTAATAACAAGCATGCTTTACTACATATACAGACTGATTTTACTGTTGTGGATTTAGTAACACTTACACATTCACCTGGGGTGGCATCTTTATTGTTAACATAGTGTTCATATTTTAAAAAGTCCCCATCCACAGACCATGTTACCCGCCACATTTGTGGGGAAGAGACCCTTGTCCTCTCAACATTGGAATAAGCTTCTTTGTCAATGCAGGTGTTTGGAATCTGGCAGGGGGTTATAGGGAGGGGGATGAGGATTACAGGGGGGTGGGGTGTTAGCAAGGCGCCAGTAGTGTGCCAGGTGAGATAAAGATGAGGATGAGGATGATGGGGTAGTGTATTACTAAGGTTTCAGTGAGGTGCCAGGTTATGAGGATGACAGGAGGTAGGTTGTTAGCAAGGTTACAGTGGGGTGCCAGGTGTGATGAGGATGACAGTGGGTGGGGTGTTAGCAAGGTTGCTGTGGGGTGCCAGGTTTGATGAGCATTAGGATGACAGGGGGTAGGTGGTTAACAAGGTTTTAGTTGTGTGCCAGGTGTGATGAGGATGGCAGGATGTAGGTTGTTAGCAAGGTTACAGTAGGGTGCCAGGTGTGATGAGCATGACAGGGGGCGGGGTGTTAGCAAGGTTGCTGTGGGGTGCCAGGTTTGATGAGCATTAGGATGACAGGGGGTAGGTGGTTAACAAGGTTTTAGTTGGGTGCCAGGTGTGATGAACATGAGGATGACAGTGGGTTTGGTGTTAGCAAGGTTGCAGTGTGTTGCCAGGTGTGATGAAGATGATGGGATGTGTTGTTTGCAAGGTTGCAGTGGGGTGCCAGGTGTGATGAGAATGAGGAGGACAGGGGGTGGGGTGTTAGCAAGGTTGCAGTGGGGTGCCAGGTGTGATGAGGATGACAGGGGGTGGGGTGTTAGCAAGGTATTGCTGGGGTACAAGGTGAGATGAGGATGAGGCTTAAACTTTTGCTGAAGAAAGCTATTTGTGTTCCTGTTTTGAAAGACCAATAAAGACTATTTACTTTTACAAGCATCTTGCTGGTGATCATGACACCTTATCACCATCATAAAATAGTACAACCAATACAGTCCAGATAATTCTTCGCTTTCTGTCTACATAGAACCCTTCATAGATCACATTACCACCTCAATGAGGATGGAGGAGGACCGGAGTCTGACTGAGAGGATACTAAACCTCACCCTGGAGATTATCTACCTGCTGACTGGAGAGGTGAGGAGGATTCTGGGAGGTCACATGACATCACTCTTATCTCTATTAATAAAACACAGACCTGACCGGAGAGGTGAGGAGGATTCCGAGAGTCACATGACATCACTTATCTCTATTAATAAAACACAGACCTGACCGGAGAGGTGAGGATGATTCTGGGAATCTAACATGATATTCCTATTGGTTCCTCAATACAGAGATTTCCTCTTGTGAAGTCAGGAGCTCATATGACCATCACAGTGCCTCCGTGTGACTCCCTAAAACCTGAGAGACACAACATGCAGAAGATTCTAGAAGTCACCAAGAAGATGATGGAGCTGCTGACAGGAGAGGTGAGCGGTGCTGGGAATTCTGGGACATTATCCAGTAACAGACAAGGGATGTGTCTGGATGGTGACTGTATCATTGTGTGTGTCAGGTTCCTATAAGGTGTCAGGATGTCACTGTCTATTTCTCCATGGAGGAGTGGGAGTATTTAGAAGGACACAAGGATCTCTACAAGGACGTCATGATGGAGAATCAGCCGCCCCTCACATCACCGGGTAAGAGGAGACTTTATTGTAAAGGAGAGAGCAGTACGGAGGGTCCACCTAGATCCCCCATCATCTGATAAACACATAGAAACAATGTATTCAGTCAGTGTGTGTGTTTCCTACAGATGGATCCAGTAATGGGAACCCACCAGAGAGATGTCCCCGTCCTCTGTATTCCCGGGATTCCACACAGGAAGGTCACCTCATCCCTCACCATCATCAGGTTGGTGGAGTTGAGGGTCTGGAATATAAAGTGATTGACCACTCTGACATGTGGAGACGATGTGTGGACTCTACAAGATGATATTTTCTATGTGATCTCACATCATAAATACTTCTATATTACAGATGTTATTTTCTGCCATTCTGTTGGTTTAGGGTGAAGATCTGATGGACATGAAAGTTGAGGGTGAAGTAGAAGAGACGTATGTGAGGGATGATCAGCAATATACGGAGGAGGATGGAATGATGAGGACATTCAAAGAGGAGGATACTCCTACAGAGATCAGCACAGGTGAGCCATGATATATTCTTCTGTTATCTCTGCTCTGCTACAGTACACTGATTGGTCCAGAGTAGGGTGGGAGATTAGTGATATCAGCCAATAATAGATTTCTCTCAGATGAACTCCCTTCTCTGGGCTGCAGACACAATTTGTGTACTCAGACCTGATTTATGCTGGGTTCAGCTGACAGTATTAGGTCATGCTTTTTTTCTGTTAGTTACAGTAGCACAGATGTGATCATACAGATTGTGACTTTCGTAGGTGGGTCTCTCCTATTTGAGCAGACTAATAGCTAAATGTTAAAACTCTGATTACAGTCTTGCTGGGATTAAACTTAAATAGTAATATAAAACGAAAACACTTCCCTTTCCAGCAGGAAATACGGTTGCAGCACCCTCCAGTCCTGCTTGTCACAAGAAGCCTAGGCTTATGGTCACTTGTTCGATGCTAAAGGCTCTACAAGTCTGAACTTTGAACCTCTTCATTATCAGAGATCACATGACCCAGTGCCTGGAATTGTGGTGGTGTGTGGAGTATGCACCTCCCAGTTCCCATTGGTTCCTGCTCTCAAGGCTGCTTAACGTTAGGAGAGATCTGGTGATGTCAACGTTAGGAGAGGGGAAGTCACAGCTGGTTGGGACATCTACAGAAAATATCTGCTCACTAAAATCTTCCTGATCCAGATGGAATCTTGAATTAAGTGAACTAATCCTCCTTTATCTATTGATCATGTTTTTATATTTTTCCAGGACACGTCATCAAGAAAGCCTCAAAGGATCATCTCAGTTTATCTCCAGTTTGTAAAATGGAAGATGAGGACATCACAAGAGATTGTGCAGGAGAAAAGACAATGAGCTCAGCTATGGATGGAGGACTTCACAGTGTGGATAGACCATGGAATCCCTCTGACTTTGAGCAAGCTCCTACTGTGAGGGATGGTGCCGGAATTCAGGGGGAAGAGAAATTTTCCTGTCCTGAATGTGGGGAAAGTTTTAGCTCTGAATTAAGTATTACTGTACATCAGAGATCTCATATTGGGGAGAAGCTTCACTCCTGTTATGAGTGCGGGAAATGTTTTCTTCATGAATCAGAACTTGTTATACATTGCAGATCTCATACAGGAAAGAAAAATTCCTGCTCTGAGTGTGGGAAATGTTTTACAGCAAAATCAAAACTTATTAGACATCAGAGATCTCACACAGGGGAGAAGCCGTATTGTTGCCCTGACTGCGGAAAATGTTTTGCAGATAAAGCACACCTTGTAAGCCATCAGAGATCACACACGGGGGACAAGCCGTATTCCTGCTCTGAATGCGGGAAATGTTTTTCACAGAAATCAAACCTTGTTTCACATCAAAGACTGCATACGGGGGAGAAGCCAAATTTATGCTCTGAGTGCGGAAAATGTTTTGGAAGGAAACCAGACCTTGTTAAACATCAGAGATGTCACACGGGGGAGAGGCCGTATTCTTGCCCTGAATGTGGGAAATGTTTTATACAGAAATCAAACCTTGTTTCACATCAGAAATTGCACATGGGAGAGAAGCCAAATTCTTGCCCTGAATGCGGGAAATGTTTCACAAGGAAACAAGATCTTGTTAGACATCAGAGATCTCACACCGGGGAGAAGCCGTATTCCTGCTCTGAGTGCGGGAAATGTTTTCCACGGAAATGTAAACTTGTTAGACATCAGATAGCTCACAGAGGGGAGAAGCCATATTCCTGCTCTGAGTGTGGGAAATGTTTTACACGGAAATTTACACTTGTTAGACATCAGAGATCTCACACAGGGAGAAGTCAAATTCCTGCCCTGTATGAGGGAAATGTTTTACATGGAAATCAGACCTTGTTATACATCCAAACTCCCACAGAGGGGTGTAGAGATGAGCTGAACATACCTGGGCTCAGTTTATGGGAGGTTCACTAGATTTGCTCCTAAACTTTCAATGTTAATCTGAACCCAGTTATTTTAACTACTTCCGGACCGCCCGCCTCAGTTTTACGCTGGTACTTTTACGTTAAATACTGGCATTATGGCAGCAGATAGCTGCCATAGCCCCAGTATTTTCCTATATGGCGGGTGGCCCTTTTTCGCATAAAAGTGGTCCCAGCTGAAGATTCAATGCTGGATCACTTTTATGGGCGGCGGGAGAGATGCCCACCCCCCCGCCGCTGCTTCCCAGTAATTTTCCCAGCTTACTGGAGCCGTTGGTAATTGGGAAAACAATCCTGTCCATCCATGTCCCAGGCAGAAAGTCGAGTGAGGGCAAGATGGCCCCCACTCCACTCTCTGGCCTTGGATTACCAGAGCGACGTCATACGTCACTTCCTCCCAACAGCATTGAAGGGCCAATTTTTTTTCTTGCTGGAAAAAAAAAAGTTTTTTTTTCCATTTAGGCCCCTTTCACACAGGCGGATCGTTTTTTTGGCGGATCTGAACGGATGCATCTCTATGGGGCATCGGATGTCAGCGGAGACATGTCTGCTGACATCCGATCCGTCAAATCTGAACGGACAGAAACCCTATTTTCCATCCGTCCATCGGATCGGATGAAAACGGACAGACGGTCCGTTCTCATCCAATTCCCCCATAGAGAACAGCGGGAACCTGACAGCTCTGTCTCTGCACACAGCACGGAGACAGAGCTGCCATCCGCCTGCTCAGCGGGGGATCGGCGGATCGATCCCCCGCTGAGAAAAACGGAGTCCGCCGACGGACACCCCTGTGTGAAAGGGGCCTTAAGGGTAAATGTGACATATGAGGTCATTTTGACCCCAGATCTCACATTAAAGAGGACCTGTCCTGCTTATTTCTATTACAAGGGACGTTTACATCCCTTGTAATAGGAATAAAAGTGATCAAAAATATATTTTTTAAAGGGACAGCATAAAAATAAAAAGTAAAATAAATAAGAAAAAAAATTAAAGCTCCCCGTCCCTCCGAGCTCGCGCAGAAGCGAACGCATACGCAAGTTGTGCCCACATATGTAAACGGTGTTCAAACCACACATGTGAGGTATCTCCGCGATCATTACAGCGAAAGCAATAATTCTAGCTCTAGACCTCCTCTGTAACTCTGAACTGGTAACCTGTAGAAATTTTTAAACATCGCCTATGGAGATTTTTAAGAACCAATGTTTGTTGCCATTCCAGGAGCGTGTGCAATTTTGAAGAATGACATGTTGGGTATCTATTTACTCTGCATAACATCATCTTTCACAATATAGAAATATATATTATATTGGGCTAACTTGACTGTTTTCTTATTTTTTTATTAAAAAAAGTGTATTTTTATTTTTTTAAATTGCGTTGGTAAGACCTCTTTGCAAATACGGTGTGACATAAAGTATTGCAACGATCTCCAATTTATTCTCTAGGGTTTCTGCTAAGAAAAAAAAAAAAATATATATATATATGTTTGGGGGTTCTAAGTAATTTTCTAGAAAAAAATACTGATTTTAACTTGTAAACAACAAGTGTCAGAAATAGGACTGGTCCTTAAGTGGTTAGTAATGTTTAAATTGGCATATTAAAAATGCATAATTCCTTTATAATAATTTGTTTAGGAGATGCCTTAAATCTGCCTGTGAAGCAGCACACAGGCAACATAAATGTACAAAGGAAAAAAAAAACATTTAAATTGCAGGATGATTTTTCTTGGACAGCTTCCCTATGTTTGTAAACAAAGAGGATTCCCTTCATCCATAGCAGATACTTATCCTAGATGAGGGTCCAGTATGGATTATAAGCAGGAACCCCAAAAAAAGTTAAAAAATAAGACGCTTGCTTCCTAGCAACCAAGGACACTGTGCAGTCTGGTCACCATCACCTTAGCGATAGGTGGCCACATTGTCATTGGTTGTTTTAGTCTACCATAGCAACCAATTACTTTTCTGAAAACAAACAAGAAACATTCCCCCCCTGCAGAATCAATTCCAGACCCTTATCTTTCATAAGCATCTTATTTGGATTTTAGGAAATACTCCAGACAAAAAGCAAAAAAAAAAAAAAATAGGGTTTCCCCCAAATTTAATACTAGACCCCTGGGGTTTGGTATAGCTTTTATGGGTGAACCCTACACAAACAAGTTGGGTCTCTTCCAAAATCCACAAATGACTTTTATATGAAGCTTGCAATCTGACTGGCTAAGAAAGTAGGGGGCAGTGAGCGTGAAAAGCATCTTATTCACATGCTGAGGAGGACAAGGGCTTTCACCACATAGCCCTGGCCTTGAGGTTGTGGGGTCTGCAGGGGAGAAAAATCTAAATTTCCAATTTTTTAATTTAGGGGCCACAGGGATAGACTCCCTTTAATAAGTGAATAAAAGTATATTTTCCCATATGTATTTATACATGGTGATCATATCCTCCCCCTTATATATTTATACATGGAGATCATACCCCCCAAATATCCAAAAACATGCTTCGCAGACTAGTTTCTCTGGCCGGGCCTGTTTACCACAAACCCAGCATGCTTTGTCTCCTGGCCGGGTGGAACTATGTTGCAGAGTGGCCCTCCTGGATGTGCGTTGAGGCAATCTGTGGGATTTGTGGGATGCACGAGAGGTGGATGAGTGATACTGGTCATGTCTTGAGTGGCTGTGGCCTCTGGACCTCCTGTCCGGTGAGTCTCTGCGGGTTGATCGGTGTTGCGGGCTGTAATGAAACATGGAAAATTCGATGTTTCATGGAATATACAGGTCCCTCTCAAAAAATTAGCATATTGTGATAAAGTTCATTATTTTCTGTAATGTACTGATAAACATTAGACTTTCATATATTTTAGATTCATTACACACAACTTAAGTAGTGCAAGCCTTTTATTGTTTTAATATTGATGATTTTGGCATACAGCTCATGAAAAACCCCAAATTCCTATCTCAAAAAATTAGCATATCATGAAAAGGTTCTCTAAACGAGCTATTAACCTAATCATCTGAATCAACTAATTAACTCTAAACACCTGCAAAAGATTCCTGAGGCTTTTAAAAACTCCCAGCGTGGTTCATTACTCAAAACCGCAATTATGGGTAAGACTGCCGACCTGACTGCTGTCCAGAAGGCCATCATTGACACCCTCAAGCAAGAGGGTAAGACACAGAAAGAAATTTCTGAATGAATAGGCTGTTGCCAGAGTGCTGTATCAAGGCACCTCAGTGGGAAGCCTGTGGGAAGGAAAAAGTGTGGCAGAAAACGCTACACAAGGAGAAGAGGTGACCGGACCCTGAGGAAGACTGGGGAGAGGGAAGTGCCAAAATGCCTGAAGTCCAGTGTCAAGTACCCACAGTCAGTGATGGTCTGGGGTGCCATGTCAGCTGCTGGTGTTGGTCCACTGTGTTTTATCAAGGGCAGGGTCAATGCAGCTAGCTATCAGGAGATTTTGGAGCACTTCATGCTTCCATCTGCTGAAAAGCTTTATGGAGATGAAGATTTCATTTTTCAGCACGACCTGGCACCTGCTCACAGTGCCAAAACCACTGGTAAATGGTTTACTGACCATGGTATTACTGTGCTCAATTGGCCTGCCAACTCTGACCTGAACCCCATAGAGAATCTGTGGGATGTTGTGAAGAGAAAGTTGAGAGACGCAAGACCCAACACTCTGGATGAGCTCAAGGCCGCTATCGAAGCATCCTGGGCCTCCATAACACCTCAGCAGTGCCACAGGCTGATTGCCTCCATGCCACGCCGCATTGAAGCAGTCATTTCTGCAAAAGGATTCCCGACCAAGTATTGAGTGCATAACTGAACATCATTTTTTGAAGGTTGACTTTTTTGTATTAAAAACACTTTTCTTTTATTGGTCTGATGAAATATGCAAATTTTTTGAGATAGGAATTTTGGGTTTTCATGAGCTGTATGCCGAAATCATCAATATTAAAACAATAAAAGGCTTGCACTACTTCAGTTGTGTGTAATGAATCTAAAATATATGAAAGTCTAATGTTTATCAGTACATTACAGAAAATAATGAACTTTATCACAAAATGCTAATTTTTTGAGAGGGACCTGTAGGCCCGATGCTGTTTTTACCTTAAAAGGAACTTACCTGAATGGTGCAGCCCCTTACCTAGCGGAATGTTGAGGATCTTTTTGTTGTGTGACTGGACTGCGGGAGACGGCTGGAAAAAATAAATAAAACAGATAGAATGATCAAAACAAAAGAATCATCCTACTCCTTTTTTTTTTTTTTTAAAGAAAGAAAAGGGAGAGAGGAAAAAAAGAAAGTAAGAGCTGCAATACCTCTAACTTCCATCGGGAGGTGGCAGCACAGGCAAATGCCAGCAGACTTCAACAAAAAAAAAAAGGAAGCCACTGCTTGTCTTCCAGCAGCAGAGGGAGCTGTTTTGCTGCTGACAGCAGCCTCCATAATGAGCAAGACTGGCCATATATATATACTGTATATGTACTCCTATAAGGGAGTACCAAGATGGCCGGCGTTGGCTTCACTCGGTCATCGTGCATGTGCATGACGTCATTCGGAGGCACCACGGATCCGCCTCCGAATCAGTAAAGGAGGCTGAAGAGGCGGTCACGAAGCGCCATAGAGGCTCGAGAGAGGGGCATAGTTAGGCTGAAAATTGCAGCAAGAACCCCGAAATGGCGGAAACAGACCACACATGAAGGCTTGGGAAGGCACCTTGTAGGCAGCAGCAAGGTAAGTCAGCAGAAGGCTCCTAGTGCAGGAGGCATCAGCACCCCTGGGATAGCCCCAAGACAGGGGGGGGGGCTTCCCGGGGAGAGGGGCAGACAGATCTAACCCCAATGCCTGAAAAAGATCCACAGAAAAATCAGGCTCCCAGACTTGTTGGCGCATTTAGCAGCCTAAGTCCTGGGACTCCATACTACAGGGGAGCATGACTCTGCAATGGTAACACCAACACGGTGGTGCGGTAAGGGCTGATCCGGGTGATCCTGCAGGCTTGAGGACAGAGAAAAGAATGGCGTGGGGGGGCAGCTCTTTCTTTTATAAAGTTAAAGGGGTCCTGTGGGTTGGTCGAGGGTGGAGCAACCAACCATAGGTATGCTGCCATGGATAGGCACCAGGAAATCCAGTATATACACAGAACAAGGCTGTGTTCACTGATGTTCGCTGATGTTTCTCTGAGCTGCAGTACCTCTGAGCACCACGAGGTGGTGATCTTACTATTACTCTGACAGGAAGTCTCTATGGAAGACAGGAAGTGATGTCAGGTACAAATAGGAAGTTCCGGGTGAAAGGTGAGTGGGGAGGAAGTAGAGAGGAGGAGACATTGGTGGAAGTGGCAGCAGAGGAGGTAATAAGATCTTATTTTCTTTTTACACCCAGTAACCCCCCCCCCCCCCCCCCCGTTATGTCCGTCCTCTTCCTCAATAGTCACTGTGACGTCTTTTATCTCCAGCAGATGATGTTGCACACATATATAGTGTGGAAACCTAGATTAACCCCTTCAGGGGCAGAACATTTCCCCACTTACGGAGCCAGTGTTCTAAAATTTTGTCGGACCCATGAAAATTCCGGACCTCGTCACTTCCGGTGACGCTACGTCATAACCCAGCTGGTGCGAGCCCCGGTGCGCATGCGCACAAGACATTTTCAAGGTCCGATAAAATTCTAAGACTTAGCGAACAGCTGATTGAGAGGAGGAGGGGCTGAGGTGGGACGCACACACCGCCGCGGGAAAATTGCTGTCACAGGCGAACCAAAGGTGCTGGAGACCCCAAAATGTTATTGTAGGTAGCCAAGACCTACCTCTGATAAAAATTTGGAGTCTCGGGGATGAAAGGGTGTGGAGCAGTGACCCTGAGAACCGGGCCTCCCCCCGCCATAGACTCCAATGTTAAACCTGGTCACCTCGCGGTTAGGTCACGGTCCCTTTGGGGAGCTGTCACAACCAAGCCATAGGTCACGTCAAAAACTTGGTAGGTAGCCAAGACCCTCAGGTACATCTGGAAAACATTTGGGGTCTCTGGGACCTATGGGCTCGGAGCAGCTACGTGCCAAAGTGGACCAACTTTCCCCATAGACGCCAATGTTAAACCCGGGTTGTCTCCGGGTAGAGTTTCTGCTTTTCCTGGTCACTTTGGGGAGCTGTCACGGGCGAACCATATGTGCTGGAGACCCCAAAAGTGTATCGCAGGTAGCCAAGACGCTCCCCTACAGCTGATTTGGGGTCTCGGGGATGAAAGGGCGCGGAGCAGTGACCCGAGGGTGTGTGAGATCAGTTAATAATTGGAGGAGAGGATGGATAACCTCACCCCCCACATTACAAGAGGAGGTGTGAGATTAACTAGTAATGGGAGGAGAGGATGGATAACCCCGCCCACATTATAAGAGGGGGTGTGAGATCAGCTAGTAATGGGAGGAGAGGATGGATAACCCCGCCCACATTATAAGAGGGGGTGTGAGATCAGCTAGTAATGGAAGGAGAGGATGGATAACCCTGCCCACATTATAAGGGGGGGTGTGAGATCAGCTAGTAATGGGAGGAGATGATAGATAACCCCACCCCACATTATAAGGGGGTGTGAGATCAGCTAGTAATGGAAGGAGATGATGGATGGCCCCACCCCACATTATAAGAGGGAGTGTGAGATCATCTAGTAATGAGAGGAGAGGATGGATAACCCCACATTCTTTCTCTCAAAGGAACAAATGTACTTAGTGAACAACTCCAAGAATTTGCAAAAGAGTATTTAAACTAGGAAGGGGGGGGGGGCAAAAGAGTGAAAATACAAGAGTCCAATTGCCCCCCGAAACAATGCCAGAACAGGTCAGAAGCACAGAGGTTAAGAAATGATAAGCTCAGAGTCCTGTCTACAAATGCTTGCAGTTTAGGTAAAAAAATCAATGAACTTGGGTCAATAATGGCATCTGAGAATGTAGATTTAGTGGCTGTTACGGAGACATGGTTTAATGAAAGAAATGACTGGGACATAACCATACCAGGGTACTCTTTATACAGAAGAGACAGAGAAGGCAAGAAAGGAGGAGGAGTGGCCCTGTATGTGAAAGATAGCATTAAATCTAACCTAATACAAGTTGGTGAGGCCAACATAGAGTCAGTTTGGGTTACGTTGCAGTTTGCTAATCATGCAGTAACTGTAGGTGTGATATATAGACCATCTGGTCAAGTCAAAGAACTAGATGATCTACTAGTTGAAGAAATAGCTAAAATGACAATGAAAGGAGAAGTTATCATTATGGGAGATTTCAATCTTCCAGATATAAACTGGAAAACCAAAATAGCAAGTTCTACCAGGAGTACAGATATTCTAAATTCCCTACTGGGGTTGTCTCTGGAACAAGTGGTTGAGGAGCCAACCCGGAGGGAGGCCATTTTGGATTTGGCATTCACAAATGGGGATTCGGTATATGATGTCATTGTAGGCGAAACCTTGGGATCCAGTGATCACCAGTCAGTGTGGTTTAATATAAGAACTGTGAAAGAGTCACACCACACAAAAACAAAAGTTTTAGATTTTAGAAAAACAGACTTTTCAAAAATGAAATTAGTCATAAATGAGTCTTTATCAGACTGGAACGGATTACATGGAGTCCAGGAGAAATGGGACTACTTAAAAGGTGCATTATTGAAGGCAACAGAAAATTGCATTAGACTTGTCAGTAAAAGCAAAAAAAGAAGAGACCACTGTGGTACTCAGCAGAAGTGGCCCAAATCATTAAAAATAAAAAGCTAGCATTTTGTAATTATAAAAAAACCCAGAGCAATGAAGATAAGGAAATCTACAAGGTTAGGCAGAAAGAGGCCAAGCAAGTTATAAGAACTTCTAAAGCGCAGGCAGAAGAAAAACTAGCTCAGTCTATGAAAAAGGGGGATAAGACATTCTTCAGATATATAAATGAAAAAAGGAAATTAAAACAAGGAATAACTAAATTAAAAACAAAGGACAGAAGGTATGTAGAAGAGAATAAAGGGCTAGCCGACTGCCTTAATGAATACTTCTGTTCAGTTTTTACAGAAGAAAAAGAAGGAGAAGGACCTCCACTTGAAAGGATGACTAATGAATCGTTTGATGCATGTGTCTTTACAGAGGAAGACGTTCTAAGATTGCTGTCTAAAGTGAAGACAAATAAGTCACAGGGTCCTGATGAGATACACCCACAATTATTAAAAGAGCTTAGTGGTGAGCTGGCAAAACCATTAACAGATTTATTTAACCAATCATTAGTAACAGGAGTCGTCCCGGAAGATTGGAAATTGGCAAATGTCGTGCCCATTCACAAGAAAGGTAGTAGGGAGGAATCGAGCAACTATAGACCAGTGAGTCTGACATCAATAGTAGGCAAATTAATGGAAACCCTATTAAAGGATAGAATTGTGGAACATCTTAAATCCCATGGATTGCAAGATGAAAAACAACATGGGTTCACTTCAGGGAGATCATGTCAAACAAATCTTATAGATTTTTTTTGACTGGGTGACTAAAATAATAGACGGTGGAGGTGCAGTAGACATTGCATATCTAGATTTTAGTAAGGCTTTTGACACTGTCCCACATAGAAGACTTATCAATAAACTACAGTCATTGAGCATGGACTCCCATATTGTTGAGTGGATTATTAGGCAGTGGCTGAGTGACAGACAACAGAGGGTTGTAGTCAATGGAGAACATTCAGAACAAGGTCATGTTACCAGTGGGGTACCTCAGGGATCTGTACTGGGACCAATTTTGTTTAATATCTTCATAAGTGATATTGCAAAAGGCCTCGATGGTAAGGTTTGTCTATTTGCTGATGACACAAAGATTTGTAACAGGGTTGATGTTCCTGGAGGGAAACGCCAAATGGAAAAGGATTTAGAAAAACTAGAAGAATGGTCAGAACTCTGGCAACTGAAATTTAATGTGGAAAAGTGCAAGATAATGCACCTGGAGCGTAAAAACACAAGGGCAGAATATAGAATATTTGACACAGTCCTGACCTCAGTATCTGAGAAAAGGGATTTAGGAGTAATTATTTCAGAAGACTTAAAGGTGGGAGGACAATGTAATAGAGCAGCACGAAATGCCAGCAGAATGCTTGGATGTATAGGGAGAGGTATAAGCAGTAGAAAGAGAGAAGTGCTTATGCCGCTGTACAGAACACTGGTGAGACTCCACTTGGAGTATTGTGCGCAGTACTGGAGGCCATATCTCCAGAAGGATATAGATACTCTAGAGAGAGTTCAGAGAAGAGCTACTAAACTAGTACATGGATTGCAGGAAAAAACTTACCAGGAAAGGTTAAAGGACCTTAACATGTATAGCTTGGAAGAAAGAAGAGACAGAGGGGATATGATAGAAACTTTTAAATACATAAAGGGAATCAACTCGGTAAAGGAGGAGAGCATATTTAAAAGAAGAAAAACTACCACAAGTGGACACCGTTTTAAACTAGAAGGGCAAAGGTTTAAAAGTAATATGAGGAAGTATTACTTTACTGAGAGAGTAGTGGATGCATGGAATAACCTTCCTGCAGAAGTGGTAGCTGCAAATACAGTGAAGGAGTTTAAGCATGCATGGGATAGGCATAAGGCTATCCTTCATATAAGATAGGGCCAGGGACTATTCATAGGATTCAGATATATTGGGCAGACTAGATGGGCCAAATGGTTCTTATCTGCCGACACATTCTATGTTTCTATGTTACATTATAAGAAGGGGTGTGAGATCAGCTAGTAATGGGAGGAGAGGATGGATAAACCCACCCCACATTATAAGGGGGTGAGAGATCAGCTAGTAATGGGAGGAGAGGATGGATAACTCCACCCCACATGATAAGGGGGTGTGAGATCAGCTAGTAATGGGAGGAGATGATGAATAGCACCACCCCACATTATAAGAGGGGGTGTGAGATCAGCTAGTAATGGAAGGAGATGATGGATGGCCCCACCCCGCATTGTAAGAGGGGGCGTGACCTGGTGTCTGAATGGACCCACGGTGCTGTGACTCAGTTCAGGTGCCCCCATAGCAAGCTTCTTGGGAGGGGCCAGGAGAGACAAAGAGGGACCCAAGAAGAGGAGGATCGGGGCTCCTCTGTGCAAATCCACTACACAGAGTAGGTAAGTATAACATGTTTGTTATTATTATTTAAATTATTTTAGAAAAATCGAGACTTTACAACCACTTCAGTTCCGGAAGGTTTTACCCCACTTAATTACCAGGCTATTTTTTTGCGATTCAGCACTGCGTTATTTTAACTGACAATTTTGCGGCCGTGCGACGCTGTGCTCAAATAAAATGTATGTCTTTTATTTCCCACAAATAGAGCTTTATTTTGGTGGTATTTGATCAGCTGTTAGATTTTTATTTTTTGCGCTAAAAACAAAAAGAGAGCGACAATTTTTGAAAAAAAAAAAAAAATATATATATATATATATATATATATAATATATATATATATATATATATATATTTTACTTTCTGACATAAAATATCCAGTAAAAAAATCTAATTTTTCATCAATTTAGGCCAATGTTAATTTTGCTACATATCTTTGGTAAAAAAAATTGTAATAAGCGTGTATTGATTGGTTTGTCTAAAATTTATCGCGCCTACAAACTAGGGGATAGAATTATGGAATTTTTATTTATCTTTTTACTAGTAATACTTTTTTTTTTTTTTTTTTACGGGAATGAGAAATTGCGGTGGACGAAATGAACACCTCACTTTTGACCCTTTTTTGGGGACCAGTGACTCCAATACAGTGATCAGTGCTCACAAAATATGCACTGTCACTATACTAATGACACTGGCAGGGAAGGGGTTAACATCAGGGGCAATCAAAGGGTTAAATGTTTCCCTATGGAGTGCTTGCTAACAATGTGTGCGGGAGGTGCTCTGACTTGGGAAAGACAGAGATCCGTGTTCCTGCTTAGCAGAAACACAAGATCTCCATCTTCACCCCTGTCAGACCGCTGTTCTGCCTCTCTTGGGAATGATCGCGGGTGGCCAGCGGACATCGGGTCCGCCAGACCCGCTGATTGGCTCCCCCTCTGTCCAATCGACGCGCACAATCGTGCCTCCCCCCCCCACACCTAGTGGCTATTGAATGAAATGACACACAGGTACATGATTTTGTGCAATAGAGCCAACCTGCCGCAGTAAATGTATGTTGGGCAATCAGCAAGTGGTTAAAGTGTTACTAATTCCACAGCAGTAAAATCAGTCTGTATATGCAATAAAGCATGCTTATACTCACTGTGGAACCTAAGGGGTTAATCCTCTGCATTGTGTAAAAAGGCTGTTTGATCCTGTCTTCTCTGATCCTCACCTCCTTCCCCAGTCCCCA
Organism: Pelophylax lessonae; assembly: GCF_965119305.1. Classification (NCBI taxonomy): domain Eukaryota; kingdom Metazoa; phylum Chordata; class Amphibia; order Anura; family Ranidae; genus Pelophylax; species Pelophylax lessonae. The sequence continues at coordinate 39,415,055 of NC_138770.1, forward strand.
ATTCATCTATCTCCTGATAGTACAGAGCTTTTGAAGTCACTCTGCACATGCTTAGTTTGGTGTGTATTGATAGAGCTTTTTTTTTCTTGGGAGAGTGCATGTGATCAGCACAGTCCAGACAGAGGGTCAGGGGACCTGCAGCCTCAAAGGATAGTCAGAGGAGAATGAAAACTCCCCCTACAAGCTTTAACCAGTGATCAGCCAGACACTGGTTAAAGAAGTCACAAGACTGCTATATACTGCTGATGAGAAAAGGTATTTAGCAGTTTATATTAACTAAAATAATTGAATTTCCATGTTCTGTGTACTGTGGGAGCTCAGATATAGTGACTGCAGGCTCCTGGGGAGACCAGATATAGTGAATGAAGGCTCTTGGGGAGACCAGATATAGTGACTGCAGGCTCCTCGGGAGACCAGATATAGTGAATGAAGGCTCCTGGGGAGACCAGATATAGTGACTGCAGGCTCCTGGGGAGACCAGATATAGTGACTGCAGGCTCCTGGGGAGACCAGATACAGTGACTGCAGGCTCCTGGGGAGATCAGATACAGTGACTGCAGGCTCCTGGGGGGATCCAATATAGTGACTGCAGGCTTCTGGGGAGACCAGATATAGTGACTGCAGGCTTCTGGGGAGATCAGATATAGTGAATGCAGGCTCATGGGGAGACCAGATATAGTGACTGCAGGCTCCTGGGGAGACCAGATATAGTGACTGCAGGCTTTTGGGGAGACCAGATATAGTGACTGCAGGCTCCCGGGCAGACCAGATATAGTGACTGCAGGCTCCCGGGCAGACCAGATATAGTGACTGCAGGCTCCCGGGGAGACCAGATATAGTGTCTGCAGGCTCCAAGAGAGACCAGTTATAGTGTCTGCAGGCTTCTGGGGAGATCAGATATTGTGTCTGCAGGCTCATGGGGAGGTCAGATATAGTGTCTGCAGGCTCCGGGGGAGGTCAGATATAGTGTCTGCAGGCTCCTGGGGAGGTCAGATATAGTGTCTGCTGGCTCCTGGGGAGACCAGATGTAGTGACTGCAGGCTCCTGGAGAGACCAGATATAGTGAATGCAGGCTCCTGGGGAGATCGGATATAGTGAATGCAGGCTCCTGGGGAGATCAGATATACTGACTGCAGGCTCCTGGGGAGATCAGATATACTGACTGCAGGCTCCTGGGGAGACCAGATACAGTGACTGCAGGCTCCTGGGGAGATCAGATACAGTGACTGCAGGCTCCTGGGGGGATCCAATATAGTGACTGCAGGCTTCTGGGGAGACCAGATATAGTGACTGCAGGCTTCTGGGGAGATCAGATATAGTGAATGCAGGCTCATGGGGAGACCAGATATAGTGACTGCAGGCTCCTGGGGAGACCAGATATAGTGACTGCAGGCTTTTGGGGAGACCAGATATAGTGACTGCAGGCTCCCGGGCAGACCAGATATAGTGACTGCAGGCTCCCGGGCAGACCAGATATAGTGACTGCAGGCTCCCGGGCAGACCAGATATAGTGTCTGCAGGCTACCGGGGAGACCAGATATAGTGTCTGCAGGCTCCAAGAGAGACCAGATATAGTGTCTGCAGGCTTCTGGGGAGATCAGATATTGTGTCTGCAGGCTCATGGGGAGGTCAGATATAGTGTCTGCAGGCTCCGGGGGAGGTCAGATATAGTGTCTGCAGGCTCCTGGGGAGGTCAGATATAGTGTCTGCTGGCTCCTGGGGAGACCAGATGTAGTGACTGCAGGCTCCTGGAGAGACCAGATATAGTGAATGCAGGCTCCTGGGGAGATCGGATATAGTGAATGCAGGCTCCTGGGGAGATCAGATATACTGACTGCAGGCTCCTGGGGAGATCAGATATACTGACTGCAGGCTCCTGGGGAGATCAGATATAGTGACTGCAGGCTCCTGGGGAGACCAGATATAGTGACTGCAGGCTCCTGGGTTTAGTAACACTGTAACTTTTTTTTTTCATCACATAGGGAACAAAAATTCCCCTATGAGATGATTTTATGGGGACAGGTTCTCTTTAATGAGACACCAGGGGTATAAAAGACCCCAAATGCCTCACCTGTCCTCCAATGAATCTAATGCAGTGCAGATCTCGCTGCATCAATTCTTTCCTGGCAGTACAGGCCGAGGAAACTGACATGGGGACCCAAAGTGAATTTTACACGTCGATTGTGTGTCAGCTAGGGTAAGGGGAGGAGAGCGGATGGATGTCCACTTTGCTCCCTCCCCTCTACCCAGCGGTACTCATCATGCCGGTCCTGGGCACATTGCTGGGCATGTAGACCTAGGGTTGCATGGTGGGGGTGGCATTATGGGGGTTGGGGATCGGGCGGCTTCCCAGCCGCCTGATTTCTTCCATCTTACTGACAGCCAACAGTTGGCTTGTCATCTATACACACACTACAGCCACCCGGAGTGTATGTAAACCCCCCACTGTCAGGTCTGTACGATGAATGAATCTGGCAGTAAAATTGTTAAATGTTGGACTGATGTATGTACATAGTTACATAGTTAGTCAGGTTGAAAAAAGACACAAGTCCGTCTGGCTCAACCAATAAAAAACAAAAAAGAAAACCCAACCATACAATCCCATATACACAATCCTATACCCAGAGTTGATCCAGAGGAAGGCAAAAAAACCCCAGCAAAGAATGATCTAATTTGCTACAGCAGGGGAAAAAAAATTCCTTCCTGATCCCCCGAGAGGCAATCGGATATTCCCTGGATCAACTTTACCTATAAATATTAGTACCCATTTATATTATGTACACCTAGGAAAGAATCCAGGCCTTTTTTAAAGCAATCTGAGCTGGCCAGAACCACCTCTGGAGGGAGTCTATTCCACATTTTCACAGCTCTTATGGTGAAGAAACCTTTCCGTATTTAGAGACAAAATCTCTTTTCCTCCAGACGTAAAGAGTGCCCCCTTGTCCTTTGTGATGAACCTAAAGTGAACAACTCAACACCAAGTTCACTATATGGATCCCTTATGTATTTATACATGGAGATCATATTCCCCTTATGTATTTATACATGGAGATCATATTCCCCTTATGTATTTATACATGGTGATCATATCCCCCCTTAATCTCTTCTCTAGATAGAATAAATTCATTTCCTCTAATCTTTCCTCATAGCTGAGCTCCTCCATGCCTCTTATCAGTTTGGTTGCCCTTCTCTGCACTTTCTCCAGTTCCCCAATATCCTTTTTAAGAACTGGAGCCCAAAACTGAACTGTATATTCCAGATGAGATCTTACTAATGATTTGTACAGATGATATCTCTCTCTCTGGAGTCCATGCCTTTCCTAATACAAGAAAGGACTTTGCTTGCTTTGGAAACCAGAGCTTGGCATTGCATGCTATTATTAAGCTTAGGATCTACCAGATCACCCAGATCCTTCTCCACTATGGATTCCCCCAGTTCTACTCCCCCTAGTATGTATGATGCATGCATATTCTTAGCCCCCAAGTGCATAACTTTACAATAATCAACATTAAGCGTCGGTTCACACTACGGCGATCCGACTTAGGGGGCGACCCTGTGAAGTCGCGTGCACCGCAACTTCGGCGCGACTTGCACGGACTTCATAAAATGAATGCCTATGCAAGTCGCTCCAGGCCGCCCCGAAGTAGTACAGGACCCTTCTTCTAAGTCGGAGCGACTTGTGTCGCTCCTATTAGAACCGTTCCAGTACTACACTATGGGACGCAACGGTGCGTGACTTGTCAGGCTGACAAAGTCGCCTGACAAGTCGTACCAGTGTGAATGGACACTAAACCTCATTTGCCACATAGTTGCCCAATGAAACAGTGCATTGAGGTCAGCTTGTAAGTTGGAGAAATCCTGTAAGGAAGTTATTCCACTGCAAAGCTTGGTGTCATCTACAAACACTGAAATGGTACTTTTAATCCCAAACCCTATATTATTTATAAAGGTATTAAAAAGTAAGGGTCCCAACACTGAACCTTGGGGTACACCACTGATAACCTTAGACCATTCAGAGTAAGAATCATTAACCACTACTGAATTCTATCTTTTAGCCAATTTTCTATCCATTTACAAACTAATCTAAGCCAGTAGACTTTACCTTACATATTAGCCGTGTGTGGGGAACTGTGTCACACGCTTTTGCAAAACCCAAGTATACCACGTCCACAGCCACCCCTCTTTCCAAGTATACCACAGCCACAGCCACCCCTCTGTCCAAGTATACCATCTCCACCCCTCTGTCCAAGTATACCACGTCCACAGCCACCCCTCTGTCCAAGTATACCACGTCCACAGCCACCCCTCTGTCCAAGTATACCATGTCCACAGCCACCCCTCTGTCCAAGTATACCACGTCCACGGCCACCCCTCTGTCCAAGTTTACCACGTCCACAGCCACTGCTTTTGTCCAAGTATACCACGTCCACAGCCACCCCTCTGTCCAAGTATACCACGTCCAAGGCCACCCCTCTGTCCAAGTATACCACGTCCACAGCTACTCCTTTGTCCAAGTATACCACATGCACAGCCACTCCTCTGTCCAAGTATTCCACATCCACAGCCACCCCTCTGTCCAAGTATACCACATCCACAGCCACCCCTCTGTCCAAGTATTCCACAGCCACTCCTCTGTCCAAGTATTTCACAGCCACTCCTCTGTCCAAGTATTCCACATCCACAGCCACCCCTCTGTCCAAGTATACCACATCCACAGCCACCCCTCTGTCCAAGTATTTCACAGCCACTCCTCTGTCCAAGTTTTCCACAGCCACCCCTCTGTCCAAGTATACCACATGCACAGCCACTCCTCTGTCCAAGTATTCCACAGCCACTCCTCTGTCCAAGTATACCACATCCACAGCCACCCCTCTGTCCAAGTATTCCACAGCCACTCCTCTGTCCAAGTATACCACATCCACAGCCACTCCTCTGTCCAAGTATTCCACAGCCACTCCTCTGTCCAAGTATTCCACATCCACAGCCACTCCTCTGTCCAAGTATTCCACATCCACAGCCACCCCTCTGTCCAAGTATACCACATCCACAGCCACTCCTCTGTCCAAGTATTCCACATCCACAGCCACCCCTCTGTCCAAGTATTCCACATCCACAGCCACCCCTCTGTCCAAGTATACCACATCCACAGCCACTCCTCTGTCTAAGTATTCCACATCCACAGCCACCCCTCTGTCCAAGTATACCACATCCACAGCCACTCCTCTGTCCAAGTATTCCACATCCACAGCCACCCCTCTGTCCAAGTATTCCACAGCCACTCCTCTGTCCAAGTATACCACATCAACAACCACCCCTCTGTCCAAGTATACCACATCTACAGCCATCCTGCTGTCCTAGGTTTTACTTACCTCCTCATGTATGTATGGAGCTAATGTACTGTGTGACATAGTTTCCCCTGCACATGTGTCACTTCCCGTGGTTAGGACATATATACAGGAGAACCGGCCTCGTGCTGCAGAGTCCAGTGTGGGAGTTGCATGGTGAAGACCAGTGTGATCTTTTTTTTTTTTTACTGCATTCCCCTTACTGGGACCCGTTCTTTGGGACATTCACATGCATGGACTTAGGTGTATGGACTTTTATATACTGAAGGTATGGGCAGCACCAGTAGGGACAGCACAGCTAATCTTTGTATCCCTAAATACATGCACAGCCAATCCAATGTATTGTACAGCCGTGTGTGTGAGGAAATGTTCTGCACTGAAATGTTCTACCATTTACATAATTCTTCAGTAAATGGAGTGTTTGTTCTGAAGGGAAGATGTCTGTGTCCTTTACTGGAAAAGAGAATATCTATGATTTAATAAGGTGTAGTCATGGTGTATCATAAAGATATGGGAACTGGGAATGAAACCACATTTAAACCTACGAAGAGGAGTACAGTAGCCAATTTAACCTATCCTACCTAAAGGTTATGTACAATTATGTATGTAATGAATACCAGGGGAGAAGAAGCAAGCTTATAGAGGATGAAGTGACAGAAGCGGGTGAAGGTGGTCCTGGTAGTGAGGGAACAGCTTAGCACTTCATGTTCCCCATTTAGTGGCAGAGCCTCCATATTGGAGCCCGCTGCCATGCAGGGCCTGCCTAGAGACTGGGCTTGGAGTCAGTGTGCAAGGCCTTACAAAGTATGGTGACTTCCCTGTGTGCCAAAGGGCAGAATAAAGTGAAAGGTGCAGAGTTACCATGTGAGACAAGCTGATGGAGATGCACTATATTACCAAAAATATTGAGACACCTGCCTTTACACGCACATGAAATGTTAAGCTGGCTCAGCCTTTGCAGCTAGAACAGCTTCAACTCTTCTGGGAAGGCTGTCTACAAGGTTTAGGAGTGTGTCTATGGGAATGTTTGACTATTTTTCCAGAAGCGCATTTGTGAGGTCAGGCACTGATGTGGACAAAAGAAGGCCTGGTTCGCAGTCTCCACTCTAATTCATCCCAATCGTGTTCTATCGGGTTGAGGTGCAGGCCAGTCAAGTTCCTCCACCCCAGAACTCACTCATCCATATCTTTATGGACCTTGCTTTGTGCACTGGTGTGCAGTCATGTTGGAACAGGAAGGGGCCATCCCCAAACTGTTCCCACAAAGTTGGGAGCATGAAATTGTCCAAAATGTCTTGGCATGCTTACGCCTTAGGAGTTCCCTTCACTGAAACTAAGGGGCCAAGCCCAACCCCTAAAAAAACAACCCCACACCATAATCCCCCCCCCCCCCTCCACAAAATGATTTGGACCCTGACCATGTGGAATCTGGTCCTGAAGTTTTTAAGCCACATGCAAGGGAGTCTTGAAAAGCAGCAGAGAGGAAGCATCAGGCATCTGTGATGGAGTGTAGAGGGGTCACAGTTGTGAAGGAATGGCCTCTCTGGAGACTGGGACCCTGGTTTTCTGAACGCCTACAGCTTGCTTTTACCCAGAAACAAGTGGGAACCCTAAACCCCAATGTGGGACCAAGAGCCTGGCAGTGAGCCATTTTGTATGGTTTTCATTATACCAGGATTGTGAACTGTTTGCTTTACTTTTGCTAAAAAATGTTATTTGTGTTTTCCTGTTTTGAAAGACCAATAAAGATTATTTAATTTTACAAGCAGCTTGCTGGTGATCATGACACCTTATCACTATCATAAAATAGTACAACCAATACAGTCCAGATAATTCTCTACTATCTGTCTACAGAGAAACCTGCATAGATCAGATAACCACACCAATGAGGATGGAGGAGGACCGGAGTCACATGACTGAGAAGATACTAAACCTCACCCTGGAGATCATCTACCTGCTGACCGGAGAGGTGAGGAGGATTCTGGGAGGTCATATGACATCATTCTTATCTCTATTAATAAAACACAGACCTGACCGGAGAGGTGAGGAGGATTCTGGGAGGTCACATGACATCACTTATCTCTATTGATAAAACACAGAGCTGACCGGAGAGGTGAGGAGGATTCTGGGACGTCACATGACTTCCCTCTTATCTCTATTAATAAAACACAGACCTGACCGGAGAGGTGAGGAGGATTCTGGGAGGTCATATGACATCATTCTTATCTCTATTAATAAAACACAGACCTGACCGGAGAGGTGAGGAGGATTCTGGGAGGTCACATGACATCACTTATCTCTATTGATAAAACACAGAGCTGACCGGAGAGGTGAGGAGGATTCTGGGAGGTCACATGACTTCCCTCTTATCTCTATTAATAAAACACAGACCTGACCGGAGAGGTGAGGAGGATTCTGGGAGGTCACATGACATCACTCTTATCTCTATTAATAAAACACCGACTTTACTGGAAAGGTGAGGAGGATAATGGGAGTCTAACATGATATTCCTATTGGTTCTGAAATACAGAGATTTCCTCGTCTGAAGTCAGGTGATCATATGACCATCACAGTGCCTCCATGGGACTCCCTAAAACCTGAGAGACACAACATGGAGAAGATTCTAGAAGTCACCAAGAAGATGATGGAGCTGCTGACAGGAGAGGTGAGCGGTGCTGGGAATTCTGGGACATTATCCAGTAACAGACAAGGGATGTGTCTGGATGGTGACTGTATCATTGTGTGTGTCAGGTTCCTATAAGGTGTCAGGATGTCACTGTCTATTTCTCCATGGAGGAGTGGGAGTATTTAGAAGGACACAAGGATCTCTACAAGGACGTCATGATGGAGAATCAGCCGCCCCTCACATCACCGGGTAAGAGGAGACTTTATTGTAAAGGAGAGAGCAGTACGGAGGATCCACCTAGATCCCCCATCATCTGATAAACACATAGAAACAATGTATTCAGTCAGTGTGTGTGTTTAGCAATATACGGAGGAGGCTGGAATGATGAGGACATTTATAGAGGAAGACACTCCTACAGAGATCAGCACAGGTGAGCCATAATATATTCTTCTCTTATCTTTGCCTTGTTTCTGCACACTGATTGGTCCAGAGTAGGGCGGGAGATGAGTGATATCAGCCACTAATAAATTGATCATAGTCACTAATATCCATCCTACACATCATCTTCTTTCTCAAAAAATAGAATTTATAGCACCTTGCGGACTTTACCGGTACCAGAGAAGGACAGTGAGACAATGTTTTAAAAAATAATATTTTAATACAAAAGACTAAAAAATAGATTTCCTAAAACCATACAAATCGGTGCTTTCTGTATATGGCTAGTACGATCATAAATGTGAGATTTCTTCAATATTCCTTTGCTACCGTTTCAAGAGGTCGACGCGTTTCACAATTACTGCTTCCTCAGGACCTCAAGTATCATGGTTTGCAAAGAGAGCATTGATCTATTCAAAGAGAAAAAGCACAACAATTACAGGTAAGTAACATAAGTCATGGTATATATCAAATCTACTGTATCAGTCCTGGATCATTTCCATGTGCCAATCTTACCATCAGTATAGCCCAGGATATGTCATGTGACACAGGGATATCTGGTGACATGTGACACAGAACCCCAAAACTGTAATGCCAAAGAGTGTGTTTGTAATAACCTACAATAGGGAGCATAGATGGGTAAATAGCTATCTTGGCAAACAGGCTTCACCAAGTGTCAAATAAATCTAACACTTACTTACTAAATATCCTTGAAATATATGGATAAGCACTACCAAATATCAGGTGTTCAATCCCTTGAGAGAAGTATTGTCAACATAGCAGCTATCAACGCCTGGGGTATATCACATCCCATGTACAGGTATTTCCTCATACAGTATGTAGTGCCAACCCACAGTAAGAAGTCATTTGTTCAGCAGTGAATCATAACAATACACCATACGGAACCTCCTAAGATGAGCTCTCTCGGGGTATGTTGAGGTATGCCAGATAAGGAGATAATAGTAGTAGTAAATGCCTTACCTTATGAGCCTCAGCAACTACATAGCACCATCCACCATTGCTCCATAACAATGACCCCTATTTAAGGTCGTCAGTGGTGCCAAACAGCCCCTCAATTGGCAATCAATTCTAATGGAAAAAATAACGTGTCTTGTTTTGCTAAACATCGGAGCCTCCTCTGATCACATCCACCCAAATAGGGGAAGATGAAACGTAGTTTTCCGAGGTGTCTGCCCCAGCACGATCCATGGTCAATGACAAGCTGGACGTTGCTGCCGATGCTCGCGCATGCACAGAACATCAGCATGCGCGATTCCCTTTTGGATAGATCAATGCTCTCTTTGCAAACCATGATACTTGAGGTCCTGAGGAAGCAGTAATTGTGAAACGCGTCGACCTCTTGAAACGGTAGCAAAGGAATATTGAAGAAATCTCACATTTATGACCCGTACTATCCATATGGTTGTATGGTTTTATTAATTTATTTTTTCGTCTTTTGTAATAAAATATTTTTTTTTAATACATTGTCTCACTATCCTTCTCTGGTACCGGTAAAGTCCGCAAGGTGCTATAAATTCTATTTTGTGGGCATATTTTATGGATGAGGTACCAGAATACATATAGCCCAGGGATTCCCAAACTACGACCCTCCAGTTGTTCAGGAACTACAATTCCCATCATGCCTAGTCATGTATGTGAATGTCAGAGTTTTACAATGCCTCATGGGATGTGTAGGTCTGCAACAGCTGGAGGGCCGTAGTTTGAGAATCCCTGATATAGCCTATATTCAATTTTTTTGATCCATCTTCTTTCTCGGATAAACTCCGTTCTCTGGGCTGCAGACACAATTTGTGTACTCAGACCTGATTTATGCTGGGGTTCAGCTGACAGTATTAGGTCATGCTTTTTTCTGTTAGTTACAGTAGCACAGATGTGAAAATACAGATTGTGACTTTCGTAGGTTGGTCCCTCTTCTTTCAGCAGACTAATAGCTAAATGTAACATAAAACTCTGATTACAGTCCTGCTGGGAATAAACATAAATAGTAATATAAAAATGAAAACACTTCCCTTTCCAGCAGGAAATACGGTTGCAGCACCCTCCAGTCCTGCTTGTCACCAGAAGAGTAGGCTTATGGTCGCTTGTTCGATGCTTAAGATTCTCCAAGTCTGAACTTTGATCCTCTTCATTATCAGAGATCACATGACCCAGTGCCTAGAGTTGTGGTGGTGTCTAGAGCATTCACCTCCCAGTCCCAGTCCCCATTGGTTCCTGCTCTCAAGGCGGCTTAACGTTAGGAGAGATCTGGTCCTTTGGCTGAAGAGGGGAAGTCACAGTTGGTTGGGACATCTACAGAGAACATCTGTTCACTAAAATCTTCCTGATCCAGATGGAATCTTGAATTTATCTATTGATCATGTTTTTATTTTTTTCCAGGACACGCCATTAAGAAACCCTCAAAAGATCGACTCACTTTATCTCCAAGTTGTGAAATGGAGGATGAGGACATCACAAGAGATTGTACAGGAGAAAAGACAATGAGCTCAGCTATGGATAGAGGACTTCATAGTGTGGATAGATCATTAAATTTCTCTGACTCTGAGCAACGTCGTACTGTGGGGGATGGTGCCGGAATTCAGGGGGAGGAGAAATTTTCCTGTACTGAATGTGGGGAAAGTTTTAGCTCTGAATTCAGTCTTACTGTACATCAGAGATCTCACACGGGGGAGAAGCTACATTCCTGTTCTGAGTGCGGGAAATTGTTTCTTCATAAGTCAGAACTTGTCATACATTGCAGATCTCACACACGGGAGAAAGCAAAATCCTGTTCTGAGTGTGGGAAATGTTTTACAGCGAAATCAAAACTTATTGCACATCAGAGATCTCACACAGAGGAGAAGCTGTTTTCCTGCCCTAAGTGCGGGAAATGTTATTCAGAAAAGTCAAAATTTCTTAGACATCAGAGATCTCACACGGAAAAAAAACGATTTTCTTGCCCTGAGTGCGAAAAATGTTTTTCACGGAGACAACGCCTTGTTGTACATCAGAGATCTCACACGGGGGAGAAGCCGTATCGTTGCCCGGATTGCGGAAAATGTTTTGCAAATAAAGCACACCTTGTTAGCCATCAGAAGTTGCACACGGGGGACAAGCCGTATTGCTGCCCTGAGTGCGGGAAATGTTTTTCACAGAAATCAAACCTTGATGTACATCTTAGACTGCACACGGGGGAGAAGCCAAATTCATGCTCTGAGTGTGGGAAATGTTTTGCAAGGAAACCAGACCTTGTTAAACATAAGAGATCTCACACAGGGGAGAAGCCATATTCTTGCCCTGAATGTGGGAAATGTTTTATACAGACATCAAATCTTGTTCGACATCAGAGATCTCACACAGGTGAGAAGCCATTTTCCTGATCTGAGTGTAGGAAATGTTTTACACAGAAATGTAAATTTTTTAGACATCAGAGTTCTCACACCGGGGAGAAGCCATATTCCTGCCCTGTATGAGGGAAATATTCTACACAGAAATTAGACCTTGTTTTGCATCAAAACTCCCACAGAGGGGTGTAGGGATTAATTAAACGTACCTGGTAACAGTTCACAGGCAGTTCCCTAAACTTATAAACGGAAAACAATTGCTGTCCAACGAAGTCCCGTTGGACGTAACGCCGCGTACGGGAGGTGGAGTCGCATCTAATTGACGTCACCCGCTGCTGCTGCTGTTGCCTCGAGCTCTTGTGGTGGCTTGTGGAGCCCACAACGCTGAGTTTTACCGATGTGCCTGTATATTTCTTCCCCAATGTAAGTGCATTTCTTCTATTAAAGACGTATAGCATTAGCAGTCTGCACTTAGAGGCTCCTTTTTCTTTTTTATGTCCATATCCTTTGGAACATCTGTGAATATCAATACCTGGGACATATGTCCATGAGCGGTACCTGGTCCTGAATTACCTTTAGATGTATGTTCGTGAACCTGAAGCTGATGGTTTGATGTGATATTCATTGCGATTTTTGACCTCTGGTGAAACAGTGGTCAAAATATAAGGTGAGGGCATATGTGTGCTATCTGGTGGAGGGAGTTCACTGTGTGGAGCCATTATTTTTCTACATCTTCTTTCAACACAGATTGGTCTTAAGGACTGATTTCTCTATCCTTTGGGACTTTTAGTTCTTTTCATCATTATCATGATCAGTTAGAGGATTTGCGCTGCACCAATTTTGTTTGACATATGGTTCCCTAAACTTGCTCCTAAGCTTTTAATGGTAATCTGAACCCAGTTCTTTTAATAATGTTTAAATTGGCATATTAAAAATGCATATTTCCTTTCAATAATTTGTTTGCAACATGCCTTAAATCTGCCTGTGAAGTGGCACACATGCAACGTAAATGAGTGAAAATTACACATGGATGGAAAAAATATATATATATATGGCTGACTGCTAAATTACATTTCCTGGCCAGCTTCTCTGTTTCTAAACAAAGAGGATTCCCCTAATCCATTACCAAATACTTATCCTAGATGAGGGTCTGATATGGATTATAAGCAGGACCCCACAAAAAGTTAAAAAAAAGTCACCTGCATCCTAGCAACCAAGGACACTGTGCAGGATGGTCACCCACATCCTAGCAACTGGTGACCATTAGCTACATGGTTATTGGTTGATTTAGTGTAACAACCAATTACTTTTTTGACACAATTAATGCATTGCCCCCTGCAGGATCAATACCAGGGCCTTATCATTGATAAAAAGTCCTTATCAAGGGATTTTTTTGAGAAACCCCATGCAAAAAAAAAAAACAGCGTGGTGTCTCCCCCAAATTCCATACCACACCCCTTGGGTGTGGTATGGAATTTAAACATGAACCCTATGCAATGTGTTGGGGTCTCCCCCAAAATCCACACCTGACCTTTTTTGAAGCATGCAGCCTGGCTGGACATGGAAGTGGTAGCAGTGAGCATAAAAAGCATCTTATTCCTATGGTGAGGAGGGTAATGGCTTTTTCCCTACAACCCTGGCCTCGAGGTTGTGTGTTAAAGAGACAAAATCTTAATGTCCAATTTTAAAATAAGCCTCAGACTGCCTCCCTAGGTGAATAAAGCCTCGTACACACGCAACGAATTTCCGCCGACCGGTCGTCCGTCTTTTGTCCAGAGTGGTGTCTGTTGGTTGGAATGTGCTCTAGACTGCACACGAATTTTCCCGCACGACAGAATTCTACTTCAGAAGTGATGTCATGTGTTGGATTGCTTTGTATGTGTTCTTTCATCTCTGAGAATGCCTTGTCTTGCTCATAAGATTTTTCCCCATCGAAATCTGTACTAATGAGACGAACATCGGACGTGTTTTGATGGTCGACAAAAATTATATAGCCTGCACACCAGGATTTTTTCGGCCGAAAAGTCGGAGTCGGTTGTCGGAAGCATCATACTAACAAGCCGAAAATCGGCAGATCGGTCGTCGGACGAAATTTCCCGGCTGAATTTCGACTCGTGTGTACGGGGCTTAAATAAGGTGTTACATAGCACTCTTGGTTACTTATTCACAACAACAAAAAAATTGAAAAGCAAATAAACACATTGACACTGTGAGAACGTCCGCTGTTGGAAGAAAACACACATTGTTGAAAAAACAGAAAATTGTATCAAATACTTACCGTAATTTTTCTTTCTTGATGCCAAACCGTGGCAGCATACCTATGTTAGAGCTCTGCCTCTCATCCATTCCATCAGTACCAGTGAATAGCATAAATAAAGGATAAATTAGGCCCATCCAAATCTTGGTAACGGACTACATACTAAGACGCAATGGGTGGGCATGTATGCTGCCATGGTTTGGCGACAGGAAAGGAAACTTATGGTAAGTATTTGATACAATTTCCTGATGCCAGCATGGCAGCATACCTGTGATAAATAACTAGCTAACATGGTGGGAACTGCTTAACAAATCAACTTTTATGTAGGATGTGAGAGAAGTCTTGAATAGTCCTTCTTCCAAAGTCCCCTGTTGACGAGGAACCCAGGACTACTCTGTAAGGCTTTCAAAAGGCATGCTGAGATGACCATGAAACCGCTCTACAGATGGATTCCATAGATACTCTTGAAAGGGCTGCCCATGAAGCTGCAACCGCTCTGGTGAAGTGTGTAGTCACCACTAAAGGAGGCTCACAGCCCCTCCACTCTATATGCTCTCTGAAAGAGTTTCACAATCCAGCCTGCTCTGAGTCCTGGCAGTAGCTTCCTCCTCCTGATGTTTCCCAGCTGGAGCAACAAAAGGCTTTTCAGATGATCTGAAAGGAGCAATTGAGGACAGATACTCCTTTAAAATTCTGGAAACATCCAATTTATGTGACCATCCTGTGTAAACTTCTGGAAAGTTAGGTAAAACCCAGATGTCTATTAAATGGAAGGCTGTCACTACCTTTGGTACTAAATGATCTACAGGTCGCAACTTTACTCAGTCTAGATGGAAAACAATATGTCTTTCTGAAGCTCCAAAAACTTGAATCTTGGACACCCTTCTGCCTGAAGTTATTGCCATAAGAAATACTGCCTCGTAGGTAATGTCCCAAACCAAACACTGCTCTGTTGGAACAAATAGTTGAACTGACAGGAAATCCAGCAACACCGATAAATTCCACCGTGGGAAAGACTCTCCTTGGTGGTCGAATCTTCATGACTGCCCTCAGAAATTGCACGACCAAAGGATTTTCAGCCCATTTAATTTGTTAGTCAACATTTGCACCTTCTATGAGTTTTGGCTAAGGCCCATGTCTAATCCAGCCTGTAGGAAGTCTCGAAAAGCTGTCAGCAGACGAGCAGTAGGATCAAAGTCTAGCCCAGCCGTGAAGTCACAGATTTTGCTATAGATGTTGTTAGTAGGGAGCCTTCTGGCAACCACTAAAGTAGAGATCACTCTTGAGAAGTAGCCTAGGCTCTGCAGCCTCCTCCTTTCAACTGCCACGCTCGCAACTTCAGTCTGCGTTTGATCAGATGTCCAAAGTCCCCCTGTACTTAGAAGGTGTGGCAACACTGGGAGGGGAGTTGGCTTCTGTATGCTGAGGGAAATGGTCAGGGAAAACCAAGGCCTTTGTGGCCAATATGGGAGAATGACCACGACCTCCATGTTCTCTCTCGACAGTCTTAAGAGGAATCTTCTCATGAGAGTTGTTGGGGAAAATAGACTGCAGTTCCAGGGAGAGACCGGTGCCCCTGTCCCCTCTGCCTGGTGTATCTCTCAAGTTTGTGATTGTTGTGGGAAGCTAAGAGGTCTGTCTGGGGTAGGCCCCACATGTGGACCAGCTGGGAAAAGACCTGGAGGTGTAAAGCACACTCATTGCGCGTTTAATTTCCCTCCGAGGTAGACTGCTTTCCGAATTTGTAGGTGACTTTCTGTCCCAGATATTAGTGTTCCACCTTTCTCAATAGCGTATTGCTGTGAGTTACTCCCTGGTGTTGAATATAGGCAAGGGCTGCCCTGTTGTCCAACTGCAGAGAGACTGGTCTGCCTTTGAACTTGTGATGCAGGATCAAAGTGTTAAAAAGGCTGCTTGACCTTCCAGCACATTCAAGACAATCCCTTGGCTGGGAATTTCAACCTGCCCTGGACTGACAGCCCCTTGCAGTGAGCCCCCCCCCCCCCAGCCTGTCTCGCTGGCGTCTGTTGTAATTCAATGAATTGTTTATTGCGCTACCAGGCCGCAGTACGCCTAGGCGCAAAAAGTGTATAAGTGCCACATCCCAATGAGTATAGGAAATTGGAAAAGAAAGAAATGTCGGACTTTATTGGCACTATTAGTTAAAATTGTATATTTTATTAAGGGATAATTTAAAATTGTGACAGAAAAACAAAAGAACAAAAATACAGTCTTTAAAAAAAGAGGCATATAACCTCAAATGCATTTGCATACATGGTCACATATAATATGTTACATGTATATATTGAAGAACAATAGCGGTATAATACATCACATATTTTGATAAAGCTCAAAGATGATTACGGGAAGAGATGCTGAACCGCCCCTGAATTTCACCTATATGAGCGTTGATAAACAGACGTTGGGTGTACCCAGGTTGCCCTACATGTTTCGCTTATAATATAAGCTTCCTCTGGAGCTAGTGGTACATGAAATGTCTGAATAAAGGTCAGGTGATGAGCAGGTACAAAATAGGTAAAATAGACCTTGTAAGGTAAAGCAGTTGACGAGGGGGTTCTCTGTATCTGGAGTGTGTTGCCTATAAGCGCCCAACTGTTTTCGGAACTATATGATAATGTTTTTGAGGAGGCCAAAAACTTGTCTCCATATAACCAAAAACTGTAATGCCAATAAGGGGCACAAAATGTAGAGCCTTGCAGGATATGAAAATCCCAGAGTAGAAAGCACCAGGAGATGTCATAAGGCAGAATATCGCTCCAGTACAGAGATAGAGTACCCCGCCGGATGGGGAATGCCGCCATAGATAGGCGTCTGTTGTAACTGTATTCTAGTTAAATGGACTTAAGGGGCATGACCTCCTCATGGTTTCTCTCTTCAGCCACAACTGCAGACTCCTCCCTATACTGAGCAACACCGTTATTAACTGTGCTGGCTTCTGTTTCCTTCATTGCGCTAAGAAACCCAGCTGAAACTGGCGCCGGTATGCATGACAACCCTGTGCCCAAAACACTTAGGCACTGGTAGGTCATCAAAACAGTGGAGGTTACTGTCCTCGGAATTCTCTTCTTGACTGTCACTGCTTTCTCTGGTGGGAGCAAGACAGAGGAGTTGGTGGAGTCGAAGAGTGCCCCCAGGTACGCTCACTGGGTTGGAGAGAGTTGGCTTTTTTTTTTCTTTGAAGTTTACAATCCAGCCATATCCCTGCAGGACATGTATAAGGAACTCTTGATGCATCAGCATGTTTGTGATCTCTGGCCAGAAGAAAAATGTCATCCAGGCAGTGGTTCGGTTCGGCTCGCTTTTGTGCTTTTCCACTGCTGGTACCGCATGGTATGGTGTAGGAACGGTTCGGTACGGTACGGCGGCGCTTTTCCACTGCATGGAACCAAACGGTACGGCTCTCAAAAACAGTACCACCACGATTGTGGTTCCAAGAGGTACCATACCCGGTACCATATCCCACAATCCTTTGCATGCAGTCACTACTAGCCACTGATTGGTCAGAGAATCCCACCCACCGCGTTGTTATCCCACCCACTTAACTTTAGTACTACTTTAGTGTAAAAGCAAACCGTACCGTACCGAATCGTTCCAACACCGTACCATGCGGCACCAGCAGTGGAAAAGCAAACAGGGCCGAGTAGAGCCGAGCCGGTACTTGCAGTGGAAAAGTGCCATGAGTGGAGCTGAATCAGCACTGAGAACTTCTGTGAAAGTTCTCGGAGACGTGCACAGGCCAAAAGGTAAGCTGTTGAACTGCAAAGGCATCTGACCGACCGCAAATCTAAATATTTTGAAAGGAATAAAGAATTGGGATGTAAAGGTAGGCATCCAGAAGATCCAGTGATGGCATCCAGTCGCCTAGCTGCACTGTTTGAATAATCATGTGAATGGACTCAATATTGAATTTCTTCAAGAGGACAAAATGGTTCAACCTCTTGAGATCTATAACTGGACGTCGACTGTGATGGTGTTCACCATCACTGGAATTTAAGGACAGATGGGTGATGGGTTGAATTGCTTCATATTTGTCAGCAAGGTCAATTGTTCCCTTTGCCATGAGGTCTCTGAGCAGGAAGTGCATTCCTAATATGGTCATCCCAGGAAGTTCTGAGGAGACGGACTGTCTAAGGTGGCTCCCCATTCACCTATTGTCAGGTGTGCTAATGACCTCACCTGTTGTCTGCTAAGGGAGGTATTGACACTCAGAGTAATGTGTATTGAGGGCTCGTTAGGGAATCATTGTTCTGTGTCTGACTATTGTGTACATTGATTGCCCCCTGGGGCTTCTGTCTCCTTGCATTGGTCAAAGCTATCTGACCAATCCCTGTTGACTCATTTTCAAGTCCTCAGTTGCATGGCAGTCCTCCGGGTCAAGCTATCTGACCAATCACTACTGACTCATTTTCGAGCCCTCATTTGCATGTCTGGAGCGGACCTGAATGGGAACTGCAGGTACTTTACAATTGACCAATAGGAAAGCGGTTGTTGGGGGCAGGATGTTCCAAATTCTGTATAAAAGTGTGCTGTGTTCTTCCAATAAATTGTCTTCCTGTTTGAACTTACATATAGCCTTGCCTGGTGTTTGTTCTAATGGATTCCGAACGGCACATAGCTGTAGTTCGGATCCCGGATCCTTGGTTGACCGAACCTTCAGACGTTGCGATCTGCAAGCTGACTGACTAGAAACAGAGGAGTGTCGGGAGAGCGGACAGAGCGAGCAAGGGTCTCGTCACATCGACCACCAACCTTTTGTAAACCACAAACCGAGATAAATTGTACCCTGTATATTTTTCTGTGAATGAAGCTGGAACCATGGCCCCCTGGGCCTGAAGTGACCGTATGTATTGTAGCAGCCAATCTGCTTATTGTAGTGAATCTGGTAGCTTGGTGGGAGAGAATGAGGAATTTCCAAGATTGTCCGTGAGTGACTGATGCCTCCATCCAAGACTCTGCCCAATTAACAATCCAGAAGCGAGAAGTGTGCTGATCTGATTCCTAGCACAGCCAAATGGTCCTGGCTCCTGACTTTTGGTCACTGAACTTGCAGGCTTCCCTTTTCTTTCAGGTATCGCATGCACACAAAAAAAAGGAAATTTTCTGTTTTCTCTCTTATGTTTTAAGCCCTCCGTCTGTCATTATTTTCCTTTTCAGCTATCCTCATTTCAGCTGGCTATCCTATTTTTTTCCCTAAACCAGGAGTCAGACACCGCTTATAAAAGACCCTCAACTTCTAAGGTGGAGAGAGAAGTTTTTAGGAGTTGCATTATTCCTCTATGTGTTGATTTTCCACAGCACATTACTCGGCACTGTGAGATGTGGTGAGAATAAAATGTCCATATCAGCCACACATCTCTGTAAACCCCAGGTAAGAAAGTGTAATAGCCTCAACCCGGGGGTCCAGCCAGGTCAGGTGGAGTGAAACGCGTTAGAGGGCGTGGCCTGGCTGGAGTGCCGGCTGTAAGAAAATGACAAGAGAAGGGCGCCCCGACCTTGTGTATTAACACTAAAAAAGTTTTATTAACCTCCCTGGCGGTATCCCTGAGCGTGACTCGGGGTGGATTTTTTAGGCTAGGATCGGTATCCCCGAGTCACGCTCAGGGTAGATGTGCAGAGAGTGCAGCGGTGTCTCTTACCTTCTCCTGGCGATCCAGCGATGATCTCTCATTGCTGTGACTGCCAGCCCGAGATCCCCGCCGCTCGTCCGTCCTCCGTCGGTGTGATGACTTCCTAGTTCCGTTCCCTGCAGCAGCAATGCTGCATGGGAGTGGAACTGGGAGGGAAATTCAAACGTTGCACCAAACACATAACACGTATATATATACCTATATATATATATATATATATATATATATATATATATATATATATATAAAAACGCATGAATTATAATCTAATCAATAATATAATTTTATTATATATATTATATATTAAAATTATATTATTGATTAGATTATAATTCATGCGTTTGTGTTTCAAATTTATCACATCTGGGATGTCTATTAGAGTCTTGTTTTGGTCAGGTTTAAGTCAGTAATTACTAAGAATTGTAGGCCTATAATACATAACGCCAAATTTCCATGAAAAAATTGTACCGCTTTTGGTACAGAATTCCTGACATAATCATACCGCCAGGGAGGTTAAAATCAAAGAAGGTAGCATACAATATACTCACAAACATAGGATATGTACAAGCATGTAGGAAATAGGGACCACTCGCTTCCAGGACACTTCTCTACTGCTGGATAGCTTGATGGCGTCCTCACAACCTTGTATGGCTTACGCATTTCGAGGGAGGACCCTCTTCCTCAGAGCCAAAGTTGCCACTGCTGGAGTGCCGGCTGTGGCTGTTACACTTTCTTACTTGGGGTTTGCAAAGATGTGTGTCTCACATGGACATTTTCTTCCCTGTATATTGCTGTGTGGGGATGGGTCTTGGCCTGCACTCACATTGATTAATTGATTGGGATCCCTACTGCCTGAGCGGGATCCACAATTTTGGTTTGGGGTCACACTGTGAGATGTGGTGATGACTTATTATCACTCTTTGATGAGTGTTAAGGGTCCAGTTTTATCCATCTGCTTTGGCTACTTTTTCTATCAGTTCCATTAGGGGAAGTGTGCATTGTTTGTATTATTTTCAGTGGGAGAAATGATCAGTGGTCAGTGTAGTGGTCCCTTACACTGGTGACCAATGGGAGAAGATCTTCTTATATCAGTGGTCTGTGTAGTAGTTCCTTATATTGGTGATCAATGGTAGAAGGACCCCCTTATATTAGTGGTCAGTGTAGTGGTCCCTTACATTGGTGATCAATGGGAGAAGGATCCCCTTATATCAGTGGTCAGTATAATTGTACCTTATATTGGTGACCTATGAGAGAATGACTCCTTTATACCAGAAGTCAGTGTAGTGGTCCCTTACATTGGTGGTCAATGGAAGAAGGATCCCCTAGTATCAGAAGGTAGTGTAATGGCCCCTTATCTTGGTGACCGATGGGAGAAGGACCTCTTATATCAGTGGTCAGTGTAATGGTCCCTTATGTTGGTGAGCAATGAAAGAAGGACTCCTTTATACTAGAAGTCAGGGTTGTGGTCCCTTACATTAGTGACCAATGGGAGAAGGATTCCCTAATATCAGAAGTCAATGTAATGGCCCCTTATTTTGGTGAGCAATGTGAGAAGGACTCCCTTATATCAGTGGTCAGTGTAGTGGTCCCTTATATTGGTGACCATTGGGAGAAGGACCCCCCCCCCCTTATATATCGAAGGACCCCCCCCCCCTTTATATCTTACATTGTCATCAGTGGGAAGATTGCCCCCCTTACAGATCATTGATGCCAGTTGTTACTGAGAGACAGCAGACATCCCAAGTATCCCGCAACTTGCGGGAGTCTCCCTCCTTTGGCCGGCGTCTCACGGACACCTGCAAGTGCATGCGATCTCCCGGCTGCCGCAGGAGACTTAGGATGTCTGTCTCAGTGACAGAGCCACGGCGCTTGCAAGATGTCAGTGACAGAGCCGCTGCTTCCTTTGTAGCTCCGGCTCTGTCACAGGTGGAGTGATATGAAATGCACCCCTCCTCTGCCTGTGACAGGAGCCATACAGGAAGCAGCAGCTCTGCTCTCTACTGCAGCTGCTGCTTCCTCCAGCAGTACCCACCAGCATGGTTACCAGCATACCCTCCTGCAGTGCCAGCAGTATTCAACAGCATTGCCCCCCAGCAGTAACCGCCAGCATTACCCATCAGCAGTAACCATCAGCAGTAACCACCAGCATTACCTGCCAGCAGTAACCTCCACCAGTAACCGCCAGCATTACCCACCAGCAGTAACCGCCAGCAATACCCATCAGCAGTATCTGCACCAGCAGTACCTGCCAGCAGTAACCCCCAGCATTACCCGCTAGCATTAACCACCAGCAGTAACTGCCAGCAATACCCATCAGCAGTATCTGCACCAGCAGTAACTGCCAGCATTACCCGCTAGCATTACCCACCAGCAGTAACCGCCAGCATTACCCACCAGCAGTAACCGCCAGCAATACCCATTAGCAGTAACCGCACCAGCAGTACCTGCCAGCAGTAACCACCAGCAGTAACCGCCAGCATTACCCACCAGCAGTAACCGCCAGCAATACCCATCAGCAGTAACCGCACCAGCAGTACCTGCCAGCATTAACCACCAGCAGTAACCGCCAGCATTACCCACCAGCAGTAGCTGCACCATCAGTACCCACCAGCAGTACCTGCCAGCAGTACCCACCAGCATTACCCACCAGCATTAACCGCACCAGCAGTAATTGCACCAGCAGTACCCACCAGCATTACCCACCAGCAGTAACCACCAGCATTACCCACCAGCAGTAAATGCACCAGCAGTAACCACCAGCAGTCTGCAAAATAAGTAGAAAAGGTATGTGCATAGTTGCCAACATTTAAAAAAAAATTCCAGGGACATTTTGCAGCACAGCTATCAATTACCACACCCACTTCCCCGAAGCTCCGCCCACTCTGCATAATTAATCTCACCTACTTATCAGATTATAGAGTCTACTCAATATAGAGAGAATTACAGGAAATAGAAAAGGGAATTTCAAACTTAAGGCCACAGTAGCAGAGTTGAAATAAGATTCCCATTCAGCTGCACTACTTCTGCATAACATTTACGGGCAGCCTGATTAACAGGTGCTTCCAGGGACAATATAAATTACCTGGGACAGGCTCCGATTTGCAGGGACTGTCCCAGGAAAAAAGGGACAGTTGGCAAGTATGTATGTGCATTAGCGTGTGTAAATTGTTGCAATGTGTTTTTTAATAACTAGTTGTGTTTTGTCATAATATGTCATGTCCTTGTTCATACATGTATGAAGAAGGATATGACATTTTCTGTCTGCCTAATGCCCCATACACACGTGCAGATTATCTGAAGACTTTTGTCTGCAGACTTACCTTTTCTATGTAGTGCAAGGGCCTGCCGGATTGCATTCAAATTGAAAGTGTTTAGGTTTGACCTCATATTATATAGTTTTGGTAAGTCAACAGACAAAAGTCTTCAGATAATCTGCATGTGTGTATGGGGCATAAGTCACAAGTACTAGGAGTGCAACTACCCCCCACCACATAACTGTAAATATCCCAGCATGTGCAGTGTTTCTGACTCCTCCCACCATCACCACTTCAAATCACTGAAGTTGTCATGGTGGTTAGAGTGTTCCTTTAATATCTCTCAGAAGAAGTAAACCTCTGTATACTGATTCCATTTCATTTGATCATTTGGCGCGGAGTGCCACCTCCCTGAAATTCGTTTTTGCAGTTTGGGATGCCTGAGACAGAAATTGTTCATTGCTCAAGGAACCCATAGAAACCTTTGGAGGAACCCTGGCTGAGAAAGGCTGGACTAGGCAGTAATATATTTCTATCCCCCTTGGTGGGAGTGGAGATGACCCATCTATAAGGATATACAGTACATGCACACACAGCACAACGCCGTGTTCATACTACAAGACGTTTCTCAGGGCTGCAGTTCCTCTGATCTCCACAAGATGGTGATCTGACTTCTACACAGGAAGTCTCTATGGAAGACCGGAAGTGATGTTGGCTACAGACAGGAAGTGATGTCAGCTACAGACAGGAAGTTCCATATGGTATGACATAGAGACGTAAAGAGGAGGTAGTGTTGGAAGGGGCAGCAGAGGAGGTAATAAGATCTTATTTTCTATTTACACCCAGTAACCCCCCCGTCATGTCCGTCCTCTTCCTCCATAGTCACTGTGACATCTTTTATCTCCAGCAGATGATGATACACACATATATAGTGTGGAAACCTAGATTAACCCCTTCAGGGGCACAACATTTCCCCACTTACGGGGCCGGAACATTCTCTTCATTTTGGAGATAAATTCTAGTAATATGTTCCTCTAAACAGACATCACTGACAATAAATAGACAAGACAATGACCATCCTGAGCATAAATGGCCTACAAAGGGCAAATATTACACTACACAGGCAGCCAATGGGCAATCATTACAATCTATTAGATTGTAAGCTCTTCAGAGCAGGGCCCTCTTAATCCTCTTGTATTTTGTTTGTATTGTCTCCCTTTTATATTGTAAACTGTTGGCGCTATATAAATCCTGTATTATAATAATAACATGCAGCTGACAAAATGATGGAGTGCAGGGGTCAGGAGTATGGAGCATAGAGACCCTTACATTGCTGGTCAGGAGGAAGAAAATATTCCCCAGCTTGCCATGAAGAATATCTTCCATCATTGGTGTCAGAGGGAGGAAAATACTGACGGAGCTGAGGGGTCTCTGAGTGGGTACCGAGGCTGAGAGAATTTGGGACCCCTGAGGGGGATGACCAGTTCTGAGGAGATAGTGGAGACGAAGGGCTATGAGGGGGTAGTAGGGCTGAAGGATCTAGGCCCATGATTGGCTTGGTGGGCAGCAGGGCTCTGAGAGATAAGGAAGTTTTAGTGCTCAAGGGGACTCTATAGTAGGAAGGGGAGTCTTGGTCTATAATGGTCCTCCTACCTGCACTTACTATTCAGTCCTCCTTACATAACTCCTGCCAGTAAAGGAGGGCAACCTTCACCTTCTTACCATCTCACTGGTCAAAAATGTTTTTCCAAGAAAGCAGTCCTTCACCCCTTGAGCACTTGTTCTGTTTGCGCAGCATTGCCTAATAGGTGGCCAGGGATCAGTGCTCTGCATCTGAGGGAGGCAGTCCATTACCTGCCCATGCCACAAGCTCTAGCAGTGCCCGGTGCTGAAATGTAGAACACCAGGAACCCACTGCCAATTTTTTAAATGTCCTGGTTACTACAGAACACTTGGCAACCAAGATAACAAACCCCTCCCCCCCCCTGCTGTCATCCTACTCACACTGGGCTGCCATTGGAGGGAAGAGAACAGACTCCTCCCCCACCGCTCTCTACCCCACCAGCATTCTCCTCCTGCCATCCAATCCAATCCCTTCTATTACCGCAGAGAGTGACAGTGACATCATTCCTGTCAGTCAGCAGGCTGCCGGAGATCGGAGCCTTGCAGCCGGAGTTCTGGCAATTTTCCTGATTAACCAGCAACCTCGGTCAAAAGTCAGCAAGTTCCCCTTCCTGGACATCATGATTAGGCTACATTGACATTACAGAACTGCTAAATACAGAAGAAGGATCGTATTTACCCTTCCTTTCCCGAGGAATTGAAAACTAATGCCTCGTACACACGCAACGATTGTTGGCCGTGAATTTTCGGCCAACGTCCAATCAGCCGATTTTCGGCTTGTTAGTATGATGCTTCCGACAACCGACCACGACTTTTCGGCCGAACAAAATCTGGTGTGATGGCTATAAAATTTTTGTTGGCCATCAACAGAACGGCCGATTTTCCGTCAGTCAGTACAGATTTCGGCAGACAAAAATCTGATGAGCAAGACTGGGCATGCTCAGAGAAGAAAAAACACACGGAAAGTAAACCAACACATGACATCACTTCTGAAGTTGGTTTTTGTTGGCCGAGAAAATTTGTGTGCAGTCTAGAGCACATTTCAACCAACACAACAACACTGGACAAAAGACGGCCGATCGGTCGGCCGATAATCGTTGCGTGTGTACGAGGCATTAGCAAAACCAGTTCAGGAACAAAAGAAACCCAACAGAGTAAAGGGAATTTCTGATACGAATTTCTGTGTTCCCTTGGGGGTTACTAAATGTACAGCAAACCTCCTATTATCCCCCCCCCCCCATCCACATCCTATTATGTAATTAATACCATCCAAATAATTTTTACTTTCATTTAACAAAGTTATCTGTCTACAAGGAGACCTGTCACTATTTCTTTATGGAGGAGTATTTAGAAGGACACAAGGATCTCTATAAGGACATCATGATGGAGAATCAGCCGCCCCTCACATCACCGGGTAAGAGGAGACTTTATTGTAAAGGAGAGAGCAGTACGGAGGATCCACCTAGATCCCCCATCATCTGATAAACACATAGAAACAATGTATTCAGTCAGTGTGTGTGTTTCCTACAGATGGATCCAGTAATGGGAACCCACCAGAGAGATGTCCCCGTCCTCTGTATTCCTGGGATTCCACACAGGAAGGTCACACCATCCCTCACCATCATCAGGTAGATGAGGAACAATCACTGATAGTATCATTAGGATCTGTACATTATCTGCATTGTTACCATTGATGTCATTTTTATTATATATTCAGAGTGGAAACCTGAGAGATTCTAAAGTTGAGGTTAAAGAAGATCTAAAAGAAGAGGATGGGGTGATGGAGGAGTCAGAGTCTCTAAAAGAGCACAAAGATCTGTACCAGGACACCATGGTGGAGTCATCCATCTACAGAAACCCACCAGAGAGATGTCCCCGTCCTCTGTATTCCCGGGATTCCACACAGGAAGGTCACACCATTCCTCACCATCATCAGGTAGATGATTGACCATTATTGGTAGTTATAAAATATATACATATCTTGTTTGTTCCAACGAATGTTTAAAATCACTTTAGAGTGGAAACCTCAAGAATTATAATATTGTTGTTAAAGAAGAGTATAAAGAGGAGGATGAGGAGTATGGAGTGATGGAGGAAATTTCAGAAGGACACAAGGATATGATGGAGCCACCTAATACCAGGAACCCATCAGAGAGATGTCCCCGTCCTCTGTATTCCCGGGATTCCACACAGGAAGATCACACCATCCCTCACTGTTACAAGGTTGGTGAGACTGATCATCTAGAGAACATAGACTTGTGTAGATGAAATGCAGATTTTTTTTATATGATGTCAGACTATTAAAGCTTTTATTTTATTATATTTTCTCTCATTTTCTTGGTTTAGGGTGAAGATCTGATAGATCTAAAAGTTGAGGTCAAAGCAGAGGAAGAAGACATGTACGTGGGGGATAATGAGCAGTCTATGGAGGAGGATGGAATAATAAAGCTAATTATAGAGGAGGACACTCCTACAGAGATCAGCACAGGTGGGTCATTAAAACGAAATACACTCCTCCACCCATACTGCTCACTGATTGGTCCAGAGTAGGGCAAGGACTGGGTGATATCAGCCTGTAATCCCCTGGTCACTTTCCTGAGCTGTGTTCCCCGTCCTGTATTCCTGTATTTCTCTCGGATAATCTTCCTTCTCTGTGCTGCAGACACAATTTATGTATCTAGACTGGATTTATGGAGATTCTGGGGTTCAGGTGGCAGCAAAAATGTATATTTTCACCATAGGGGTTGCTAGCCATAGGATCCTGGGACATGTGCCTTGGGTCTCCTGCCCCATGCCCGGGTCTAGTAAGATGTCTGACAAAGCAATTCTCCCAGGGTTACTTACTGTGTTATCTGCTGGCTGTATCTGTATAGTCTCAGACCCAAGTCACTGAGTGCAGTCTCAGGAGATGGGAGGCAGCGGTGTGGGACCTCTGCAAATTGTCTTATGTAAGCATTTAAAGTGATACAAAGTGTTATTTGCCATAATTCATTCACATACATCATATATATCACGTCACTATATTTTTAAAACAAGAATTTAATCCTCTAAGTACCTTATTACCTCAGCGCTGTTGTGTGGTCAGATGATCTCTCCCTGTTCTTTGGCATCTGCAGGGAAAGATCCTCGGGGGAGGGGCTTCTATTAATCTGCTGATGTACGCTCTCTACATTGTGAGTCTGTGTGTGGCCAGCCCTGGGTGGTGCTGTGCCAGTCACATGACTAAAATAATTAGCAATTCAAATTAGAATATAAATATCAAATAACTGTTTACCGCTCCCTATAAATATTTAATAAACATCAAATGTGTATTTTTTCAGTATTAATATGGTGTAGGCGGAGTCAGAGATGACTGACACTAGCTTTCATTTTGTTCAAATGGCATCTGCATCCAAGGCTCTTTTTTTTTTTTTACTTTACAGGTATTCACAATTTCATTAAATTTATTTTTTACCGATTTATATTAAATCTAACCTTTATTGTGAGTTTCTTAGTGAATGTAATCAGTTAGCCTTCCATAACTCACCTTCATAGTTTTTAGCAATAGGAGGGGGGAGTGTTCCTTACCGCTGTGTATATGCCCCGCATGTGTTTCTCTCTAGTCATATGGGTTGCACAGATAAGAAAAGTAAATAAATAAAGAGCTTAGAAGGGAACTGAAATTGGAGAATGCTCAGTAGAGTACAACAGTTGGTCTACCCAATCTCAACCTGCAGTGGGCACACAGAGAATATGGGAGGCGCAGCTGAAGGCAGGATCATCCAAGTACAATTATTTTCACACAAAATACAGTGGGTACGGAAAGTATTCAGACCCCCTTAAATTTTTCACTCTTTGTTATATTGCAGCCATTTGCTAAAATCATTGAGGTTCATCCTTCTTCCTCATGAATGTACACATAGCACCCCATACTGACAGAAAAACACAGAATTGTTGACATTGTTGCAGATTTATTAAAAAAGAAAAACTGAAATATCACATGGTCCTAAGTATTCAGACCCTTTGCTCAGTATTTAGTAGAAGCCCCCTTTTGATCTTATACAGCCAGGAGTCTTTTTGGGAAAGATGCAACAAGTCTTTCACACCTGGATTTGGGGATCCTCTGCCATTCCTCCTTGCAGATCCTCTCCAGTTCTGTCAGGTTGGATGGTAAACGTTGGTGGACAGCCATTTTTAGGTCTCTCCAGAGATGCTCAATTGGGTTTAAGTCAGGGCTCTGGCTGGGCCATTCAAGAACAGTCACGGAGTTGTTGTGAAGCCACTCCTTCGTTATTTTAGCTGTGTGCTTAGGGTCATTGTCTTGTTGGAAGGTAAACCTTCGGCCCAGTCTGAGGTCCAGAGCACTCTGGAGAAGGTTTTTGTCCAGGATATCCCTGTACTTGGCCGCATTCATCTTTCCCTCGATTGCAACCAGTCGTCCTGTCCCTGCCGCTGAAAAACACCCCCACAGCATGATGCTGCCACCACCATGCTTCACTGTTGGGACTGTATTGGACAGGTGATGAGCAGTGCCTAGTTTTCTCCACACATACCGCTTAGAATTAAGGCCAAAAAGTTCTATTTTGGTCTCATCAGACCAGAGAATCTTATTTCTCACCATCGTGGAGTCCTTCAGGTGTTTTTTAGCGAACTCCATGCGGGCTTTCATGTGTCTTACACTGAGGAGAGGCTTCCGTCAGGCCACTCTGCCATAAAGCCCCGACTGGTGGAGGGCTGCAGTGATGGTTGACTTTCTACAACTTTCTCCCATCTCCTGACTGCATCTCTGGAGCTCAGCCACAGTGATCTTTGGGTTCTTCTTTACCTCTCTCACCAAGGCTCTTCTCCCCCGATAGCTAAGTTTGGCCGGACGGCCAGCTCTAGGAAGGGTTCTGGTCGTCCCAAACGTCTTCCATTGAGGATTATGGAGGCCACTGTGCTCTTAGGAACCTTAAGTGCAGCAGAAATCTTTTTGTAACCTTGGCCAGATCTGTGCCTTGCCACAATTCTGTCTCTGAGCTCTTCAGGCAGTTCCTTTGACCTCATGATTCTCATTTGCTCTGACATGCATTGTGACCTGGAAGGTCTTATATAGACAGGTGTGTGGCTTTCCTAATCAAGTCCAATCAGTATAATCAAACACAGCTGGACTCAAATGAAGGTGTAGAACCATCTCAAGGATGATCAGAAGAAATGGAAAGCACCTGAGTTAAATATATGAGTGTCACAGCAAAGGGTCTGAATACTTAGGACCATGTGATATTTCAGTTTTTCTTTTTTAATAAATCTGCAACAATGTCAACAATTCTGTGTTTTGCTGTCAGTATGGGGTGCTATGTGTACATTCATGAGGAAGAAGAATGAACCTAAATGATTTTAGCAAATGGCTGCAATATAACAAAGAGTGAAAAATGTAAGGGGGTCTGAATACTTTCCGTACCCACTGTAAATGCTTTAGTGACTTTGTTACTTAGTTATAATCACACAAATAAACTGCGCTAAATGAACCAATCAAAAGCTGAAACTTCAAAGTGAGATATACACTGTACAAACAGAAAAAACATAAGTTGCTCTTAACCACTTGCCGACTGCCTAACGCCGATCTACGTCGGCAGTCAGCCCCTCACAGGCAAAGTGACGTAGGGCTACGTCACTAGCTTGTGAGGGTCTAGGGAGCGAGCGCGCGCCCGCGGAGGCGCGCTCCCGCGTGGTCACGGACCCCCCCGCGCGTGTGACCGGCGGACCCGATGTCCGCCGGTCACTCGGCGATCGGTGGGGGAGAGGGAGAATGTCAGGCAGCTTGTGTAAACAAGCCACCTGTCATTCTCCTTGCTGTTAAGACACTGATCACTCGGATCTAGTATGTAGATCCGTTGATCAGTGTCCTTACAGCTGAAGCCACAGCCAATCACAGTAGAAAGCACACCCCTAGGGATACACACAGCCCCTCCCTCCCAAATAAAGTTAACCCCTTCACTACCAGTGTATTTTTACAGTAACAGTGCATATATATAGCACTGATTACTGTAGAAATGTCACTGGTAACCCCAAAAGTGTCAAAAATGTCAGTCAAGGGTCCGATCTGTCCGCCCCAATGTCGCAGTACCGCAAAAAAAATCGCAGATCGCCGCCATTACACGTTAAAAAAAAAAAAAACAACAAAAATGACAAAAATCTTTCCCTTTGTTAGTAAACGCGATAACTTTTGCGCAAACCAATCAAAATACGCTTTTTGCGATTTTTTTTTTTACCAAACATAGGTAGCATAAAACAAATTGGCCGAAAAAGTTAAAAAATTTTGATTTTTACATTTTTTTTTTGGGGGAATTTCATATAAAAAAATGTGAAAAATATTGCTATTTTTGCAAAATTGACGCTCTTTTTTTGTTTATAGCGCGTGATCAAAAAATCGCACAGGTGATCAAATACCACCAAAAGAAAGCTCTGTTTGTGGGAAAAAAAGGACGCCAAATTCGTTTAGGTACAGCGTCGCACGACCGCGCAATTGTCCGTTAAAGTCACGCAGTGCCGAATCGCAAAATACCCCCTGGTCGGAATGGGGGTAAAATCTTCCGGGGCTTAAGTGGTTAATGTGAACTCAAAAAGTTGACAGAAATGACAAAAATTAAATAACTAGTGATAAAAAATTATTGATTAAAAAATATAAGGAGTGATAGTCCAAATACAGTGAAAAAAATGTGTAAGTCCAACCATAAATATTGAATTGAGTTGATAAAGTAAGCAAGTGAATTTCCACCACCAAAAACAGTGTCCGCTGCCACACGAAAAACCTGCTTACCAGAGAGAAGGGACCTCAAGTGTCAACAACACTAGGGATACGATAATACTGTGGTGTTAGACAGACCTCTCCTCCATGATCCTCCAGATGGTAAACGGCTTATCACTGGATATTAATCTCCAAAAAACACAACTAAATGTACGCCATAGTGTGATAACGTATGGTAATTTATTAAGAGAAAAAAGTATGGCGCATCTTAATAATAGTATCGGGCATAAAAACAAAGCTAAACACAGCGCCCGTCCTTCCGAGATCTCTTCACACGCGGTGACGTCAGCACATAGTGGATCTGGCACGTTTCGTCACAGATGACATCGTCCTGGGGCACGGGTAGAAATTAAACATCTAACGTTACCTGATAAGCAATCCGGCCACTGCGTTATTAGCAATGTATGCCTGATTTTTGGAGAGGCTGAATTGCTTATCAGGTAACGTTTGATATTTAATTTCTGCCTGTGCCCCAGGATGATGTCTTCTGTGACCAAACGCGTCGGGTTGGACTTTTACATTTTTTTCACTATATTTAGACTATCATTGCTTATGTTTTTTAATCAATCATTTTTTATCACTAGTTATTTAGCTTTTGTAATTTCTGGCAATTTTTTGAGTTCACAAGTCCATCTAGTTTAACCAATAAAAAACAAAAAAGAAAACACAACTATACAATCCCATATACACAATCCTATACCCACAGTTGATCCAGAGGAAGGCAATAAACCGTGATCCGATTTGCTCCAGTGAGGGGAGGGGGGGGGGGGAAATTCTTCCTGATCCTCCAACAGGCAATCAAATATTCCCTGGATCAACTTTACCTATAAATATTAGTACCCATTTATATTATGTACACCCAGGAAAGAATCCAGGACTTTCTTAAAGAAATTACTGAGCTGGACAGAACCACCTCTGGAGGGAGTCTCTTCCACATTACTACAGCTGTTACTGTGAAGAAACCTTTTCGTATTTAGAGATTACATCTCTTATCCTCTAGATGTAAAAAGTGCCCCCTTGTCCTTTGTGATGACCTTAAAGTGAATAACTCAAAACCAGGTTCACTATATGGACCCCTTATGTATTTATACATGGTGATCATACCCCCCCCCCCTTATGTATTTATACATGGTGATCATATCCTCCCTTATGTATTTATACATGGTGATCATATCCCCCCTTATGTATTTATACATGGTGATCATATCCCCTCTTATGTATTTATACATGGAGATCATATCCCACCTTATATATTTATACATGGTGATCATATCCCCCTTATGTATTTATACATGGTGTTTAAATCCCCCCTTAGGTATTTATACATGGTGATCATATCCCCCCTTATGTATTTATACATGGAGATCATATCCCCCCTTATGTATTTATACATGGAGATCATATCCCCCCTTATGTATTTATACATGGAGATCATACCCCCCCTTATGTATTTATACATGGAGATCATATCCCCCCTTATGTATTTATACATGGAGATCATATCCCCCCTTATGTATTTATACATGGAGATCATATCCCCCCTTATGTATTTATACATAGAGATCATATCCCCCCTTATGTATTTATACATGGTGATCATATCCCCCCTTAATCTTCTCTTCTTAAGAGAAACCTCTGCTTGGCATTGCATGCTATTATTAAGCTTAGGATCTACCAGAACACCCAGATCCTTCTCCGCCATTGCTTCCCCCAGTTCTACTCCCCCTAGTATGTATGATGCATGCATATTCTTACCCCCCAAGTGCATAACTTTACATTTATCAACATTAAACCTCATTTGCCACATAGTTGCCCAATGAAACAGTGCATTGAGGTCAGCTTGGAAGTTGGAGACATCCTGTAAGGAAGTTATTCCACTGCAAAGCTTGGTATCATCTACAAACACTGAAATCCCAGACCCCCCATCATTTATAAATATATTTGTAGTGATACCCCCGTAGGAGCCTCTGGAATTTCCCCAGATCTTCCCTAGTTTCAGCTCCACAGCCAGACACACAGTATTTCCCGCAGTCAGGTGCACAACTTCCCCTCATTACTCCAATGACCAGTCTAGGGCTTGTATATTTTCTGTTGTTTTATTTTAGTTTAGGAACTTGGATAAAAGAAGGGATATAGTGGGATACTCCATATTGAACAATTCACACTTGAGGACGGCTTTCACAGAAGAACAGGGTAGCAGATAGTACGGAATGGAGCAAAGTCACTTACAAAGAAAAGGAATGGAGTGGACCTTGCTCTTCAAGACACCAGCCGGTGTCCCCTTTACCTTACACCCAGCAGCTGACTTCTAGCACCCACAGGGGGATTCAGCAGCACCACTCTCTAGGATCCCTTCAGGGGTTCTGTACTCACAAGGCCCTGGTTGCAGGCAGTGACATTACTACAGTAATCAGTGCAATACATATGCACTGTTACTGTAGAAATGACACTGGTTAACTTTATTGGAGAAGGAGGGGTTAAGTGTGTCCCTAGGGGCGTGATTCTAACTGTTATGGGATATGGCTGTTTGTTTAACTACAGAGATATACGATCCTGCATAGCAGGACCGTATGATCTCTGCACTTACACAAGGGAGAATGACAGGCGGCTTAGTTTACATTAGCCATCTGCCTTTCTCCCTCTGTAACTGATGATCGCGCGTGACTGGCGGACATCGGGTCCGTGGTCACACGCGCGGGGACCACAGTGAGGGGGCGGGAGTGCGCCTCCGGCGGTGCGCGCTCGCCCCCTCTTAGCTCGCAGGCAAGTGACGTACGGGTACATCACTTTGTCTGCACGGGGCTGACCGCCGCAGTATATGCACTTGCGGCGGTCGGCAAGCGGTTAATAAGTGACTTGCCTGGCAATAGTAAAGGCATAATCTCTCCCTCCTTCTAAAGCCCCTCTCTTCAGCAGAGACACGTGTGAAGCCCAGTATCATGGGTTCTTCTTCAGTGGAGCACTCAGGCCCAGTAGGCATGGGAGGTGAGGGAGGCATGGGTGGGAAAGCAAAGCTCGAAACCAAGCGTACAGGAGGCTTCAACAAGTGCTCCTTAAAGGAAGGTCTCTCTCGGAGTCTGGTATTAATGAGATTGGCAAACTACATCAACTCCTCAAGATTCCTAGGTATATCTCCAGCTGCAATCTCACCTTTAATGTTATTACAGGCCATGGAAAAAGCAGCCACGAGAACCTCATTGTTTCAACCAGAGTACGGAATTCAAAAGCGTAGTTGACAGCAGTTCTTGTGCTCTGTTTAATAGACAAAAGGGTTTTGGCAGCAGAGGTGGAGCTAGTGGGAATATCAAATACCTTTTTAAAGGAGGCCACAAGAGGGTAATTCTGGACAATGCGTTTTTGTGTTTCCCATAGAGGGTTTGCCTAAGCCAAGGCTTTGTCAGAAAGCAAAGAAAGCGTTTGTATCGCTATGGCAAACTGATTCATGAGGTGCTCCTAATCGTCCAATCTGCAGCGAATACAGTATTACGCCTAGGTGGATTGCCTGCATCTCCTGGATTCATGGCCCTTGCGTAATATCAGGAACCATAAACCAGGCAGAGACAGAAAATGCTGTTAAAATCATATCTTTAGTGAAATAGCAAAAAATAACAGTTCAGGAATGCAGAAGTCAGTGTAGTAAGAGTCAAAAACAGGAACAGGTATTAGAAAGGAAGTCAGCCAGGCCAAGACATAAACAGGAACACACTGGAGATCGTAGACCATGCAAGGGCAGGGAAGAAATGAGCAAAGCTGTTTAAATAGACAAAGGAGCTGACTGTAGGCTGGACTAATGAGGCAGGTAATAGTAACCAGGTGAGTCACTGTGGAAACAATGAGTGGCTGCTAATTAGAAAAGAAAAGAGCTCCTCGTAAATAGCAGGAGCCAGCCTTGACAATAATTTATTTTACTTTCAATAAATTTTTATTGATTTTAGAGCATATAAATGAACAATACAATCACGAAGAGAATGTAATCATAGTCAATAAACTACACAAAACAAAACAAAACAATACAAAACAATACAATAAGAGAAATAAAAAAAAAAAAAAACATGGGTATGCAGAAACTCGATACAGAACTTGAACAGGTATCGTATAAACGTGGTCAAAAGTACAAGTAGTAGCTCATAAACAATATTGCCTAACTGTTAGTCCAGATACTGTCTCAGTAGGGCAAGTGCTGCCGAGCAGCAAACGAGCAGTAAACAAGGAACAAGGAAACAAAGCATCAACCTCAAGTGGCAGGAATATAGTATCGGCTATGGGTCCATATGTGCCAGTCTTTATGGAACTTAGCTCCTCGTGCAACTGAGTAAGCGTAGGCTTTTTCCAAAGAGTATTGGAGATTAACCAGCTTTACCACCTCCAGATGAGATGGGGCCACCGGTTGTTTCCAGTGTCTTGCAATGGATGTTCTAGCTGCAGTGAGAACATGGCAATATACCGTTCTCATATCTAGAGGGATACCATCCATCCCCAGAGAGAGAAGGGCCATTGCCGGATTGGGTTTGCGGAGGATCCCAGTGATGTCGGATAGAACTTCAAATACCTTTCTCCAGTAGCTTGTCAATCCCAAGCAGGACCAGAAAATATGTAGTAGTGTGCCTGGTCGGTCACAGTTGCGCCAACATAGTGGGCTATGGGTTGGGTATATTTTAGAAAGCCTATAAGGCGTGAGATACCATCTGGTAATAATCTTTTGCGTCTGTTCCCAATGATTGACGCATTGGGAAGTATTGCAGGAGGACCGGATAGCTATTTGCCATTGCTTATCAGAGAATGTCAGTTGAAGTTCCTCCTCCCACTTAACCATGTGTGGAGTCTTCACAAAGTTAGTTTTGCACCCAAACATATTATAAAATAAGGATATACCTTTAGTGGGGACTGTCGGGTCCGTAAAAAATTTCCATACGGATACAGGGATGGAAGGGGCTGGCGGGGGAAATTTGCGTAGGAAGCTGGATATACTATTATACGTGTATGCAGCTTTGGCGGGCAAGGCAAACTCCTGTTGGAGCTCCTTGAATGGACGTAGGGATCGTCCTTGGTACAGTTGGGAAATCTGTAATATACCCGCGGACAAGAATTGGGCAACGGAAGAAAACGGAATCAGCACATTGAGTACTGCCATCGGGAAAGGAATTGTCAAGGTAGGAGTAACATGTGAGAAGTGGGTACACAGGAGTCTCCAGGACTGGATAGAAGCTCTAATCGTGGGGGGCAGGGAGGACAGGGTCAAGGGCCTCCATATGTCGGCTAGCAAGAGAAGGCTAAGGTCTGCCACGTTGGACAATGCAGCCTCCACTGGGATCCAGGGGAGAAATTGGGGGTTGGAAAACCAGTTACGGAGTGGTGCTAGCCTGGTTGCGTGATAGTAGTCTACAATATCTGGCATACCCAAGCCTCCTACTTGCTTATGACGTAGCATA
Source organism: Pelophylax lessonae (assembly GCF_965119305.1). NCBI lineage: Eukaryota > Metazoa > Chordata > Amphibia > Anura > Ranidae > Pelophylax > Pelophylax lessonae. The sequence continues at coordinate 39,451,779 of NC_138770.1, forward strand.
TGGGAGTATTTACATCTTGCTCTTCTTTTCTGCCATACAAACGCTCTTAGTAGTTTAGATAGCGGGTCCAAGAACTTTTTGGGAATGGATATGGGAAGCGTACGGAAAATGTAAAGAATTTTCGGAAGACATACCATTTTAAAGGCGGCTATTCTGCCAGCCCAAGAGAGCTCGGAGGGCCTAAGCGTGATTACGTCTTTGGAGATGGATGCTGACAGGGGTTTTAGGTTGGAGGGAAGGAGGGTAGACAGCGGGAACGAGATCTGGATGCCTAGGTAAGGCAGGGACTGGGAGGTCCACGTGTAAGGTAGTGTAGTCTGGAGATGGTGGAGGGTAGAGGAGTGAACATTCATATTAAGGATAACAGATTTACCAAAATTTACCTTGTAATACGACACTGCAATAAAATTTTGCAATATTTGATGTGCTGCAGGGAGGGACACGACAGGGTTCGTCAGGCTTAAGATGACGTCATCCGCAAATAATGTAATAACATGGCTATTATGACCCAGTTTAAAACCAGATACCAATGGATCTGTTCGGAGTGACTCAGCCAGGGGTTCAATCAATAAGTTAAAAATAAGGGGTGATAATGGGCATCCCTGCCTCGTCCCATTAGTAATGGAAAACGATTTGGACAGCGTCCCTGCCGAGAGCACTTTGGCCGATGGTGTGGAGTAGAGGGCTAAAATTGATGAAACGATAGGACCTGCGAACCCAAATTTATGTAGGACCGCCCGCATGTATTCCCAGTGCACTCGGTCAAACGCCTTCTCTGCATCTATGGATAGAAGCAGAGAAGGCGTTTTGTGTTTTTCAGCGTGGTGTAACAAGTTTATAACACGCCTCGTAGCATCAGGTGCCTGACGTCCCCTGACGAACCCCATCTGATCGCCCCCGAGCAGTGAAGGCAGAAATTGTGCCAGGCGGTTAGCTACGAGCTTGGCATAAAGTTTAACATCATTGTTTAAAAGCGAAATTGGTCTAAAGTTGGCAGGGGTAGTGGGGGGTTTACCAGGTTTGGGGAGGGTGGTGATGTTGGCCTGTAACATCTCGCTTGGGAAGTGTCCTCGAGCTGTTGCTTCAGCGAAAACATTAAGTAGGTGCGGGGAAAGTATTTCTTGTAGGGATCGTAGGTATTCATTGGTTAAACCATCGGGGCCCGGCAATTTGTTCATGGGAAGGGAACGAAACGTCTTGGTAAGTTCCTGTAATGTAAAGGGACTATTTAGATAGGAAAGAGCTTCACTCGAGATAGTTGGCAATTGCAGGCGCTGGAGAAACGCCTGAATGCCCTCATTTGTGGGTTGGGGGGTGGAGGGGTCTGAGCTAAGATTGTATAAGGTGGCATAGTAGTCAGCAAATGCGTCTGCTATTTTTTGGGGGTGTGTTAATTTTTGATCATTGTGCGGATGGAAGATGTGATCTATTTTGGTCCTAGTCCGTTTGGCCTTAAGTCTGGAGGCCAAAAATTTCCCAGCCTTGTTGTGTGACATATAGTATCGTAAACGAAGGCGTGCCAGCATGATATCATGTTTTTCTGTCAGGAGCCTACGTAGATCCAGTCTAAGGGAGGAAAGTCGGGTAGCATTAGTGGCAGAGGGAGCCTTTTTGTTGGAATCATCTAGGTCCTTTATTTGGGTAGTCAGTTCAGTGAAGCGAAGTTGAAATTTCTTCTTCAACCTGGAGCCCATTTGAATAAGTAGGCCTCTAGCAAACGCTTTATGAGCGTTCCATAGAGTGAAGGGGTCCATGTCAGGAGTGGCATTGATACTGAAAAATTCTCGCAGTCGGGTTTGTAAATGTGTGAGGGAGTCTGGGTCTGAAAGAATAGAATTATTACACCTCCAAATGAATGTGGTCGGGGAAACAGGTTTGAATGACAAGGACATATGAATGGCAGCGTGATCCGACCAAGTAATGGGGGAGATAGACGTATGTAGGACATGGGGGACAGTTGAGGTGTCTACCAGAAACATATCAATCCTTGTGTAAGAATTATGGACGGCCGAAAAGAAGGAATAGTCCCTCTCCTCAGCGTGTTGGTAGCGCCACACGTCGTGGAGTCCCTCGGAGTGGATAAGGGATGCAAGGGATGGCGTTGATGGACTCCTCTTAGAGGACGAGTCCACGGCGTGGTCCGCCACCAAATTGAAGTCTCCACACACGATTAGTCTGCCCGTTTTGATTTTGTTGACCTTACAGCAAAGCTTGCGCATGAACCTCAATTGGTGTACATTGGGAGCATAGGCATTAACCAAGGTATACATACAACTAGACATATGCCGGTTTTCGGTAATTCGATATATTGCGGTATTGCATAGCCACGGTATTGTTATTGTGGCATTTTTAAAATACCGAGTTTCTCTGTCAAGTCTGCCTGACTTGTGAATTGATACATTTCAGTGAGCTGGATGACTCATTCACTCACACAGCTAACACCTTTCAGCATTAAGTCTCCTAACTATAAACAAAAATGATTACATTGTATCTTTTCCTTCCCTCTGCCAGGGAGAAAGGAAGTTTAACCTCTTAAAGACTGGATCTTTTTCTGACACTTGTTGCTTGCAAGTTAAAATCAGTTTTTTTTTTGCTAGAAAAGTACTTAGAACCCCCAAACATTTTATATATTTTTTTAGCAGAGACCCTACAGAATAAAATGGCGATTGTTGTAATATTTGATGTCACACTGTATTTGCGCAGCAGTCTTTCAAACGCAATTAATAGACTTTAATGAATAAAAAAAAAAAAAAACGTAACAGTAAAGTTATCCCAATTTTTTTTTTTTTGTTACACAGAGAATCGTGAGAGAATCGTGATCTTTATTCCAAGCTAAAAAATCGTGATTCTCATTTTGGCCAGAATCGTGCAGCTCTAATAAATATATATATATATATATATATATATATATATATATATATATATACACACACACACACACGCATAGCAGCCCACATTACATTATTATATAGCCATCAAGCAGTGTCTACAAAAAATGCAGAAAGCTTGCCAGAGCAGGAACTGCAGGTTAGTCGCATGGTGCAAAAGCAGGATGGATTTCAAGGCCACTGAATTTTAAAAAAATGCTGCATGCACCTTTTTTCTGCGGAAAATGAGGGCATAGCAGCCCATTCAAATCAATGGGCTGCTATGCCTGTGCAAATGTGGGCCGCCAACCCGCATACATGTGAACCACCAACCCGCATACATGTGAACCGCCAACCCGCATACATGTGAACCACCAACCCGCATACATGTGAACCACCAACCCGCATACATGTGAACCAGGCCTAAAGCAATAGTAAAGTCATTTATAAACAACACCTCCTTCAGGTTTAACCACTTCTTGACCACAAGGATTTGCCCTCTTAATGACCAGGCCATCGGATCAGAGCCGAGCGCCAGGACCAGTTATCACCAGTTAGGCCAGACACTGCTTGATGACCTATTTTAGGCCTGGTTCACAGAGTCTGTACTGACTGACTATATAATAATGTGCATAAGTGAACCAAAGCCCCTAAATTCAGCAATGAAATTGAAGTGAGGTGGAAATTTAATAATTTAAATTTAATAATAGAATACCGTGATAATACCGTATACCGTGGCAAAACCTTAATCAATTAATCGCAGCATGAAAATCTGATACCGTCACAAGCCTACATACAACCATCTATGGTACAGTTAATGATTAGATATCGCCCCTCGATGTCCTGCACCACTTTGGAGTAGGTGAAGGACACCGAGTCGCGGACAGCCACCATTACCCCCCTCTTCTTCTCAGAGGCCGAAGCCTGGAAAATGTGTGGGAAGTTCTGGTGCGTACATTTGGGAATATGTCCCTGTTTGAAGTGCGTCTCCTGTATAGCCAGAATATCTACTTTGTGTGTCTGAGCCTCCCTCCACATGGAGAAGCGCTTCACCGGGTGATTCAAACCCTTAACATTAAGGGACAGCAAATTTAAAGACATCATAGCATTAGCATGGGAACCAAAATATTGTGTACATCACTGCAGTGGGAAAAAGAGATCTCAATAGCGTGTAGAAAGGCTAGCAGCTGAGGTGTAAACTCACGGTACCATGTTGACTCAGCGAACGCATATGTCCGACATTGTCCATGTAACAGCAGGCAAGGAAGAGTAGAATGTCCAACTTGGTGGTGGAAAGTAGCCGCATCCGAACGATGCAATTGGAGGTTGATCCATGGGTCGGTAAAGAGTCCTGTTCTGTAAAACGACAAGTGACAGGAAAAAAAAGAGAAAAAGAGAAAAAACACAACAAACAAAACACATAGGAGATAAAAAGGCATGACCCTGACGGGTCAAAGGCGCAGCAATAACTGCGATGGCGGTGGGGTAAGGAGCACGGTGGTGAGTGCTACTAAAGGCAGGAGGGTCAGGCGCACCCGGCTAATGTTCACATAGCCATCCTCACTTGTTATGGCGTGAGGACTTGGAGGGTCCGGGGACAACATGCCATTCCTGTTGAAGGCGAGAAGGTGGGGGTCCCGCAGTTGGGCGTTGCTGGTCCGTCGGTTCAGGGATGACGTTCCACTGTCGGAGGAGGCGGATGCCTTGGTCCACGGAGACTATGTGAGAAGTAGAGCCTTGGTGGGTCACACAGAGCTTCGCTGGGTACTTCCACTTATACATGATCTTGTTGTTCCGCAATGCTTTCGTGATGGAGTTGAGGTTCCTTCGGAGTTGGAGGGTATATTGGGAATAGTCTGGCATGACTTGTAATGGTATTGCTTGCTCAGGGAGGCGATCTTTGCGACGGAAGGCTTCTAGAATCCGTTCCTTTGCCTGGAAGAAATGGATCCGCAACAAAACGTCACGTGGAATCTCTTGTGGAAGGAATGAGGGCTTAGGGATCCGATGGATGCGATCTATTGTGAGATCTGCATTGGAAAGATCAGGCACTGCTTTTTGGAATAAGTCCTTTACATATAAGGGCAATTGGGCTGGAAGAACTGATTCTGGTATGCCCCTGATCTTCAGATTGTTGCGTCTCGAACGGTCCTCGAGATCTGCAAGTTTTGCCTGTATGTGACGGATGTCCTCCTGATGGGAGGTGTGGGCATCCACCATAGTATTGTAAGAGACGGTAAATTCTTCCATTCTTGTTTCAACAGCATTGACTCTATCCCCCATGCCATGCAATTCTTTATGGCAATAAGATATGGAGGCAAGGATATTTGTTTGCATAGAGGTGTGAAGCATGGAAAGCATGTCCTTTAAACTGGTGTCAGATACAGGCTGCCCAGTTCTAACTAGGTTGGCAAAAGGATCAGGAGGAGGGGTGTAGGCCCAAGGTGTACAGGGCGCAGTGCTGGGGTTGCTCACCTCCATGGATGCCAGATCGAGAGGCGGTGGGCTGCCTTCCCTTCTGGGCCTGGACTTGGCCGGGCTTTGGGTGGAAGGAGTCGAGGGAGAGGAGTCTGTGGACCTCTCAGACCACATCAGCGCGGGTATCTCCGTTCGTGCGGCGGGATCGCTCCGGGTGACGTCATCCGCCGGCGACTCTGCCCCTAGAGGGCGAGGCGGCTGGTGATTCGAGCGGTCTCCGGCGCCATGTTGCCAAAGACCGTGAGTCGCCGGGAGGAAAAAGTCCGAGAGTTTCCGGACGGTGGGTGCCGCCGTTCGTCTCCTAGCCATCGTGGCTGTGTGGAGCAGGTGTTCCCCTACCAGGATCGGGGTAGTTGTTGTCCGTGAGGACGCTGTGATGGGCCGTAGATATAGTAGAAGCCGGATGCCGCCTGGAGCTCTCAACCTATGCGGCCATCTTGCTCGGCGGTCGCCGACAATAATTTATTTTGTATATAACATAATTCTGATACTATATAGTCCAAACTGTTGTATCTTATACAATATGTTGTATATTACATAGTCCTGACTTTTGCTCTCTACCCAATGCTATATATAAACATAATATGTATTTTATTTTGTTACACCCATTGTCTACCAGCTGGATATTTTATATCTGATGATTTGATTGGAGGACAGACTTTTACATGTTGATAATAATGTAATAACATTCTCAAACTTTAGAACCTTAGACAGAAAGAGATAAAAAGGGAGGCATCAATAACCCAATGATGGTGGTTCTCAGGATCAGTCCAGTCTTCATCTTGGTTGTTCTCCCCCTATTCTCTCTCTCTGACCTCTGGTGGGGCTCAGCCCCGCTGTTATTCATGACTAAATCGTGGACTGAATAAGGAAGTGCAGGACTTCTTCTGTTGGGAAGATGGCAATGAGTGATAGAGGGGGTGGAGACACTCGTCCTATAATCCCCTCATCACTGTCACTCCTATAAAAGACAGTTCTCGTTGTTTCCTCACTCTCTGACTAAGGTCCATGAATAAAGAAATGAACTGGTAGGAGATCAGAGGACCCATTTACTAGTTACCCTGAGGGGGAAATTGTAAGATCCTCAGAGACAAAGCTACCTGATGTGGGCGGAGTCCTGGTTTAGGGGAACCAATCTACTCATGTCTAGTAATATTCTTTTTATTTCTATTTTAGTAGATGGACGGGAGATGAGGAAAACCTCAGAGGATTGTCTCACTTTGTCTCCAGACTGTAAAGTAGAAGATGAGGACATCACACAGTATAGTCCAGGAGAAAACCCGGCTACCTCAAATGTCCATCCAACACCACACAGTGCAGATGGACCATCGTATTCCTCTTATCCTGAGGAACCTCAGACTGTGAGGGGCGGTGCCGTCCTCCCAACAGATAAGAGGTTTTCCTGTCCTGAGTGCGGGAAGTGTTTTTCAAAGAATAAACATCTTTCCATTCATCGGATATCTCACTCAGGGGAGAAGCCATTTTCTTGTCCTGAGTGCGGGAAATGTTTTTCACAGAAATCCAATCTTTATAATCATCAGAAATTGCACACAGGTGAGAAGCCGTATTCCTGTCCAGTGTGCGGGAAAAGTTTTGTACAAAAAGCAACACTTGTCAAACATCAGAGGTCTCACACGGGGGAGAAGCCATATTCCTGTCCTGAGTGCGGGAAATATTTTTCACAGAAATCCCATCTTTACAGACATCAGAGATCTCACAGGGGGGAGAAGCCACTTTCCTGTCCTGAGTGTGGGAAATTTTTTTCCCAGAGGTCCCATCTGCAAAGACATCAGAGATTGCACACAGGGGAGAAACCTTATTCCTGCATTGAGTGCGGGAAATGTTTTGTACGAAAATCAGAAGTTGTCGTACATCAGAGATCTCACACGGGGGAAAAGCCATATTCCTGTCCTGTGTGCGGGAAACGTTTTTCACAGAAGGCACATCTTTACAGCCATCAGAGATCCCACACGGGGGAAAAGCCATATTCCTGTCCTGTGTGTAGGAAAAGTTTTTCACAGAAGGCACGTCTTGACAGCCATCAGAGATCTCACACAGGGGAAAGGCCGTATTCCTGTTCTGAGTGCGGGAAATGTTTTGTGAATAAATCAGATATTGTTGCACATCAGAGGTCTCATACGGGGGAGAAGCCGTATTCCTGTCCTGAGTGCGGGAAACGTTTTTCAGGGACGCCCAATCTTTACAGACATCAGAAATCTCACACGGGGGAGAAGCCATATTCCTGTCCTGAGTGCGGGAAATGTTTTTCAAGGAAGTCCCATCTTTCCAGACATCAGAGATCTCACACAGGTGAGAAGCTGTAATCCTGTCCTGAGTGAGAGAAATGTTGACATGTCACTAAAGTCCTGTCTTCCTGTACATCAGGGATCCCACACAACCCTCGAGGTGTATTACTGCCTTGAGTGCGAGAAATGTCTTCTGTGTGAATGTTGGTGGACATGTGGGGAAGAAGCACACCCTTATATACACCTCAGATATACTCCACGGTTGATCTTCATCATGTAAGAAACTGTTCATAAGGAGATCAGAGATCACCAAAGACATGAATGAAGTGTTGTACCGTTTTGGCCATTGATAGCAGTAGAAAAATAAAAATGGAGTCATTATTTTTCATTGGTTGAGTGCATTTTGTGGCGTAAGCTTTCACAAACACTGTTTTTTAAAATAAATTAGTTGAATGTGTCGTACGTTTGCCCAGCCATGATGAATGGGTTTGATGCCGCCACCTTCGGGAGCGGGACGCTAGTGCAAATTAAATGTAAAGTACGCCTTAGGAGCAGCCCTCTGGTGGTGGCCAAACCCTCCATCTCCAACCCAGGATTGCTTGTAGCTCCCTTTTTTTTTTTTTTGTTCACGATTTTTGTTTCCATCAACTGGTCATCAGATTTCATTGGCTGAGTATATTTAGTGGTGTAAGCTTTCACAAACACTTAAAGCTCAATCAAAAAAAAAATAATAGTTGAATGATTGTGACCAGCGTTTGCCCAGGCGTGACAAATATTTATTGTATTTTTGAATACATCGATTTCCAATAGTCGTCAGCTCCATCTGATGGCCATAATGGGGTATTTCGCTATAGTTCTGATTGAGGTATTTCAGGAAAAATACCGCATTATGGTCACTAGGCGGCGCTGACCATTATAGGAAATCAGGGTGTTAACTGAAAAAAACAGCCAGAATGTGTCACGGCTGGGCAAATGCTTGTCACGTTCGTCCAACATTTTTTTTATGAATAAACCCCCCCCCCCCCTAGTTTTTTTCCATCAGACATGGTTTTATACTAATAACTGAGATTATACTTATGAGTACAGAAGATATTAACCTCTTCCAATATACTGCGGCAGGCAACCCCTCCTGCGCGATCCGATGTAGCCCTACGTTGGTTGCGCGTGCTGTTGGGGGGCGAGCACGCAACGACGGTGCGGGGCAGGTGGTTCTGATTGCCGCCTGAAGCCCGCGATCGCTCCCCGCTGAGAGAGAAGGATGGTCAGACGTTGTAAACACAGCTGACCGTTGTTCTCCCTGAAATGATCATAGAGCTCCTGTGATCTTTCTATATAGGATCACATGTCTCTATGGTTATTTCAAAAGCCACGCCCCCATACAGTTAAAAAATAGTCCCCTAGGCTTACATTTAACCCCTTGATCACCTATACTGTTAACCCCTTCCCTGCCAGTGTCATTATTACAGTAACAATGCATATTTATAGCACTGATTACTGTAGTAATGTCACTGGTACCCCTAAAAGTGTCAAAAATGTCAGTTAGGGGTCCGATCTGTTCGCCGCAATGTCGCGGTCCCGCTAAAAATTGCTGATCGCCGCCATTGCTAATAAAAAAATAAACAATAAAAATGACATAAATCTTTCCTCTAGTTTGTAGTTTTTGCGCAAACCAATCAATATACAATATACACTTATTGAGATTCTTTTTTGTAGCAGAATACAAATTGGCCTAAAATGTTAAAAAAATTTTGATTTTTTAATTTTCCTTTTTTTTTGGGAATGTTATATAGCAGAATGTGAAAAATATTGTTATTTTTTTTTTTTTTTCAGAGTTGATGCTCTTTTTTTGTTTATAGCGCAAAAAAATAAAAATCGCACAGGTGATCAAATACCACCAAAAGAAAGCTCTGTTTGTGGGAAAAAAAGAACGTCAATTTTATTTGGGTACAGCGTCACACAACCGCGCAATTGTCAGTTAAAGTAACGCAGTGCTGAATCGCAAAAAAATGGCCTGGTCATTAGGGGGAAAATCCTTCTGATCCAAAAGTGGGTAATTAAACCAACTATTGATTGAAAATGAAAAATACCACATTTGGTCTTTAGATAGTGCTAAGTAATATAGGAATTAGCACCATCTAGTGGTTAAATTAGGCATTTTTCATTTTAAATCAATAGAAAACATTCAACCAATTCAGCAGTTAGCTTAATTACATTTTTTTTTTTTAACCCCCGTTCACGCAAAAGTAATGCACATGCACTTTCACCATGCAAACTGGTTTGCAATTTATTTTATTTTTTTTAAAGATGAAGTAAGCTCTAAGGCATAATTTGTACCCACAGGAAAACTTATAATAAGGCTTACCTATAGGTACTGTATATATCCCCGAAACATGTACCGTTTAGGAGATATTTACATTCCATGCAGCCAATGACGTCACTGGCACATGTGTTCTGAAGGACACATGCTCTTCCTTCACATACCTGTGCTGTGAATGACGGCTTCCCCATGTATGCACATGAGTGATGTCATCGCGGCTCCAGCCTGTCACACAGTCGGGGTCCGTGGAGGCCTTCATTTTCAGGTAAGTTTTGCCTAATGTGTTAGTATGCGATGCATACTAGCATAATATGTCTTTACCTTGAAGGTCCAAAAAAAAACAACAAGCAGTTCACAACCACTTTAATGACTAGACCGCTAAATGTCAGGAAATATTTGTTTAAAGCGTTACTAAGCCCAGGACTCTGCATTCACTATATCTGGTCTCCCCAGGACTCTGCATTCACTATATCTGGTCTCCGCAAGACTCTGCATTCACTATATCTGATCTCCCCAGGACTCTGCATTCACTATATCTATTCTCCCCAGGACTCTGCATTCACTATATCTGATCCCCCCAGAACTCTGCATTCACTAGATCTGATCTCCCCAGGACTCTGCATTCACTATATCTGATCTCCCCAGGAGCCTGAATTCACTATATCTGATCTCCCCAGGACTCTGCAGTCACTATATCTGATCCCCCCAGAACTCTGCATTCACTAGATCTGATCTCCCCAGGAGCATGCAGTCACTCTATCTGGTCTCCCCAGGAGCCTGAATTCACTATATCTGATCTCCCCAGGACTCTGCAGTCACTATATCTGATCTCCCCAGGACTCTGCATTCACTATATCTGATCTCCTCAGAACTCTGCATTCACTATATCTGATCTCCCCAGGACTCTGCATTCACTATATCTGATCCCCCCCAGAACTCTGTATTCACTATATCTAATCTCCCCAGAACTCTGCATTCACTACATCTGATCTCCCCAGAACTCTGCATTCACTATATCTGATCTCCCCAGGACTCTGCATTCACTATATCTGATCTCCCCAGGACTCTGCATTCACTATATCTGGTCTCCCCGGGACTCTGAATTCACTATATCTGATCCCCCCAGGACTCTGCATTCACTAGATCTGATCTCCCCAGGAGCATGCAGTCGCTATATCTGGACTCCTCAGAAGCCTGCATTCACTATATCTGATCTCCCCTCAGGACTCTGCATTCACTATATCTGGTCTCCCCAGGACTCTGCATTCACTACATCTGATCTCCCCAGGAGCATGCAGTCACTATATCTGGTCTCCTCAGGAGCCTGCATTTGCTATATCTGATCTCCCCCCAGGACTCTGCATTCACTATATCCGGTCTCCCCAGGACTCTGCATTCACTAGATCTGGTCTCCCCAGGGCTCTGCATTTACTATATCTGATCCCCCCCCTAGAACTCTGCATTCACTATATCTGATCTCCCCAGGACTCTGCATTCACTATATCTGACCCCCCCCCCCCCCGAACTCTGTATTCACTATATCTGATCTCCCCAGAACTCCGCATTCACTATATCTAATTTCCCCACAACTCTGCATTCACTATATCTGGTCTCCCCAGGACTCTGCATTCACTAGATCTGATCTCCCCAGTGCTCTGCATTTACTATATCTGACCCCCCCCCCCTCCCCAGAACTCTGCATTCACTATATCTGATCTCCCCAGAACTCTGCATTCACTATATCTGATCTCCCCAGGACTCTGCATTCACTATATCTGATCCCCCCCCCCCCAGATCACTATATCTGATCTCCCCAGATCTCTGCATTCACTATATCTGATCTCCCCAGAACTTTGCATTCACTATATCTGATCTCCCCAGGACTCTGCATTCACTATATCTGGTCTCCCCAGGACTCTGAATTCACTATATCTGATCCCCCCAGGACTCTGCATTAACTATATCTGATCCCCCCCCCCCCCCCCAGATCACTATATCTGATCTCCCCAGATCTCTGCATTCACTATATCTGATCTCCCCAGAACTCTGCATTCACTATATCTGATCTCCCCAGGACTCTGCATTCACTATATCTGGTCCCCCCAGGACTCTGCATTTACTAAATCTGGTCTCCCCAGGATTTTGCATTCACTAGATCTGATCTCCCCAGGATCATGCAGTCGCTATATCTGGTCTCCCCAGAAGCCTGCATTCACTATATCTGATCTCCCCTCAGGACTCTGCATTCACTAGATCTGATATCTGATCTCCCCAGAACTCTGCATTCACTAGATCTGATCTCCCCAGGACTCTGCATTCACTATATCTGATCCCCCCCCCCCCCCCCAGAACTCTGTATTCACTATATCTGATCTCCCCAGAACTCAGCATTCACTATATCTGATTTCCCCAGGACTCTGCATTCACTATATCTGGTCCCCCCAGGACTCTGCATTTACTAAATCTGGTCTCCCCAGGACTCTGCATTCACTAGATCTGATCTCCCCAGGATCATGCAGTCGCTATATCTGGTCTCCCCAGAAGCCTGCATTCACTATATCTGATCTCCCCTCAGGACTCTGCATTCACTAGATCTGATCTCCCCAGGAGCATGCAGTCGCTATATCTGGTCTCCCCAGGAGCCTGCATTCGCTATATCTGATCCCCCCAGGACTCTGCATTCACTATATCTGTTCTCCCCAGGACTCTGCATTCACTAGATCTGGTCTCCCCAGGGCTCTGCATTTACTATATCTGACCCCCCCCCCCCCCAGAACTCTGTATTCACTATATCTGACCTCCCCAGAACTCCGCATTCACTATATCTGATCTCACCAGAACTCTGCATTCACTACATCTGATCTCACCAGGACTCTGCATTCACTATATCTGATCTCCCCAGGACTCTGCATTCACTATATCTGGTCTCCCCAGGACTCTGCATTCACTATATCTGATCTCCCCAGGGCTCTGCATTTACTATATCTGATCCCCCCTCCCCAGAACTCTGAATTCACTATATCTGATCTCCCCAGAACTCTGCATTCACTATATCTGATCTTCCCAGGACTCTGCATTCACTATATCTGATCCCCCCCAGAACTCTGTATTCACTATATCTGATCTCACCAGGACTCTGCATTCACTATATCTGGTCTCCCCAGGACTCTGAATTCACTATATCTGATCCCCCCAGGACTCTGCATTTACTAAATCTGGTCTCCTCATGACTCTGCATTCACTAGATCTGTTCTCCCCAGAAGCCTGCATTCACTATATCTGATCTCCCCTCAGGACTCAGCATTCACTAGATGTGATCTCCCCAGGAGCATGCAGTCGCTATATCTGGTCTCCCCAGGAGCCTGCATTCACTATATCTAATCCCCCCAGGACTCTGCATTCACTATATCTGGTCTCCCCAGGACTCTGCATTCACTAGATCTGGTCTCCCCAGGACTCTGCATTCAATATATCTGATCTCCCCAGGACTCTGCATTCACTATATCTGGTCTCCCCAGGACTCTGCATTCAATATATCTGATCTCCCCAGGACTCTGCATTCACTATATCTGCTCTCCCCAGAAGCCTGCATTCACTATATCTGATCTCCCCAGGACTCTGCATTCACTATATCTGATCTCCCCAGGACTCTGCATTCACTATATCTGGTCTCCCCAGGACTCTGCATTCAATATATCTGATCTCCCCAGGACTCTGCATTCACTATATCTGCTCTCCCCAGAAGCCTGCATTCACTATATCTGATCTCCCCAGGACTCTGCATTCACTATATCTGCTCTCCCCAGAAGCCTGCATTCACTATATCTGATCTCCCCAGGACTCTGCATTCACTATATCTGATCTCCCCAGGACTCTGCATTCACTATATCTGATCTCCCCAGGACTCTGCATTCACTATATCTGGTCTTCCCAGGACTCTGCATTCACTAGATCTGATTTCCCCAGGAGCATGCAGTCACTATATCTGGTCTCCCCAGGACTCTCCATTCACTATATCTGATATCCCCAGGACTCTCCATTCACTATATATGATCTCCACAGGACTCTGCATTCACTATATCTAATCTCCCTAAGACTCTGCATTCACTATATCTGTTCTCCCCAGGAGCCTGTAGTCACTATATCTGTTTTCCCAAGGAGCCTGCTGTCACTATATCTGGTCTCCCCAGGACTCTGCATTCACTATATCTGGTCTCCCCAGGACTCTGCATTCACTATATCTGGTCTCCCCAGGACTCTGCATTCACTATATCTGATATCCCCAGGACTCTGCAATTATTGTATCTGATCTCCCCAGGCATCTGCATTCACTATATCTGATCTCCCCATGACTCTGCATTCACTATATCTGATCTTCCCAGGACTCTGCAGACAGTATATCTGCTCTTCGCAGGAGCCTGCATTCACTATATCTGATCTCCCCAGGACTCTGCATTCACTATATCTGGTCTCCCCAGGACTCTGCATTCTTCTACAATACTGTTATAATAATGTAACACGTTGTGTATTGTATAGCAGGCAGATACCGCCACACACACTGTATTCAACTCCAATGTTATGTGAATGAAAAAACTGGCTTTAGTTCAGATCCTAGTCCATTGGTCACACCCCTCTTACATGTTTCACCCACACTGGGCTTAATCGTAGCATGTCCTGTGGCAACGGGATTCTATGCACACACACATATCACAAGCCAGGGTAAACCTAATTATTGCAAACAGTGCACATGAATTAAAAGCTATAGATTCTACTGCTTATCACATCAATATCAACTAAGTGCACCAGGCAAACTTATTGTACACATTGGTGCGTGCCCTGATCCAAAATATGCCACATGAATAAAGGAAGTATTATAAGAAAAATTGTAAAAATTATTAATAAAAAATGAAAAAGCTACAAAATCTCTACATAGTAAAAGTAATCCTAGCGGCATATGAGCCGCTGGATTACCTTTATGGGAGGTCCCACCCTCTTCCTGGCAGGTCCATAAAGACATGGATGAACGGGTTTGGGGTGGAGGAACTTGACTGGCCTGCACAGGGTCTTGACCTCAACCCGACAGAACACCTTTGGGATGAATTAGAGCGCAGACTGCGAGCCAGCCCTTCTCATCCAACATCAGATCATGACCTCACAAATGCGCTTTTGGAAGAATGGTCAAAGATACCCATAGACACACTCCACAAGGGACAGCCTTCCCAGAAGAGTTGAAGCTGTTATAGCTGCAAAGGGTGGGCCAACTCAATATTGAACCCTACGGACTAAGACTGGGATGCCATTAAAGTTCATGTGTAAAGGCAGGCGTCCCAATACTTTTGGTAATATAGTGTATTTCTATCCCCCTTGGTGGGAGTGGAGATGACCCATCTATAGAGATTTATAGTACATAGACACACAGCACAAGGCCGTGTTCACACTACGAGACGTTTCTCTGGGCTGCAGTTCCTCTGAGCTCTACGAGGTGGTATTCCCATTCCTATCCCGACAGGAAGTCTCCATGGAAGGCAGGAAGAATTGTCAGGTACAGACAGGAAGTCTCCATGGAAGGCAGGAAGAATTGTCAGGTACAGACAGGAAGTTTCCATGGAAGGCAGGAAGAATTGTCAGGTACAGACAGGAAGTCTCTATGGAAGGCAGGAAGAATTGTCAGGTACAGACAGGAAGTCTCCATGGAAGGCAGGAAGAATTGTCAGGTACAGACAGGAAGTCTCCATGGAAGGCAGGAAGAATTGTCAGGTACAGACAGGAAGTCTCCATGGAAGGCAGGAAGAATTGTCAGGTACAGACAGGAAGTTTCATGTGGCACAAATTACAAGGGAAACATTGTTAGTACTGGCAGCAGAGGAGGTAATAAGATCTTATTTTCTATTTACACCCAGTAACCCCCCCCCCCCCGTCATGTCCGTCCTCTTCCTCCATAGTCACTGTGACGTCAACCCCCGTCATGTCCGTCCCCTTCTCCATAGTCACTGTGACGTCAACCCCCCGTCATGTCCGTCCTCTTCCTCCATAGTCACTGTGACGTCTTTTATCTCCAGCAGATGATGATACACACATATATAGTGTGGAAACCTAGATTAACCCTTTCAGGGGCAGAACATTTCCCCACTTATGGGGCCGAAAAATTCTCTTCATTTTGGAGATAAATTCTAGTAATATGGTCCTCTAAACCAGCGCTTTTCACCCCCAAGGGGTGTCTTGGCGTTTCTTCAGGAGTGCCTTGGCAAAATGCCTAAAAATTGCCCCAAAATTGTATACAAGCCGGTGTGTGGATGAAACCTGCCTTTTAGTTACACAAAGTCACAGGTTTTCATTGTACACCATTACAACCTTCTAGCTGCTAACCTCCTAACAACCAATGACATCATCAGTTGATAAGGAGGATGAAAGTTGCCTGCATTTCATCCTTGTTTGACCCTCCCTGCCTCTCTCCATCAGCTTTGGGGTCTCATTAGCTGAGCGAGGGAGAACAGTAGATGGCAGGTTTCATGAAGCCCAAAACATGTGTATTATCAGTGCATACGAAAATAAAAGCTACTGTATGTATAAATAAAAGCTGCATTTGAAATAATAAAAAACAATATGATGTTCAAACTTTTGACTGCTTTCTTTAATAACTACATAACACAGTACTTGTACTTTTACTTTCAGTACTTGAGTAGCAATTTTTTTTCAAAACTACTGGTACTTTTACTTTCAATACTTGAGTAGCAATTTTTTTAAAAAAACTACTTGCAATACTTAAGTACAAAAAATTTTGAATACTTTAGTACTTCTACTCAAGTCACTTTTTGATCGAGCACTTCCACTTCTACTCAAGTCACTTTTTGATCGAGCACTTGTACTTTTACTCAAGTATGGGTTTCGAGTACTTTATACAACTCTGTTTCCAGGTGAACATGAATTAGAGTTCCAATGTCTCCCCTGTTTTCTTCAGACAGATATACATTTCCCAATGCCTCATGATCCTCGATACAAGCAAATATATTGTACTTGTTCAACTTTTCTACCAGTAGTGAATGGACTTGGCAAGATACTCTTCTTATGTTGAGTGTATGTGGCCTGGTATGGTGCAGGTGGTGGGGGGAGTGCACGGTTGTCCAGCCATGTTTCAGGCTTGGATATGGTTCTAGTATTTTTGGGAGGACCCCATGCTCTTTATCTTGTGGTTTTTCATGCCGTTAACCCTTAAAATCCATATTAAATTCAAAGGACCTAGTATGATTTTTAGAGGGGAATCCTTCACCACCCCTTTCTTCATATTCTCCTGTCAGCCAGGAAATTCCTACTGACCGTTAAATGGGAAGGGTAGGGATGAACTAGTTGCAGAGTTGTATAAAGTACTCAAAACCCATACTTGAGTAAAAGTACAAGTGCTCGATCAAAAAGTGACTTGAGTAGAAGTGGAAGTGCTCGATCAAAAAGTGACTTGAGTAGAAGTACTAAAGTATTCAACATTTTTTGTACTTAAGTATTGCAAGTAGTTTTTTTAAAAATTTTGCTACTCAAGTACTGAAAGTAAAAGTACAAGCACTGTGTTATGTAGTTATTAAAGAAAGAAGTCAAAAGTTTGAACATCATATTGTTTTTTATTATTTCAAATGCAGCTTTTATTTATACATACAGTAGCATTTATTTTCGTATGCACTGATAATACACATGTTTTGGGCTTCATGAAACCTGCCATCTACTGTTCTGGCAGTGGTAATTTTTATAATAGTAACGAGTAACTATGCAGCACAAAAAAAAAATATCTGAGTAGAAGTATTGAAATCATCGAAAAAATGTAGTGAAGTAAAAGTGGAAGTAGGAGAAAAAAATTCTACTCTAGGAAAGTACAGATACCGCCTTTCCGTACTTAAGTACAGTAGTGAAGTAGTTCTACTTAGTTACTATACATCTCTGACTAGTTGTTAGGATCACTGTGGCCACTGTCTGGCTACTAGGGATGAACCAAACTGACCTGGGTTTGGTTCAAGCAGGGTTTGGCAAACTTTAACCACTTGCCGACCGCCGCACGACTATCTACGTCGGCGGTCAGCCCCTCACAGGCAAACTAACGTAGGGCTACGTTGCTTGCTTGTGAGGGTCTAGGGAGCGAGCGCGCGCCCCCGGAGGCGCGCTCCCGCTCCCGCGTGGTCACGGACCCCCCCGCGCGTGTGACCAGCGGACCCGATGTCCGCCGGCCACTCGGCGATCGGCGGGGGAGAGGGAGAATGTCAGGCAGCTTGTGTAAACAAGCCACCTGTCATTCTCCTCGCTGTAAAGACACTGATCACATGGATCTACTATGTAGATCCGTTGATCAGTGTCCTTACAGCTCAAGCCACAGCCAATCACAGTAGAAAGCACGCCCCTAGGGACACACACAGCCCCTCCCTCCCAAATAAAGTTAACCCCTTCACTACCAGTGTATTTTTACAGTAACAGTGCATATATATAGCACTGATTACTGTAGAAATGTCACTGGTAACCCCAAAAGTGTCAACAATGTCAGTCAAGGGTCCGATCTGTCCACCGCAATGTCGCAGTACCGCAAAAAAAATCGCAGATCGCCGCCATTACGCGTTAAAAAAAAAAAACAACAAAAATGACAAAAATCTTTCCCTTTGTTAGTAAACGCGATAACTTTTGCGCAAACCAATCAAAATACGCTTTTTGCAATTTTTTTTTACCAAAGATAGGTAGCATAAAACAAATTGGCCAAAAATTTTAAAAAATTTTGATTTTTACATTTTTTTTTGGGGAATTTCATATAAAAAAATGTGAAAAATATTGCTATTTTTGCAAAATTGTCGCTCTTTTTTTGTTTATAGCGCGTGATCAAAAAATCGCACAGGTGATCAAATACCACCAAAAGAAAGCTCTGTTTGTGGGAAAAAAAGGAGGTCAAATTTGTTTAGGTACAGCGTCGCACGACCGCGCAATTGTCTGTTAAAGTCATGCAGTGCCGAATCGCAAAATACCCCCTGGTCGGAATGGGGGTAAAATCTTCCGGGGCTTAAGTGGTTAAAGGGATTTGGATGCAGAACCCGAACCCCACTCAATGGGAACAGAATAAAAAAATCCCCTTTTTCTGTTGCTAGTAGGCAAGGAGGTATAAAAAAAAAAATGGATGGGAGGCTGGGCACTGTCCTAGGAAGCATGTATGAATGCAAAAAACAATGTATTAAGTTGGAAGCAGTGCATTTATAAATGCTTAGTATGGAAGGTTAAATTACTTTAAATAACATGCCTGGAGGGAGGGGGTCCTAATCCTGCCTGTGAAGGGACATCTCTGTGTGGTACAGAAAGTGCTGCAACAGCGCTGATATTTACAAAGGGGAAATGTGTAGAGTCTCCCCTAAAATATATACAAGACCCTTTGAGTCAGGTATGGATTTTAAAGGGGATCCTATTAGGTCTTCCAGGAAACCCATACCAGACCCTTAATCCAAGCATGTAGTTTGGTTGGCCAGGAAAGGGGGGTGGATAAGAGTGCCCCGAACCATACCAGGTCACATTTGTCACCATAAAGGGCGCCTTTCCAGGGTGGGCACCCCTTGAAAAGCACCTTGTCTCCATGCTGATGAGGACAAAGGCCTCATGTCCACAACCCTGGCTGGTGGCTGTGAAGTTCTTTAGGTAGAGGCAGTGATGTATTCAGGTTTTGTGCTGCCATAGGCCTGACTAAACTTGTGTACCCGCTAATTTAAATACGACCCACCCCTTCCTGTAAAGGCCACACCCTTCCTGTTTATGACCCAGCCTGTCATCTGTAAACCAAAGACCACAACCACAGTCTATCAGTGCCCATCAGCATAGCTTCATCAGTTCCCATAAGTTCAGCCTCATCAGTGCTGCCTCTTTACTGCCCATCAGTGCAGCATATCAGTGTGGCCTCATCAGTGGCCACCAGTGCAGCCTTATCAGTGTCCATTAGTACAGCCTTATGTCACGGCATTAGTAAGATTACTCTTTTAAGATATTTGGACTTGTGTTTGCTGCCACTGATTGTAATTATGGGATTATTTCACTTATTTGTATAATAAATAGGAAGTCCATAGTCATTATACAAATAATGAAATATTTTTATTGCTGCCCCCCTGCAAAGTGCCGCCCTAGGCCTGGGCCTTGTTGGCCTAGGCCAAGATACAGCACTGGGTAGAGGGCCTATTGAAATCTGGAAGCCCTTTTTAATAATAGGTGTAACCCCAAATACCACCCCCACATAAATGAGTATGGGATACACAGTACCTGATGGTACTACTAGCCAAATGACAGCTCCTAAAGCTGTCATCAGCTATGTAAGGGAAGTGATGGGATTAGAGGGGGTATCATTGGCCAAATATGGCTAGGTGCCGATATGGGTGGTGAGGTCACTGCTATCCCCACCTCTTTGTTTACATAATATGGATTCCCGGTGACATCAGCAGTTCATGTGCATCTGCCGGTTAATTGGGAACCAGTGGCAGCGGAAGCTGTTATAAAGAACTGGTAGAAAAATCACTTCTATGTATGATGCTCAGCTCCTGCCGAACAGGGGGCCGGAACAGCCAAAGTTCACTTTGAACCAGCGGCTCATCCCTACTCTCTAACAACTACCCTGATTGAAAAGCTGACACATTTAGCAGCAGTAGCAAAAGACTGAACTTGGCCGAATTTCCATTTAGTCTGGCCATTTGCTAAATATCTGAACAAGCAAAATTTGAGTCTGAACCCAGAGTCATTCCTAGTAGTCAGTGTAGTAGTCCATTACATTGGTGACCAATGGGAGAAGGACCCCCTTATATCAGTGGTCAGTGTAGTGGTCCCTTACATTGATGACCAATGGGAGAAGGACCCCCTTATATCAGTGGTCAGTGTAGCATACCTCCCAACTGTCCCGGAATCCGCGGGACTGTCCGGCAATTTTAAGTGAGTCCCGGGGTCCCGCAGAGCTGGGCTGAAGTCCCGGAATCCAGGGCTGGAACAGTCACACCGGAACCCACTTCCAGTCTCGGTCTCTCACTCTGCTCTTTGTTTTGCCCAGTAAGGTGGGCGGGGCGATGGACTGGGGAAGCCAGTGAGAAGTCCTTCAGACAGATCGGGGAGTCATGTCCACATGACGGAGGGTGACGGAGGGAGGCTGCGAGGGGGCGGGGCGACTGAGGAAGAGTTCAAACTGAAGGAGGTGAGAGGAGTGAGGGGGGATGGTGGGACCTGGCTCATCCGCTGGTGACCCCAATCTCAGGGACAGACAGTAAGTGAACACTCTCCTCCCCTTTGTAACCGCTGAGGAGGGGGAATTGGTGAGAGAGTGGGGGGGGGGGCATTAGTAAGAGAGGAGGGGGAATTGGTGAGAGAGCTGGGGGGGCATTAGTAAGAGAGGAGGGGGGAATTGGTGAGAGAGCTGGGGGGCATTAGTAAGAGAGGAGGGGAAATTGGTTAGAGAGTTGGGGGGGCATTAGTAAGAGAGGAGGGGGAATTGGTGAGAGAGCTGGGGGGGGGGGGCATTAGTAGGAGAGGAGGGGGGGGAATTGGTGAGAGAGCTGGGGGTCATTAGTAAGAGAGGAGGGGGAATTGGTGAGAGAGCTGGGGGTCATTAGTAAGAGAGGAGGGGGAATTGGTGAGAGAGCTGGGGGGGGCATTAGTAAGAGAGTAGGGGGAATTGGTGAGAGAGCTGGGGGGGGGGGGCTTTAGTAGGAGAGGCGGGGGGAATAGGTGAGAGAGCTGGGGGGGTCATTAGTAAGAGAGGAGGGGGAATTGGTGAGAGAGTTGGGGGGGGCATTAGTAAGAGAGGAGGGGGAATTGATGAGAGAGCTGGGGGGGGCTTTAGTAGGAGAGGAGGGGGGAATAGGTGAGAGAGCTGGGGGGGGGGGCATTAGTAAGAGAGGAGAAGGGATTGGTGAGAGAGCTGGGGGGGGCATTGCTGAGAAATCTAGGGGGGGCATTGGTGAGAGAAATGGGGGGGGGGCATTTGTGAGAGGTGAGAAAGCTGGGGGCATTAGTGAGAGCTAGGAGCATTGGTAAGGGAGCTGGGTTTTTTTTTAGCACACCCCTTAAGCCCCTACCATCAAGACTTTACCCACACTCACAATTTGCCGTTACGTGCGCCGCAGCTCACTTACTCCCTCAATTGTCCTTCATTCTGAAGTTCAAAAGTTGGGAGGTATGAGTGTAGTGGTCCCTTACATTGGTGACCAATGGGGAAGGACCCCCTTATATCGGTGGTCAGTGTAATGGTCCCTTACATTGGTGACCAATGGGGAAGGACCCCCTTATATCGGTGGTCAGTGTAATGGTCCCTTACATTGGTGACCAATGGGAGAAGGACCCCTTTATAGCAGTGGTCATTTGGAGAAGGACATCCCTACATTGTCATCAGTGTGAAGACTGTCCTCCGTACAGTGTTGCCAACCCCCCGGAGTGAAATTTACTGGCAGAATGCCAAAAATTTACGGACGGCACCAATTTTTTACTGGCACTGCAAAAATGTACATAAAATAGCCGTTTTCAGTGCTACACCGTGCAAATATGAATAATTAAACTATAAACATGTAGATAGTGCTATTAGCAATGCGTTTAAGTTAAACAAAAGTCAGTGCCCACTTACATTATTGTATTCTCTCCCCCTTACATCAGTGACCCCCCCATCAGACTGGTCTGGCGGCGCTGTCACTGACCTCCCCTCAGGTGCACTGTGCAGGGCTCAGTCAGACGGCTCTTTTCTCCACTCCACAGGCCCCACACATCTAACTTCTCCCGTGACCCCCATCCCGGCGGCGCTCTCACTCCTCACTCGCTCTTGACTCCTCTCCAGACTCCCCTGCAGAGACTGCAGACATGATAAAAGAAAAGATGGTTCGAAACTGCGGACATGGAACAGAAGGTGGTCAGAGACTGCGGACAAGGAACAGGAGGTGGTCAGAGACTGCGGACATGGAACAGGAGGTGGTCAGAGACTGCGGACATGGAACAGGAGGTGGTCAGAGACTGCGGACATGGAACAGGAGGTGGTCAGAGACTGCGGACATGGAACAGGAGGTGGTCAGAGACTGCGGACATGGAACAGGAGGTGGTCAGACACTGCGGACATGGAACAGGAGGTGGTCAGAGACTGCGGACATGGAACAGGAGGTGGTCAGAGACTGCAGACATGGAACAGGAGGTGGTCAGAGACTGCGGTCATGGAGCAGGAGGTGCTCAGAGACTGCGGACATGGTACAGGGGGTGCTCAGAGACTGCGGACATGGAGCAGGAGGTGCTCAGAGACTGCGGACATGGAGCAGGAGGTGCTCAGAGACTGCGGACATGGAGCAGGAGGTGCTCAGAGACTGCGGACATGGAACAGGAGGTGCTCAGAGACTGCGGACATGGTACAGGGGGTGCTCAGAGACTGCGGACATGGTACAGGGAGTGGTCAGAGACTGCGGACATGGTACAGGGAGTGGTCAGAGACTGCGGACATGGTACAGGGAGTGGTCAGAGACTGCGGACATGGTACAGGGAGTGGTCAGAGACTGCGGACATGGTACAGGGAGTGGTCAGAGACTGCGGACATGGTACAGGGAGTGGTCAGAGACTGCGGACATGGAACAGGAGGTGGTCAGAGACTGCGGACATGGAACAGGAGGTGGTCAGAGACTGCGGACATAGAACAGGAGGTGGTCAGAGACTGCGGACATGGAACAGGAGGTGGTCAGAGACTGCGGACATGGAACAGGAGGTGGTCAGAGACTGCAGACATGGAACAGGAGGTGGTCAGAGACTGCAGACATGGAACAGGAGGTGGTCAGAGACTGCGGTCATGGAGCAGGAGGTGGTCAGAGACTGCGGACATGGTACAGGGGGTGCTCAGAGACTGCGGACATGGAGCAGGAGGTGCTCAGAGACTGCGGACATGGAGCAGGAGGTGCTCAGAGACTGCGGACATGGAGCAGGAGGTGCTCAGAGACTGCGGACATGGAGCAGGAGGTGCTCAGAGACTGCGGACATGGAGCAGGAGGTGCTCAGAGACTGCGGACATGGAACAGGAGGTGCTCAGAGACTGCGGACATGGAGCAGGAGGTGCTCAGAGACTGCGGACATGGTACAGGGAGTGGTCAGAGACTGCGGACATGGTACAGGGAGTGGTCAGAGACTGCGGACATGGTACAGGGAGTGGTCAGAGACTGAGGACATGGTACAGGGAGTGGTCAGAGACTGAGGACATGGTACAGGGAGTGGTCAGAGACTGCGGACATGGTACAGGGAGTGGTCAGAGACTGCGGACATGGTACAGGGAGTGGTCAGAGACTGCGGACATGGTACAGGGAGTGGTCAGAGACTGCGGACATGGTACAGGGAGTGGTCAGAGACTGCGGACACTGTACAGGGGGTGGTCAGAGACTGCAGTCATGGTAAAGGGGGTGGTCAGAGCCTGGGTGGACATGGAAGTGCCCTCCTCACCCCCTCACAGCAGTTTCTTCCTATGTCCCCCTTCACATCAGTGTCCTCCTCCTAAGTCCCTTTCACCTCTCCATAGCGTGTTGGAGGCTCGGAGCCTCACTCACCAGACAGTCCTCTGTTGTTCTGTGTGCACTGCGGCTGCCTCTCCTGTCTGTCACACAATCTGTTGCTCTGTCCACTCCACCGACCACCACACCACCATCCGTCCAGCATCCTCCTCGACTTCTAATACTCCACAGTGACAGACAGTTCAGACTCCACTCCACACTGTCACTGGCGCCTGTACTGCCGATTGGTTCAACTTTAGACGTCACTTCCGCCGCGCGGCCGCCGCGAGTACGAGACTTCCATTAAGACACCGGGAAAACTTTAATGACGGCGGGGGGCGAAGTCGGGGGCGGAGGCAGGGGCGGGCGCAGGCGGCCGTGGCACTCCAGTGCGAGTCTGCGATGTCTCTGCGAGAGGAGAGAACACTTGCCTCGGGGTCGGATCTCCGGAACTGCGTGCCGCGCATGCGCAGTTCTGATCTTGCCACCGCCGTTTTAGATTTACGGGCACTTTTCTCCTGCTACGGGCATTTACGGGCAGGAGAAAAGCGCCCTGTTTTTACGGGCTGTCCGTAAATCTACGGGCGGTTGGCAACACTGCCTCCGTACAGATCATTGATGTCACTTTGTCAGTTGTTACTCAGAAACAGAAATTGGTAAGTGAACAAGGAACCCTTAGAAACAGGAAACCAAGGCTGAGAAAGGCTGGACTAGACAGTAATATATTTCCATCCCCCTTGGTGGGAGTGGAGATGACCCATCTATAAGGATATACAGTACATACACACACAGCACAACGCCGTGTTCACACTATGAGACGTTTCTCAGGGCTGTAGTTCCGCTGACATCCACAAGGTGGTGATCTCACTTCTATACAGATATGGAATACAGACAGGAAGTGATGTCAGGTACAGACAGGAAGTGATGTCAGGTATAAATAGGAAGTTCCAGGTGAGAGGTGAGTCGGGAGGAAGTAGAGAGGAGACATTGCTGGAAGTGGCAGCAGAAGAGGTAATAAGATCTTATTTTCTATTTACACCCAGTAACCCCCCCCCGTCATGTCCGTCCTCTTCCTCCATAGTCACTGTGACGTCTTTTATCTCCAGCAGATGATGATACACACATATATAGTGTGGAAACCTAGATTATCCCTTCAGGGTCAGAACATTTCCCCACTTACGGGGCCGAAACATTCTCTTCGATTTAGAGATGTGTCACCTAATCAGTCTATTCCAGAGGCCTGCAAGCTTTCTAAACAAAGAACCGGCTCGCTGTTCATTAGTCTTAAGGGGGGACAGAATGTGGCCAGTAGGAGTAGATAATGTCCCAGTGTCAATTTGAAGTAATAGTGCTTGATCGTTGGTATTAAAGTGGAGTTCCACCCTATTTTTATACTTACCTCCATCTTCTCGCTCCGGGTCACCTGAAAAAGAAATGGATAATCGCATATTTTTTTTTTTTTTACTTACCTCATAGCGAAGAAAATATACTTACCTTACTTCCTTCTTCCTCCTTCCTCGGCCGCGGCCCGCCGTCACTTCCTGGCTCTGCAATGATTCCTGGGAGCTGGAAGTCATCGCTCCCAGGAATCATTGCGCCTGCACCGGCCCCGACGTCAGTTCCGGGATGCGCGCGTCATCCCCTTCTAAACAGCTTCTGGGCATGCCCAGAAGCTGTGGAGGGATGACGCGCGCGACCCGGAAGTGACGTCGGGGCCGGCGCAGAGTTTTGTGGGACCAAAGAAGGCGGAAGAAGACGCCGAAGAGGACGCGCTGGCTTCAAGCTGCCCACATCTGAGATGGCAGCGCTGGACAAGACGTTTGCAAGGTAAGTATTTGTCCTAACAGGTAAGTGCAACCCGGGACAGATCAGAGGCTATCCATTGTGGAATGCACTAGCCCTGACTGTCCCGGGGGTATTAAAAAAAAAAAAAAAAAAAAAAAATCCAGGGTGGAACTCCGCTTTAAACTATGATCTATAGGAATGGATTATATGACTTTTATATCAGTGGCAGGGGATGGGGGATAAGAATATGTATGTCTTTATTTTATAAGATTTAAATAGGAAGAAAGAGAGGATAATTTAATTTGTAGTAAATGTCCTGAATGACCTCACATCTCCTCCCAATGTCCCTCCGCCTACAGTCAAAGAATCCTATGACATCACACTGACCTAACAACTTCTCCTCCCACTATCCCTCTATACCACTCTTCTCGTTTCTCAAAGCTGTTAGGATGTGGACAAACCCTGGGCCTCTTCAGTTGATTCCTCCATTGTACGTAATGATGCCAGAAAGCCTGCGACCAATTTTAAACCTACGGGGTGGGGGGCTCTATGTGGGTAAATTATACCTCGGCCTGAAGGGGGGCTTTATTATAATTGAATACCTGAATGGTGAGGTGAGAAGGATTCTGGGAATATCATTTGATTTTACGATTTGTGTTCAAATCTAGTTTTCCTCCTGTGACTTCTGGTGATCATATGACCATCACATTTCCCGCACCTCCCTACCTGATAGAATAGATAAAGAAAATAGAAGATTCTAGAAGTCACCAGAGAGATCATCGAGGAGAGGTGAGCGGTGCTGGGAATTCTGGGACATTATCCAGTAACAGACAAGGGATGTGTCTGGATGGTGACTGTATCATTGTGTGTGTCAGGTTCCTATAAGGTGTCAGGATGTCACTGTCTATTTCTCCATGGAGGAGTGGGAGTATTTAGAAGGACACAAGGACCTCTACAAGGACGCCATGATGGAGAATCAGCCGCCCCTCACATCACCGGGTAAGAGGAGACTTTATTGTAAAGGAGAGAGCAGTACGGAGGGTCCACCTAGATCCCCCATCATCTGATAAACCCATAGAAACAATGTATTCAGTCAGTGTGTGTGTTTCCTACAGATGGATCCAGTAATGGGAACCCACCAGAGAGATGTCCCCATCCTCTGTATTCCCGGGATTCCACACAGGAAGGTCACACCATCCCTCACCATCATCAGGTAGACGGTTATCAATTATTGGTAGTTATGCTTTATACACAACATGTTTGTTACAATGAATGTTGTATTATATATTCAGAATGGAAATATGGATAATAATATTGGTGTTAAAGAAGAGTATAAAGAGGAGGATGAGGAGTATGGAGTGATAGAGGAGTTTTCAGAAGGACACAAGGATATGATGGAGCCACCTAATACCAGGAAGCCACCAGAGAGATGTCCCCGTCCTCTGTATTCCCGGGATTCCACACAGGAAGGTCACACCATCCCTCCCCATCATCATCAGGTAGATGAGGAACAGTCACTGATAGTATCATTAGGATCTGTACATTATCTGCATTGTTACCATTAGTGTCGTGTATGTGTGTGTGTGTGTAATATATATATATATAATTTCAGAGTGGAAACCTGAGAGATTCTAAAGTTGAAGTTAAAGAAGAGATAAAAGAGGAGGATGATAAGGATGGGGTGATGGAGGAGTCAGAGTTTCTAAAAGATCTGTACCAGGTAGGTGAGGAAAATTTATTAGTAGTTTTTATTTACACACAGCATGTTTGTTACTTATTGTAATTGTTTTATTATTTATTCAGAATGGAACGGTCATGGATAATAATATTGTTGTCAAAGAAGAGTATAAAGAGGAGGATGAGGAGTATGGAGTAATGGAGTTTTCAGAAGGACACAAGGATATGATGGAGCCACCTAATACCAGGAACCCACCAGAGAGATGTCCCCGTCCTCTGTATTCCCGGGATTCCACACAGGAAGGTCACACCATCCCTCACCATCATCAGGTAGATGAGGAACAATTATTGGTAGTTATGACTTACACACAGCATATTTGTTACAATTAGGGATAGACCAATTATCGACAAGGCCGATATGCACTTTCCCCGATATATCGGTTTCGGCTCCGGAACTGACCGATATTGCCGCTATTTTTGTGAAGTCATTCTGCCTTCTTAGGCCGCCTCCCTCGCCTTGGACAGCCTTGTCTAGAGTCGGGACTAGTCTCGCGGGAGTGTATCACAGCCATACACCCACCCACAGCAGCCCGGTGCCAGCCAGCCACCCACATCCACAAGCCCTGTACCAGCCAGCCACAGGCGCTGTACCAGCAAGCCAGCCACCCACAGGCCCTGTGCCAGTCAGCCACCCAGCCACAGGCCCTGTACCTACCAGCCATCCACCACAGGGTGCCAGCCATTAAGCATTAAACAAAAATTAACATGTTCAGTACCAGATTTGTGTCAAAAATTGTCTTTATTTTTCAAAACTTTAAATGTACAAAATATCGGCCGATACCGATACATTGTGACCAAAATATTGGTATCGGTATTGGCCCTGAAAAAAACATATCGGTCTATCCCTAGTTACAATTAATGTTTTAATATATCTTTCAGAGGGGAAGCCTCAGTGAATATAGCATTGTTGTCAAAGAAGAGTATAAAGAGGAGGATGAGGAGTATGGAGTGATGGAGGAGTTTTCAGAAGGACACAAGGATATGATGGAGCCACCTAATACCAGGAACCCACCAGAGAGATGTCCCCGTCCTCTGTATTCCCGGGATTCCACACAGGAAGATCACACCATCCCTCATCGTTATAAGGTTGGTGAGACGGAGCATCTAGAACAATGAAGCGATGTGTGGATTTTTTTATATGATGTTACAATATTTAAGCTTATATTTTACAGATCATATTCTCGCTTTCTTGGTTTAGGGTGAAGATCTGATAGATATAAAAGTTGAGGTTAAATCAGAAGAAGAGACGTATGTGATGGATGATCAGCAGTCTTTGGAGGAGGATGGAATAATAAGGCTAATTATAGAGGAGGAGATGTCTACAGAGATCAGTACAGGTGGGTCATTACCACTAAATTCATTCCCCTACCCATACTGCTCACTGATTGGTTCAGAGTAGGGCGGGGACTTGGTGATATCAGCCTGTGATACCCTGGTCACTTTCCTGAGCTGTGTTCCCCATCCTGTATTTCTCTCGGATAATCTTCCTTCTCTGTGCTGCAGACACAATTTATGTATCTAGACTGGATTTATGGAGATTCTGGGGTTCAGCTGGCTGCAATATGGTGATTTTCACCATAGACGTTACTCAACCTAGGCCACTGAGGCATTTGCCTTGGGTGTTCTGCCTCATGACCAGGTAGAGTTGTCAATTTTTCCTCAAGCCAAACAAGAACACTTTAGCGGCACACACCATTTTTTATCCGTATAAACATTTTATTAAAGATTTAACGAGAATTACAGAGAATCTCCTTCAAATACGTTATATCGTGTAAATGGATGAAGACAAATACAATGTGAAATAAGTCAAAATGCAACAATTTCCATCAAGTAGTCATGGTATTAACCTGAAAAGACACCCTAATGAGGGTAGAACAAATAAACAGCTGTTATCGCGTATTAACCCGTATATCTTGAATAGTTTCAGAAACAACCAATTAGTGACCAGCGAATGAGAACGAGAGATATGAGCTTACCTATGGTAAGGTCGGTCAGCAGGTCCTTACCATAGCTCAGTCCTGTGTCTTGTTTGTAAAAGACAGAAACAAATTCTGGCTTGATCTTCTCACTCTCGGCCATTTCTGTTCAGAGAGAGAAGAAAGCCAGACCTGTGTTAGTATTAGCAGCACGTACAGTGGGGATCGAAAGTTTGGGCACCCCAGGTAACAATTTGTATTAATGTGCATAAAGAAGCCAAGGAAAGATGGAAAAATCTCCAAAAGGCATCAAATTACAGATTAGACATTCTTACAATATGTCAACAAAAGTTAGCTTTTATGTGTGGAGAAATCCACGCTTAGGATATATTAGATTCTCAGGTAATGGCTGCAGCCCCCCTCTGAAACTATATTCCGAAGATATATAGTAAAAGTAAGAAATAAAGGAAGGTGCGTGGCGCTGCCAATATACTCTTAATACTCAATACACATCTCTCAAAGGTGTCGAAGTGCAGAAAATGTAATAAAACAATGTAAACAAATGTGCTGTGTATATCTTAATAATTCAAAAGTTGATACTGGAATAAGATAATAGGTAAAGTGATGTAGATAGCAGGTGACTGTATTATAAAACGCCTTTAAAGTGCCAAAGTGCAACAATTCTATCCTGTGTATATCCTAATAATTAATGAAATTGGTGATTAAATAGAATAAATAAGTGAAGTGAAATAAATAGTAAGTGGCTGTATTCAAAAAATGTGCACTGGAATGTTGTACCAGGTACAAAAATGTGATAGCCAAAAATGTGCAAACTTAGACTGGTGAAACCAAATGGCAAGTATATGGTAATACCACAACCTGTCACAAATGAGTGACAGAAAAATAAATAAATAAAATCAGTAGTGACGTATAGTATAATACATTAAGTGGT
Organism: Pelophylax lessonae; assembly: GCF_965119305.1. NCBI lineage: Eukaryota > Metazoa > Chordata > Amphibia > Anura > Ranidae > Pelophylax > Pelophylax lessonae. Next base: position 39,482,554 of record NC_138770.1, read on the forward strand.
TAAAAGGTAAATCTATCCTTGAGTGTACCGAACAAATAAAGTCCACTAGCAATATAGTATATCAACAGGGAACTATATATGAAACCTCACAGCAGGTATATGGAATATAAATAAGTAGAACAACCATGGATGAATGTAGCAGCAATAATCAGAACTTCAAATGAATAAATAGTCCATAAATAGTCTTAAGATTGGATAATACCACAATTATAAATAGTCCATAAATAAATAGTGCAATAACTTCTTCAGAAAAAAAGGTGACTTCAGTGCAGGTGCTTCTAGATATTTCTTTAAGGGTGCCCGAACTCAGGTGATCACTCCGTGCTCCCCGCACCCCCAGGACCGCACTCACCAGAGTTAGTCACACCTACAGGGGTACCGAGCCTTGGGTATGTAATTCTCTGAGTCCCACTCTGGTCTCCCTGGATGGTCCTATGGACACGAGTGCTGTCCGGTAACCTGCCCGAGTCCTCGTCACGCTATCCTTAAGATTGGGTTTATCCACGGGTATGTATGGGGAATAAAGGGCTCACATAGGGTAGTACCGTCTGATAATTCTTTATTAAATTAAAAAAATGGTACTCACAAACATTCAAGAAACAACCGGCTGGTAAACACTGTTGCGGTCGCGCACTTCCGGGACGCCGTGCGTTCCACGGACCGGATGTGCGTTCCAACCAGGCAGATGTGACACGATGACACTCTACGCGTCACATCCGCCTGTTTGGAACGCACATCTGGTACGTTTGGAGAAGAAGGGGCACAGAATTTAATGAAAAGAACCTCTGTCCAACTGTTAAGCATGGGGGTGGATCAATCATGCTTTGGGGTTGTATTGCAGACAGTGGCACAGGGAACATCTCACGAGTAGAAGGAAAAATGGATTCAATAAAATTTCAGCAAATTTTGGATGGTAACTTGATGCCATCTGTGAAAAAGCTGAAGTTAAAGAGAGGATGGCTTCTACAAATGGATAATAATCCTAAACACACCTCGAAATCCACGGGGGATTACATCAAGAGGCGTAAACTGTAGGTTTTGCCATGGCCTTCAGAATCTCCTGACCTCAACATAATTGAAAATCTATGGATAGACCTTAGAAGAGCAGTGCGCGACAGGCAGCCCAGAAATCTCAAAGAACTGGAAGACATTTGTAAGGAAGAATGGGCAAAGATACCTCAAACAAGAATTAAAAGACTCTTGGCTGGCTACAAAAGCGTTTACAAGCTGTGATACTTGCCAAAGGGGGCAGTACAAGATATTTAATCTGCAGGGTGCCCAAACTTTTGCAGACGCCATTTTTTTGTTTTCTGTTATTTTAAAAGTGTGATGGAAATAAAATCTAACTTTTGTTGTACCTATTATAAGAATGTCTAATCTGTAATTTGATGCCTTTTGGAGATTTTTCCATCTTTCCTTGGCTTCTTTATGCACATTAATACACATTTTTACCTGGGGTGCCCAAACTTTTGATCCCCACTGTATACATTTGCATGAACCTTGTTGGGCACATTTAACCCTTTGATTGCCCTCCCAGTAAACCCTTTGTTTGCTCTGTCACCTTTGTCCTTACTACAGTGTACTGTATTTATCACGGATAGCTTCAAAGTTAGTCTGTTAGTGTCCCTCCCAGCCAGGGACAGCTAGCGCCAGATTGCCTGCCGCACTCTCCTAGTCACATTATATAAGTTAATGATCACCACCATTGCTAGTGTAGCACCCTCCTAGATAGGTGCTAGGTAGGCAGAGTAGTTTTGGCTTTGTCTGCTTAACACCAGAGCAGCAGGCTAAATTTATGTGCTCCCTGCTTCTCAGCGAGTAGGAGTTGGTAGTTAGTCATGTCTCATGTGTCCACTGTGTGATTCATCTCGGCTGAGGGGGTGTTCCCACTGTGTCCAATGGGGAGGCATGTTGGACAGTGGAGGAAACCCAGCCACAGGCTTTGTTACTGCCCCAGGGATTGGCACAGACTGGCTGTCTCAGTGCATTATGGGGCAGGGTATATAAAGCCAAGGACACATGTGCTCAGGATCTTTGGGCGGGAAGCCCAGTGCCATCTTAAGAGCATTATAGGCCCCCGGGCAATGCAGTGCACTGGGGCCCCGCCTACACAATTGCTCACGAGAATAAAAATGCAAATTATCGATAAGGCGATATTTATTGGTAGATTTACGTCTGTCCCGCGCAGGAAGCTAGGGGGCAAGTGTTCGCTGCCGGCGGCATGCTCCTGCCCCCACTTGGCAGCGGGGAAGCCAATGCGTGGGTAAGGCGGCTCCGATTAGGGTGGAGAGCACTGGGGGGACAGGGAAATCCAGGGGGGTGGAGAGCATGGAGGGAAGGGGGGGAACTGGAAATCACTGAGGGGGAGCCAGGGAGCACAGGGGGGTGGAGAGCACTGGGGGAGCCAGAGATCATAGGGGGGAAGCTGAAGAACACCGGCGGGCTAAATAGCACCGGGGGGGCTAAAGAGCGCTGGGGGGGACAAGAGCACTGGGGGTGTTTAGAGCGGGGGGGATGTTAAAGCGGAGTTCCACCCTGGATTTTTTTTTTTTTTTTTTAAAACCCCCGGGACAGTCAGGGCTAGTGCATTCCACAATGGCTAGCCTCTGATCTGTCCCGGGTTGCACTTACCTGCAAGACGAAATACTTACCTTGCAAACGTCTTGTCCAGCGCTGCCATCTCAGATGTGGGCAGCTTGAAGCCAGCGCGTCCTCTTCGGTGTCTTCTTCCGCCTTCTTTGGTCCCACGATGCTCTGCGCCGGCCCCGACGTCACTTCCGGGTCGCGCGCGTCACCCCTCCACAGCTTCTGGGCATGCCCAGAAGCTGTTTAGAAGGGGATGACGCGCGCGACCCGGAACTGACGTCGGGGCCGGTGCAGGCGCAATGATTCCTGGGAGCTATGACGTCCAGCTCCCAGGAATCATTGCAGAGCCAGGAAGTGACGACGGGCCGCGGCCGAGGAAGAAGGAAGTAAGGTAAGTATATTTTCTTCGCTACGAGGTAAGTAAAAAAAAAAAAATATGCGATTATCCATTTCTTTTTCAGGTGACCCGGAGCGAGAAGATGGAGGTAAGTATAAAAATAGGGTGGAACTCCACTTTAAGAGCAGGGGGGTGTTAAGAGCAGGGGGGGTGCTAAGAGCACTGGGGGGTGTTAAGAGCGGGAGGGTTAAGAGCACTGGGAGGGTGTTAAGAGCTGGGGGGTGGAAGGCACTGGGGGGCCAGTAAGTTGTATAGGAGGGGGATGGGACAGCTGCATATAGATGAATTGATCCTTCCATATTCCTCCTGCTGCAGCTGAATGACTGCAGGAGGGAGAGGAGAATCAGCCATTCAGTGGCAGCAGGGGGAATACGGAAAGATTAATTCCTCTATATGCAGCTGTCCCATCCCCTCTCCTATCCAGTCACACACACGAGGCAGCTCACCTTCCCGCCGGCCGCCCCCGCAATAGTGAGTGAGAATAAAAAAAAAAAGCAGCAGTCTCATTACCTTCCCGCTGCAGCCACACATAGAGCATGTATGGAGGAGGTGGGTGGAGCCATTCTAGGCACGTAGGAGGAGGAGTATCCTCCCCCGCTGTGCAGGCCGGGTCCTATCCTCCAGACGTCACTGGTTTCTAGATGCCAATCGGCTGGCCATCCTAGCAACCAGTGTAGCGTAGAGCCTGAAGATACAGCAGCTGGCGCCCGTGGAGGATCAGGCTGGTCTGGGGGGGGGGGGGGGCTAGACCACCAGGTAAATTAAACTGGGGGGGACAGATGGGGGTAAATTGCCGCCCTGCGTGGGGCCCCTTGGCAAGTGGGGCCCCCGGGCAACTGCTGGGCGTGCCCATTCAGAAAGACGGCCCTGGGGAAGCCAGGTCCCAGAAGGAGGGTGATGGCTGTCTCCTCTTCTGCAGCAGTGGATGGTGGTCACAGGCAGTCGGCCTGGGGAACCAGAGGGTGTGGCTGAATCAGCTACACAGAGAGAAAGGGGGTGCCGAGTTAGAACCCTGAAGATAATTACAAGCAGGAATACTTATATTACCTTCATTTTACCTTATATTACCTTCACTCCAGTGGCAGAATGAAGCAGCGGCCTTGCCGCATCCTCAAGTCCAGATGTTGTCAATACTGTGAATACTAGTTGGGAGTATCCCACTCATCCCTTCTCCTATCCCAGTTCTAAATAAAACTACAAAACATCATCCCCTGGACTGATCATTGACTGAGCCAAGAACTTAAAGTGATACCTTTCTGCAACCAGTTGCTACGGGTAGCCCAGGGGAATCCTTAAGGTGTAATACTCAGCTGTCCTCTAGGGGGCAGTGCTACACTAGCAAAGTGTTGGAATGGATCAGTATCTTGGTCACGATCAGAACTATCCTTGCCTCCACCCCAAACTCGCTCATCCATGTCTTTATGGACCTTGCTTTGTGCACTGGTGTGCAGTCATGTTGGAAGAGGAAGGAGCCAACCCCAAACTGTTCCCACAAAGCTAGGAGCATGAAATTGTCCAAAATGTCTTGGCATGCTGGCGCCTTAAGAGTTCCCTTCACTGGAACTAAAGGGCCAAGCCCAGCCCCTGATAATGGCAATCACGATTTCACTGACACTATCAGTGAGATCATGATTGCTGTTTATCTCTACATGCGTAAGTGATCCAAAGAGTGTAGGCTCTTGGGTCCATTTTTTCTGGTAAGCCCTCCTTTTTTTCCATCTATTGGTGGAGGTTATACACAGTGACAACGTTAAAGACACTTCATTCAAGAAGTTTATTGCACTTTTGCACCTTGGTGGTTCTTCCTCATGGTTCCAGAGACTGCCTTACCAGCTTTTTTGAACTTGATGCACTTTATATTCACTGTATGCACTTTACAATTTTTGCTTATAATTATATCAATTGTTTTTATTAGCCCTCCTTTTGGTTGACATGCATTATACTCCCTTATATGTACTTTTTCGTTTTTTAATCTTCTTTTCACATAGTAATTGTGTTGTGTAGTTTACTGATTTGCATTTTTCATGTTTCTGCATTTTTTTTTTTTAATATTTTCACTATACTATACCAGCGCCGCAATATTTGTTTATGTTGGGTTATTACAAATTTTGTCTTTCGTTTTTGCTGGCTGCCGGTCATCAGTTCTTTACTGTTAGCTCCATTTCTCTTATACGATAGGTCCATGATATGTAAGTCTTTAAAAGGTAAAAAAAAACGAACACCTTAACCACTTTTCGACCGACTGCAGCCTCTCCTGGGCAAACGGGCGTAGCTATAAGTCGGTCACGCGCAGGAGGCTAGGGGGAAGCTGATGCAGCGGGCAAGCGGCTCCAATTGCCGCCTGACACCCGCGATCGCTCCCTGCTGAGAGAGAGAGCGGTCGGATGTTATAAACACAGCTGACCGTTCTTCTCCCTGGAATGATCACAGAGCCCATGGGAGAGTTCTCCAGGAAGCCCTGGGAGCCACCTGGACCTGTGGCCACATAACTGCATACACCAGCGGCTTTACGCGGATGAGCACCAGACTCCTTAATGCTCAATATGGTTTTTACCATTGTAAGTGTCCTTACACTTTTTTTACATTAAAACTGTGGTTGTTCTACACTTAGATGGCGCTGCTTTACGCTACTCGTATTGCAGGACCTTGCTGGTATATCAAGTTAACATTTTTAAGAAAAAAAAATGTGCTCGTCTTGTAAAACTTTTGCAGATCAAGTTACTCGCAATCCAAGATTTTGCTGTATTACCCATTTTCTGGATGTTTTATATCTGATTTAGCGCTGCACTTTTCCCTATTATTATTTACTGTTTGGTCTTTTTTTTGTATTTTGACCCTCAAGTGTTCAGCTGCTTCACCTTAGTTTAGGTATATAGATTTAGCGCTGATTTCCTGCATTTAATATCTGATGAATTAATTGGAGGACAGACATTTACATGTTGATAATAATGTGATAACCTCCTCAAACTTTGGAACGTTAAACAGAAAGTGATAATGAGAGAGGAGTCAATAACCCAATGATGGTGGTCTTCAGGATCAGTCCAGTCTTCATCTTGGTTGTTCTCCCCCCATCCTCACTCTCTGACCTCTGGTGGGGCTCAGCCCCGCTGTTATTCATGACTAAATCATGGACTAAATAAGGAAGTGCAGGACTTCTTGTGTTGGGAAGATGTCAATGAGTGATAGAGGGGGAGGGGACACTCGTCCTATAATCCCCTCATTACTGTCACTCCTATAAAAGACAGTTCTCGTTGTTTCCTCACTCTCTGACTAAGGTCTATTATTAAAGATAATGTGAACTAATGTCCTGGATGTGAAATTATGTGGGCGGAGTCCTGGTTTAGGGGAACCAATCTGCTCATGTCTAGTAATAATCTTTTTATTTCTATTTTAGTAGATGGCCGGGAGATGAGGAAAACCTCAGAGGATTGTCTCACTTTGTCTCCAGACTGTAAAGTAGAAGATGAGGACATCACACAGTATAGTCCAGGAGAAAACCCGGCTACCTCAAATGTCCATCCGGCACCACACAGTGTAGATGGACCATCGTATTCCTCTTATCCTGAGGAACCTCAGACTGTGAGGGACGGTGCCGGACCATCGTATTCCTCTTATCCTGAGGAACCTCAGACTGTGAGGGACGGTGCCGTCCTCCCAACAGATCAGAGATTTTCCTGTACTGAGTGTGGGAAGTGTTTCCATTTTAAATCCAATTTTATAATTCATAAAAGAACTCACGCAGATGACAAGACACATACCTGCCCTGTGTGTTGGAAATATTTTGCAAAGAAGTGCCATCTTACCAGACATCAGAGGTCTCACACACAGGAGAAGCCGTGTTTGTATTGTCTTGAGTGCGGGAAATGTTTTTCAAAGAAATCCCAACTTTACAGGCATCAGAGATCGCACCCGGGGGGAAAAAACATATTTCTGTTCTGATTGCGGAAAATGCTTCGTACAGAAATCCCACCTTGACGAACATCAGAGGTCTCCCACAGGGGAGAAGCCATTTTCCTGCACTGAGTGCGGGAAATGTTTTTCAAAGAGGGTCCTATCTTTCCAAACATCAGAGATCTTATACAGGGGAAAAGCCGTATTCCTGTTCTGAGTGTGGGAAATGTTTTTCACAGATATCCAGTCTTTACAGACATGAGAGATTGCACCCGTGAACCTACTTTCCTTTTTCTTAGTGAGGGAATTGTTCCTCACTGAAGTCCTGTCTTCCTGTATATCGGGGAACCCACACAACCCTCGAGATGTTTTAGTGCCTTGAGTGCAGGAAATGTCTTCTATATGAATGTTGCTGGACATGTGAGGAAGAAGCCGACCCTGATATACACCTCAGATATACTCCATGGCTGATCTTCATCATGTAGGAAACACTTCATAAGGAGATCAGAGATCACCAAAGACATGGATGAAGTGTTGTACCGTGTTGGCCATTGATAGCAGTAGAAAAATAAAAATTGAGTCATTACCTTTCATTGGCTGAGTACATTTTGTGGTGTAAGCTTTCACAAACACTTGGAGGTCTATTTTAAAAAAATTAACTGGATAAGTGTGACAAGCATTTGTCCAACCATGACAAATTCTGGCTGTATTTTGACATGGTAATTTCCTATTTTTGGCAGCTCCTTCCAGTGGCAATAATGTGTATTTTTCTGATTGAGGTATTATGGGAAAAATACCTTTTTTTATGGTCACTAGATGGGAGCTGACGATCCAAAGAGTGAATACCTTGTTTTGTGGTGTCAGTGAGGAAGGGGGGAATTCTGGAAATGTTGGGGAGATTAAGGCAGCAAGGTTTAGCCAGTATTTGGATGTGGGACCCAAAGGAGAGGTCAGAGTCTAGGATTGCACCTAGCACGCTGCCCTGTGTGGAGGGACCAATAATTGTGGTGTTCCGCTAATCTCAACGGTAAAGTCATGAGATGGGGGGGGGGTGTCAGGGAGGAGGAAATAGTCCAAGCTCTGTTTTTAGAAAAATTTAGTTTGAGGAAGCAGTGGGGCATCCATACTAAAATGTCGCTAGGTAAAGTTTTGATACGTGGGGGGGGGGTGAACTGGGGAGTGGAAAGATAGATCTAAGTGTCTTCAGTGTAGAGGTGGTATTGGGAAGAGGTTATCAAGTGGCTCAGGAAGAGGTGTAGAGAGAGAATAGGAGGGGCCCAAGGGCAGAGTTTTTGGGTACCCCCAACAGAAAGAGGAAAAGGGCAGATGAGATAGAGTTGTAGGTGATACTGAAGGTGTGTTGAAATAGATAGGAGAACCAGGAAAGAGCAGAGTCATGGAGGCCAAGGGAGTGTATTGAGGAGGAGTGGGTGACAGCGGAATGGTCTAAAGCCCCGTACACACAATCAGATTATCGAATGATCTGTTGTCCGTTTTTTTCTGGCATGCTAGTCTGATGTGGAAAGTAAAGAGGTTATTTTCATACGAATTTTCCCATACGACAGAATTCTACTTCAGAAGTGATGTCATGTGTTGGATTGCTTTGTATGTGTTCTTTCGTCTCTGAGCATGCCTAGTCTTGTTCTTAAGATTTTTTTCTGTCTAAATCTGTACTAATGAGATGAAAATCGGACGTTGTTTTGACAGACGACAAAAATTATATAGTCTGCACATCAGGATTTTGTCAGCCGAAAAGTCGGAGTCGGCTATCAAAAGCACCATACTAACAATCCGAAAATCGACAGATCGGTCATCGGACGAATTTTCCCTACGGATTTTCTTATCGCATGTACGGGCCTTTAGAGTAAGAGTATGGTATAATGGCCGTTGGTTTTAGCAGTGGTGAGGTGGGCCTCAGAAACGAGTTTGGCAACTTCCTCAGTGGTAACAAGGTCAAAACATTAACGTATTGGGTGTGGTGTTAGACCTGGCAGTGAATTTGGTAAGGATTTCTCTTACCAGGTTTGTGTATGTTATAATTTACTTCACCAACCTTTTCTACTACCTCAATTGGCACCTGCCACCTAGCCAGGAACTTACTCTCACGTGTGGGTAGAAGCACAGCCACCGTACGTTGGTTGACTGATTGTATACTGTGGAGAAAGCCAGAAAAACTATTGGTTGTATACAGAATGGAAGGAATATTTGTCCCAGGTTTATGCAGTACACAAACTGTTTTCCTTTTTTGTGCTGCATAGTGAGCTTACTTGGCTCACTGAGGGGTTAACAAGCTCAGCCGAAGCAGGTTGAGTACTCTGGGCTCTAAAAAAAAAAAACTCCCATGCTGCTTAGGGAAGATGCTCCACCCTGTGTGAATAAGGACTCTGATTTATTCTGTGTGACAGACAGGTGTCTAGGCTGTTCTAGGACAAGTAATTGGGTTCCTGTGTTTTTTAGTTGGATGCCCAAGGTGGCAAAGATTTTTTTTTTTTAGGTTTTGTTTCATTCTTGCCATTTTGATACCTGCACTTTGTAAACACAGATGCTGTGCCTTTTTTTACTATACGACAATTCATCCAGGGGGTCACGCACAACCTGCTACCAGAGATGTATAGTAACTAAGTAGAACTACTTCACTACTGTACTTAAGTACCGAAAGAAATTTTTTTTCTCCTACTTCCACTTTTACTTCACTACATTTTTTTCAATGATTTCAATACTTCTACTCCAATATTTTTTTTTTTGTGCTGCATAGTTACTCGTTACAATTATAAAAATTACCACTGCCAGAACAGTAAATGGCAGGTTTCATGAAGCTCAAAAAAATGTGTATAATGTCATGTGTACTTTTGACTTCTTTCTTTAATAACTTTAACTTTAATAAACATTTGACTTCTTTCTTTAATGACTACATAACACAGTACTTGTACTTTTACTTTCAGTACTTGAGTAGCAATTTTTTTTAAAAAACTACTGGTACTTTTACTTTCAGTACTTGAGTAGCAACATTTTTAAAAAAACTACTTGCAACACTTAAGTACAAAAAATGTTGAATACTTTAGTACTTCTACTCAAGTCAGTTTTTGATCGAGCACTTGTACTTTTACTCAAGTATGGGTTTCGAGTATTTTATACAACTCTGCCTGCTACTGAGCTAATTCCTCACATATGGTGGAGGATGCGGGCAGGTAAAGTAAAGCCAGCATGGAGGAGCTACTGAGATAGCTTGTTTGGTGAATGCAAATCAAAAGCAAAAAAAGGCTAGTTTACAGCAGAGCCTTAAAGCCCATCAGGAGATCCACTGACAGAATTGGCAACCCAGCAGCAATCCCAGGAACAGGAGGAGGCCCACCATAGGGAATTGCTGGCACAACAGGAACAGAAACACCAACAACAAATTCAGGCATTATAAAACCGCTTCGCCAGAGGTAGCAGACTGAGGCTGGGAGTGAAGCCAGTAACATACCGTCTTTTCGGGTAGGGCACCTGTTACCAAAAATGACTGCAGATGATGACCCTGAGATGTTTTTGACCACGTTTGGAAGGACAGCTGAAAAAGAGAGTTGGCTTAAAGAACAATGGGCTGGACTAGTGGCCCCCTTATTATTTGGAGTTTCCCAAAAGACCTTTTATGACTTGGAGCCTGTGGAAGTCAAGAACTATGATAGATTAAAAATGGAAATATTGTCACGGCTGGATGTAACATTGGCTGTCCGGGGCAGCATGTACACAATTGGAGGTATTGGTTGGTAAAACCACCCCGGTCACAGATGTATGAACTTATTCATCTGACCAGTTAATGGCTGCAGCTTAGAAACACCGTCTGCACTAAAAAGTGGGGAATGGATGGTCATGGACAAGTTTCAGAGGTCTCTTCCTATTGCCTTGCAAAAATGGGTGAATCATGGAAACCTGGAAACAGCAGACAAACTTGAGGATCTTGTGGCAGGGAATCTTACGTCTTCCCTCAAAGACTCAGACTTTCCACCCCAAGACCAAACCATCCCCCGCTACAGGTAAGACTGTGCCAAGGGATGGGGGTGGAGAGAGTAAAAGGGGAACTAAAGGTACTTTGGGGACTGCATCTAATGTCTGCTAAGAGCGGTCTGTAAGGTCAACGCTGCAGGAGGTGACTAGAAGGATTAATTTGTTACCACTGCCGGGAAGAGGGACATGTAGCAGCAGATTGCCCAGCTGCTAATGAGCCAATACATTGTGATTTTCTTAGAGAGAGATGTCAGTCCGTTACATGCACAGCAGTAAAGGGAAATGAGAAATCTTTATGCAAAATGTGTATAGATGGTAAAAATGTTGGATTCAGGTAGCCTGGTAAAAACTTAACTAGTGGTGGGAAAAGCCTTGCACCCTTAAAAAATTTGTGTACACGAGGACACTTAATGGTATCCGGTGGCAACAGTGTCCTTTGAAACCTCCCTGGGTAACCTGTGTCATCAGGTGGGTCTGGTTCCCCCAACTACCACATGACGCCATTATGGGAAGAGATTTTTCCAAATTGTGGGAGCTCTGGGATGGCCCAGATTGCCCATTAAAAGCTTCTTCCGAGCCTGATGGTTCAGGAATCCTCTTAGTGTGAGGATTCTCCTGAGTTTCCCTTGGCAGTATTAGCAGGGGAAACAATAGGGCCTAGAGACAATCCTGCAACCTCAGAAGAGGAACAGCAACCTCTGGTGTTTGATGATCTAGAAGCACACAGAGAAAACGTTGCCCCTGAACAAAAGGACCTCAAATTTCTTAGGGCACAAGAGAATGTAGTGAAAATAGGTGGAAAAGTAGTTAACCCTGACGAGAGAATTCATCATGGAAAGGATCCTATTGTACCAGGTGGCAGAAGGCAGAGGAAACCATTGAGCAACTGGTGGTGCCCAAACCTTCCCGCAAGTTGGTTTTCGAAATGGCCAATGGGCACATTCTTGGGGAATATTTAGAAGCTGAAAAGACTTGAGAATCATACAGAGGTTCTATTGGCCTGGGATCCCTAATGAAGTGGAAGTGTACTGTTCTATCCTGTCCAGTGTGTCAGATTTCTGCACCCATGCCACATTTCTGAAGTCCTTTGGAACCCCTGCCCATCATTAAGGTCCCTTTCGAGAGGATCGCTAAAGGATTTGGTTGGCTCCTTGCTGAAGTTCACTAGAGGGCACCAACACATCTAGGTAATAATGGACTATGTCACCCTGGCCATGATGGACTATGTCACCCTGGCCATGTTTAATTCCATCTGGAAAGCTAGGTTTACAGCCAATCCCCAAAAATTTACCATTGGGCTAGAGAAGGCCAAGTATCTGGGATATATCATTGGGGGGGGGGGGGATATAATAAAGCCCCAGGTAAACAAAGTTGAGGCTATTCAAAGTAAGCCGGGCCCCACCAAGAAGAAGGATCCAGCATTTCTGCTGGCTTTAGTCCCCATTTTGCCTCACAGGCTGCTCCCCTGACCAATTTGACAAAAGGGAAGGAGTCCACCATGATCAAGTGGAGCCCAGAAGCAGCCTTTGAGGACATAAAACTAGTCTTATGTAGTCAGCCAGTGTTGTACCCACCTTTTCAAGAGACTTTGTGGTCCAGACTGGTGCATCAGATGTGGAGTTAGGAACTGTATTCTCTCAGGTTTTCAAGGGGGAAGGACACCCCGTCATTTACCTCAGCTGGAATTTGAAGCCCCATGAAAATTAGGAAAATTATGCCACCATTGAAAAAGAATGTTTAGAGATGAAATGGGCTTTAGATTCTCTCTGGTACTATCTCTTGGGTAGATGTTTTGAGTTGGTAACAAATCATGCTTCATTAAAGTGGATAGCCCTTCACGACTTTAGTTTTACAGTGAAACACCACCCTAGTGTTAGAATGGGGAATGCAGATGCTTTGTCCTGAGTGCATACATGCCTGGCAGCCGGTGTTCCAACCCTAGGGTTGAAACAAGAAGGGGGGGGGGGGTGACAGGATGCCAGGAAAAAATTGGTTGTGTACAGGATGGGAGGTATTTTTGTCATAGGTTCATGCAGTATGACAAATGTTTTCCTTTTTGTGCTGTGCAGTGAACTTGCTAGGCTCACTGAGAGGTTAACAAGCTCAGCTAAAGCAGGTTCAGTACTCTGGGCTCTATAAAAATCCCAGGCTGCTTAGGGGAGGATGCCCCACCCCGGAATCAGATCTGTGTGTAGGACAGATTGGGGAGCAGCAACTTCTCTGTGTGGTGAGACAGAAGCTGGCTACACACTATACAATTTTCTCACCTCACCTTCTGGACGGCCAACGCATGAGAGATGATAGGCTCCTCCCTACCGGAAACACAATCCATATACAATTTGTTAAAAGGCCCCACCCTTCCCCTTGTCCCATCAGACAACCAAGTCTTCAGGTCAGAGAAAAAAAACAAACGTTTCGCTGTAGGAAGAAACACAATCTAAACTGAGGGACAAGGGGAAGGGTAGGGCCTCTTAACAAATTGTATATGGATTGTGTTTCCGGTAGGGAGGAGCCTTTCATCTCTCATGCGTTGGCCGTCCTGGCCGTCTCATGCACAGGCCATCAGTCACCAGGGTGTCCCTCTAGGCCTGTCTCCGGCTACCCAGCAAGTCTCCTCCAGCGGCAAGGAATTTGAAAAGCCCGCCGGACGTGCGCCTTAAGCCTCGCTGTGAGACCGCAACATCCTGTGGAGCGTCAGAGACGGAGCATGCGTGGCACCGCAGGGAAGAAGAAAAGCAAGGTGGAGGAGACGTGGGACCCGAGCAGACTCCCAGGCCCCAGGAGCCCGGACAGCTGCAGGGGAAATGAAGCCTAATACAGCCCACCTCGCGGAGAAGGAGGAGGGAAGGCCCGGTCCAGGTGACTACAGCCAAACTTAGGTTGGAACCGTGTAAGTGTTGACTGTCTGATTACAATCGGGGATTAATTGCTGGTGTTAACAAGAACCCTGGAAGATCCTTTCCCCTGACCCTAGTCGGACCCATATTTTGTCCTATCTAAGGATTTATTATTTATGGAAGAGTGATACCGTTGTCTTTTTGTCTTGCATCTTCTCTTCCAGAGTCCCAGAGCGGTTCTTAAGAGACCTCAATACAGTACCCCCGTTATCAACAGGCACTGGTACCTCAAAGTGTGGTAATTGAGGGGATAGATTATCTAGCTCCCACACTAAACCTTTCTGCTATAAATGCATCAATAAATTAGCTGGTAAAGAGGCATCTGGACTACTGCTGGCTCTACAATACAGTCATTTCACTCCTCGTGGCCTCCCCCCAAGTCACAGAACCTAGTGAGCCAACCTTTAAGGAAGGGGTCTCTTCCCAGGAAAGCTCAACCTCCAGGGCAGGTCCCTCGGGGTCTTTTCCTGTATTCCAGAGCTTCCCCCCAGCACAGCCCAGGGAGCAGGAAAGGTTGGCAAATGAGGTAAACCGCTCAGACTCGCAAACTAGTTCAGAAGCTGAGGGAGAAATGGACTCAGAATGTGAAGCCGAGGACTCAGGTAAATGGGAATCTATTTGGGTTGGAAGATATGCAGGGACTCCTTCAGGCTATTTATGCTTTAGAAGAGATCCCTGAACCCCTGAAGGAAACTTCAGCACAGGACAGAATGTATAAGGGGCTAGGAAAGAGCCCATCAAGGGTTGTGCCAGTGCATCAATCCTTATAAGGATTAATCCTTCAAGAGTGGCAGTTTCCAGAAAGTAAGCTAGTTAAACCAAAATCGTGGAAAAGAAGATTCCCTTTTAAAGAGGAAGAGGTAGAAGGGTTTCTAAAAAAAACCCTAAACTGGATGCCCCACTGTCACAAGTAACAAAAAGGTCTGACCTCTCCTTTGTGGATTCAGGCAATATCAAGGATGTAATGAACCGAAAGGCAGAGTCCTTACTGAAAAATTCTTGGGATGCCAATGCATCAGCAATGGCCCCCGCCCTAGCAGCATCTTGTGTGGCAAGAAACGCAAACTGTTGGGTGGAATGACTGATTAAACACCTGTCACAAGTTAAAACCCAAGACTTACAGGACTCCCTGTCAGTGATAGGTAAAGCGGTAGCCTATCTGGCTGACGCTGCAGTGGAATCGGCAATAGCCTCAGCTAAGGCAGGGGCTCTCCGGAACTCAGCCAGAAGGGCCATCTGGCTTAAAGAATGCGAAGGCGACTTCACATCATAAACCAAGCTCTGTGGTTTGCCTTTTGAGGGGTCATTACTCTTCGGGTCAGGCCTAGACGAAGTTCTGACCAAATCCTCAGAAAAGGGGAAAAAGTTTCCTGCCAAACCCAGAAGGGATAGAGGTAGAACATTTTTTTCGTGTCCCCCCCCAGCACAAAGGAAGCAAAAAAACAGGAAAGAACCTGCTAGAAGATGGGGCTCTGGAAGAGGGAGGCAGTTTGCTTTTTCCCTTGCCTGGCACAAGAGATAATAAGTGACGCCAAGATAAAAGTGGGGGGGGGCAGACTAAGTACATTTTTGCCCCAATGGGAAGAGATTGCAGTGACCCCTTATATCCACTCCCTCATAAAAGAAGGTTATCGCCTGCAATTTACATCATGACTCCCTCAATCGATAACTCTTACCCATCCTCCTGTGGAGGTTCAAAAAGGGGAAGCCCTGTTACAGGGGATTCAGAAACTGGCAGAACAGTTAGTGATTAGGGTTGAGCGAACACCTAGATGTCCGTGTTCGACGGGTTCGGCCGAACTTTAAAAAAAAGTCCGGGTCCGTGTCCCGGACTTTTACCGAACTTTTCCCGGACACCGAACCCCATTGAAGTCAATGGGGACCCGAACTTTAAGGCACTAAAATGGCTCTAAAACACCAAAGGAAAGGGCTAGAGTGCTGCAAATGGCAGCAAAACGTAATTAAGAGCATGGCAAGTGCTCTGCAAACAAATGTGGATAGGGAAATAACTTAAAACAACAAAAAAAAAACAGAAAAATAAAACAATGTTCTTCTTCATCTCTGAAGGACGAGGCCCATATGGAGTAGGAGGGAGGTTGAGGTGGTGGTGGATGTGGCGGTGACATAGGCGTGCGCACAGGGTGTGCTGGGTGTGCCTGGGCACACCCTAATCACCTAGGGCACATAGCATTGCCAGTGAGGAGATGGGAAAGATCTCCCTGGGACCTGCTCTGCTCTATTTCTCCTTGCCTACAGGTACATGGCCCCGATACATTACTCTCCCTGCTGGCAAACACATGCATGTGTATTTCAACTTTGGGGTGCACACCTTAATGCAATAGGCTGCGCACACCTATGGGCGGTGTAGGTGGAAGCGGCGGTGGAGGAGGACCAGGGCCGGATTAACAGCATCATGGGCTTGGTGCTGAGGATTTTGAAGGGCCTTAAGGGCCGTGCCTTGCCATGCACCCAGAGGAGGAAGGGTGCAGCCATGCATGCCTAATTCAACATGGGATGCTGTCTCTGAAGCCCATAAACACATCCATGCATCGCCAACTGTCCCTCCTTGTCCGGCCTTCACGCTGTGTGGGGAGGTTCTGAGGGTGCTGCCTGGGGAAGCGAGCATAGAAGCCAGACTTCTGTGTTTACAAGTGACAGAAGAGCGGTAACAGTGAATATGGCCAACCCGGGGCCTATATAAAAGGTAGGGGCCTGGAGCTGCAGCTCCAATAGCCCCTACATTAATCTGGCCCTGAGGAGGAGGACGAGGTAGCCAACACTGCTTCTTTTCAAAAATTTTAAATGAGGGTACACCCCAAAAGAGTGAGAAAGAGCAAAAATGGAACAATGGGTGGGTAAGGTCGGTATCCATTGCTATTCTGCATAAGGTACGGAAAAGTCCCGTGGGATCCATGCCTGGTTCATTTTAATGAACGTGAGCTTGTCCACATTGTCTCTGGACAGGCGGCTGCGCTTGTCTGTTATAACGCCCCCAGCCGTGCTAAATACCCGTTCAGATAATACACTGGCTGCAGGGCACGCCAGCACCTCCAAGGCGTAAAGGGCAAGCTCAAGCCATGTGCCCAATTTGGAGACCCAGAAGTTGAAGGGGGCAGACCCGTCATTCACTACATGTAGGCGTGTGCACACATACTGCTCCACCATGTTGGTAAAATGCTGCCTCCTGCTAAGACGTTCCATCTGAGCTGCTGGTGCTGCTGTTTGTTGTGGCGTGCTGACAAAGCTTTTCCACATTTCGGCCATGCTAACCCTGCCTTCTGAGGTGCTGGCGGTGCCCTGGTTGCGTTGGCGACCTCCTCCTCCTCCTCCTCTGCCTTGTGCTTCCACTGTGGCCCCGCTGTCAGATGGGAATGCCAGCAGCATGGCGTCTACCAGCGTGCGCTTGTACTCGCGCATCTTGCGATCGCGCTCCAGTGAGTGAATTAAGGACGGTACGTTGTCCTTGTAACGGGGATCCAGCAGCGTGGCCACCCAGTAATCAGCACAAGTTAGAATGTGGGCAACTCGGCGGTCGTTGTGGAGACACTGCAGCATGTAATCGCTCATGTGTGCCAGGCTGCCCAGAGGCAACGAAAGGCTGTCCTCTGTGGGAGGTGTATCGTCCGTGTCCTCTGTATCCCCCCAGCCACGCACCAGTGATGGCCATGAGCTGGCCTGGGTGCCACCCTGCTGTGAACATGGTTCCATCTCCTCCTCCAGCTCCTCCTCCTCCTCATCCTCCTCATCCTCCAGAACTGTGCCCCTGCTGGACAATTGCGTCCCTGGCGTTTGCGAGTGCAGGAAACCACCCTCGGAGCCCCTTGCGAATGACTGCCCTGAAAGCCTTGGAAATGTTACCTCTTCATCCTCCTCCTCCTCCTCATCCTGTGCCACATCCTCTTCCATCATCGCCCGAATTGTTTTTTCAAGGAGGCATAGAAGTGGGATAGTTAAGCTGAGAACGGCGTCATTGCCACTGGCCATGTTGGTGGAGTACTCAAAACAGCGCAACAAGGCACACAGGTCTCGCATGGAGGCCCAGTTAAATTAAATAGCGGAATAGAAAATATGATCCAAAAAAAGTGTATGTATATCACACGTACACAACCACACTGGGCCCCAATTACTATTGTTTGTACCCCTAAAAGGCTAGATGAGGAGTAGGGGGAGTATGGAACAGGCAGCACCCTCAAACCTTCAGAAGTATGAGATGAACCCCAACAACTTGGAAAGGTGGATCTCTCTCACACGTACCGACACAGACTATCCCGCAATTCAATTGATCCTCAAAGGTTTTTATTGAATAGCGGAATAGGAAATATGATCAAAAAAAGTGTATGTATCTCGCACGTACACAACCACACTGGGCCCCAATTACTATTGTTTGTACCCCTAAAAGGCTAGATGAGGAGTAGGGGGGGTATGGAACAGGCAGCACCCTCAAACCTTCAGAAGTATGAGATGAACCCCAACAACTTGGAAAGGTGGATCTCTCTCACACGTACCGACACAGACTATCCCCCAATTTAACTGATCCCCAAAGGTTTTTGATTAAATAGCGGAATAGAAAATATGATCCAAAAAAAGTGTATGTATATCACACGTACACAACCACACTAGGCCCCAATTACTATTGTTTGTACCCCTAAAAGGCTAGATGAGGAGTAGGGGGGGTATGGAACAGGCAGCACCCTCAAACCTTCAGAAGTATGAGATGAACCCCAACAACTTGGAAAGGTGGATCTCTCTCACACGTACCAACACAGACTATCCCCCAATTTAACTGATCCCCAAAGGTTTTTGATTAAATAGCGGAATAGAAAATATGATCCCAAAAAAGTGTATGTATATCACACGTACACAACCACACTGGGCCCCAATTACTATTGTTTGTACCCCTAAAAGGCTAGATGAGGAGTAGGGGGAGTATGGAACAGGCAGCACCCTCA
This sequence comes from Pelophylax lessonae, assembly GCF_965119305.1. Classification (NCBI taxonomy): domain Eukaryota; kingdom Metazoa; phylum Chordata; class Amphibia; order Anura; family Ranidae; genus Pelophylax; species Pelophylax lessonae. The sequence goes on from NC_138770.1 coordinate 39,501,261, forward strand.
AACCTTCAGAAGTATGAGATGAACCCCAACAACTTGGAAAGGTGGATCTCTCTCACACGTACCAACACAGACTATCCCCCAATTTAACTGATCCCCAAAGGTTTTTGATTAAATAGCGGAATAGAAAATATGATCCAAAAAAAGTGTATGTATATCACACGTACACAACCACACTAGGCCCCAATTACTATTGTTTGTACCCCTAAAAGGCTAGATGAGGAGTAGGGGGAGTATGGAACAGGCAGCACCCTCAAACCTTCAGAAGTATGAGATGAACCCCAACAACTTGGAAAGGTGGATCTCTCTCACACGTACCGACACAGACTATCCCGCAATTCAATTGATCCTCAAAGGTTTTTATTGAATAGCGGAATAGGAAATATGATCAAAAAAAGTGTATGTATCTCGCACGTACACAACCACACTAGGCCCCAATTACTATTGTTTGTACCCCTAAAAGGCTAGATGAGGAGTAGGGGGGGTATGGAACAGGCAGCACCCTCAAACCTTCAGAAGTATGAGATGAACCCCAACAACTTGGAAAGGTGGATCTCTCTCACACGTACCGACACAGACTATCCCCCAATTTAACTGATCCCCAAAGGTTTTTGATTAAATAGCGGAATAGAAAATATGATCCAAAAAAAGTGTATGTATATCACACGTACACAACCACACTAGGCCCCAATTACTATTGTTTGTACCCCTAAAAGGCTAGGAGTAGGGGGAGTATGGAACAGGCAGCACCCTCAAACCTTCAGAAGTATGAGATGAACCCCAACAACTTGGAAAGGTGGATCTCTCTCACACGTACCAACACAGACTATCCCCCAATTTAACTGATCCCCAAAGGTTTTTGATTAAATAGCGGAATAGAAAATATGATCCAAAAAAAGTGTATGTATATCACACGTACACAACCACACTAGGCCCCAATTACTATTGTTTGTACCCCTAAAAGGCTAGGAGTAGGGGGAGTATGGAACAGGCAGCACCCTCAAACCTTCAGAAGTATGAGATGAACCCCAACAACTTGGAAAGGTGGATCTCTCTCACACGTACCAACACAGACTATCCCCCAATTTAACTGATCCCCAAAGGTTTTTGATTAAATAGCGGAATAGAAAATATGATCCCAAAAAAGTGTATGTATATCACACGTACACAACCACACTAGGCCCCAATTACTATTGTTTGTACCCCTAAAAGGCTAGGAGTAGGGGGAGTATGGAACAGGCAGCACCCTCAAACCTTCAGAAGTATGAGATGAACCCCAACAACTTGGAAAGGTGGATCTCTCTCACACGTACCAACACAGACTATCCCCCAATTTAACTGATCCCCAAAGGTTTTTGATTAAATAGCGGAATAGAAAATATGATCCCAAAAAAGTGTATGTATATCACACGTACACAACCACACTAGGCCCCAATTACTATTGTTTGTACCCCTAAAAGGCTAGGAGTAGGGGGAGTATGGAACAGGCAGCACCCTCAAACCTTCAGAAGTATGAGATTGTGTTCACTGTACCCCACAAAGATTGAGTTCACTGCACCCCACAATGATTGTGTTCACTGCACCCCACAAAGATTGTGTTCACTGCACCTCACAAAGATTGTGTTCACTGTACCCCCCAAAGATTGTGTTCACTGCACCCCACAAAGATTCTGTTCACTGTACCCCACAAAGATTGTGTTCACTGCACCCCAAAAAGATTGTGTTCACTGCACCCCAAAAAGGATGTTGTTCACTGCACCCCAAAAAGGATGTTGTTCACTCCACCCCAAAAAGATTGTGTTCACTGCACCCCACAAAGATTGTGTTCACTGCACCCCAAAAAGATTGTGTTCACTGCACCCCAAAAATGATTTTGTTCACTGCACCCCAAAAAGGATTTTGTTCACTGCACCCCAAAAAGGATGTTGTTCACTCCACCCCAAAAAGATTGTGTTCACTGCACCCCAAAAAGATTGTGTTCACTGCACCCCACAAAGGATTTTGTTCACTGCACCCCAAAAAGATTGTGTTCACTGCACCCCAAAAAGGATGTTGTTCACTGCACCCCAAAAAGGATTTTGTTCACTGCACCCCAAAAAGATTGTGTTCACTGCACCCCACAAAGGATTTTGTTCACTGCACCCCACAAAGATTGTGTTCACTGCACACCAAAAAGGATTGTGTTCACTGCACCCCAAAAAGATTTTGTTCACTGCACCCCAAAAAGATTGTGTTCACTGCAGCCCAAAAAGATTGTGTTCACTGCAGCCCAAAAAGATTGTGTTCACTGCAGCCCAAAAAGATTGTGTTCACTGCAGCCCAAAAAGATTGTGTTCACTGCAGCTCACACACAGAAAAATGGATGTGGATCACTGACACCTGCCTATCTCCAATCCCACACCACACAGCAATATCGATTGTAGTTTGTAGAACACAGTTTCCCTAAAATTCAGCAGACTCTGTCCCTAACAGGATTGAGAAGAGATCGTAGATCAGGATTGAGTGCAGATTCACCCCACCCCCCACACAGCAATATCGATTGTAGTTTGTAGAACACAGTTTCCCTAAAATTCAGCAGACTCTGTCCCTAACAGGATTGAGAAGAGATCGTAGATCAGGATTGAGTGCAGATTCACCCCACCCCCCACACAGCAATATCGATTGTAGTTTGTAGAACACAGTTTCCCTAAAATTCAGCAGACTCTGTCCCTAACAGGATTGAGAAGAGATCGTAGATCAGGATTGAGTGCAGATTCACCCCACCCCCCACACAGCAATATCGATTGTAGTTTGTAGAACACAGTTTCCCTAAAATTCAGCAGACTCTGTCCCTAACAGGATTGAGAAGAGATCGTAGATCAGGATTGAGTGCAGACCCCACCCCCCACACAGCAATATCGATTGTAGTTTGTAGAAGACACTGACCCTATAATTCAGCAGACTCTATCCCTAAAATGCCTACAACTCGCCCTGCCTAAACACTCCGACCTGTCCCTCAATTCTATCCGGACACAAATGGTTTTTTCCTGCCTATCTTTCCCTAATCAGCAGCCAGCACGTTGATGTGTGCTCTGTCCCTGAATCTAAGCAGCATAATGACGCCGCTGCGGCTGCCTCGAACTTATAAAGACTTGGTCACATGCTTCAGACGGCCAATCACAGCTACTGAGACATTTGCAGGCATGGCTGGGATGGCTTAAGGCACACCAGTTAAACGATTGTTGATTGGCTGTTGAAAGCCCGCCATGAAAAGAGCGCCAAAGCATGCAAAACCCGGAAATAAAACGACCGAACACGGATTTTTACCCGAACATACAGTAAAGTGTCCGTGTCCGTGTTCGGGTACAAAAAATCCAATTATTCGGTACGAACACGAATAATACAGTCCGTGTTCGCTCAACACTATTAGTGATAGTCCCCGTACCAGAAGACCAGCTCTTCCAAGACTTACTCCCATGTTTTTGTGGTACCCAAACCCTCTGGAAAGTATCGCCTCATAATAACCTTAAAAAACTTGAACAAGTTTCTACTATACAAAAAGTTTTCAATGGAAACCATTTATTCAGTACGCAAAAACCTACTGAAAGATGTGTTCATAACTACCCTGGATCTCAGAGATGCATACCTGCATGTTCTTATTCATCAGGAACACCAGGCCTTTCTGAGATTTGCGGTAGTTACCAAAGAGGAAACGGCAACACTGGCAGTTCAGGGCACTTCCCTTTGGGCTAGCCGCCAGCCCAAGAATTTTTACAAAAACTCTAGCAGATGCAGTGGCCCATCTCAATCTCCAAGGTATAGCCTTAATCCCCTATCTGGACAATCTGCTGATTTTTGGACCTTCAGCAGACCAGGTGAACTCAGACACTCGGCAGGTGATAAAGTTCCTACAAAAACTAGGCTGGCTAATCAGCCTAGAAAAAATCCTCCCTGGAACCAACCCAGGTGCAAACCTATCTGGGGTACCGTATAGACTCAAAGGTACAAAGGCTCTTTCTTCCGGGGGAAAAAGAGGAAATATTGGTCTCTTTAGTAGGAACGCAACCTCTTGTTCCAGGAGAGAAATCCTAAGAGTCCTGGGACTCATGTCAGCCAGCATCCCAGTGGTTGTCTGGGAACAGCTCCACTCAAGAGACCTTCAGTTCTTCCACCTGTCCTCCTGGGACAGGAAGATGAAGTCTCTAGACGAGACTATCAACCTCACCCCCCAAGTCCAGGTGTCACTAGAGTGGTGGTTAAACCCAAGCAATTTGGGAAAAGGCAGACCTTGTGGTCAGTGGAACCCTGTAAGAATCACCATGGACGCGAGCACGTGGGGATGGGGGGCTCACCTAGAAGGGGCCCAAGCTCAGGGGATCTGGGACAAACAAGTAGCCCAGGCCTCATCCAACTTCGGGGAGTTGAAAGCAGTGGGAAAAGCACTGAAAGCATTCGAAAAGCTCTGTCCTAGGCGTGAAAGTTCAGATCCTGTCCGACAACACTACAGCTGTGGTCTATATAAATCGCCAAGGGGGTACCAGGTCAAATTCCCTCTTAGCACTGACCAAGGAAATTCTAGGGTGGGCCGAAGGGAAGGTAATCTCCCTGATGGCCATTCACATAAGGGGGAGAAACAACTGGCAAGCAGACTTCCTCAGTCGTTGCCCCATAAGAGGAGAGTGGGAGCTAAATCCCAAAATTTTCCAGTTGTTGGTCCAAAGATTCGGGTGCCCGGAGATGGATTTATTTGCCACCCTGCAAAACCGGAAAGTAAAAAGATTATTTTCCCTTACACAGGAGAAAGAGATGTTGGGCCTGGACGCCTTAGCCCAAGCATGGCAGTTCAAGCTGGCTTATGCCTTTCCTCCCCTGGCCCTAATCCCCAGAATTCTACAGAAGCTAAGTCGGTCTCCGGGCCTGCGCCTTATCCTAATTGCCCCTTGGTGGCCAAAGAGAGCATGGTTTGCAACTCTGAAAGCCATGTCAGTAGCTCCCTCATGGGAACTCCCAAATCTCCCAGACCTGCTGTCACAAGGGTCGGTTGTGTATCCCACCCGGAATTCTTCCATTTGACAGCTTGGTTAGTGAGCGCCAGATCCTAAAAATGAAGGGTTGCTCAGACAGAGTTGTAGACACACTCTTACTGAGCAGAAAGCCAGTCACTAGAAATATATATTTTAAAGTTTGGAAAACTTTTTGTACCTGGCGTAGGGAGAAAAATTTCGCCTTCACCTCTATTCCTATGGTCTTGGAATTTTTACAAGATGGAGTAGATAAGGGTATGGCAACTAACACCCTTAGGGTAGAAATAGCTGCTCTTCCAGTATTTTTGGATGCAAGTCTTGCAAAAGAGCCGTTGGTCAAAAGATTTCTGTTGGCTAGGGAAAGGGCTACCACTGTTGTTAGAAACAGGTTCCCTCCTTGGGACCTGACGAGGGTTCTAGAGGCATTATCTAGTAACCCTTTCGAACCTATAAAAGAGGTTTTTATCACTTAAATTAGCCTTCCTGCTAGCCATCACGACAGCCAGAAGAGTAGGAGATCTACAAGGTCTATCTATAAAAGAACCTTTTATGTTAATTTTTCCAGACAGGATTGTCCTTAGACCAGATCCTTTGTATCTGCCCAAGGTTGTATCATCCTTTCACAGAGGACAGAAGATAAATTTACCATCCTTTTGTGATAACCCCAAAAATGAAAAGGAAAAGAAATTTCACGGTCTTGATGTGAGAAGGTGTCTTCTCACCTATCTAGAGAGAACCAAAGACTTTAGAAGGTCAAATCATCTTCTGGTCCTCTATTATGGACCTAGAAAGGGACTACAGGCCTCAAAACCTTCAGTCTCTTGGTGGATTAGACAAGCAATTACCATGTCTTATGAGGTCTCAGGTGTTCCTGCACCAGCAAAACTAAAAGCACACTCAACAAGAGCCCTGACAACATCCTGGACCGAAAAGGCTGGAGCATCCTGGGAACAGATCCGCAGTGCAGCCACCTGGGTAATCTATTATCCTCTCATGCGTTGGCCGTCCTGGAAGGTGAGGTGAGAAAACCTACTGTTAGTAGACCGGTAACGGTGTTTCTACGAACCTTCCAGGACGGCCGGCCTACTTCCCGCCCTGTTAAAAGGGTGTGGTTAGAAGGTATAACATAGGTGGTAAGTACCTATAGGATTGTAAGAACACTTCCCTTGGAATTGGTTGTGGAAAATACTCTTTTACACCTGAGGGACAAGGGGAAGGGTGGGGCCTTTTAACAAATTGTATCTGGATTGTGTTTCCGGTAGGGAGGAGCCTATCATCTCTCATGCGTTGGCCATCCTGGAAACATAGAAACTCGTAGAAACACCGTTACCGGTCTACTAACGAATAGGTTTTTCTGTACATCTTTCCTTTAGATTTACCAAAACCATATAATATGAGGTCAACCCTAAACACTTTCATATTGTATGCAATCAGGCAGTCCCTTGCACTACATAGTTGAAGGTAAATCCTAATAGAAGTCGAACAATAAAAGTTGTATAAGGTGTATCCAGCTTATGTCTGTGTGAATAAGGGCTCTGATTCATTCTGTGTGACAAATAGGTTCCTAGGCAGCGGTGAGCTGTTCCAGGACAAGTAGCTAGGTTACAGGGCAGCGGTAGCCTGTTCCAGGACAAGTGACTAGGATCCTGGGCAGCGGTAGCCTGTTCCAGGACAAGTAGCTAGGATCCTGGGCAGCGGTAGGCTGTTCCAGGACAAGTAGCTAGGTTCCTGGGCAGCGGTAGGCTGTTCCAGGACAAGTAGCTAGGTTCCCGGGCAGCGGTAGGCTGTTCCAGGACAAGTAGCTAGGATCCCGGGCAGCGGTAGGCTGTTCCAGGACAAGTAGCTAGGATCCTGGGCAGCGGTAGGCTGTTCCAGGACAAGTAGCTAGGATCCCGGGCAGCGGTAGGCTGTTCCAGGACAAGTAGCTAGGATCCCGGGCAGCGGTAGGCTGCTCCAGGACAAGTAGCTAGGATCTCGGGCAGCGGTAGGCTGTTCCAGGACAAGTAGCTAGGATCCGGGGCAGCGGTAGGCTGTTCCAGGACAAGTAGCTAGGATCCTGGGCAGCGGTAGGCTGTTCCAGGACAAGTAGCTAGGATCCTGGGCAGCGGTAGGCTGTTCCAGGACAAGTAGCTAGGATCCTGGGCAGCGGTAGGCTGTTCCAGGACAAGTAGCTAGGATCCGGGGCAGAGGTAGGCTGTTCCAGGACAAGTAGCTAGGTTACTGGGCAGCGGTAGGCTGTTCCAGGACAAGTAGCTAGGATCCTGGGCAGCGGTAGGCTGTTCCAGGATAAGTAGCTAGGTTCCTGGGCAGCGGTAGACTGTTCCAGGACAAGTAGCTAGGTTACTGGGCAGCGGTAGACTGTTCCAGGACAAGTAGCTAGGTTCCTGGGCAGCGGTAGACTGTTCCAGGACAAGTAGCTAGGTTACTGGGCAGCGGTAGACTGTTCCAGGACAAGTGGCTAGGTTACTGGGCAGCGGTAGGCTGTTCCAGGACAAGTAGCTAGGTTACTGGGCAGCGGTAGACTGTTCCAGGACAAGTAGCTAGGTTACTGGGCAGCGGTAGGCTGTTCCAGGACAAGTAGCTAGGTTACTGGGCAGCGGTAGGCTATTCCAGGACAAGTAGCTAGGACCCTGGGCAGCGGTAGGCTGTTCCAGGACAAGTTGCTAGGGTCCTGGGCAGCGGTAGGCTGTTCCAGGACAAGTAGCTAGGATCCGGGGCAGCAGTAGGCTGTTCCAGGACAAGTAGCTAGGTTCCTATGTTTGCAGTTAGACGCCCAAGGTAGCAAGGGTTTATTTTCCGTATTGTTTTATTTTTGCCATTTTGATACCTACCCGTTGTAAACACAGAACTAAATAAACCACAATTGTGTTTCACCAAGACCTTGTTGTCTTCCTGTGCCTTTTTTTTTTTTTATCGTGCGCCAACTCATCCAGGGAATCTCACAAAACCCGCTACTGAGCTAATTCCTCACAATACCCTTCTCTGTGCTTCTTGTGCCCCCCGTAGGTGTTACAAATGTCAGGGTTCCCTACTGCTGCACAGCCAGTCACATAGCATTTCCTTCTTGCATCTAGACACAGAAAGCAGTCCCTGAGCTTGTTTTTGTTATTAGAGGATAATTAGATGGGGTTAGGGATTATGGGATGCTCAATTTGAAAAATGTTTGAACAAACAGAACCAGAGACAACGTTCTCCCTATTTACAGCTTCTACTTCTTTCTCCTCCTGCACAAACTTTGTTCCTTTGCACAGCTCTGCTAGGTTCACTCCCTTGGGAACTAACAGTCTCTCGTTAGCTCAGCAACAGTCCATTACAGGCTAGGAACTCTCAGTCCCTTGTAGAAAATAGTACATGTGGAGTGAACTGCATCCTGCATCACCTTCTGCTTCCTTGTAGACACTGGTCCCAGCTCTACTTTCTGCAGAAATTCTAGCCCACCTGGTTGCTTCAGCTTCCAAGTCTATCGGGCACAGCGCTGTCTTCATGAGAGACCTGATACAACTTGCAGTCTCTCCCCTTGTTTGTTCCTGCACTGTGCTGATCTACTCACTCTATCTCTCCTTGCTCCTGCTGCCTCTCTGGACATGCTCCCTCCAACTGCCTGCTGTAGTAGGATCCTTCCAGGCGAGCCTTCTGAGCTCCTGCCCGAGATAAAACGCCTCCCCAGCATGGGTCCCTCAAGGGCCACTGACAGACTCCCACAGCACTGATTGGCTCATGTCTATTTAAGGCAGGGGCGGGGAACCTTTTTTCTGCCAAGGGCCATTTGGGTATTTATAAAATCATTCGGGGGCCTTACAAAATTATCAACTTAAAAATTTGCCTTTTATATTTGGTCAAACATTTAATTAACTCACCCCTAATGTGATGGCTGCAACTGCTTCTCTTTGGCGAGGTGTGTGATGTTAGCTGGTATTGATGATGTTGCTACTCGGAACTAGTTTTCCAGGTTTGCGTCGGTCAGTCTGGAGCGCAGTCGACTTTGTGGTGGTAAGTTTTGAAAAGAACTGCTGGCAGGCAATGCTGGTGGGCATAGCTGGCTGGTACTGCTGGTGGGTACAGCTGGCTGGTACTGCTGTGGGTACTGCTGGCTCAGGCTGGTACTGCTGGCTTGTACTGTGCTGTGGGTACTGCTAGCTGGTACTGCTGTGGGTACTGCTGGCTCAGGCTGGTACTGCTGTGGGTATTGCTGATTCAGGCTGGTACTGTGCTGTAGGTACTGCTGGCTGGTACTGCCTTGGGTACTGCTGGCTCAGGCTGGTACTGCTGGCTGGTACTGTGCTGTGGGTACTGCTGGCTGGTACTGCTGGCTCAGGCTGGTACTACTGGCTGGTAATGCTGGCTCAGGCTGGTATTGCTGTGGGTACTTCTGGCTGGTACTGTGCTGTAGGTACTGCTGGCTGGTACTCTTGTGGGTACTGCTGACTCTGGCTGGTACTGCTGTGAGTACTACTGGCTCTGGCTGGTACTGCTTTGGGTACTGCTGGTTCTGCTGACTCTGGCTTATACTGCTGTGAGTACTGCTGGCTTTGGCTGGTACTGCTGTGAGTACTGCTGGTTCTGGCTGGTACTGCTGGCTCTGGCTGGTACTGCTGGCTCTGGCTGGTACTGCTGTGTGTGCTGCTGGCGGGAAATGCTGGTTAGCAGCGGTGCCGCACTGGAGGAAGAGGCGATGTTTCCTGTATTGGTCACAGGCGGAGTGCATTTGATATCACTCCACCTGTGACTCACTCAGACTGTCACAACGGAGCCAGAACTATACAGGAAGCATTGGCTCCATTCTGACAGATCAGCTGAGAGACACAGACTCAGCTGCAAGGGGGGCCGGACCAAATGACTTCGAGGGCCGCATACGGCCCCCGGGACATAGGTTCCCCACCCCTGATTTAAGGGATCCTTAGTTCTCTTCCAGGCCTGCTCCTGGGGTTTGGCTAAGGACCCTCAAATATGCAGAACAGCCCCTCACCTTTTGCCTACTAGTATCTAGAATGTTCCAGATCCAGGGGGAGGTATCGGAGCCAATTACAGACTCACAGGCTAAGTATGAGTCAAAGAATAGTTTGCCTACTCTCACTCTAGTAGCACACACTAGTGGGTGCTACACTTCTGGAAATGCTCCCTTACCAGATGCATCACCTTAGCAACTCTCTTTTATTCGTGTGATATGCTCTACCACTCCAAACTCTACCCCGCATTTCCTGAAACAGTGGCAACTAGATTTTAAATGTACCTTCTCACCGACACAGGAGGAGGTTATTCTCCAACTGTCTCATAGTTCAGGAATTTCGACGCGGACAGCAGAAGCCAATTATAAGTTGCTCACTAGATGGCACTACTCCCCAGTTAAGCTACAGATGATGACACCATCTCTCTCGGCTGCCTGTTGGAGAGGCTGTGGGCTTAAAGCTACGCACGCACATATTTGGTGGTTCTGCCCAGCAATCCAACCCTTTTGGACTAGCGTATTATCTTTAATTGAAGAGATTCAAGGTTTTCCTATCGCTAGGGACCCGTTGTCTGTTCTATTCCATGACACTAAACTCCCGCCGGCCCAGTATCAAAAATCTATTACCCCTCACCTTTTAAACGCAGCCAAAGCACTAATCCCAAAATATTGGAAACAGTCTACAGTTCCCTCGATACCTCAATGGTTGCGGGCAGTCGACCGTATTTATTACCTGGAAGACATGACATTGGATCTTCGTGGCCAGGCATCTTTGGCACGTAAGATTTGGTCTTGTTGGTTAACATTTATTCACACTAATATATACGCTTCATATATGGCTGAGGCCTCACCAGGCTAGAGTGTCAAGACTGGTGAAACTCCAAGGGACCCCCCCTCCCTCTCCCCTTTTTTTTTTTTTTCCCCCAGCTCCTTCTTCTCTTTTTTCTCTCTCTTTATTTCTATATTGAAGATCCCACCCTTCGTTTAAAAAGAAAAAATTTGCACTAAAATGTTTAACAATCCCAGAAATATTGATCTTTCTTTTCGTATGCATATTAAGCGGTATGTTTTTGTGTTCGCTTTAGCTATGACGTGTAGGGATTGCCTAACTGTATGCAGCCTTGGGAGACTCTACTTTCCTTTTCTTTTCTTTTTATTTGTTTTCTTATGCGTGTATAATTTGTATAAAACTCAATAAAAATAAATTAAAAAAAAAAAAAAAAAAGATATGCTCTACCACTGTTTTATGTGGAGTAGATTTACTTTCCCAGGTTTCTTGGTCAAGGAACCCATGAGGTCTCAGCCTGTACACCAATTCCAACAGGGAAAATACGGTGGATGCTTGAACTACCTCTCTGATGGAAAACATGAGCACTGTGAGTAAGCAGCCTCAAATGTTTCCATATTTTTGCACCAACCTCTTGAGTTTAAATTCTGATTGCACTTTTCGACCAACTCATTTGTCTGTGGATGATAGACACACACTTGTTTAATCTGGAAAAGCTTGCATAGGTCTGCCATCATCTTTGCCATGAATGTCGTGCCTTGGACCATCAAGATCTCTTTAGAGAACCCAGTCTTGGGGGACATGTTAAACAGGTCTTGCTTTGGAGGGGGTTTTCCTCATTGGGACTGCTTCTGGATACCTCGTTGCATAATTTAGTACCTCCAGGATGTATTGGTGTACCCAAGCCAATTTCAACAATGGGCCCACCAGATCCATTTCAATACTCTCAAATGATACCTCAATAACAGGCAGAGGCACCAAGGGGTTCGTAAAATGTTACACTGGAGCAGTTAGTTGCCAGGTGGGACATGAACCACAATACCTTTTCACTTTAGCATAAACAAGTAGCCAGTATACCTGGCCTATTATCTATGCCTCTGTTTTCTCAGCCCTCAAGTGACTTCCCAATGTGTCAATGCGTGCCAAATCAATTATCATGCACTTGCAAGGCTGAGGGACCAGGAACTGGTTGACCAATTCACCCCAGACTTTGGTGTCTTGATATAGCAAATCACTGAATAATCCTCAATGTGGGGAAACATTATTTTGGCCTCAAGCAGTTATGATACCCCATGAATCACTTTGACTTATTCTCTGGCCTTTTTTAACACGTAGTCCCTTATTTGGGTGGCACCTAATGCACACCTTGAAGCTTCCAGGATGCACTGCATTAGAGGTACCATTTCCCTAACCCTTCTAGGAAATAGCCTGTATTAAGGGACGCTTATTTTCTCCTGCTTCCTCTCCATCCATGACCTGCCCTGCATAGGAGGAGATCCCCCCTCCCAAGGGGTCTCCTTGGGCTGTAGACCATCTACCACAGGTGCAACATCATCAGTATTCTCTAAAGTCATATTGTCTTGCCCGTCAAGGCAAACCAAAGGGTTACATTGTTCAGGAAGTTCTATGCTCACATATAATAGTTCCGCAAAGAGAAGACAGTCCTTTCACACTATGATATCATGGATCAAGCTGGGTACCACCCCAACCTCCTGGGTAACTACCACATGCAGTGGTTATTGCTATTAGTACCAACTGGTATTCTCTAGTGTCGCCATGTATGCATACTAACTGCAGAGTCTTAGTTACGGGGCCCAAACCACCCCTCAGTCAGATCACTCCCTGGCTCTCCTGAGCGCCAGTGCCCAGATTTGTCGATCACTTTGCCATCCACACTGTTAGGATTGCATGAGACTTGGCAGATCCTCTACTATGGTGTATTTCTCAACAATTTCTACAAGTTGGTCTACTGTCTTGGGGTCTCCATGTCTCATCCAGCACTGTAGGTCATTTGGCAGGGACCTCAGGCACCAGCCCAACATGACCTGCTCCAACACCTGAGGACCAGACAATGCCTCAGGCTGCAGCCATTTCTTCACCAGCTGAACCAAGTCATTCATGTTGGATCTGGGTGGACAGTCTGGGCTATACTTCCAGCGGTGTACCCTTTGAGCCCATACATCTGTAGTTACCTCAAGGTGAGCCAGGATCTGTAGTCATTTATAGTTCTTCATATCAGTAGATGGTAGGTCAAAATAGTTTTTTTGTTGTGGATCCTCAGTAGGAAAAAGGTGACATGGCTAGCCCACTGGTCTTGGGATCACCCTTCCCTCTCTGCTGTTCTGTCTAAAGTGGCCAGAAATGCCCTCACATCATCACTAGGAGTTAGCTTTTGCAGGTAGTGGCTTATCCTCACTGTCACTGGGCTGCTAGGAGCAACACATTTCTTCAGATGATCTGTAGCATGTCCAACTGGGTCTGTACAGTCTTCTTTTGAACTTCCAGCTGTTCTCCCTGAGCCTGGTGAACCTATATCAAGAGAGCCAATGTTTTCTGATGGTGGGGTTTGCTTCCATAGTGGCCTGTTGTTGAACCCAATGCTGCACCTATATGGCCTCTTGCTAATGAGCCTCAGCTTCCTCATAGCGGTGGTTAGCATTTGCAGAGGTTTGCTGCTGGGTTGCTGCTCTAAACCAGGGCTTTTATAACCCTTCCTTTATGCTGCCTTCAGTGATTTTCAGCTCCAGTGTTTCTCTAATCCAGGACATCCAAAAAATATTCACAGAATAAAGGGAATCTCAGTGTTCCTGATTCAGTTTTGGGGTTGCTCAGACTTCATTTTCATCACAATGGCCAATGGGAGAAGGACCCCTCATATTCGTGGTCAGTATAGTGGTCCTTTATATTGGTGACCAGTGGGAGAAGGACATTCTTACATCATCATCAATGGAAGGATTGCCTCCCTTACAGATCATTGATGTCAGTTGTTACTGAGAGATGGAAATTGCTCATTACTCAAGGAACCCCTAGAAACCTTTTTAGGAACCCTGGCTGAGAAAGGCTGGACTAGGCAGTAATATATTTCCATCCCCCTTGGTGGGAGTGGAGATGACCCCATCTATAAGGATATACAGTACCAGTGTTGCCAACCGTCCGTATATTTACGGACAGCCCGTAAAATCAGGGCACTTTAAGGCTGCCCGTAAATTCCCGTAGGAGCCAGTAAGTGCCAGTAAAAATGGCTGCTTCGGGCTCAGGTGAGAACTGCGCATGCGCAGTTCCGGAAATCATCGAGTCATCCGATCTTGAGTCTGCGCCGCCGCCACCCACTAGTGATGTCATGCCGCACGGGAGGCGGGAGCCGTCGTAAAAATTTAAAATGATGCCGGGCGGGAGGAGGAGGGAGAATCCTTTCATACCGGACGCGGTTCACCACCACGCCACCGGGCCCATGCATCAGAGGAGGGTAGACTAGAGGGGCAAAGGCACAGCTGCTGTAATTAGCCCTCCTAATGAGGCGAGCACACACACACGGCGTCGGCAAGAGGCGGGAGGATGCAGCTTTTACATCTGGCGCTGTGGCTAGAGAAGAGGAGGACAGGATGACACTCATGTGAGAAGGGGACAGGAAATGACAGTGCTGTGGGATCTGAAGGGGACACAGGACAGTACTATGGGGGCTGAAGGGGACACAGGACAGTACTATGGGGGCTGAAGGGGACACAGGACAGTACTATGGGGGCTGAAGGGGACACAGAAGGACAGTACTATGGGGGCTGAAGGGGACACAGAAGGACAGTACTATGGGGTCTGAAGGGGGCACAGAAGGACAGTACTATGGGGTCTGAAGGGGGCACAGAAGGACAGTACTATGGGGTCTGAAGGGGGCACAGAAGGACAGTACTATGGGGGCTGAAGGGGGCACAGAAGGACAGTACTATGAGGTCTGAAGGGGGCACAGAAGGACAGTACTATGGGATCTGAAGGGGGCACAGAAGGACAGTACTATGAGGTCTGAAGGGGGCACAGAAGGACAGTACTATGGGATCTGAAGGGGGCACAGAAGGACAGTACTATGGGGTCTGAAGGGGGCACAGAAGGACAGTACTATGGGGGCACAGAAGGACAGTACTATGGGGGCTGAAGGGGGCACAGAAGGACAGTGCTGTAGAGGGTATATGAAGGTGGGCAGAGGAGGACTCTGCTGTGGGAGGGTGATGTAAAAGGTGGCAGAGGTGGACACTGATGTGGAGGGTGAAGGGGGGCAGATTAGGACACTACTGTTGGGGGGGAACGGGGGGTGTCTGCAGCCTCTCAATACCTCCTGTACCACGTCCACGCAGCCTCTGAGGCTAGAGAAGAGGAGGACAGGATGACACTCATGTGAGAAGGGGACAGGAAATGACAGTGCTGTGGGATCTGAAGGGGACACAGGACAGTACTATGGGGTCTGAAGGGGACACAGGACAGTACTATGGGGGCTGAAGGGGACACAGGACAGTACTATGGGGGCTGAAGGGGACACAGAAGGACAGTACTATGGGGGCTGAAGGGGACACAGAAGGACAGTACTATGGGGGCTGAAGGGGACACAGAAGGACAGTACTATGGGGGCTGAAGGGGACACAGAAGGACAGTACTATGGGGTCTGAAGGGGGCACAGAAGGACAGTACTATGTGGTCTGAAGGGGGCACAGAAGGACAGTACTATGGGGTCTGAAGGGGGCACAGAAGGACAGTACTATGGGGGCTGAAGGGGACACAGAAGGACAGTACTATGAGGTCTGAAGGGGGCACAGGACAGTACTATGGGGTCTGAAGGGGGCACAGAAGGACAGTACTATGGGGTCTGAAGGGGGCACAGAAGGACAGTACTATGGGGGCACAGAAGGACAGTACTATGGGGTCTGAAGGGGGCACAGAAGGACAGTACTATGGGGGCTGAAGGGGGCACAGAAGGACAGTGCTGTAGAGGGTATATGAAGGTGGGCAGAGGAGGACTCTGCTGTGGGAGGGTGATGTAAAAGGTGGCAGAGGTGGACACTGATGTGGAGGGTGAAGGGGGGCAGATTAGGACACTACTGTTGGGGGGGAATGGGGGGTGTCTGCAGCCTCTCAATACCTCCTGTACCACGTCCACGCAGCCTCTGAGGCTAGAGAAGAGGAGGACAGGATGACACTCATGTGAGAAGGGGACAGGAAATGACAGTGCTGTGGGATCTGAAGGGGACACAGGACAGTACTATGGGGTCTGAAGGGGACACAGGACAGTACTATGGGGGCTGAAGGGGACACAGGACAGTACTATGGGGGCTGAAGGGGACACAGAAGGACAGTACTATGGGGGCTGAAGGGGACACAGAAGGACAGTACTATGGGGGCTGAAGGGGACACAGAAGGACAGTACTATGGGGTCTGAAGGGGGCACAGAAGGACAGTACTATGGGGTCTGAAGGGGGCACAGAAGGACAGTACTATGGGGTCTGAAGGGGGCACAGAAGGACAGTACTATGAGGTCTGAAGGGGGCACAGAAGGACAGTACTATGGGGGCACAGAAGGACAGTACTATGGGGTCTGAAGGGGGCACAGAAGGACAGTACTATGGGGGCTGAAGGGGGCACAGAAGGACAGTGCTGTAGAGGGTATATGAAGGTGGGCAGAGGAGGACTCTGCTGTGGGAGGGTGATGTAAAAGGTGGCAGAGGTGGACACTGATGTGGAGGGTGAAGGGGGGCAGATTAGGACACTACTGTTGGGGGGGAATGGGGGGTGTCTGCAGCCTCTCAATACCTCCTGTACCACGTCCACGCAGCCTCTGACCATCTCCTGTAGAACGTCTGCAGTCTCTGACCTCCTCCGGTATGATGTCCACAGCATCTGACCACCTCCCGTATCATTTCCGCAGCCTCTGACCACCCTCAGGTAAGTGACAGCGCTGCCAGGCCAGTCTAAGGGGGGGTCACTGATGTAAGGGCTGGGTGAATACAATAATGTAAGGGGGAACTGATATAAAGGTATAGCAGGGAAACCCCCCCCCCCCCTTACCTTAGTGTAATTAATCTGTGGAAGGTGGTCTCTGGTCACCAGAGTCCCCCCACCCCCCTATCAGAGTTCCTGATATTCTTCTCTACATCAGAGTCTGCAGTATTCTCCCCTTACAGTGCGAAGGGGGAACTCTGCGGACCCTGATGTAAAAGAGAACTCTGATGTAAAGGGGAATGCAGTTGACTCTGATATAAGGCAGTTTCTGGTCACCAGAGCACCCACTTAAATCAGAGTTCCCGCTTAAATCAAGATCTGCAGCATTCCTCTTTATGTCAGAGTTACACTGTAAGGGAAATCCTGCACACTCTGATATATGGGGGAACGCTGTGCTGGCTGGGTTATATTAATCTGATCTTCATGTAAATGGAGAAATATGTTTTTTGACTTTTGTTTAACCTAAACACATTGCTAATAGCACTATCTACATGTTTATAGTTTAAGTATTGATATTTGCATGGTTTAGCACTGAAAATGGCCTGTATATGTACATTTTTGCAATGCCAGTAAAAAATTTGTGCAGTCCGTAAATTTTGGACGTTCTGCCAGTAAATTTCCCTCCGGGGGGTTGGCAACACTGTACAGTACATATACACACAGCACAAGGCCGTATTCACACTACGAGAGGGTTCTCAGGGCTGCAATTCCTCTGATCTCCACAAGATGGTGATCTCACTTATACAGAGAAAGGAAACAGACAGGAAGCAATGTCAGATACAGACAGGAAGTGATGTCAGGTATAAATAAGAATTTCCGGGTGAAAGGTGAGTCGGGAGGAAGTAGAGAGAAGACGTTGTTGGAAGTGGCAGTAGAGGAGGTAAGAAGATCTTATTTTCTATTTACACCCAGTAACCCCCCGTCATGTCCGTCCTCTTCCTCTATAGTCACTGTGATGTCTTTTATCTCCAGCAGATGATGATACACACATATATAGTGTGGAAACCTAGATTAACCCCTTTAGGGCAGAACATTTCCCCACTTTCGGAGGCTGGAACATTCTCTTAATTTTGGAGATCTCACCTTCTCACCTTAGCAGTTTCTTGTAATAAGGAATGCTTTAGGTGATTGTAGCTGTATTATGGCGATAGAAACGAGTACTGTCTGTGATACTATATTTTATATGTGCACTGACATCCAAGTTTTCAGGACAAGTAATAAACCCCTACGTACATACAAACATAAACGTAGGCATATATGTGCATGCAAATGAAAATAATTATTATGGCACACATTATAGGTATTGCAGTGCACCCCGGAGTGAAAACAGTAATTCTGGGGCTGTTGTTTACAGTGAACCCTAAGTTGATGACCTGTAACAGCTTTTAAAGGGTTGCCTTTGCATCATTATACTGAACTTAGTGCGATGCTGAATTTAGTCATTTCATGGGGACACACATTTTAATGGTTGATATAATTTTGTGTAGGAACGGGTAATGTGTTAGGATCTATACTGGTATGGACTGGGTAATGTGTTAGGATCTATACTGGTATGGACTGGGTAATGTGTTAGGATCTCCACTGGTATGGACTGGGTAATGTGTTAGGATCTCCACTGGTATGGACTGGGTAATGTGTTAGGATCTATACTGGTATGGACTGGGGAATGTGTTGGGAACAAATGGATGCCACATCATTTGATGGAAATGAAAATGATCACCCTACAGAGAGGGCTGAATTCAAAGACACCCCAAAAATCAAAGTGAAAAAATGATGCAGCAGGCGAGTCCATTTTGCTAAAAATTCATTGCAGCAACTCAAAATGGTACCCAGTAGTTTGTATGGCCCCGTTGGGGCATGCTCCTTATGGGACAACAAAAGGTGTCCTGGGGTATTTCCTCCCAGATTTGAACCAGGGCATCACGAGCTCCTGAATAGACTGAGGTGCAACCTGGCGGTGGTAAAACACAATTGCCTACCTAATGGCAGTCAGGGTGCCATTGTCTAGCCTTTAAGGCCCGTACACACGAGTCGAAAATCGGCCGGGAATTTTCGTCCGACGACCGATGTGCCGATTTTCGGCTTGTTAATATGGTGCTCTCGACAACCGACCTTGACTTTTCGGCCAAAAAAATTCTGGTGTGCAGGCTATAAAATTTTTGTCCACCGTCAAAACCCGTCCGATTTTCGTGCAGTCAGTACAGATTTCGACAGGGAAAAATCTTATGAGCAAGACTGGGCATGCTCAGAGATGAAAGAACACAAAGAAAGCAATCCAACACATGACATCACTTCTGAAGTATAATTCTGTCGGACGACAAAATTCGTGTGCAGTCTAGAGCACATTCCAACCAACAGACACCACTCTGGACAAAAGACGAACGACCGATCGGCGTAAATTCGTTGCGTGTGTACGAGGCTTTAGAGGTCTGTGCGTCCCTCCATGGATATGCCTCCCCAGACCATCACTGACCCACCTCCAAACCGGGCATGCTGAACGATGTTACAGGCAGCATAATGTTCTCCATTGGTTCTTCAGACCCTTTCACGTCTGTCACATGTGCTCAGGGTGAACCTGCTCTCATTTGTGAAAAGCACAGGGCACCAGTGGCAGACCTGCCAATTCTGGTGTTCAATGGAAAATGCCAATTGAGCTCCACAGTGCCGGCAGTGAGCACAGGGCCCACTAGAGGACATTGGGCTGTCAGGCCACCCTCATGAAGTCTGTTTTTGACTGGTCAGAGATATTCCCACCAGTGGCCTGCTGGAGGTCAATTTGTAGGGCTTTGGCAGTGCTCATCCTGTTCCTCCTTGCACAAAGGAGAAGATACCGGTCCTGCTATGACCTTCTATGGCCCTGTCCAGCTCTCCTAGAGTAACTGCCTATCTCCTGGAATCTCCTCCATGCTCTTAAAACTGTGCTGGGAGACACAGCAAACCTTCTGGCAATGGCACGTATTGATGTGACATCCTGGAGGAGTTGGACTGCCTGTGCAACCTCTATAGGGTCCAGGTATCGCCTCATGCTACCAGTAGTGACAATGACCCTAGCCAATTGCAAAACTAGTGACAAACAGTCAGAAAAGATGAGTAGGGAAATAAACATCAATGGCCTCCACCTGTAAACCATTCCTGTTTTGGAGGTCATCTCATTGTTGCCCATCTAGTGCACATGTTGTTAATTTCATTAACACCATAGCAGCTGAAACTGATTAACAACCCCCTCTGCTACCTAACTGCTCAGGAGTTTACTTGACTTGATGCTATACTCTGATTAAAAAGTGTTCCTTTCATTTTTTTGAGCAGTGTATTTTTTTAGCAAAAAAATGCTGATTTTACCTTGTGTGTGAATTTTCTTTTTTCTAAAGTCCATCTCTGGGAAAAGGAAAATTGGCTGAGACATTAATGAGCATTTAACCCTTGCATAATGGGGGCAGCCCCACTCCAAGGGTTAAATGCTTGTTTATGTGTAGGGAACCAGGAAAACCACTAACTTACCTGATCCTCTGCTCTCCTGGCTGTCACCTCTCTGCTCTACTCCCCTATACTCCATCAATAGACTGTCTCCCTAGAGTCCTCCTGTTCAATGAAGGGCTATCGGCATTGAATTGGTCTTGATTACATCACAGAACCTGCAACCAATGGAGCAGGAGGAAGAAGAAGTTGCATGAATGGGTCTTAAAATGCATATTTCCTATGCTCCTTGGCTCTATCTAGTGGTCCCAGTGTGGTATTTCACTTAAAAAAAGTATAAATAACGTTTGTTAACCAACGTTTGTTAACCCTATTCGCACAGAACAAATGTACATGCAGATTCTCTGTGGAAATAGCTGTACAAATACAGTGAATCTGGAAAGTATTCACAGCGCTTCACTTTTTCCACGTTTTTGTTATGTTACAGCCTTATTCCAAAATGGAATTACATTCATTATTTTTCTCAACATTCTACTAACAATCCCCCATAATGACAACATGAATGAAGTTTGTTTGAAATCTTTGCAAATTTATTAAAAATAAAAAACGAAAAAAAAAAAAAAAAAATCACACGTACATAAGTATTCACAGCGTTTCCCATGACACTCAATATTGAGCTCCGGGGCATCCTGTTTCCACCGATCATCTTTGAGATGTTTCTACAACTTGATTGGGGTCCCCCTGTGGTAATCTCAGTTGATTGGACATGATTTGGAAAGGCACACACCTATCTATATACAGTAAGGTCCCACAGTTAACAGGGCTTTTCAGAGCACAAACCAAGCTATGAAATGCAAGGAATTGTCTGTAGACCTCCAAGACAAGATTGTATGGAGGCACAGATCTGGGGAAGGGTACAGAACAATTTCTGCAGCATCGAAGGTCCCAATGAGCACAGTGGCCTCCATCACCCGTAAATGGGAGAAGTTTGGAACCACCAGGACTCTTGCTAGCGTGGGCCGCCCTGCCAAACTAAATGTTTGGGATAGAAGGGCTTTATTTAGGGAGATGACCAAGAACCCGATGGTCACTCTGACAGAGCTCCAGAATTTCTCTATGGAGAGAGGAGAACTCTCCAGAAGAAAACCATCTCTGCAGCACTCCACCAATCAGGCCTGTGTGCTAGTGTTGCCAGACGGAAGCCACTCCTCAGTAAAAGGCGCATGGCAGCCCACCTGGAGTTTGCCAAAAGGCACCTGGAGGACTCTCAGACCATGAGAAAGAAAATTCTTTGGTCTGATGAAAGAAAGATTGAACTCTTTGGCCTGAATGGCAAGCGTCATGTTTGGAGGAAACCAGGCACCGCTCATCACCTGGTCAATACCATCCCTTCAGTGAAGCATGACGGTGGCAGCATCGTGTTGTGGGGATGTTTTTCAGTGGCAGGAACTGGGAGACTAGTCAGGATTGAAGGATAGATGAATGTACAGAGACATCCTTGACGAAAACCTGCTCCAGAGCCCTCAACCTCAGACTGGGGCGAAGGTTCATCTTCTAACAGGACAACGACTCTAAGCACACAGCCAAGATAACAAAGAAGTAGCTACAAGACAACTCTGCAAATGTTGTTGAGTGGCCCAGCCACAGCCCAGACTTGAACCCGATTGAATATCTCTGAAGAACTATGAAAATGGCTGTGCACTGACACTCCCCATCCAACCTGATGGAGCTTGAGAGGTCCTGCAAAGAAGACTTGAGGCTGTAATCGGTGCCAAAGGTGCTTTACCAAAGTATTGAGCAAAGGGTGTGATACTTATGTACATGGGATTTTTTTTCCTTATTTATTTTTCATAAATTTGCAAAGATTTCAAACAAACTTCATTCACATTGTCATTATGGGGGATTGTTTGTAGAGTTTTGAGGAAAATAATTAATTTAATCAATTTTTGAATAAGGCTAAAACTTAACAAAAAGTGGAAAAAGTGAAGCGCTGTGAATACTTTCCAGATTCACTGTATTTTTTATAAATAAAACCCTAAGTAACTCCATCTGCTTGTCCTGATTCACACTGGGAGCAGCTTGCTTTTTATCCCCATGCTAATATTGTACAACTAATACAGTCCAGATAATTTTGCACTATCCGTCTACAGAGAAACCCACATAGACCACATCAATGAGGATGGAGGAGGACCGGAGTCACATGACTGAGAAGATACTAAACCTCACCCTGGAGATCATCTACCTGCTGACTGGAAAGGTGAGGAGGTCACATGACAGCACTCTTGTGTCTATTAATAAAACAGACCTGACCAGAGAGGTGAGGATTCTGGGAGGTCACATGACATCATTCTTATCTCTATTAATAAAACACAGGCCTGAGCAGAGAGGTGAGGAGGATTCTGAGATTCTAACATGATATTCCTATTGGTTCCTCTATACAGAGATTTCCGCTTCTGAAGTCACGTGATCATATGACTATCACAGTGCCTCTATGTGACTCCCTAAAACCCGAGAGACACGACATGCAGAAAATTCTAAAAGCCACCAAGAAGATGATGGAGCTGCTGACAGGAGAGGTGAGCGGTGCTAGGAATTCTGGGACATTATCCAGTAACAGACAAGGGATGTGTCTGGATGGTGACTGTATCATTGTGTGTGTCAGGTTCCTATAAGGTGTCAGGATGTCACTGTCTATTTCTCTATGGAGGAGTGGGAGTATTTAGAAGGACACAAGGATCTCTACAAGGACGTCATGATGGAGAATCAGCCGCCCCTCACATCACCGGGTAAGAGGAGACTTTATTGTAAAGGAGAGAGCAGTACGGAGGCTCCACCTAGATCCCCCATCATCTGATAAACACATAGAAACAATGTATTCAGTCAGTGTGTGTGTTTCCTACAGATGGATCCAGTAATGGGAACCCACCAGAGAGATGTTCCCGTCCTCTGTATTCCCGGGATTCCACACAGGAAGATCACACCATCCCTCACCATCATCAGGTTGGTGTGAAGGAACATCTAGAACATAGATTTGTAGAGAGGTGTGTTTTTTTTTTATGAGAGTTTATAGATATTTTACAGATATTATTTTATTGGTTTAGAGTGAAGATCTGATGGATATAAAAGTTGTGGTTAAAGCAGAAGAAGAAGAGAGGTATTTGATAGATGATCAGCATTCTATGGAGGAGGATGGAATAATGGTGACATGTATAGAGGAGGACACTCCAACAGAGATCAGCACAGGTGGGTCATTAACACTAATACATTCCTCCACCCATACTGCTCACTGATTGGTCCAGAGTAAGGCAAGGACTGAGTGATATCAGCCTTTAATACCCTGGTCACTTTCCTGAGCTGTGTTCCCCATCCTGTATTCCTATTTTTCTCTCGGATAATATTCCTTCTCTGTGCTGCAGACACAATATATGTATCTAGACTGGATTTATGGAGATTCTGGGGTTCAGCTGGCAACAAAAGTTTGATTTTTTTCACCATAGGCATTGTTAAGCCCCGTACACACGATCAGATTATCGGACGATCTGTCGTCCGTTTTTTGTGGCATGCTAGTCTGATGTGGAAAGTGAAGAGGTTATTTTCATACGAATTTTCCTGTACGACAGAATTCTACTTCAGAAGTGATGTCATGTGTTGGATTGCTTTGTATGTGTTCTTTCGTCTCTGAGCATGCCTAGTCTTGCTCATAAGATTTTTCCCTGTCGAAATCTGTACTAATGAGATGAAAATCGGACGTGTGTTGACGGAGGACAAAAATTTTATAGACTGCACATCAGGATTTTGTCAGCCGAAAAGTCGGAGTGGGCTGTCAAAAGCACCATACTACCAATCCGAAAATCGGCAGATCGGTCGTCGTACGAAATTTCCCTTCCGAATTTCTTATTGTGTGTACGGGGCTTTAGCCCTAGGAACCTGGGGCATGCTCCTTGGGTCTTTTAGCACCTACCCATGGTCTAGCAAGATCTCTAAAAGAGCAATTCTCCCAGGGTTACTTGCTCTGATGTTTGCTGACTGTGCTGGGTGTAGGAATATGTTGGTACAGTCTCAGACCCAAGCCATTCAGTGGTAGGAGATCAGAGGACTCATTTACAAGTTACCTTGAGAGACAAAGCTGCCTGATGTGGGTGAAGTCCTGGTATAGGGGAACCAATCTGCTTATGTTTAGTAATAATCTTTTTATTTCTATTTTAGTACATGGATGGAAGATCAGGAAAACCTCAGAGGATTGTCTAATTTTGTCTCCAGACTGTAAAGTAGAAGATGAGGACATCACACCGTATAGTCCAGGAGAAAACCCGGCTACCTCAAACTTCCATCCAGCACCACACAGAGTATATGGACCTTTGTATTCCTCTTATCCTGTGGAACCTCGGAATGTGAGGGACGGAACCGTCCTTCCAAAAGATAAGAGGTTTTCCTGTACTGAGTGTGGGAAACGCTTCCATTTTAAATCTGGACTTAATGTGCATAGCAGATCTCACACAGGTGAGAAGCCACATTCCTGTTCTGAGTGTGGGAAATGTTATTCAAAGTCGTCCCATCTTTACAGACATCAAAGATCTCACACGGGGGAAAAGCCATATTTTTGTTCTGAATGCGGAAAATGTTTTTCACAGAAGTTCACTCTTAAAGTACATCAGCGATCTCACACAGGGGAGAAGCCGTATTCCTGTTCTGAGTGTGGGAAGTGCTTTTCCCACAAGTCCAATCTTTATAGTCATCAGAGATTGCACACAGGTGAGAAGCCGTATTCCTGTCCTGAGTGCGGGAAATGGTTTGTAAAAAAATTAGAACTTATCAAACATCAGAGGTCTCATTCGAGGGGAGAAACTGTTTTGCTGTCGTGAGAGTGAGAAATGTTTTGTATAAAGATCTGAGCTCAAAAGAAATCATGTAGTGCTCACACAAGACACCATCAAGTGTAGACCAATCTACACAGCGAACGAACATAAGAAATAATGAATCAGATGCTAATATGCATCACTGGGTCCAGAATATTCAAATAGTTTGATGGGTGTGCTTACCTTACGTGGGCTGTATACAGTATGATATACTCCTGACCACCTTACTCTGGGCCATTATTCAGAGTTAACTCGAAACTGATGACCTATAAGGCTTTTAAAGTGTTACCTATGAGCAATCAAAGATTTGCATCATTACATCGGCACACACAATTTTTTATTTTTGTTTGCTCAATATTTTTTTAAATATAATTTTACTTTTAACAAAATTGCAGTACAAAAATCAAGAGATGTTAAAGGAAGAAATCCAATTGGTCAGGAAAATGACTTGTCTGTAATGTGGAGGCGAAGTAGTTATTAATTTGTGTACAATACAATACACAACGTGTTACATTATTATAACAAAGTATTGTAGAAAAGATCACACCATAGAAAAAGTAGAAAATAAATACCGATATTAAGGTGAAATTTGTGTACGAGGAACACCTTTACAATTACCACCATTTTATTCTCCAAGAGCCCCTGCTTTCAAAAAATATGTTTTGGGGGTTATAAACAAATCTTCAGGCCCAAAATGTGCGTTTTAACGTGTGCAAAAAAAACTGAATTTTCGTAAAATCTTACCGTAAAATTCCTTTCTCTGAGTCCTCCGACAGTTGCCGCCCACTCATACAGTCTTCACCAATGGGTATTGACCTCTTATCCATAGGAGCAAGCTAGGCATAAGACTTGTTAAAAACAAAGCATTTGCATAGACACACCTATGGGGGCTGTCCCACTGGTCCAATACCCCCCTGCTATCAGCCATCCCAACTCAGTTAGGTAGCAAGCAGTTAGAGTCCAAGAAACCTAAAAAAAAAAGGGCGGGGACTGTCGGAGGACTCAGAGAAAGGAATTTTACGGTAAGATTTTACAAAAATTCAGTTTTCTCTTACGTCCTCCGACAGTCGCCACCCACTCATACAGTCTTCACCAATGGGATGTCCCAAAGCAGTTTAGACATGAGGGGTGGGAAACGCAACCGTCAGAAAGGCAACGCAGTACCCATGTCAGAGAAAGGAACCTTACGTGAACAGAAAGGTAACCTTCTGGGTAACAGAAAAAAGCTCAACAGGAGCAACAACCCAGGAAAGTGAATAACCAAGGGAATAAACAACCCCAACAGCCAGAGACCCGTAACAAAACTAGGGTCCCTTTACGGTACTGCCGCACAGAGAACTTTGCGGCCAAAGGAGGCATCAGCTGATGCCAGAACATAAATTTTGTAGAATTTGGAAAAGGTGTGCACTGACGACCAAGTCGCAGCCTTGCACACCTGGGCTACCGAAGCCTGATGCCGGAAAGCCCAGGACGCACTCATCGCTCTGGTAGAGTGCGCCTTGACAGGGAACGGTGGAACCCGTTCCTTCAACGAATAGGCCTGTACAATTGTCTGTCTGATCCATTTTGAATTGGTCGCCGCAGACGCAGCGATACCCTTCCGAGGTCCCTCAGGAAGGACAAAAAGAGAATCTGACTTCCGAAAGGATTCAGTTGACGACAGGTAAACCCTGATCACCCTGACAACATCCAAGAAATGCAAAGCAACCTCCTTAGGATGCTTAGGATTCGCACAGAGCGAAGGCAACACAATGTCCTCGTTAAGGTGAAAGTCAGAGACCACCTTTGGAAGAAAAGACTGGTTAGGTCGCAAGACCACCTTATGTTTATGAACCACCACGTAAGGGGAGCGGTAAGACAAGGCCGCCAACACTCTGCGAGCAGAGGTGATCGCCAATAGAAAGGCAACCTTCTTTGACAGCAGAGGTAACGAGATTTCCCTAATGTTTTCAAAGGGAGAACGTTGTAGCACGGTCCCATGGAGGTAAAGGCACCCTTCGAGGAGGGGCCAAGTGACGCACACCATGAATGAAGGCGCGAATCAAAGAGTTAGACGCCAAGGGGCGCTGGAAAAGGACAGCCAGTGCAGATAACTGGCCCTTAATCGTGGCCAAACAAAGGCGCTGGTCCACACCAGACTGTAGGAAAGTTAACACTCTCGCCATTGAGTAGGAACGAGGAGGGAAGCCCCTGGACTGGTCTCAAATAATGGAGACCTGGGGGTAATCAGATTTCTTGAAATTGATCGTCCACCCAAATTCTTGAAGGGTCTGAACTGTAATTGAGATGTTGTCCAACAGATCCAAATGAGAGTCTGCATGCAACAGGAGATCGTCCAGATATCCCAAAATTGAGATTCCTCTCTGACGTAACAAGGCCAGCACACGGGCCAGTACCTTGGTAAAAACTCTGGGAGCGGAGGCGAGGCCAAAGGGTAACGCCACAAATTGAAAATGCTCCTCTGGCACCGTAAAGCGGAGGAATCGCTGGTGTCCCTCGAATATGGGGACATGGAGATACGCATCTTTGATCTCGATGGAAGCCAGAAAATCCCCCTGATTCAAGGATGCCACCAACGATGGAATTGACTCCATTTGGAACTTCTGCACCCGCACAAAGTAGTTCAGATCCTTGAGATCCAGGATTGGATGCACCTTGCATTCTTTTCTGGGCACCGTGAACAGGTTTGAATAGAAACCTTGAGAGCGTTCCTGCGGAGGAACTGGCACGATCACTCCTTGAGCCAGGAGATCCTGCACCACTTCCCGAAGATCTTTCAAAACGCACTGGAGACAGGTGGAGATTCGATTGAAAAAACCTGTCCCCCGGCCGAGACCAAAATTCTATCTTGTACCCGGAACAAATCAGTTTGCGAACCCAGTTGTCTTGAACAAAGGAAGTCCAGGGTTCCTGAAAGAAGCGCAGACGTTCCCCCACCCCAGAGACGGGTGAGGGCACCCCTTCATGCAGAACCAGACTGACGGGTCTTGGGCTTGCCCCAGGGCTTCTTAGTCCCTCCCAGAAGCTCTGAACGGCTTACCTTGTTCTTTCGCCCCGGAGGCACGGAAAAACCATCTATGAGCAGTAAAGGAAGTACCCCGCTTAGCACGGGGTGTTTTACCTTTGGAGGATTGAGCAAGAAGAGTACTCTTTCTGCCAGTCTGGCGACTCGCTGGATGAGTTGATCAAGGGCCTAACAAAAAGCTCTCCCAGAAAAGGGAGATCTGTCAGGGACCAGCTCTTCAGCCAAACCATGCACCATAAGGCAATCCCCACAGCCGAAACTCTGGCCACCAAAGGAGCCGCATCCAGGGACGCATCACACAGGAACACCAGGGCCTGGGCCATCTGGTCCAAAAGTTTCATCAGTTCTGGGGGAGCTACGGCAGGGTCCAAATCCCCTTTCAGAACTTTATTCCAATCCGTATCTGTCTGCGACACTAAAACAGACACAAATACCGGTTTCAAAATGGAACCCGCCAACACGTGAAGATGGCAGGAAAGGGATTCCACCCTCCTGTCCACTGGATGGGTAAAAACCAGGGCATCTTCCACAGGTACAATAGTAGATTTGTTCAACCTGGAAATAGGATGGTCCACTTTAGGCGGCACCATCCAACGGTTGGAGACTGTATCAGCAAAAGGATACTGGCGTTTAAAGCATTTTGGCACCACTAGCACGTGCTTAATGCGCCGCCAT
Source organism: Pelophylax lessonae (assembly GCF_965119305.1). Taxonomy (NCBI): domain Eukaryota; kingdom Metazoa; phylum Chordata; class Amphibia; order Anura; family Ranidae; genus Pelophylax; species Pelophylax lessonae. The sequence goes on from NC_138770.1 coordinate 39,529,942, forward strand.
TGGTCATTCACAATATCATGAAAAGTCTCAGGACAGGGGAAAACCTTGCCAGACTTTTGGGTCTTGCGGGAGCCAAAAGCCACCGGCGTCCCTGCTGGCGTGGGCTCATCAGCCAATTTTAAAGTTTCCCTTACTGAAATAATCACGGCTTCCACCAAAGCTCGTTTCCATGATGCAGCTGAAGAAAACAGGTCCTCTTCACCATCTGACTGTGAGGAGAGCGACCTTTCAGGGAGGGGGGCGTCCGTGGCGACCACATCAGCCTCTGAATCAGAGGACTCCACCAAAGTTGGAGAAGGCAGCGGGCATTTTCGGCTATTAACAATTTTTTATGACAGAATCAACTTTTGTCGCCAGGCTTTCCAGAGTTGCTGAAATCACGGCCAGCAACTGCGATGCGGACTGTCCGGGAGTCACACTGAGTGGGTCCAAGGGTGAATTTACAGCCTGGGACTCCATATTCAAAGTTATAGAAAAACGGAGTACTGTCGCTTTAAGAAGCGCCAATCGCAGTTCCCACTGCCGATCACAGAGTCCCCCCTAAATATACACTAACAGCAGAGTATGCAGGGATATGCCCGCAAAGACCCTAGTACTGTACCATCTCCAGAGAGAACAAACCTGAACCGCCTGTGCAGCAGGAAGCAGAATCAGAGGAAGTGACCTCGGCCTGGATGTAAAAGGTCACGCTGCCTGTGCAGTTCAGTAGGACTACACAAAAATGTTTGCCAATGCATTTTAATAGGAAGCTCAGGGAAAATGGCTGCCCCATGCAAGTCAATGGGAAAAATATAGACATTGCCCACACTTAAGATGGAGGCATGCCAGGCGCCCCAGTTACACAGCCCCCCTTGGGGATGGGAGAGGGAGACAGGGCACAGAGGCTAGGTACCTGACAGGCCAGGGGGATCTTTTAGGAGGTACAGGTCCTATTATCCCCAGGAGAGGGCCCACCTCCCCCCACGCCACCAGGGGCAAGGGGGGTGACACTTACTCACCATACCATGGACCGGGTGGGCTCCGCTCCGGGAAGACCTCCGTACCACCGAAGTGGTGGCACTGCCAGCCAAGGGGTACGCTGCGACTCAGGGCATTCCAGGTCGTCGCGTCCCAGTGAGGTATCCGTTTGCAGGCTTGTCCCCAATCCGGAGAAGGGGCACTGTCATGGCGAGGTCTAGTGCCGGACTATAACCTGCTCACACTCGTAGGCCAGGCTGGGGGGGACCATAAGGACCTAGATTATCAAGTCCGAAACCCCAGCCGGCATTGCTTGTAGATCACCAGGAGAATCCCCCTGAACACTAGCTAGCAAAGTGAGTAAAGAGAAATAATACAAAATTTTCTGAAAAGAATAAAAACTGAGACTGAAGTCCCAGCAGGAAACCTAGGTCCTACTCCTTCTTTAGGCAGAAACAAACTGGGCTGAGTGTGTGTGGGTTATGCTTGTGGGGACAGCCCCATGGGCGTGTACATTAAAATTTTTCCTGCCTAGACTACTCCTGCAGAGTGCAGCATAATCCCATCAGCTAATGAAGATGGAGGCTGCGTCTGTCAAAGGACGATAGAGAAACACAATTTTCGCTACCTTATATTATATTCGGATGATAACTTTCCCTAATTGCATCTGGGATTAAAGAGTGTTTGCTTACCTTTGCATTCAATGACACAGTTAAGGCTTCAACCATATTATACTGTACCAACGGTAGTTTTGCTCGTCTCTCTGTGTACCCTCAACATGTTTTTGCTTTGTATTGTATCTGATAGTAACTATCTCTAACTTTGACCACTGATATATGCAAGGCTTTTTTTTCTTAGCGAACAGGTACAGGAACTACCCCCTTCGGAGCCAACTCTTATCTCCATCCCTGCCCACCTCAGAGCACTGTTCCATGGTTCCATCCCCTACTGCCTCCCAGTAATGCTTTTTTTTAGAGAATACAGAACCAAATATTTTGTGGTGCTAAGTAATTTCTATGGAATTTGTTAATGATAACAAGAAAGAGTAAAATAGATTCCCTATAGTTAGTAATAATGAAAGTCCCCAGCAACAATAGGCTCCCAATAGCCAGTATCAATAGATCCTCCAGCAGCCAGCATCAATAGATCCTCCAGCAGTCAGCATCAATAGACCCTCCAGCAGCCAGCATCAATAGATCCTCCAGCAGTCAGCATCAATAGACCCTCCAGCAGCCAGCATCAATAGACCCTCCAGCAACCAGTGCTGGAGGTGCCGGGACTGCGTTCCCGCTGAAAAAAAGCCCTGGATATATGTATGTAATATTATTCTCTAATTCTCCCAATGTATTATTTATTTATTTTTTTACGCCTATGTACTATGTTCTTTGTACTGCTCTCCTCTAAAGTTTGAATAAAATAGGTGTAGCGCTACCCCCTTGAGGAGCGCTGGATTTTGGATCCAACTCTTCCTGCACAGCCAGGCAACACACATTTTTCCAACTTCCATGCAGAGTCAGTAACAAGTCCAGGGGCTTGTTTCTTGTTATTTTATTGAGGAGTTACAACTTGGATAGTGATGATGAGGGATTATGGGAGGCCCAGCTTGAACTGGGTAGAACAACTTCAGGACAAACTTCTTCTCTATGTTCAAAATAAATATGGATCCTGGACTGTACTCCTTCCGGAATAATGTCAGTCTCCAGTGGATCAGCAGCAAATTTCCCCTTTCAGGAGCTCTTTGTCCCCTTAGTGAAACTCACAAAGTCCCAACTGCTTGCAGGAGCTCCATGTCCCCTCTGCAGAAAACACCAGCCCACCTGGCTGCCTTGAAAAGTGTCCCAGAGCAAGGGATTTAGGTTTGCTGTGACACTGTCCTAATGAAAGCTTACTAAATGTTGCACCTGGCAGCCTTCTCTCTTATTGGCCCTGAGGGTGATCAGGTAGAGGTACTCACACTGTCCCTTGAATCCTGCTGCTTGCATAGACTGCTGTTCAGGCCTCCTGCTGGAAAGATCTTAGCTCACTAGCATGAGTGTCTCTTGGATGAGATAGTGGGGTAGTGGAGATTCCTCTGTCCAGTCCTGAGGTCCCCGCCCAAGCTTTACAATCCTCAACTCAGCACTCCAACCAGCAACAACAACCCCTGCTGCCCAGGCTCTTCAATATTTAAGGGCCCATCTTACCACCCAGCCAGGCCTACTGCCTGGGGATTAGTCAAACTCCCATAAATATTTAAATCCTTGCCTTTGTTCCTCCACCCACTTGTTTCTAGAAGTTTCCATGGACCTCCAGAACCAGGGGGAGTTGAAAGAGGCCTAATCTGCAGATTATTCCAGCCTGACCTTAAACTGAACCCAGAGTAATTACCCAGACTCACTTAAAGTACCCTGAGTCAGCTAAATTGCACTAGGACAGTGGTAGTGAATTAAAATTGAAGGTCCGGTCGCTAAAAAAATTTTCCGCCCGAGGTCCGAATCACAAGTCTGTACAATGAAAGATTGTACGTGTCTTCTTTCCTTTTTTTTTTTTTTATTTTGGCGCAAGCCGCGTTTTTCTTACGGTTTCCTCCACACACTCTGGGAATACTCTGTAAATGTCCCCAATTGTGTTCCTCCTTACATCAGGTGCCCCTACCAGAGTAATTTATTACATTGGGTGCCCCCATGAATCAGTTGCTACAGTCAGAGTACCTCTTAAATAAGATGTCCCCAAAAGATTATTCCCTTACATCAGGTATTCCCATCAAAGTGCCCACTTACATCAGGTTTCTTCATCAGTGTGCCCCCTTACATAATTTGTCCCCATCAGAGTGCCCCCTTACATTAGGTGCCATCATCAGAGTGCCCCTTTAAATCAGGTGTCCCCATCAAATCAGGTGTGCCCCATCACAGTGGTCTTTACATCAGGTGTCCCCCATCACATCAGATTTGGCCATCAGAGTGCCCCCTTAACATAATATGTGCCCATCAGAGTGCCCCCTTAACATAATATGGGCCCATCAGTGTGCCCCCTTAACAAATGTGCCCATCAGCATGCCCTTTTACCATAAAATGTGTCCATCGGCATGCCCCTTATTTTATGTTAAGGGGCACTCTGATGGGTACATTTATATTAAGGGGCACTCTGATGGGTACATTTATATTAGGGGCACTCTGATGAGCACATTTTTTTATGCCCATCAGAGGGAACCTTACAATAAATGTGCCCATCAGTGTGCCATTTAACATAAAATGTGCCCATCAGCGTGCCCCTTAACATTAGTGAAGAGTGAACATTAACAAAAAATAAGGGGCACTCAGATGGGCAAATTTTATGTTAAGGGGCACTCTGATGAGCACATTTAATGTAAGGTTCACTCTGATGGGCCCCAACAAAATGTGCCCATCAGAGTGTCCCTTACCATAAAATGTGCCCATCAGAGTGCCCCTTAACAAAAAATATGTCCATTCGAGAGTGCCCTTTGTTTTATGTAAATGTTCACACTAATGGGCATGTTTTATGTTAAGAGACACACTGCTGGGCACAATTTGTTGTGCCCATCAGAGTGAACCTTACATTAAATGTGCCCATCATTGTGCCCCTTAAGAGTAAATGTGCCCATCATCGTGCCCCTGTAAACACCCCACATACCTTGAGACAGGCAGGGAGCGGGAGCCAGCAGAGATAACAAGCTACATCGAGGCTTTGAGAGCTGTACCGGGAGTTCTGCGGAAGGAGGCGGGGCACGCATATCACATCGTACCTCGCGCCTGGCTGAGTGAGAGAGGAAAAGATGACAAGCAGCAGGGGGGGGGACATCACGTCTCACCTCAGGGCCCGGTCGGGAGCTGTGAAAGAGTAAACAGCAGGGGGCAGGGCGCACACGCAATGTAATTGGTTGCAGGGACGTTCGTGGTCCAATAACTGTGGAGTGGGGATGTGGCGCTGTACACTGACGGTCCAGGCAGGAGCTGTCCCTCGGTCCATGTTTGGACCGCGGGCCGCCATTTAATGGCGGATGCACTAGGGGGTGCTACATAAGATCAAACTAAAAGTCAATTGCTTCTGGCCGAACTGAATTTTTTAAAAACATTTTTTGCATTGGTACATGTTCCCCGGGGCAGTCCTGCCCCCCCCCCCCTCTTTGACACCTTCTTGCCTATTAGTGCGCAAACTAGGCATTCTAATTTGACAGACTTGGCACAATGGGGTTCGGGTTTGGCATCTGAGGTTCTTTGAACTTTGCCAAATCCTGCTCAAACTGAACACAGTTCAGCTCATTCCTAATAGAGTCAGTGACCACAGGCATCCTGAAAGGCAGTAACGCATTCCCATCCATCTATCAGCCTGGCATTCCCGATACACAGGTGAACGCAAACAAAGGGGCATGAAGCAATTCCTTTCAGAAGTCACCCAATCCTCATAGACTGTACATTCTATCTGTTCATGAACAGGGAATGTTTTGTAAGCCTTTGCAGGTCTCTTTGTGCCCAAGGGTCTTGATAAAATGGAGGAGACAAGTGGAATAATGCCAAGGCTTTTGCGGACAGAGGCAATGAGCTTTTCAACATTAGCAAGCATGTTGTGTGGGACCCCCACAGGGTTCTTCAGGGACTAGGTTCTATAGCGGTGGACCATGGCACTGGACCTGTATAGAAACTTGCATCTAACTCAATGAGCTGCACCAAGTGCCAGAGTGACCACCGCAGGCAGGATCCAGAGCCAGAGGCAATATTACAGGCCATCTGACCTGGAGCCTGGGTACAGCTCCCATGGTTTTACCGAGGTTGCACCCATCCAGGTACACAGTTTCTGTATAGGTGTTAGAAGACAGTGAGGTGTTGAAAGAAAAATTCTAATAAAATTAATAAACTTGTGAAACTGATATCTCAGGGAAGGAGAAGAGGTCCATCACTTTCAGACACAAGCAAAAAATTCAAGTTAGGCTTACCGGTAACTTTTTTTCTAGTAGTCTTTCAGGACAACACATGAGAGAACGTAGCTCCTCTTCCTCTTGCAGGAGACACACACCCACAACATACTTTAAATTGAAGGTCTCTCCCCACAGTCCTTATATAGTTACATAGTTAAACAGGTTGAAAAAAAGACACAAATTCATCTAGCTAGCTAGTTGTGGAAGAGTACCTTGGGCCTGTCTAAAAAACATAAGCACAACAGCATAAACAATATCAGGGCAAGCAATTATTGCTGTCCTGAAAGTCTACAAGAAAATAAGTTACCAGTAAGCCTAACTCGAATTTTCTCAAAAACGTCTTTCAGGACAGCACATGAGAGAATAAACGAGAACTTACTCCCTCAGGGTGGGGCCATAGCTTGCATAACCTTCCTGCCGAAAGCCTGCTCACTAACTAATAATAAATCCAGCCTGCAATGGCATACGAAAGTGGACATGCATGATCATGTCACCACTTACAAATTTATTCCGGGGTGGCATTGGCCTTCTCTGCCCATGTGGCTGCCAGAGTTTTTTTTGTGGGATGAGCATGAATACCCCTCGGTGGCGTAATGCTGATTTAATTGCCATTCTTAGCCATCTGGCAAAGGACCCTTTAGTGGCTTTCTGCCCTTTTTTTGGTCCCAGCAAACAAAACTAAAAAAGATTCAGAACTCGTGAACTCTTTAGTTAATTCTAAATAACGGAAAACGATTCTTCCCGCTTTCAAAGAATGAAAATGTATTTCCTATTCCCCTGATGGGTTAGGACAAAATGTTGGCAAAACAATATCTTGAGAATGATGATACACCGACGCTACCTTTGGGAGAAAGGCCGGCTCAATTTTCAGCACAGTTCTATCTAAATAGATTGTTAGGAATGGCTCTCTGACTGACAATGCATGCATATCATTATTCCTGTATGCGGAAGTGACCGCAATTAGTAAAACTGTCTTCAATGTGACATACAGTACTTCAAGGTCGCAGAGTCCAGAGGTTCAAAAGGAGATTTGGTTAGAGCTTGTAGGACTACTGAGAGATTCCAACAACAGAGCTTTCCAGAAAAACTCCCAACGCAGCGACCTGGACTTTAAGTGTGCTGATCACTAGCTTCTTGCCTGCTGCTTTTTGAAGAAATTCTAGGATTGAGGTAAGATCTTCCAAAGGCCTTTAATTGGACAGGCACCAAATTTTGCCATATATAGCCCTCGTAACCTTTTTACGGCTTGACAGAAGAGTGTCTACTAAGGGTTGGGAGAAACTTTTCTCTTCTAGCAGTTGCCTTTCAGAGACCACGCCATAAGGCGTAGATTATCCACCTGTGGGTGGCAGAGGGGACCTTGCAGCAGCAGGGCCTTTCTGATTGAAAGGATCCAATATGGTTTGACTGTTATACAGATGTGAAATGAAAGCCATGTCATTTTCGGCCAGAAAGGAGCCATGAAGATTACGCCACTCTCTCTGCTTTATTCTTCTTCAGGACCTGTGGAATTAGCTGGAAGGGGGGTAAAGGCAAAACACAGCTGGAATTACCATTTTTGAGCAAGAGCATCTATCCCTATAGCTCCATCCTTACTGTTCAGGGACATAAATGGCAGGTTTTGGCATTCTGCTGGTTCCCTAACAGGTCAATTTGCGGCTGACAACAATCCTGAACTAAGTCATGATCTAAGCACTATTTGCTCTCTCACTTGGTGCCTGTTAAAGAGGTTGTAAACCCGTACCATTTTTTTTTTTTTGCAACCTGTAAGAGAAAGACATAATGAGCTAGTATGCATCGCATACTAGCTCATTATGCAATACTTACCTCAGAACGAGCCCCCCGCCGTGCCACTCACTCACCTCTATGACGGGCGACATGTCCAGTCGCCCGTCTTCCGGGATCGCGGCATCCGGCCATCTGATTGGCCGGAGCCGCAGTGACGTCACTCCCGCGCACGCGCGCGGGAGCCGACAGTCACGGCACGGAGCTCTGAAGGAACGGCACGAGCGTCCGTTCCTTCAGAGCGCCTGCGCCAGTGACGTCACTGGATGTATCTAAGGTAAATATCTCCTAAACTGTACATGTTTAGGAGATATTTACAGTACCTATAGGTAAGCCTTATCATAGGCTTACCTATAGGTACAAGTTGTAGAGGAGGGTTTACTTCCTCTTTAAGGAAATCGGCTAACAAGGATGCCAAATTTGTTTCTGCCCAGCTCAGAATTTCTTCTACCAGATTTTGAAGACTCCTGCTTCTTGTGCAGCCTTGCCTGTTTATATAGGCTACAGCTGTGGTGTTGTCTGTGCAGACTTGAACGCGATGACCCAGGAGCTTCTGAGAGAAGGCAAAAATTGCTAAAGTGATCACTTTTAGTTCTCTCCAGTTTGAGGAATTTTCGTCTTGTAGCCTTAACCCCTGTCCCTGTGTCAGACGGCTCCCCAAGTGCGCTCCCCAGCCCCAGGAGCTGGTGTCTGTGGTGAGGATTTTTTTCTACCGGAACAGACGAAGCCAGGCCACTTGAGAGTATGTCTTGCTTCTTCCAGCACCAGAGGGATCTTTTTATCCTGGTGGGAACCCTCACCTTGGTGTTCATTGAGGCCAAATCCCCATTCCACACTCTCAGGGTAAATTGTTCCAGGGGCCTGAAGTTTATTCTTGCCAACTGGACCTCTGGGATGGAGGCTGTTAGTAAGCCAAGAGCTGACATCAGAAACCTGATTTACACCTGCTTATTGCTCTGCAGCAGAGTCAGTCCAAATCTTTTGAATTTTCTCTTCTGGCAAGAAAATCTTCTGTTCTGCCAAACTAATGCAAAACCCCAGAAATAGGACTTTTTGGGACGGGGTCAGGTTGGATTTTTGCACAAGCCCAAGCTCTCCAGATGGTTGCGGGCCACCTGTAGGTCCTTCCTCAACTGGTTCTCAGAGTTTCCCAGAAACAAAAGATCATCTAGGTTTAGGATTACGCCATCGCTTTTATGAAAATGTGGAGTGAGGACGACAGACCGAAAGGCAACACCCTTATCTGCAAGTGCTGGACTTTAAAAAACTTTGGGAATGCTCTCTGATTGGAATGTGGAGATAGGCGCTCCTTAGGTTGATTGATGCCATGTAACAGTCTGGAAACAGCAGATTTCTGACCAAAAAGATCAAGTCCATTTTGAACCTTTTGTATAACACCACCTTGTTCAATGACTTCAGGTTGAGGATTAAGCAGAATTTTCCTGACTGTTTTCCCACCAGCAATAAAACCCTATTTGCTCTTCTCCTGATTGGACCGGTACAACCACTCTTTAAAGTATCAGATCCTGAACCAGGTTCTTCATGGCAAGAGCTTTTACCGGATTTTTTGGAATACCCCTTACAAAATACCTTCTTGGTGGAGCCTCTGCAAATTCTATTTCATTGCTGACAAGTTTCCGGATGTACAGACTTGATGCAATTTTTTCCCACTGTGGAAAGAATGCCTGTAGTCTTCCACGCATATGACTGCCATAGCTGCCTTCAAATTCTCCATTGTGGATTGCAATGTTCTCTTCAACAATAAATCCATCCTTGTATCCATTGCTTCCTTTAGGTTTGTGGTTTTTGAGATTTGCAGCATACAACTTAGGCACTTTGTTCCAAACTGATGAGCACTCTTCCTCAAACGGGAAGAGTCTCTTGTGAGATCTTGAAAAAAAAAAAAAAAGTTAATCTTTCTGGATCCTGCCATTCCTTCAATACCATGTCTGAGATAGTTGAATGGACAGGAAAGCATCCACTCTTTGGCTCGGAAAGCCCCAAGTACATCTAGATTCTTTTCTTACTCCTTAAAGAGGTAGTAAAGTCTTATTTTTAATTTGTACCTACAGGTAAGCCTATAATAAGGCTTACCTGTAGGTACTGTGATTATCTCCTGAACTTGCAGTTTAGGTGATATTTAGAGTGCATGCAACTGATGACGTCATCGGCGCATGCGCTCTGAAGAACTGGCTTGTCGTGCCGGACCTTCAGAGCCCGTGCTGCAAACGGCGGCTCCTGTGCACATGCATGGGAGTGACGTCATAGCAGCTCCGGACACTCACAGGGCTGGAGCCCGCGAACCCGGAAGAAACACCGGGAAGATGTCAGCTGTCTCAGCGGTGTGCGGGCACCACTGGAGGGCTTAATTCTAAGGTAAGTATTTCATAATGAGCTAGTATAGCTCATTATGCCTTTGTCTTACAGGTTTTGTTTATTTTTTCCTCTGGGTTTACAACCTCTTTAATGACTAAGGTGGCATGAATCGCTTTGAGAAGACTGCCCCCTTCTTCCAGTGACAATTTATATTTTGATGCCAAGGCATCTTAAACCTCTTCCCCATCATCTTCTGAATCTCTTTTAACAGGTGGTGAAGAGGCAGCCACATGTGCTGAGGGAATCCCTGACCCTGCATCTAAGGAAACTGATGATGTCACAAGGGTCTGCCCCTTAGCTATTTGTCAGGCGGCCATGCAGGCAGATGGCAGGAGCCTTCATCTGGAGGGTTTCTTTTTTTGGGTGCAGCGGTGCCGAAGGCGTCATGAACAATGTTGGATCTAGTTCGGGGAACATTTTTTTTTTTATATAGAAATCCTCTTGTTGCGTTATACTCTTGTTGTGTCTTGACTTACTTTTTCGATGAATTCACATAGGGGGGCCAGGTTCTGGGGGCACCTTGTTAAAGGAGGCTTCCAGATTCGGATAAGCCCCCCCCCCCCCCCAAAACCACCTGCCAAGGGTGCGTGGAAGAGGCCCTTGTCCCCATCAACCCAGGGACAAGGTGCTTTGGGGTGGGAGGGCCCCAAAGGACCCCCCCATGCTGGGGGCACGTGGCCTGGTATGGTTCAGGAGGAGGGGGGTGTTTGCTCTTCCCTTTCCATTCCTGACCTGCTGGGCTGCATGCTCAGAAAAGGTTCTGGTATGAATTCAGGGGGTGACCCCACACCGTTTTTTTTTAAACCAGTTGCTGACCACCCACCGCAGATATACTGCGGCAGGGCGGCTCAGCTGCACAAAATCCCATATCTATGGGATTTTGTGCACGCGGTCTGGGTGGCCATGCTCCTGCTGTGATTAGACACCTCCCGCGGTCGACAGAGAAACTGACAGAAGACCCGCTTGCTTATGTATACAAAGCAGGCAAGTCTTCTGTCACACAGGCAGGGAGAGATCAGGAGTTTTAGCTAAGCTACAACCCCGATCTCTCTGTGCCTGTCACAGAACCTCCCCCCCACCACCACTGTCAGTAAGCATTATTAGGCATACATTTAACCCCTTTGATCACCCCCAGTGTTAACCGCTTCCCTGCCAGTGTCATTTATACAGTAACAGTGCATATTATTTAGCACTGATTACTGTAGTAATGTCACTGGTCCCCATAAAGTGTCAAAAATGTCAGTTAGGGTCCGATCTGTCCGCCGCAATGTGGCAGTCCCGCTAAAATCGCTGATCACTGCCATTACTAAAAAAAAACCAAAAAAGATAAAAAAATAAAAAGTCCAAAAATCTATCCTGTAATTTGTAAACGCTAGAACTTTTGCGCAAACCAATTAAAATACGCTTTTTCGGATTTTTTTTTTTACCAAAAATATGTAGCAGAATACAAATTGGCCTAAACCGATAAAAATAATTATTTTTTTTTAAAATGTTTATATTGGCAATGTTTTATAGCAGAAAGTAAAACATATTGTGTTTTTTTTTTCAAAATTGTCGCTCTTTTGTCGCTTTTTTGTTTTTAGCGCAAAATCTAAAAGCTGCAGAGGTGATCAAATACCACCAAAAGAAAGCTCTATTTGTGGGAAAAAAAGGACATCGATTTTATTTGGGAACGGCGTCGCACGACGGCGCAATTTTTCGTTAAAGTAACGCAGTGCCGAATCGCAAAAAAATGGCCTGGTCATTAAGGGGGTAAAACTTTCTGGAGCTGAAGTGGTTAATTATTAATTATAAATAATAATTAAATTAATTATTATAATTATAGTGTGGGCTTCCCCTTAAAATCCATACCAGACATGAAGGGCCTAGTGTGCATTGGGGGGGCACCGAACGCTGTTTTTTTTTTTCATAATATTTAATTGCTAGCATGTTTTCTTTACATTCAGCTGTCAGTGGGGAACCGGCGGCGGCCGGCTTCCCAGCTCGCTCTTAGCAACCAGCTATTGGGGGGAGCCCCAATCTGTTTCTGATAAAATACCGCCAGCAAAAACCTGGTGATAAATATCACATCTATTTTTACTCTCTGTTCCGTTCGTGAATTGGACTGAAGAGCTTTTTTACCAGCACATTTTTCATTTTGCGTTAAATACCGCATAATCACTACTTTTTTTTATTGCATGCGATAATTTATGCACATGAGTCACGTGACCGTGTGATCGCATTCGGTAACCGTTAGCGACTTGACCCTCTAAGTGCTTACATCGCACAATTTACTCAGCCAATGAGAGGTAATAACTCCATTTTTATTTTTCTACTGCTATCAATGGAAAACACGGTACAACACTTCATCCATGTCTCTGGTGATCTCTGATCTCCTTATGAAGGGTTTCTTACATGATGAAGATCAGCCATGGAGTATATCTGAGGTGTATATCAGGGTGTGCTTCTTCCCCACATGTCCACCAACATTCATATAGAAGACATTTCCCGCACTCAACGCACTAATACACCTCGAGGGTTGTGTGGAATCCCTGATGTACAGGAAGACAGGACTTCACTGAGGAACAATTCCCTCACTCAGGACAGGAATACGGCTTCTCCCCCATGTGAGATCTCTGATGTACAGGAAGACAGGATTTCAGTGAGTAACAATTCCTTCACTCAGGACAGGAAAGTGACTTCTACCCATTGTGCAATCTCTGATGTCTGTAGAGATCGGACTTCTGTGAAAAACATTTCCCGCACTCAGGACAGGAACAGGACTTCTCCCCCGTGTGAGACTTTTGATGTCTGACTAGTATTGATTTTTGTACAAAACATTTGCCGCACTCAGAACAGGAATACGGCTTTTCACCTGTGTGAGATCTCTGATGTATGGAAAGATTGGACTTCCTTGAAAAACATTTCCCACACTCGGGGCAGGAATACGGCTTTTCTTGTGTGTGCAGTCTCTGATGTGAACAAAGATTGGCCTTCTGTGAAAATAATTTCCCGCACTCAGTACAAGAAAACGGCTTCTCTCCTGTGTGAGACCTTTGATGTAGCGCAAGTTTGGATTTTAGTGCAAACCATTTCCCGCACTCAGAACAGGAAAACAAATTCTTTCCCGTGTGTGATCTCTGATGTACGGAAAAATAGGACTTGTTTGAAAAACATTTCCCACACTCAAGGCAAGAATACATCTTCTCCCCCGTGTGAGATCTGTGATGATTGGAAAGATGGGACTTCTTTGAGAAACATTTCCCGCACTCAGGACAGGAATGCAGTTTCTCCTCCATGTGAGATCTCTGATGTATGGAAAGATGGGACTTCTTCGAAAAACATTTCCCGCACTCAGGGCAGCTTTGTGGCTTCTCGTCCGTATGGGACTTTTTATGCACGATATAATTGGATTTAAAATGGAAACGCTTCCCGCACTCAGAACAGGAAAACCTCTTATCTATTGGAAGGACGGCACCATCCCTCACAGTCTGAGGTTCCTCAGGATAAGAGGAATACGATTGTCCGGCACCGCCCCTCACAGTCTGAGGTTCCTCAGGATAAGAGGAATACGATGGTCCGGCACCGCCCCTCACAGTCTGAGGTTCCTCAGGATAAGAGGAATACGATGGTCCATCTACACTGTGTGGTGCCAGATGGAGATTTGAGGTAGCCGGGTTTTCTCCTGGACTATACTGTGTGATGTCCTCATCTTCTACTTTACAGTCTGGAGACAAAGTGAGACAATCCTCTGAGGTTTTCCATATCTCCCGTCCATCTACTAAAATAGAAATAAAAAGGATTATTACTAAACATGAGCAGACTGGTTCCCCTAAACCATGACCCCGCCCACATCATTTGACATCCAGGACATTAGACCACATTCATTTCTTTATTCATGCACCTTAGTCAGAGAGTGAGGAAACAACGAGAACTGTCTTTTATAGGAGTGACAGTGATGAGGGGATTATAGGACGAGTGTCCCCACCCCCTCTATCACTCATTGCCATCTTCCCAACACAAGAAGTCCTGCACTTCCTTATTTAGTCCATGATTTAGTCATGAATAACAATGGGACTGAGCCCCACTAGAGGTCAGAGAGTGAAGATGGGGGTGGAGAACAACCAAGATGATGACTGAAACGATCCCAAAGACCACCATCATTAAGGTATTAATTCCTTCCTCATTAACACTTTCTGTTTAAGGTTCCAACATTTGGGTATTGTGAGGATCTGGATGGCCTCCACCTTGTTCAGTTGTGATTTGATCATATACAAAAAACACCAATCAGCGCAAAACAATCATATATGAAAGCAGCTATACGCTTAGGGTCAAAATATCAAATCCCAGGTAAAACCAATAATAACAATGTTAGTGCAGCGCTAAAAGGTTTTATAGCAAGATATCATACTAAGAGAGACAATATATCACAGTCCCATAAACTGGTGGGTGGTGCTTCTAAATTACATTCCCAGGTGAAAATAATGTGCAAGGGATCCTCAACCAGTATTTCAAGCAACTCACCTCAAAGTAAGACCCCTGAACAGGAAGGTCAAACACACCTTTCCCCTCTGGGGCAAGATAACGATGTAAGATCCTACGTTCCTCCACTGCAGGACAAGGGTTAACCAGAAACCACGTGGGACAGAGACTGGCAGGTGTATCTCTCTAAAGGTTCCAATCCCAAAGTCCTCGGCGTGTATCACATGGAATAGTAAGGTACATACATAGTGCTCTCTGCTTGTAACTTAATTTTATTGAAGATAAGAAATGCACTTACTAAAAACGGCACTGCAACCCAGTGCTCGTTAAAAGTAGCGTGTGTACACCAATGGTAGCAGGATGACCACGGGCGACGTCATGTAGCTCTTCTTTTCCTCCGTACGCGATAGGTCCAATAGGCGGGACTTCATCGACGAAATCGCTGATTTACGTGTACGAAGGAAGGGAGGAGCTACATGACGTCACCCATGGTCATCCTGCTACCATTGATATACCCACGCTGCTTGTATGTACCTTACTCTTCCACATGATACATGCTGAGGACTTTGGGATTGGAACCTCTGGAGAGATATACCTGCCGGTCTTTGTCCTATGTAATTTCTGGTTAACCCTTGTGTACGAACGTAGGATCTTACATCGTTATCTTGCCCAAGAGGGGAAAGGTGTGTTTGACCTTCCTGTTGATTCAGGGGGTCTTACTTTGAGGAGAGCTGCTTGAAAAACCGGTGGATGATTCCTTGCACCTGGGAATGTTATTTAGAAGCACCACCCACCACTTTTTGGGACTGTGATATATTGTCTCTCTTAGTATGATATCTTGCTATAAACCTTTTAGCGCTGCACTATCATTGTGATTTGATCATGCCTTAGCCTACAACATAGCCCAAATATTGGTTCTCCTCCAATCCACTCTTGCTTTTTTCCGGGTTTACTGGGAGAGTGGAATCTACCAGAAACCCTTTATCAAATCAAGAGTAGTAATGTATCGAACCTGTCCTAATTTTTCAAATAATTGATCCACCCTGGGCATTGGATACGCGTCTGGTTTGGAGACCCCATTTAACTTACAAAAATCATTACAGAAGTGCCAGGTTCCATGTGGCCTGGGCACAAGCACTATAGGACTTGACCAACTACTTGAGGATTCTTTAATGATTCCAAGATCCAACATACACTTAAGTTCTACTGACACAATCTCACAGCAAGCTTCAGGTATGCGTTGGGGTTTAATATTTACCTAAATGCAGGGTCTGTCATGATATCATGTTCAATTACATTAATTAGGCCTAGGAGGGTTGAAAAAATGTCTCAAATTCTCTGTAAAAATTCCCAAGACTCCTGTATTTGAGAAGGGGCTCTGCAATCCCGACTTTCCTAATCTGAGTGTCTGGGCTGGACTTTCTGACTGATTGTCAAAACCTCTCTCTTTCTTTCCAGGTTTTGATCAAATTACCATCTCGTAAAGTTTTCTTTTTGTGGGCTGGTAGACCTCTTAGTTAACCTTTCCTACTACTGGTGCACCGAAAGGAAAATTCCGGTGCTGAAACCGAAAATTCAGGATGCACTTGGCCGAAAGCCAAAACCGAAACTGAATTTGTTTTAAACTTTAATTAATGTGGCTGGCCTTTTTACATTGAAGTCACTAGGGGACATTTTTGCATAAGGCTCCATGCACACAGAAAGTCATAAAAACGAGCTCCAAAGCGGTTTCTTGACGCCAGTAAAAAGCGTTTTGCATTGGCGCCATATCGCTTTTAGGCGCGTTCAGGCATGTCAGCGCTAACAAGCGTTTTTTTAAATAAACACAACTTTTTACATAAATTCACTCCCATATTACCCAGAATTCCATAAAATATGTGAAATATCACATGACTATGCCATTTCGTGAGGAGAAACTGAGGAGAGAGCATTTTACTGAGTTTTGGGAGATTGTTTTGAGGAAAATGGATCCTGTGATTCAAAAAATCGACGAGGCAATCCTGCTGATTGTTCTGCGTAGGATGCGGCGGAGGAGACAGATGGAGGAGTAGGAGGAGAGAAGCAGCAGACGGCGTAGATTCTGGATACATCCGATTGTATCCCAGCGTCCTACGTTGGGGTACTTTCAGAGCATGTACGCCCATCTTCGCATGCATCCTGAAAAATTCTTAAACTTTACAAGAATGTCAGTGCCTGTCTTCGATGACCTGCTGGAGAGGCTCAGGCCAAGGCTAGAAAGGATGGACACCAGGATGAGAAGCAGTGTGTCACCAGAGGAACGACTGCTTGTGACACTCCGGTAAGTGATATTTGTTTTGAAGGGGGGTTAGTGCCTGTTCACACATATGCAATGTCACACATTGCATGACATTGCATGCAATTTGTACCGCACTGCTATGCAAATCGCATGCAATGTCTGTTCATTGCGATTTCTTGCAAACCGATTGCATAGCTTATGTCGCATTGCATGTGTACAAAATGTATTGCATTGTATTGTTTTGACACTCCCAATTTTGTTCTTTTAGGTTCCTTGCTACAGGATTGAGTTTCGTGTCCGTACACCACCACTTTCTTCTTGGTGTCTCGACGGTTGGCAAGATAGTCAGAGAAAGCTGTGTGGCAATATGGGAAGAGCTAAATCAAGTCGTAATGCCGGAGCCAACAGAAGACCTCTGGGAAGCAGTGGTGGATGAATTTTGGGAAAAAACTCAGTTTCCCAATTGTCTGGGCGCCCTGGATGGCAAACACATCAGGGCGAAGAAGCCTCCGCACTCAGGTTCGTCATATTTTAACTATAAAAAAAAATACTTTTCGGTGGTCCTCCTGGCATTGGCTGATGCGAATCTGCGTTTCATTGTGGTTGACGTTGGAGCATATGGCAGCCAGAGTGATGCCCGCATATTTCGTGATTCTGCATTCGGACGTCGGCTAAATGAAGGAAGGTTCAACATTCCAGAAAGCAGGCCTCTACCTTGTACCGAGGAACCAAGCTTACCATTGGTCATGGTAGCAGACGAGGCCTTTGGACTTGGTGAAAATATAATGAGGCCATACAGTGGCTATTGTCTCAGCGACAGCCAAAAGATTTTTAATTATCGTCTCAGCCGTGCACGCCACGTTGTTGAATGTGCCTTTGGAGTCCTGACAGCAAAATGGAGAGTTTTACTAACCTGTATGCAGCTTGATGTGGAGAATGGCATTAAGGTGGTCCTGGCATGCTGTGTTCTCCACAACTTCCTGCGGGAGAAGGAGAGGAGCACCGTTGAACCGGAACCCCAAAACCCAAATCAACGGGTGCAATTTTTGGACTTGTGGTCAACGGCACGGGTGATGGGAATTCGGAATCAGTTTTCTGATTTCTTCTTATCACCTGATGGAGAAATTTTGTGGCAAAATGATTTTATTTGAAAAAATGTTGCATCTTTCTAAGCTCTGCCTTCTTGTTTTTTTAGAAATAAAGCAATTTCAAATTTGGCAGTTCTTTTCATGTCTCCCATTTCTTTAGTTCAGCTGTGCCTTCTACCTTGTTAGGCTGCACTTAGGCTTACCCCAGGCAGAAGAAAAAGTGTCCTTTTCTTCTGCTTGAGGCAAGCGTATGATACCCCTTGTTGGGCTGCACTTACGCTTGCCCCAGGCAGAAGAAAAAGAGTCCTTTTCTTCTGCTTGAGGCAAGCGTATGATACCCGTATGATAACATACTGCTGAAGTGTACCATAACCCCCCCAAAAAAAACATACAAATTCACGTTTAAAAAAGATTTATTAGATTAAAAAACTGGAGTAACAAAACAAAAAAGCAAACTGGAGTAACAAAACAAAAAAGCTCAAGTTATAACTGCTGATATTGAGCAGATTGGTCAGCAGGGCTCGGATGAGGTGATTGGGGACGGGGGAAAGTGGATTCGGGTGGGAATGGGTAGGTTGGGGCAGGCGCTCATTCCCAAAGTCCTGGGGATGGTAGGGTCCTTGAAAAGCAGGGGGTGTGGCAACATTGGAGAACGTTGAATGTCCTGAAGGGGAGGGGGAGGAGGAAATTCCGTGGGGAAATGTGGGGGGGTAATAGGAAGGGTAGGAATGGCCGGATGGTGGCTGCCATCTAGGTTGCTGATATGAGGGGGGTGGTAGCGTTGCTACAGTCCTGGATGACATTGTGAGAACCTGAAAAGCACTGGATGGATCGCTATGTGGTGGCCCACCACTTAATTTTGCTGTACGGTATTGCACAGCAAAAACGTACAATCGATCCAT
This sequence comes from Pelophylax lessonae, assembly GCF_965119305.1. NCBI lineage: Eukaryota > Metazoa > Chordata > Amphibia > Anura > Ranidae > Pelophylax > Pelophylax lessonae. Next base: position 39,548,680 of record NC_138770.1, read on the forward strand.
ACAGTGCTTCTCCTCGGCTCCACCAATGTCCTCCAGGATGTGGTACAGGTTCCGCAGGAATGAGGCACGCGGATTCAAAGGATCCAAAAATGGGTCCACGATCTCCTGCCTCACTTTCTGCAGCAAGGCTACCACCCTGTCCTCAGTTTCAGATGTGAAAATGCCACCCCTCTGGCGCTGATTGCGGCCTCTACCACGTGCACTACCATTCCCACGGCCACGAACTTCCCCGTGGTATTCGGGTTCCTGGTGGAGGCTGCTGGCAGGTGTAACCTGGCTCCTAGATTCCTGTGAACAAAAATGGACATGTTCAGATTGGTACATAGACTGACAGACAGAAGAGACATAATGGACAGATAATTACCTGTGCTGGGGATTTGCTTTGGGAAATAGAGAGATTCGGTGATAGCACCTCCGCATCTGTGACACTCCCAGTTTCAACGCAAGCAGCATCTGGAGCATCCACCTCCTCCTCGATATGCTCCCTGCTGTCCGAAATGTTTGATGTTGTGCTACAGAGAATTAAAACGGTTAAGAATGTAAATTTTTTAATTTTTGGTACTTTAGAGCAATGCACAAAAGGGTATATGTGACATAAAAAAAAAAAAAACGTACTCTCTTGCATTCTCTATCATTGATCGGCGCAGTAACGCTAGGTGATTGTAGAACAAATTTTTTCTCGCTGGAGCTGCTGCTCCACTCCGTTGTGATTTTTCACGTTCGGTAAGATCTCTCCTGACTCGGCCACGTAGGGATTTCCCCCGACGTTGTAATGTTTTGGCTACGGAAAATTGAAAAAAAGGGTTAATATGCTTTCTAAAAAAAAAAACATAGCAAACATATTTAAAAAAAAAAAAAAAAAAAAAAAAACTTACTCCGGTCCTTTTTGGCTGAATTGCTCAGCCGGGCCCAGTCTGGTGTGAGCGCCATGGAAATTTCCTTCCAGATTTTGGTTTTCCGCAGGCGGTCATTATAGAATGGATGCACTAAATCCCACAGTTCTGCATTGGCTTCAATGGCTGAAATCAGCTCTGCCTGAGGAACATCACTAGCCATGCTTCTTCTCTTCCACACTTCTCAACAGGGGCAAAGGTCTCTTGGGTAATGTGGGCATGTATTTCCTGTTTTCCATGTGATTACAGTAACCAATCACATTTTGACGCTGCTTGATGCGCATCATGCTGCGTTTCGGCGCGTTTGGTAGCGTCAAGCGTTTTTGCAGCTTGACGCTGGAGCTCCAGAACGCACAGTTCCTGGGTTTTTGCACAAAACCTATGCCACTTGGAGCTCCTAAAAGCTCTATGTGTGCATGAGGCCATAGAATAACATGGGTGGGCGTTCTGCAGCTGCAAAAAAAAAACGTCGGACGCTGCTAACAGCAGCTCCAAAAACGTCCAGTGTGCATGAGGCCTTAAAAGTCTATGGGGCGTGATTTTGCATTGAAGTTAATAGGACGCAATTTTGCATTGAAGTTAATAGGACGGGATTTTGCATTAAAGTCTCTAGGGGCGTTCTTGCATTGAAGTCTATGGGACCCAATTTTGCATTGAAGTCTATGGGGCGTGATTTTGCATTGACGTTAATAGGAAGGGATTTTAGATTAAAGTCACTAGAGGTGTTTTTGCATTAAAGTCTATGGGACCCAATTTTGCATTAAAGTCTATAGGGCACAATCTTGCATTGAAGTCTATGGGGCACGATTTTGCATTGAAGTCTATGGGGCACGATTTTGCATTGAAGTCTATGGGGCACGATTTTGCATTAAAGTTTATGGGACACGATTTTGCATTAAAATCTATGGGGCACGATTTTGCATTGAAGTCTATGGGGCGCCATTTTCCATTGAAGTCTATGGGGCGCAATTTTGCATTGAAGTCAATAGTGGGAGTTTTTGCATTGAAGTCTATGGGATGCAGCATGCCATTATCGGCACCTTTTTTCTTTTCTATCAGCATAACCCTATTTTCAGCCAATATATATTGGTGCATCCCTATTTCTTACCCAGGGGTGGACTGGCAACCCATGAGGCTCCCAGGGAACAGGAGATCATGGGGTTCCCTGTGTCCCCACCCACACAAAGCCCCCACTTTGCAGCTAAACTGAATAGAGGGGGCATTTAAATATCTACTGCAGCATAGTCTGCATGGAAGTTCTAAGCTTTTTTCTGTAGAAGGTTCCAGGATGAAAGATGGCCGACGCATGGTCTTGCATTCGGACCGAAACAAATTGCATATGTCTAGCTGAAGGGGGAAGTACCTACCTTTTTCAATCAACCCCCCTTAATCCTGCCCCAAGCTGACTCTCCTCAGTGTGTTATCCCATTATCAACATTCTGTCTGTGCGCCAATCAAAACATCAGATATAAAATGCCCAGCTGGTAGAATATGGGTTTAACAAAAGAAAATACATACTGGGGGAGATTTACTATAACTGGTGCACACAGAATCTGGTGCAGCTGTGTATAGTAACCAATCAACTTCAAGGTTTTATTGTCAAAGCCTAATTGAACAAGCTGAAGTTAGAATCCGATTGGTTACTATGCACTGCTGTACCAAATTCGGTGTACACCAGTTTTGGTAAATCTCCCCCATTATGTTTATATATAGCATTGCACAGATGGTGGAATGCAGAAGTCAGGACTATATAACACACAACCTACAGTATAGGAGACAATGGTTAGGACTATATAGTATCAGAATTATGTATTGTACAACAAAGAGTATATAGTGCAGGGGTCAGGAGTATGTAATGTACAACATAGATTATATACTGCATGGGTCAGGAGTATGTAATGTACAACATAGAGTATATACTGCATGTGTCGGGAGTATGTAATGTACAACATAGAGTATATAGTGCAGGGGTCAGGAGTATGTAATGTACAACATAGAGTATATAGCGCAGGGGTCAGGAGTATGTAATTTACAACATAGAGTATATACTGCATGGGTCAGGAGTATGTAATGTACAACATAGAGTATATAGTGCAGGGGTCAGGAGTATGTAATGTACAACATAGAGTATATAGTGCAGGGGTCAGGAGTATGTAATGTACAACAAAGTATATGGTGCGAGGGTCAGGACTCATAATATTGGTATTCATTAATCAGTGGAAGCTTAAATGTTTACAAGAGACAAGTTGCAGAGGTCCCACACCACTGCCTCCTGAGGCTGCACTCAGTGACTTGGGTCTGAAACTATACAGATATATCCCTCCACCCGGCACAGCCAGCAAATAACAGAACAAGTAACTCTGGGAGAATTGTTCTGTCGGAGATCTTGCTACAATCAAGCATGGGACAGAAGACCCAAAGCTCATACCCCAGGTGCCTTGGTCGGGCAACACCTATGATGAAAACTAATATTTTGCTGCCGGCTGAACCCCAGAATCTCCAGAATTCCAGTCTAGATACATAAATTGTGTCTGCAGCACAGAGAAGGAAGATTATCCGAGAGAAATACAGGAATACAGGACGGGGAACACAGCTCAGGCAAGTGACCAGGGGATTACAGGCTGATATCACCCAGTCCCCACCCTACTCTGGACCAATCAGTGAGCAGTATGGGTGGAGGAATGTATTTAGTGTTAATAACCCACCTGTGCTGATCTCTGTAGGAGTGTCCTCCTCTATAAATGTCCCCGTTATTCCATCCTCCTCCATAGACTGCTGATCATCCCTCACATACATCTCTTCATCTTCTGCTTTAACCTCAAATTCTATATCGATTGGATCTCCACTCTAAATCAAGTGAATGAGAGAAAATATTATCTGTAATATATAAACTGTAATATTATGACATCACATAAAAGAAAAAAAAACACATCGTCTCCATGAGTCCATGTTCTAGATTCTTCGTCCCACCAACCTTGTAACAATGAGGGATGGTGTGACCTTCCTGTGTGGAATCCCGGGAATACAGAGGACGGGGACATCTCTCTGGTGGGTTCCTGGTATTAGGTGGCTCCATCATATCCTTGTGTCCTTCTGAAGACTCCTCCATCACTCCATACTTCTCATCCTCCTCTTTATACTCTTCTTTAACAACAATATTATCATCCCCGAGGATTCCACTCTGAATATATAATAAAACATTAATTTCAACAAACATGCTGTGTAGAAATCAGAACTACCAATAATTGTCAATCCTCTACCTGAGGATGGTGAGGGATGGTGTGACCTTCCTGTGTGGAATCCCAGGAATACAGAGGATGGGGACATCTCTCTGGTGGTTTCCTGTAGCTGGATGACTCCACCATGGTGTCCTGGTACAGATCTTTGTGTTCTTTTAGGTACTCTGACTCCTCCATCACCCCATCCTTCTCCTCTTTTATCTCTTCTTTAACCTCAACTTTGGAATCTCTCAGGTCTCCACTCTTAATATATAATAAAAAATATATCAATGGTAACAATGCAGATAATGTACAGATCCTAATGATACTATCAGTGATTGTTCCTCATCTACCTGAGCATGGTGAGGGGTGGTGTGACCTTCCTGTGTGGAATCCCGGGAATACAGAGGACGGGGACATCTCTCTGGTGGGTTTCTGCAGCTGGGTGACTCCACCATGGTGTCCTGGTACAGATCTTTGTGTCCTTTTAGGAACTCTGACTTCTCCATCACCCCGTCCTCATCATTCTCCTCTTTTATCTCTTCTTTAACCTCAACTTTAGAATCTCTCAGGTTTCCACTCTGAATATATAATAAAAATGACATCAATTGTAACAATGCAGATAATGCACATATGTACTAATCATACTATCAGTGATTGTTCCTCATCTACCTGATGGTGAGGGATGGTGTGACCTTCCTGTGTGGAATCCCGGGAATACAGAGGACGGGGACATCTCTCTGGTGGGTTCCCATTACTGGATCCATCTGTAGGAATCACACACACTGACTGAATACATTGTTTCTATGTGTTTATCAGATGATGGGGGATCTAGGTGGATCCTCCGTACTGCTCTCTCCTTTACAATAAAGTCTCCTCTTACCCTGTGATGTGAGGGGCGGCTGATTCTCCATCATGACGTCCTTGTAGAGATCCTTGTGTCCTTCTAAATACTCCCACTCCTCCATGGAGAAATAGACAGTGACATCCTGACACACACAATGATATATGAACAAGAGGTTAAAAGCTTGTTGCAGGCATTCTGACATCATTACATGTGTAGCCAAGCCTGGACTACTATATATATATATATATATACTGCAAATATATACACTACGGTTTACTGTTATTGTTGATGTTGCCAGAGTGCCCCTTTAAGGCTGTTTGTAAGGGCGGATTGTCTTTCTCCGGAGATGGATGAACTGGATTGTGGGATATATAGTCTAGAACTGAAGGCAGACTGTTGTTTGATTAGCCGGAGGAACTATACTCCCAGGGAGCCATAGGAGAGTGAAGGATCATGGGAAAGCTGATATACCTATCTACTTCAGGGAGCGCACGCTCTCTTTCTTCCGGGACCAAGTGAGGAGAGGTCAGCCTGAGAGGTGTGCTGGGACACTGTTGGTGACGGAGGCCAGAGTGTGCGGCCTAGAAAGAGTGGAGCCCATCCTCAGCGGTGCGGATGCTGGTAATCACACAGCGGTGATAGATCCAGTGGAGCTGAGAAGATAGCGGGTGAAGCAGAACTAACTGACTGAGACAACCGAGCGCCGATCATCCCCAGTGACGCAGGAGCGTGGGAGAGCACATCACCCGCGTTATAGGTTAATGACAAGTGGACACTGACAAGCAAGGGAGTGCCTGGTGAAATCCTAATCGCAAGTATAAATCTTCATCTATGACACACTGATTGTAGATAGGAACATACATACACTATTATCCTGGGATTACATATATCACGCTGAAGAGCGATAAGAGCTCCAACTGCCGGTGAAGACTTAGCAAGGCCTTGCTAGGAGAGGGACTTCAGCACAGGCTGTCTTAAAGGGGACCTGTTATTATAATATTGAGTCATTATTAGATATTGCTAGACTTGATTTCAGAGGTTTTCAGCTAAATAAGCTAATATATGTTGCCATAACATTGACAGTTAAAGCTGACGCTATAGTATGTTTGCAATATCCATGTGATCTATTATCCCTTCTTTTGCTGTGTATTCACATTCATGGTGTCAGTCCATTAAGCCTCCTTGTGTTAAGTGGAGTTCAGTTGACTGATACTGCTACACTTTATTATTGTTAAGTCATATTTGTTATCAATAAGCTATATTGATTTACCTTTCAAGTAAAATAACCAAACAGTATTCTAATTGTGTCAGTGTGTCCTTGAAGATTATATCTGAAATGTCGGAAACCTAAAGTGTCCAGTGGGTTGGATAATTCTCAGGGTCAGGTGAGTGCAGAGGTATATCCGTTAACCAGCAGCCCCCGGGGGGGGGGGGGGTGCTACCACATGCAATTCAGGAACAACAGTCCTGCTTTGCACATGAGGGTCCGCCCACATCCTAAGAGCATCAGAAATATAGAGAAAAAAGACAGATGGAGGGACATTAGGAGGAGGAGCTGTGAGGTCAGCGTGATGTCATAAGGTTCTCTCTCTCTCGCTGAGGAGGAGCTGTAGGGGGCGCTCTGTGAGGTTTCTGTACATGGAATAATTTCTGGTCCCACCTCCCCTAAAAGATGAACTTTGTCTTTGGGCTTTGCCAGGACACATCATACTCTTGTCATCTCCATGTACTCCGGAGACTTTACTGGTCACATTTTGGGATGAATATCTGAGACTGGGATCATTATGGAAAATTTATTTTTTTACATAATTTACTACAAATTTTAATCCTCTAAATACATACATATTCCAATCCCCCCCTAATAAAAGTCATATATTCGGTTAGTATAGACTGATGAGGGAAGAAGGTGATTGGTGGGAAAGGTGACACATCTCCAGAATGAAGAGAATGTTCCGGCCCCGTAAGTGGGGAAATGCATACCTCCCAACCATTCCGGATTCCGCGGGACCGTCCCGCGATATGAACTAAGCCCCGAGGTCCCTCAGATCTGGGCTGGAGTCCCTGAAAAAGTTCCAGCCCTTGGCTCTACTCAGTAGTGGTAGCCTCAATGGGGGCAATGTGTGCTCTCCCACATAGCACCAAGTGAGGATTCCTGGGAGAAGATCTGGCTGACAATCTCTGCTCCCCCCTCTTCAATGCAGTCACTGGTTGTTAGGACTGCTGGCGTCCTAGCAACTGATGACATAATTTTCAAGCCTCTTTCAGCTCGTCCCCCATCTTCGGTTCCCGATCCTGCCTCTCAGGGGCCCTGAACCCGCCTCTCATGGCCCCGATCCTGCCTCTCATGGCACCGAGCCCACCTCTCATGGCACCAAGCCCACCTCTCATGGCCCCGAGCCTGCCTCTCATGGCACCGATCCCGCCTCTCACGGCCCTGATCCTGCCCCTGTGGCCCCGATGCTGGCTCTCAACTGCCCCGATCCCACTTCTCAGCAGCTCGGGAAAGGTAAGAAGAATCCTTGTCATACAGAAGCAATACACCTGCTTCTGTATGTTGCGCCAGGCACCTAGGGGGGACACGGCCCACATTTGCTGGTGGGTGCCCTGGGTCCCAAGGCCATAACTTCCCACATCGCTGTTGCATTGGGGATGCTGGAGGTGTCTTTTTTTACGCCTGTCAGGACTGTAGCATGGAGCTGAGTGAAGTGCTGTAAAAACTACTCCTCGGCTCCCTGCTACAGTCCTGACACTCGGAAAAAAAGCACAGGAAGTCATATCACTCTGCATTTGTGGGAGAGCTGGGGGGGGGGGAAGTAAGTGAGAAGGGGGGAATTGGTGGGAGAGCTGGGGGGGCATTAGTAAGAGAGGAGGGGAAGTAGGTGAGAGAGCTGGCGGGAAGGGGGCATTAGTAAGAGAGGAGGGGGAATAGGTGAGAGTGCTTGGGGTGCAATAGTAAGAGAGGAGGGGGAATTGGTGAGAGAGCTGGGGGGAATTAGTAAGAGAGGAGGGGAATAGGTGAGAGAGCTGGGGGCAGTAGTAAGAGAGGAGGGGGGAATTGGTTAGAGAGCTGGGGGGGGGGGGTTGTAAAAAAGGAGAGGGGAATAAGTGAGAGAGCTTGGGGGGCATTAGTCAGAGAGGAGGGGGGATTGGTGAGAGATCTGGGGGGGGGGCATTAGTAAGAGAGAAGGGAATTAGTGAGAAAACTGTGGGCATTAGTAAGAGAGGAGGGGGGAGTTGGTGAGAGAGCTGGGGGGGGTCATTGGTGAGAGCTGGGGGCATTAGTATTAGAGGAGGGGGGCATTGGTGAGAGAGCTGCAGGGGGCATTGCTGACAAAGCTAGGGTGGGGGCATTAGTGGGAGAGCTGGGGGGCATTAGTAAGAGAGAAGGGGGGAGTTAGTGAAAGAGCTGGGGGGGGGGCATTGGTGAGAGCTGGGGGGGCACTAGTAAGAGAGGAGGGGGAAGTATTGGTGAGAGAGCTGGGGGGGGGGGGAGAATTGCTGAGAAAGCTAGGATGGGGGCATTGGCTAGAGAGATGGGGAGGCATTGGTGAGAGAGCTGGTGGGGCATTTGTGAGAGGTGAGACAGCTGGGGGGGGCATTGCTGAGAGCTGGGGAGGCATTTGTGAGAGGTGAGAGAGCTGGGGCGGCATTAGTGAGTAACCACACCCCTTAAGCTTCCCCCACCATTAAGACTTTGGCCACACCCACATTTTGCCGTTACGCATGCCGCAGCTCACTTAAGGCCCGTACACACATAGCGATTGTCGGCCGTAAATATTCGGCCAACGTCCGATCGTCGGCTTGTTAGTATGATGCTTCCGACAACCGACTGTGACTTTTCGGCCGAACAGAATCTGGTGTGCAGCTTTTAAAATTTTTGTTGGCCGTCACCAGAACGGCCGATTGTTCGCCACTCAGTACAGAATTCGGCCGACAAACAGCAGATGAGCAAGACTGGGCATGCTCAGAGAAGAAAAAACACACGGAAAGTTAACCATCACATGACATCACTTCTGCAGTCGGCTGTTGTTGGCCTTTAGCACTTTTCAACCGACAGGACAGCACTGGACAAAAGACGGCCGATCGTTCGGCCTACATTCGGTATGTGTGTATGGGGCTTTACTCCCTCAATTGTCCCTCATTCTGAAGTTAATGGGGTTAATCTACATTTCCACACTATATATGTGTGTATCATCATCTGCTGGAGATAAAAGAAGTCACAGTAACTATGGAGGAAGAGGACGGACATGATGGGGGGGGTTACTGGGTGTAAATAGAAAATAAGATCTTATTACCTCCTCTGCTGCCACTTCCAACAATGTCTTCTCTCTACTTCCTCTTGACTCACCTCTAACCCAGAACTTCCTGTCTGTACCTGATATCACTTCCTTTCTTCCATAGAGACTTCCTGTCTGGATAAAAGTGAGATCACCACCTTGTGGAGCTCAGAGGAACTGCAGCACCAAGAAATGTCTCGTAAGACTTTGCGACTTCAGGACCTCGGTCGGCTCCCTACTGAGGGATCTCACTGATCATACGATTCCAGACACCCCGGCATTCTTTCTTATACAACTATCCAGCATACCGATGAGGAAATACAAAAAAATCAATTGTTCTGCACGTTTTGTGTGTGGCGAAGTCCTGTATTCCGCTATACTGGAAAACTTCACAGTCACCCACCATTAGGGATTGTATGCGCAGGCTGGAAGAGATTAATAAGATGGAGGATCTGACCCTTACGGCACTGCACAGACGTGACAGATATGAGAAGGTGTGGGGCTATTGGAATGTGTTCGTCCTCTCTGACAGGGGGAAATCCCTGATGTGCTCCTGAGCCCAGGCGCTTTGGGTGCTTCGGGGGACCACCCTGTCTGGCACGGAACGGTATCTTTCCTCCCCTACCCCTTCCTGTCTTCCGTACCCTGCTCTCCCTTCTTCCTTCTCTCTCTTTTCTCTTGATCCTTTGGTAAGTTATAGGTACTGACGTGAGAGATATCTCACGAGGCTGTTTATCATGCCATAATATATTGCTACTATTTTGAGGTATGTATGGGAATTTCCTAGTGACCTGGGTACGACTTGATAGCTCAGGGATTCATGCTTAGTATATCGCCTTATAAATGAAGTATCTGATACTGGTTAGTCACCAATGTAAGGGACCACTGAAATAAGGGGGTCCTTCTCCTATTGGTCACCAATGTAAGGGACCACTACAATGACCACTGATATAAGGAGATTCTTCTCCCATTGGTCACCAATGTAAGGCACCACTACACTGACCACTGATATAAGGGGGTCCTTCCCTCATTGGTCGCCAATGTAAGGGACTACTATGCTGACCACTTATATAAAGGGGTCCTTCTCCCATTGGTCACCAATATAAGGGACTACACTGACTCATACCTCCCAACCGTCCCTAACTTACCGGGACCGTCCCGGAAATTGATCCTTGTCCCGGGATCCTTGGGAATCAGGGCTGAGCCCGCGGCGTGTCTTGGTTCCCGCAAGCCACAAGCATCACTTTGTATGGTAGCCGGGATGTCTCCATGGCTGCCAATGCAGTCTTCCCTGTGTGTGTGTCGGAGTGCACTGAAGCCACCCCTCCTCTTCCTGCTGCATGAACGCCATCGTCTGTCAGAAGATCGGACAAGGTAAAATGCAGGTAGCCCATGCACTGCTGGCACATCATCACTGGAAGGGATCAATTTGATGTTCTTTTCAACTTCAAGAAAATTGGACTTTACCAGCATTTTACATTTTAGGAGAGCGCTGAGGGGTTGGTGTAACAATGTAATGAAACTGCAACCCACACTGTGTTTGTGGGCTTCTGTCAGAATATCGCTTCCTTCAGTCTTGAACATAGATATCAGATATTACAGCCCCCCTACATACAAAACTAGCCAGAACTTAGCTTGTATAGATCTGAAACAACAACTTTTATTGAACAGACTCACGCACAATATATACTACACAGGAGGACATCCCTCACCTGATCAGATTACCCCCACCAGGTCAGGTGCCTGATTACATTATCATATGCAGATGAAATTGTGTACAGAAATATAATTAACATATCTAAGGAACAACCAACACAAACAGTATTCTACTTTCCCCTCAGCAACTAACAGATGACAGTGATTTAATTAACTTGAGTTAATTAACTAGTCGACAATACACATTATTATAAAAGTGTAAACACATCCCCACAGTAGACAGTAGATAAGTAAATCAGTACAATCAACAATGCGTGGAAGATAGGTGGTTGAGCTGATATTAGCATCTGCTATGAGTCTGACTGTGCGGAGCAGTCCCCTAGTGGCAATCGAGAGCTAGGCCTTTAACATGGATCCTAGGCCTAGAGTCTTCATATATTCCTTCAATTCCTTCAGGTATGTTGATAAATATTACTGTCCCATTTGAACTAATCTCAGTCACCCTGTGCCCCTATAGGACACAGGGTGACTTACACATAAGAGGGGCCAAGGGAGCTGAGAGAGAGGGATTTCTCAACCGCTCGAAGGTAAGCTGGGTTCCACGGCCCCCCAACCACTGTGACTCCCAGCATATCTCTCCCCTTTGGGAAGGAGACTAAAACAGGAGGAGACCCCAAATAGGTTGATTTCAGAGTTAGTCCGTAGTCCCCATCCCCCAATGTCTGTACCCACATAGTACCCCAAACAAATTGTCCAGAAAACAGCGTTACTCCCCCAGCCAACCTCTGCCTCTCTTGTAGAACATAACCGCTGATGAGGAGAAGTGTGGACTGGCCCTTCTCCCTTGAGTCCTTTGAGCCGCTGGAGAGAAAACAGGGTGGCTGGGCTCACTTCATCATGCTGTTGGGGATCTGGGATAACTGCATCCCTGGGGTATCTAGTTGGAGACCGTAGTCATATTCACTTTTTCTCTATGAAAATCCCCCAGTGCTTGTACAGCAAGGCTGTCATCCTCCTGTCCCAATGGCAAACATTTTTCTGGGGTTGTGTTAGTGGAAACCGAAGTCCCATCCACTACCACAGGAAACCCATCCTTTGTTAGTTGAGGGCAGAGGCTAGCAGCATTCTGCTCTGTTGCCAGCTCTTCTGCTGGGTTGGTGTCATTATTCTGGGGCGCCATCTGCTGCTGGGAAGAGGAGTTGGCTGCTCAATCTTCCTTACCCTCATCTGGCTGTTGGGACAACCTTTCTCTGGTACCTTCTCCCAGGTGCACAGATCCTGGCTGGGGAGGGAAAACAGTTTCCTCCGCTCTGACTGATTGTTGGGGAGGGAGGACAACAACCTCCTCTCCCTTCTCCCCCTGGATCCTGATATGCTGCTGGGGAGTGACAGCCACCTTCTCACCCTGGGCCTCTGGAACTGAAGCAGGTGTGTGACAGAGGTCTTGGACCCTCTGTCCAGTTGTCAGCGCTTCAGCTGGAGAAGTTTCTTGTAACTCCACTGATGCTACTAGCAGGGAATCCCATGTCCCTGTCAGTGGTGTAACCAAAAGGCCAACTGACTTTTCTCTCAGGGAGGCTGAAGCTGCTGTTGGTGTTGGGCAGAGCTCAGTGATATTTGGCCCTGATCCCAGCTCTTCTGCTGGATGCTCACCAAGTTGTTCTTCTTCAGCAGAAAAGTCTATTAAATCCCCTGTCCCTGGAATTGCTGAAAGTCCAGGGCTTGGGCTGGGGGCCCTTGGGCCCAGTGCCAATACTTTGGCAGGTGACATCATCCATAACATCCTCTGATGCCCTTGGTCTTCCCCCTGGCATGCGTATCTCCAATGACTTTCATGTGTCACTTTTGAAGCCACTGGTTTGCAATCACTATACTTCTTCATTTCCTCAACCTCGTCCCATTTCTGTGGGCAATCATGAGGTGTATGAGGTTAGCAGCATTTTGGATTCTCGTCTGTTCCAAGGTCAGGTTCAATTCCTGGTGCACTGGAAGGGTTATGGTCCTGAGGAGCGCTCCTAGGTTTCCTCCGCTGATGTTCATGCTCCCGCCATTCTCTGCGCTTTTCATGCTCGCTTTCCTCAGAAACCGTTTTTTTGCTCCGTGGAGGAGGGGCTATTGAGGGGAGGGTACTGTCAAGGTCTTACCTTTCCCTCCTGTTGGCAGCCATCTTGGACAGGTGCACACTGTTGCCTCTTATAGACTCTAATTACATCATCACTTGCCTGCTGCCTGGGCATTGCACAGTGATGATGCTGCAAACCTGACTATATCTATCACCTGATGGGTTGCAGTTCTTGCCCTTGTCTTTGTGCTCCAAGGTGCATCTCTGCTAGCCGTTTCCTATTCTCTGTGTTCCTCTGTGTATGACCTGACTTGGCTGATGACTCTCCTGGCTCTTGACCCGGCATCGGCAGATGACCTGGCATCGGCAGACTATCCGCTTCTGGACTCGACCCAGGCTTGTTCCTGCTCCCACTTCCTCACTCTTGCTGTGCATTTGTTATTTGCTCCAATAAACTGCTTTATTTTACCTGCATCGCCGTGTGGTCTGGTTTCCTGGTACTCTGACACTGAGCTCTTCAGGACACCAGACACAATGTCCCCTTTACACACAGCTGAGGGGTGGCAACAGCCCACAATCTATGATATCTCATACCGGTCTGTACTTACTAATGTCTTCAGATAGTTGGTTACCACATGCCAATGTCTTCTAGACACTTTCTCCCAGTGATAACAGACTGGATCCTCTGATGAAAATCCCCTCAGTCTCTAACAGCAACCTTTCACAAATAGACCCTCAAGCTAGCCCAGCCAAGGCCTCGATGAACAGCAGGCACATGGCAGAAATGCCTAGGGAGCAATCAGTCCCCCCCCCCCCCCCGAGCTGTGATCTCCTCCTCAGGGACAAGATAAGACTGTTCAGGTCTCAGAACATTTATACACACTCCCAATCACCGTCTGGGCAAGTCTCCCCAGGATTGGTTAGGGCTGCATTATTCTTGGGCTGCCAATTTGACTTTTCCAGCCCTCCATCTTCCATTTCCAGCCAGAGAGGAGGAAACAGTGAATCCTGGAGCCAGTGAAAAACAGAACACACCTGAAGGGATTTTTGTAATGCTGCCTATGCCAGGTTGTGGGTGGGACCACCGTGCCTGTGCACTAGGGATACCTTGCCCAAAGGGGCAAATGCAGCCATATGAACAGTTTAACATAAAAGCAGTCTCCTAGAGTAGATGACGCTGCATGTAGAATGAATCTGAGTTCTTGATTAAGTTTTGCCCCTTATCTCTACATTCGGTGACTTGTGTGTGTTGCATTCGGAGTGGCAGGCTGAGCCACGCCAACTCCACCTGTCAGAGAATGATTCACAGAAGAGTTGGCACATCTGCCAACACCTAACATGGCTGCAGACGATGTTTGCGGGTAGAAGAAAATTTCTTAAAACCGCACTCCTTTTTACATAAAATTCCCCATCAAAATAATTTACCACCAAAAATTGTATATGACAACTTGTAAAAGCATATAGAAAATGTCCATACATCACCACCATGTGCTTCAAACAGTGAGAAATGGTGATGTAATACATTTTCTCAAGTGGTTCCACACATAAAAATGAGCTGTGCTTTCTTCCACCACCATCAGATACACTCCCTACTCACCAAACACAAGTAATTAAGATTCATGATATTATCTGGGAAAGGATCCTCTAGTATAGGAAACCTTCCCATGATCGCACCCCAATCCAGCCAGGAGGTATCTCCAAATGTGTAAACCACAAACAATCAGGGGGAAGACAGAAAGCCTCCCATGGTGTAGTATGTAAAACATTTTATTGGTCATGCACTTTAAAATAACACTTACAGTATTGCAGATCTAAAATAGCCTAATAAAATAGCAGAAGGGAAAACAGGCGCCACTTGTATTAAGCCAAAAGTTTATTGCACAATAATCACAGTAGTAACTTACATAAAGGAAAGCACCAGTCCATGTAGGAGCGTCTATTCCGCACTATCCGGCCGTCCACCAGCCCGGAAGTGACGTCGTAGGAAGCTAGTCTGAGGAGCTGGTTTCGCCAGAAGCCGCAATGGAACGCAGGCTACCGGAAATGAGGCAACGCGTTTCGGAGCATGCGCACAGCGTTGCGTCATTTCCTGTAGCCTGCGTTCCATTGCGGCTTCCGGCGAAACCAGCTCCTCGGACTAGCTTCCTACGACGTCACTTCCAGGCTGGTGGACGGCCGGATAGTGCGGAATAGACGCTCCTACATGGACTGGTGCTTTCCTTTATGTAAGTTACTACTGTGATTATTGTGCAATAAACTTTTGGCTTAATACAAGTGGCGCCTGTTTTCCCTTTCACTCTTGTCAGCGGAATTTCCGAAGTTTACCGCCAGTGCTGCCCTGTAGTCGGCCATTTGGACAGTTCACCAAGAGGACTTGGTGGATATCCCCCCTGTGCCCCCCCTCTTTGTGGTGGATCCCCCTTTCGGTTAGTAGCGCCCAACACCCATCTTTCTAATAAAATAGCAGGGACGCCGATTTGCGTTCCAAGATGGCAGAAGTGATAAGTCACGTAGATCCGACCCAACGTGTTTCGTCAGCAATGTCTGATGTCATCAGGGGTCATGATGTTTGCGGGTACTCAGGCACTGGCCCGCGCAAATGCACGAACCTTGGTACGCAATCGCGCATGCCTGTGTGCCATGTCGCATGCAATGCGTGACAGATCCTGGCACCTAGTGGCCTATTTAGGCCAGCAGATACATTGATAAATGCTGTCACCACAGGGTGGTGCTGTGGACAGCACAATAAAATATACTACTCCACGTCCCTTAAATAGTCATAAACATTGGGAGATTGGAAAGAATGGACTTTATAAGCATACTTTAAAAAGATTTTCCATAGACAAATTTTATTTATAACAAATATTATGACATAGACAAAAAAAATATATATATAAAAAATATGTACATCAGTGAATGTGACTAAAACATGTCTCAGTGACCAACCAGCTGCCTAGGGTCCATCCGGACTCAATAGACTAGGCTAATGGGCCAAAGAAATTCCTGAATTTGGCGATTGCCCCAGCATAATAACATATGAAATAACCTAAATAGGTACAATCCTACAGTAAAGATCAGGGGTTAACAGAGGACAATTCAGGAGGTATCGGTTCTGCTTGTCATTGGTTCAAAAAAGTGCTCGACTGGTTTCGCGATTGAAACGCACTTCTTCTGGAGCTAGGTAAATCTAGTCAGGATGTAGGAAATCAGAATAACTACATGTTGCAATTATACAGACAAAAATATTTTTTATTTTCTATTGCATATATAAGGGGACATATATACTGTACAGTATTTCACAAAAGTGAGTACACCCCTCACATGTTTGTAAATATTTTATTATATCTTTCATGTGACAACACTGAAGAAATGACACTTTGCTACAATGTAAAGTAGTGAGTGTACAGCTTGTATAACAGTGTAAATTTGCTGTCCCCTCAAAATAACTCAACACACAGCCATTAGGGTCTAAACCGCTGGCAACAAAAGTGAGTACACTTAGTTAAAATGTCCAAATTGAGCCCAAAGTGTCAATATTTTGTGTGGCCACCATTATTATCCAGCACTGCCTTAACCCTCTTGGGCATGGAGTTCACCAGAGCTTCACAGGTTGCCACTGGAGTCCTCTTCCACTCCTCCATGACAACATCACAGAGCTGGTGGATGTTAGAGACCTTGCGCTCCTCCACCTTCCATTTGAAGATGCCCCACAGATGCTCAATAGGGTTTAGGTCTGGAGACATGCTTGGCCAGTCCATCACCTTTACCCTCAGCTTTTTTAGCAAGGCAGTGGTCGTCTTGGAGGAGTGTTTGGGGTCGTTATGATGTTGGAATACTGTCCTGCGAGCCAGTCTCTGAAGGGAGGGGATCATGCTCTGCTTCAGTATGTCACAGTACTTGTTGACATTCATTGTTTCCTCAATGAACTGTAGCTCCCCAGTGCAAGAAGCACTCATGCAGCCCCAGACCATGACACTCCCACCACCATGCTTGACTGTAGGCAGTACACACTTGTTTTTGAACTCCTCACCTGGTTGCCCCCACACAAGCTTGATACCATCTGAACCAAATAAGTTTATCTTGGTCACTATAGACAACAGGACATGGTTCCCGTAATCTATATCCTTGTCTTCAGCAAACTGTTTGCGGGCTTTCTTGTGTATCAAATTTAGAAGCAGTTTCCTTCTTGGACGACAGTCATGCAGACCAATTTCATGTAGTGGGTGGCGTATGGGCTGAGCACTGACAGGCTGACCCCCCCACCCCTTCAACCTTTGCAGCAATGCTGGCAGCACTCATACGTCTATTTCCCAAAGACAACCTCTGGATATGACGCTGAGCACGTGCACTCAACTTCTTTAGTCGACCATGGTGAGGTCTGTTCTGAGTGGAACCTGTCCTGTTAAACCGCTGTATGGTCTTGGCCACCGTGCTGCAGCTCAGTTTCAGGGTCTTGGCAATCTTCTTATAGCCTAGGCCGTCTTTATGTAGAACAACAATTCTTTTTTTCAGATCCTCAGAGAGTTCTTTGCCATGAGGGGCCATGCTGAACTTCCAGTGACCAGTATGAGAGAGTGAGAGTGATAACACCAAATTTAACACACCTGCTCCCTATTCACACCTGAGACCTTGTAACACTAACGAGTCACATGACACCGGAGAGGGAAAATGGCTAGTTGGGCCCAATTTGGACATTAACACTTAGGGGTGTACTCACTTTTGTTGCCAGTGGTTTAGACATTAATGGCTGTGTGTTGAGTTATTTTGAGGGGACAGCTAATTTACACCGTTATACAAGCTGTACTCACTTTTGTGAGATACTGTATATACAGCAGCATGCTGCATTCAGAAACATAAATATAACAAGTAAACAATTACAAAGTACCTACAAATGCAGTCAGGTCCAAAAAAGATTGGGACATCGACACAATTCTAATCTTTTTGGCTCTATACACCACCACAATGGATTTGAAATGAAACAAACAAGATGTGCTTTTACTGCAGGTTTTTTCTGCTTTAATTTGAGGGTATTTACATCCAAATCAGGTGAACAGTGTAGGAATTACAATAGTTTGTATATGTGCCTCCCACTTTTTAAGGGACCAAAAGTAATGGGACAGATTAACAATCATAAATCAAACTTTCACTTTTTAATACTTGGTTGCAAATCCTTTGCAGTCAATTACAGCCTGAAGTCTGGAATACATAGACATCACCAGACGCTGGGTTTCATCCCTGGTGATGCTCTGCCAGGCCTCTACTGCAACTTTCTTCAGTTCCTGCTTGTTCTTGGGGCATTTTCCCTTCAGTTTTGTCTTCAGCAAGTGAAATGCAGGCTCAATCAGATTCAGGTCAGGTGATTGACTTGGCTATTGAATAACATTCCACTTCTTTCCCTTAAAAAACTCTTTGGTTGCTTTCGCAGTATGCTTCGGGTCATTGTCCATCTGCATTCTGAAGCGCCGTCCAATTAGTTCTGAAGCATTTGGCTAAATATGTGCAGATAATATTGCCCGAAACACTTCAGAATTCATCCTGCTGCTTTTGTCAGCAGTAACATCATCAATAAATACAAGAGAACCAGTTCCATTGGCAGCCATACATGCCCACGCCATGACACTACCACCACCATGCTTCACTGATGAGGTGGTATGCTTTGGATCATGAGCAGTTCCTTTCCTTCTCCATACTCTTCTCTTCCCATCACTCTGGTACAAGTTGATCTTGGTCTCATCTGTCCATAGGATGTTGTTCCAGAACTGTGAAGGCTTTTTGAGATGTTGTTTAGCAAACTCTAATCTGGCCTTCCTGTTTTTGAGTCTCACCAATGGTTTACATCTTGTGGTGAACCCTCTGTATTCACTCTGGTGAAGTCTTCTCTTGATTGTTAACTTTGACACACATACACCTACCTCCTGGAGAGTGTTCTTGATCTGACACACATACACCTACCTCCTGGAGAGTGTTCTTGATCTAGCCAACTGTTGCGAAGGATGTTTTCTTCACCAGGGAAAGAATTCTTCAGTCATCCACCACAGTTGTTTTCCGTGTCCTTCCAGGTCTTTTGGTGTTGCTGAGCTCAACGGTGCGTTATCTCTTTTTAAGGATGTTTTTTCAGCCTAATGATGGCTTGCTTCACTGATAGTGACAGCTCTTTGGATCTCATATTGAGAGTTGACAGCAACAGATTCCAAATGCAAATAGTACACATGAAATTAACTCTGGACCTTTTATCTGCTCCTTATAAATGGCATAATGAGGAAATTATAACAGACACCTGGCCATAGAACAGCTGAGCAGCCAATTGTCCCATTACTTTGGTCCTTTAAAAAGTGGGAGGCACATATACAAATGGTTGTAATTCCTACACCTTTCACCTGATTTGGATGTAAATACCCTCAAATTAAAGCTGAAAGTCTGCAGTTAAAGCACATATTGTTTGTTTAATTTCAAATCCATTGTGGTGGTATATAGAGGCAAAAAGATTAGAATTGTGTCGATGTCCCAATATTTATGGACCTGACTGTATATCAAAAGGCATTTTATGTAATTGAAGCAGAAGAGCCAATTTGGACCAGGACTCTAGGGAGACCACCAGGTCATACAGGGCGGACATGGGGGCGCAATACATGAAAGACAAGTGCCGGGGGCTGGTGAACATAAGAATATGACTGAAGAGGATAAAATAAAATTAAACAAAATGGTCTATTATATTAATGAAGTAGATAACTGACTCAAATAAGTCAATAGAGGTCAAGGTTAGCTCCTACCTATAGTATATAGACGTTCTAGGTGGGATGGGCAATCCTCACTAAAATGATTTATTTTGGATTCCTTGAAATTCGTGATTTGGAAATTCTGATACATCCGTATAACGCAAATTCGGTCCCAATTTCGATTCGATTGTTTACTCATTCCTAACACTGACTAACTGATGTGTGGCCCAGGCATAATTTTATAGGAGAGAGTCCATTTTGGCAAAGTTGGTGGCACCCCGGGATCCTTGGTATAGAAGGTAGACGATTTGTTCTCTCCTTGAAGAGGGAACAGATGCAGCAAGGCAGCACACCAGATCGAAGGGAGACACACTGGATTGGACTATAGACATTTATACACATCATTTACACAGCACTAGATATATTTAATCATATGCTACTTTTGTTTTTTGGGTTCTACTAATTTGATTCTTTACAGTACCTTTATTTTGTGGAATATTGAATTTTTGATGATTTCGGAGATTGACTTGCACTATGAGAGACAAGTTTGTTTTAGAACTGTATAAGTTTGGGACTAGCTTGAATGCATTCATATTGGTCATAAAGGACTTCTAATACAGCAGCCCATTGGTTGGGTGGGATTGTATTGGTCAAATTTGTACTCTAGTTTGTGGTCTTTTCGAGGGTGAGAATTGTTGAGAAGAGATACACCAGAAGCACAGAGTGGGTGGAATAGTTTACTTTGATTTCCTATGATCATCAGCTTTGTCTAGTGTCTATAAAACGGTATTAATCCTGCAGTTCTGCATTTCTGCCACTAGATGAAGCTAATGATCATAGGAAATCACTGTATGAAATAAAAAGCAACTAGCAAAATGTGTCTTGTTTGTGAGTCCTTGTCCCATTCTTTCAACAATGTTTTCAAAAATAGACTTCTAAAAAATGTACCCATCCAATGAAAGGTAATGACTCCATTTTTATTTTTCTACTGCTATCAATGGCCAACACGGGACAACACTTCATCCATGTCTTTGGTGATCTCTGATCTCCTTATGAAGTGTTTCTTACATGATGAAGATCAGCCATGGAGTATATCTGAGGTGTATATCAGGGTGTGCTTCTTCCCCACATGTCCACCAACATTCATATAGAAGACATTTCCCGCACTCAAGGCACTAATACACCTCAAGGGTTGTGTGGGATCCCTGATGTACAGGAAGACAGGACTTCATGGAGTAAATATTTCCTCACTCAGAACAGGAAAAAGGCTTCTCCTCCGTGTGAGATCTATGATGTGTGCAAAGATGGGACTTCTGAGAAAAAGATTTCCCGCAACTCAGGACAGGAATACGGCTTCTCTTCTGTGTGCAATCTCTGATGTCTGTAAAGCTGAGACTTATTTGAAAAATATTTCCCACACTCAGGACAGGGATACAGCTTTTCCCCTGTGTGAGACCTCTGATGTGTGAGAAGTATTGATTTTTGTCTAAAACCTTTCCCGCACTCAGAACAGGAATAAGGCTTTTCCCCTGTGTGAGACCTCTGATGCGTGACAAGTAGTGATTTTTGTATAAAACTTTTCCCACACTCAGAACAGAAATATGGCTTCTCCCCTGTGTGCAATCTCTGATGTCTGTAAAGATGTGACTTATGTGAAAAACATTTCCCGCACTCAGGACAGGAATATGGCCTTTCTCCCGTGTGACACCTTTGATGTGTGACAAGTTCTGATTTTTGCACAAAGCATTTCCCACACTCAAGGCATGAATACGGTTTCTCCCCTGTATGCAGTCTGTGATGTCTGTAAAGATCAGTCTTCTGTGAAAAACATTTCCCACACTCAGAACAGGAATATGACTTCTCCCCCATGTGCAATTTCTGATGTCTGTAAACATTGGACTTATGTGAAAAACATTTCCCGCACTCAGAACAGGAATATGGCTTTTCTCCTGCGTGAGAACTTTGATGTTCCACAAGTTCTGATTTTTTTACAAAAAATTTTCCACACTTAGGACAGAAATATGGCTTCTCACCTCTGTGAGATCTCTTATGTACATTAAAATCAGATTTATAATGGAAACTCTTCCCGCACTCAGTACAGGAAAACCTCTTATCTGTTGGAAGGGCGGCACTGTCCCTCACAGTCTGAGGTTCCTCAGGATAAGAGGAATACGATGGTCCGGCACCGCCCCTCACAGTCTGAGGTTCCTCAGGATAAGAGGAAAACGGTGGTCCATCTACACTGTGTGGTGTTGGATGGACATTTGAGGTAGCCGGGTTTTCTCCTGGACTATACTGTGTGATGTCCTCATCTTCTACTTTACAGTCTGGAGACAAAGTGAGACAATCCTCTGAAGTTTTCCTCATCTCCCGTCCATCTACTAAAATAGAAATAAAAAGATTTTTACTAGACATGAGCAGATTGGTTCCCCTAAACCAGGACTCCGCCCACATCAGGCAGCTTTGTCTCTGAGGATCTTACAATTCCCGCCTCAAGGTAACTAGTAAATGGGTCCTCTGATCTCCTACCAGTTCACAAGAAGTCCTGCACTTCCTTATTTAGTCCATGATTTAGTCATGAATAACAGCGGGGCTGAGCCCCACCAGAGATCAGAGAGTGAGGATGGGGGGAGAACAACCAAGATGAAGACTGGACTGATCCTGAAGACCACCATCATTGGGTTATTGACTCCTCCCTCATTATCACTTTCTGTTTGACTTTCCAAAGTATGAGGACGTTATCACATTATTATCAACATGTAAAAGTCTGTGCTCCAATCAAATCATCAGATATAAAATGTCCAGCTGGTAGAAAATGGGTGTTACAAAAGAGAATCCATATCATGTGTATATATAGCAGTGGGTAGAGGGGAGAGAGCGGAAGTCAGGACTATGTAATGTACAACATATTGTATAAGATACAACGATGACTATATAGTTTCATAATTATGTAATGTACAACATAGAGTATATAGTGCAGGAGTATGTAATGTACAACAGAGTATATAGTCCAGGGGTTTAGGAGTATGTAATGTACAACATAGAGCAGAAGTCAGGACTATGTAACGTACAACATATTTTATATGATACACCAATTAGGACTATATAGCATCATAATTATGTAATGTACATCATAGAGTATATAGTGCAGGGGTCAGGAATATTGCAGTTCATTAATCGTTGGTAACTTAAATGTTTACTTACCTAAGACATGTTGCAGAGATCCCACTCCGATGCTTCCAATCTTCTGAGACTGCACTCAGTGACTATACCCTCCCTACTCTGGACCAATCAGTGAGCAGTATGGGTAGAGGAATGTATTTAATGTTAATGACCCACCTGTGCTGATCTCTGTAGGAGTGTCCTCCTCTATAAATGTCCCCGTTATTCCATCCTCCTCCATAGACTGCTGATCATCACTCTCATACCTCTCTTCTTCTTCTGCTTTACCCTCAACTTTTATTTCTCTCAGATCTTCACCCTAAATTAAGAGAATGATGGAAAATATTATAAAAATTGTCAGCTTTAATATTGTGAAATCGCATAAAAGAAAAACACATCGTCACCACTAGTCCATGTTCTAGATACTCCGTCTCACCAACCTGATGATGGTGAGGGATGGTGCGATCTTCCTGTGTGGAATCCCGGGAATACAGAGGACGGGGACATCTCTCTGGTGGGTTCCTGATATTAGGTGGCTCCATCATATTCTTGTGTCCTGCAAACTCCTCCATCACTCCATACTCCTCATCTTTTACTTTACAATCGCCTTTGACAACAATGTTATAATTCCCTCAGTTTCCGCTCTGAATATTTTATAAACATCCATTATATCAAACAAGCTATGGATAAATCATACCTATCAGTGATTGTTCCTCATCTACCTGATGATGGTGAGGGATGGTGTGATCTTCTTGTGTGGAATCCCGGGAATACAGAGGACGGGGACATCTCTCTGGTGGGTTCCCATTACTGGATCCATCTGTAGGAAACACACACACTGACTGAATACATTGTTTCTATGGGTTTATCAGATGATGGGGGATCTAGGTGGACCCTCCGTACTGCTCTCTCCTTTACAATAAAGTCTCCTCTTACCCGGTGATGTGAGGGGCGGCTGATTCTCCATCATGACGTCCTTGTAGAGATCCTTGTGTCCTTCTAAATACTCCCACTCCTCCATGGAGAAATAGACAGTGACATCCTGACACCTTATAGGAACCTGACACACACAATGATACAGTCACCATCCAGACACATCCCTTGTCTGTTACTGGATAATGTCCCAGAATTCCCAGCACCGCTCACCTCTCCTGTCAGCAGCTCCATCATCTTCTTGGTGGCTTCTAGAATCTTCTGCATGTTGTGTCTCTCAGGTTTTAGGGAGTCACACGGAGGCACTGTGATGGTCATATGATCTCCTGACTTCATAGGAGGAAATCTCTGTATTGAAGAACCAATAGGAATATCATGTTAGAATCCCAGAATCCTCCTCACCTCTCCGGTCAGCTCTGTGTTTTATTAATAGAGATGAGAGTGATGTCATGTGACCTCCCAGAATCCTCCTCACCTCTCCGGTCAGCAGGTAGATGATCTCCAGAGTGAGGTTTAGTATCTTCTCAGTCATGTGACTCCGGTCCTCCTCCATCCTCATTGGTGCCGTCATTTGATCTATACAGGTCTCCTTGTCGACGAATAACCTTGGGAAATGAAAGTAAAAATTATTTAGATGGCATTGGTTTACACAATAATAGGATGTAGATGTGAGGGGGGTGAGGGGTGATAGGTGGATTTCTGTACATTTCGTACCACTGTCCGCATGTGAACACATTTAGTTTAGGACGGTTTAGTTTTTGGTACATTTTCATGAACCCTTTTCGGCTGCCGGATTAAAAAATCTTTTATCTGAAGGTTTTTTTTTTTTAAATTAGGTAAATATTTTTTGAGATGTCACAAATTTGTACAACCAGACATTAAAAGTACATGTATTTCACATCAGATATCAATTCAGCATACCAGCATTGTAGTTCATGTCACGGGAATGCTTTAAGCGCCCTTTAGAGCCGTATTGAGGGCCGTGCACAAACGGGACACTAGGGCCACTATAACAAAGCAGGTAGACAAGCATTAAATATTTGGAAAGCAAGTCGCATGCAGGTTTCAGCCATAGCATTACCAGCTAAATTAACCACTTAAGCCCCGGAGGATTTGGCTGCTCAAAAACCAGGCCATTTTTTGTGATTCGGCACTGCGTGACTTTAACGGACAATTGCGCGGTCGTGTGATGCTCTACCTAAACGAAATTGACGTCCTTTTTTCCCACAAACAGAGCTTTCTTTTGGTGGTATTTGATCACCTGTGCGATTTTTATTTTTTGCGCTATAAACAAAAAAAAAGCGACAATTTTGAAAAAATAACAATATTTTTCCCATTTTTTTATATGAAATTCTCAAAAAAATGTAAAAATCAATTTTTTTTAACATTTTAGGCCAATTTGTTTTCTGCTACATATTTTTGGTAAAAAAAAAAAAAAACGCAATAAGCGTATTTTGATTGGTTTGCGCAAAAGTTATTGCGTTTACTAACTACGGGAAAGATTTGTCATTTTTATTGTTTACTAGTAATGGCGGCGATCTGCGATTTTTTTTTTTTGCGGGACTGCGACATTGCGGCGGACAGATCGGACCCCTGACTGACATTTTTGACACTTTTGGGAGTACCAGTGACATTACTGCAGTAATCAGTGCTAAAAATATGCACTGTTACTGTTATAATGACACTGGCAGGGAAGGGGTTAACTTTATTGGTGATCAGTGGGTTAAATGTATCCCTAGGGGCGTGATTCTAACTGTGGGGGGGGGGGTGTGGCTTGTGATGTAACCACAGAGACATACAATCCTACATAGCATACTGTGAACATATACTGTAGGCGGTCGGCAAGTGGTTAAACATATCCATTTTTTTGATATATTTCACAACAATAACCTGAGAGTAACTAAATCAACTGGGGCCAAACCAGGGGAGGTCAACCAACTACCCCATACCTTCTCAATTTTGGAAAATCTGCCCCTTTGCTGATATATCAACTTTTCTAACCTCAATGTTGTGTCCATCTGCGCAAGCCATATTTGAGGCGAAGGGGGAGTACTGGAAGTCCAATGAAGTCAAATGAGCCTGATACAATTTAAATGGGTTTTAATTAGTTTTATATTATATCTGCAGACAAGGAATGATAAAATTCAACCAATGATAAAATTCAACCCTTTCCTTGACTTGTTTGCTCTGAGGCAGTGATGTGAGGACAATGTAGGGTGATCATGATGCCCAGGAAGGGGAACTTGCTGACTTTTGGCCGGAGTTACCGACGACTAATCAGGATAATTGGCAGAAAGAAAGAACTCCGGCTGCAAGGAGGCTCCAATCTCCGACAGCCCGCTAACTGGCAGGGGTAATGTCACTATCACTCTCTGCAGTAAGAGAAGGGATTGGATAGCAGGAGGATGCTGCTTGTGGAGTAGAGAGCTGAGGAGGGGGGGGGGGGGGGGGGTTGGAACTGTTCTCATCCCTTCAATGTACAGAGTAGCAGTGGGCTTCTGAATTTCAGCACCGAGCACTGCCAGACCCTGTGTTATGGGGGGTATTTGACTGCCTCCCAGTGCTGTATTTTGGCCTAGGCCAACAAGGCCCAGGCCTAGGGCGGCAGATTGCAGGGGGGCAGCAAATAGCCACCCCCCTCCACCTGAGACTCTATTGGCCAATGGTTGCTAGAGCCGCCTCTCTCACCCCCCTCTCGCTCACTCACCCCCTCGCTCTCTCACATTCACCCCCTTCTCTCTCTCTCCCCCCTCTCTCTCACTCACCCCCTTCTTTCTCTCCCCCCTCTCCCTCACCCCCCTCTCTATTTTTCTATCATCCCCCCTCTCTCTCTCATCCCTACTCTCTCTCTCTCACCCCCCCTCTCTCTCTCATTCCCTCTCTCTCTCTCTCATCCCCCCTCTCTCTCTCATTCCCTCTCTCTCTCTCTCATCCCCCCTCTCTCGCTCTCATCCCCCCTCTCTCGCTCTCATCCCCCCTCTCTCTCTCTCATCCCCCCTCTCTCTCTCTCATCCACCCTCTCTCTCATCCACCCTCTCTCTCATCCACCCTCTCTCTCATCCACCCTCTCTCTCATCCACCCTCTCTCTCATCCACCCTCTCTCTCTCTCTCTCTCATCCCCCCACTCCCTCATCCCTTCTCTCTCTCAACCCCCATCTCTCTCTCCCTCCCTCACCCACCCCCCTCTCTCTCTCCCACCCCCTCCCGTGAGCTCTCAGGGGTTCATGCTGGGACTTGTAGTCCTTCAATTTTGGAGGGAGTAACAAAAGGAGTGGGGAAAATTTACATAGGAGGGGGAGCGCCCAATTTTAGTCTTGCCTAGGGCAACACACAACCAAAATACACCACTGCTGCCTCCCCATATGCATATCACTGATCCCTGACCATTTGTTAGGCGATGTTGCGTTAACAGGTTTCCTCAAGGAATGAGTGCCCAACAAAGGGTAAAGGACTGTCCTTCTTTATTCCACTTGGTATCTTGAAAACATTTATTTGACCAGTGAGATGGTAAGAAGGTGAAGGTTGCCTTCCTTTCCTAGCGGGAGTTTTGAAAAGTAAGTTCAGGTGGGAGGACCAGTATTGACCAAGAGCACCCCTCTGTATCTTAGGGTCCCTCTAAGTCCTACAGCCTCCTCTTTCCTCAGAGCCTTTCTGTACACCAACCCTATCAAGAAGCCAGAGTCCTTCAGCTGTTCTAACCCCTCAGAATTTTTCACCCCCTCAGGAGCCTCAAAGTCCTTCATTCTCAGTACACCCTCAGTATTTTCCTCCCTCTGACACCAATGATGGAAGATATTCTTCGTGGCGGGCTGGGGAATGTTTTCTTCCTCCTGACCAGCAATGTAAGGGGCTCTATGCTCCATACTCCTGACCCCGGCACTCCAGCATTGTGTTGGCTGCATATTGTAATGATTGCCCATTGGCTGCCTGTGTAGTGTAATAATTGCCCTTTGTAGGCCATGTATGGTCGGGACGGTCATTGTCTTCTCTATTTATTATCAGCGCTGTTTGTTTGGTGGACCATATTACTAGAATTTAAGTTGTGTGGTTCAGCCCCGTAAGTGAGGAAATGTTCTGCCCCTGAAAGGATTAATCTAGGTTTCCACACTATATATGTGTGTATCATCATCTGCTGGAGATAAAAGACGTCACAGTGACTATGGAGGAAGAGGACGGACATGACGGGGGGGGGGGGGGGGTTACTGGGTGTTAATAGAAAATAAGATCTTATTACCTCCTCTACTGCCACTTCCAGCAATGTCTTCTCTCTACTTCCTCCCGACTCACCTCTCACCTGGAACTTCTTATTTATACATGACATCACTTCCTGTCTGTACCTGACATCACTTCCGGTCTTCCATAGAGACTTTTTATCTGGGTAGAAGTGAGATCACCACCTTGTGGAGATCAGAGGAACTGCAGCTTTGAGAAACGTCTCGTAGTGTGAACACGGCCTTGTGCTGTGCGTGTGTTTGTGTACTGTATATCCTTATACAGGGGTGTCAAACTCAATTTCATCACGGGCCGAATCAGGATTATGGTTGCCCTCAAAGAGCCAGTTGTATCTGTAAGACTGGATGTCCAGAGCACCCCCCCTCTCCACCATTAGAAGTCCCTCACCCTCCCTTACATGACAGTGCGCCCGAGTCTAGAGGAGGACCAGAGGAGGGCTGGAGACCACTGAATGCTAAGGCCAGGGGAAGTGGAGAGGAGAGGGTGCTATGGCTGCAAAGAGAGGCGCAAGATCTCTAGGAGGAGATCTGTCTTCCTCTCTGTTGCGGACTGCTGAGACGGTGAAAGGGGGGGGGGTAGATTCAAGCCTCTCTTTGGCTGCATGGAGAAGTACAGGATCTGGTGGAGGAGTTTTGTCCTTCTCTCTGCTGCTGACTGCTGAGAAAAGGTGGGGGCAACAATGAAGGGGTTGTCACAGCTGCAGGAGAGGTGTGAGGGGCATATGAAATGGCTTGGAGGGCTGGATTTGGCCCTGGGACCTTGTGTTTGACACGTGTTTCCTTATAGATGGGTCATCTCCACTCCCAGCAAGGGGGATATAAATATATCACTGCCTAGTCCAGCCTTTCTCAGCCAGGGTTCCTCCAAAGGTTTCTAAAGCCTAGTACACACGCAACGATTATCGGCCGACCGATCGTCCGTCTTTTGTCCAGAGTGGTGTTTTGTTGGTTGGAATGTGCCTAGATTGCACACAAATTTTCTCACCCGACAAAATTCTACTTCAGAAGTGATGTCGTGTGTTGGATTGCTTTCTTTGTGTTCTTTCTTCTCTGAGCATGCCCAGACTTGCTCATTAGATTTTTCCCTGTCGAAATCTGTACTGACTGCATGAAAATCGGCCGTGTTTTGACGGCAGACAAAGATTTTATAGCCTGCACACCAGATTTTTTTCGGCCGAAAATTCGGAGTCGGTTGTCGGAAGCATCATACTAACAAGCCGAAAATCGGCAGATCGGTCGTTGGACGAAAATTCCCTGCCGATTTTCGACTCGTGTGTACAAGGCTTAAGGGTTCCTCAAGCAATAAACAATTTCTGTCTCTCAGTAACAACTGGCATCAATGATCTGTAATGAGGCAGTCTTCCCACTGATGATGATAAAGGAATGTTCTTGTCCCACTGACTACTGATATAAGGGGGTCCTCCTCTGATTGGTCACCAATGTAAGGGGCCACTCCACTCGACATGCCCAAAAGTTAAGAAATTTTGGATCCGAGTTTATACATTTATACATTAATTAACTCGGACTAACCTTTTTACATCCCCCTGGCAAGCATTATCAGGTCGATCAATTAAGGATGTATCCTAGTTGCAATAATAGATCTTGGAGGTCTTTGTCTCTCCCGTTCGCACTGTTAAACACACAGAATGATCATGGATAATGGTAAATGGAAAATTATCAGCCTCCCTGAATGATAAAAATACATTTATTTCAAAAAATGTTGGACCCATGAGTACATTAGATCTCAGGATTATAACAAACAGCACTATGTGCTGGACCTGCAGGACAGATGGAGGCGTATGGTTCACTACTTCATATTTTCTTTTCATTGTTGAATTAGAAAGGGGTTTCATTATTACTAAAGTCATGCTGTTACTTAAAAATAAAGAATGATAAAAGGATATAGAACTTTACCCGGAGAAAGGTATGTGGTCCTGTCCAGGAAACCATTGTGAACCACTGGTTTACAATACAAAGCATATGAAAGTATGTATATTGTTGATGCTCTAGGTCACATGTGTCAAATACAAGGCCCGTGGGCCGAATCTGGCCCTCCAGGCTATTTATTTCGGCCCTCACACCCAGGGGAAGCGTGGAAGTGAGATGTGAACAGCCTGTGAAAGAGAGCGGATTCCTGCACACTGTGCATAGCACACCCCTAAACCCTACACTCAGTATGTAGCGCACATCCCTAAACACAGTATGTAGCGCACACCCCCAAACCCAACACTCAGTATGTAGCGCACATCCCTAAACACAGTATGTAGCGCACACCCCCAAACCCTACAATCAGTATGTAGCGCACACCCCCAAACCCTACACTCAGTATGTAGCGCACACCCCTAAACCCTACACTCAGTATGTAGCGCACACCCCTAAACCCTACACTCAGTATGTAGCGCACACCCCCAAACCCTACACTCAGTAAGTAGCGCACACCCCTAAACCCTACACTCAGTAAGTAGCGCACACCCCCAAACCCTACACTCAGTAAGTAGCGCACACGCCCAAATCCTACACTCAGTATGTAGCGCACACCCCCAAACCCAACACTCAGTATGTAGCGCACATCCCTAAACACAGTATGTAGCGCACACCCCCAAACCCTACAATCAGTATGTAGCGCACACCCCCAAACCCTACACTCAGTATGTAGCGCACACCCCTAAACCCTACACTCAGTATGTAGCGCACACCCCCAAACCCTACACTCAGTAAGTAGCGCACACCCCTAAACCCTACACTCAGTAAGGAGCGCACACCCCCAAACCCTACACTCAGTAAGTAGCGCACACGCCCAAATCCTACACTCAGTATGTAGCGCACACCCCTAAACCCTACACTCAGTATGTAGCGCACACCCCTAAACCCTACACTCAGTATGTAGCACACCCCCCCAAATCTACACTCAGTATGTAGCGCACACCCCCAAACCCTACACTCAGTATGTAGCGCACCCCCCCAAACCTTACACTCAGTATGTAGCACACACCCCCAAACTCTACACTCAGTATGTAGCACACACCCCCACACCCTACACTCAGTATGTAGCGCACACCCCCAAACCCTACACTCAGTATGTAGCGCACCCCCCCCAAACCTTACACTCAGTATGTAGCACACACCCCCACACCCTACACTCAGTATGTAGCGCACACCCCCAAACCCTACACTCAGTATGTAGCGCACCCCCCCCAAACCTTACACATAGTATGTAGCACACACCCCCAAACCCTACACTCAGTTTGTAGCACACCCCCACACCCAACACTCAGTATGTAGCGCACACCTCCAAACCCTACACTCAGTATGTAGCGCACACCCCCAAACCCTACACTCAGTATGTAGAACACACCCCCAAACCCTACACTCAGTATGTAGCACACACCCCTAAACCCTACACTCAGTATGTAGCACACACCCCAAACCCTACTCTCAGTATGTAGCGCACACCCCCAAACCCTACACTCGGTATGTAGCACACACCCCAAACCCTACACTCAGTATGTAGCACACCCCCCAAACCTTACACTAAGTATGTAGCGCACAACCTGAAAACCCTACACTCAGTATGTAGCGCACACCCCCAAACCCTACACTCAGTATGTAGCACACACCCCCAAACCCTACACTCAGTATGTAGCGCACACCCCCAAACCCTACACTCAGTATGTAGCGCACACCCCCAAACCCTACACTCAGTATGTAGCGCACACCCCAAAACCCTACACTCAGTATGTAGCACACACCCCAAACCCTACACTCAGTATGTAGCATAGTCCCCTCAACAGTAGAACCCTCCTAGCAAAAATGTACCCTTCCCCCAAGCAACAATAGATCCTCCAGCAGCCCAGCATCAATAGACCTTCCAGCAGCCAACAACAATATTCCCCTCCCTCAACAGTAGAACCCTCCCAACAAAAATGTACCCTTCCCCCAAAAACAACAGATCCTCCGGCAGCAAGCATCATTAGACCTTTACCATTACCATGACCTTTCAGCAGCCAACTAGAACAGACCCCTCCCTCAGCAGTAGAACCCTCCCAACAAAGATTTACCCTTCCCCCAAAAACAACAGATCCTCCAGCAGCCAGCATCATTAGACCTTTCAGCAGCCAACTAGAACAGACCCCTCCCTCAACAGTAGAACCCTCCCAACAAAAATGTACCCTTCCCCCAAGAAAAAATAGATCCTCCAGTGGACCAGCATCAATAGACGTTCCAGCAGCCAACTAGAATAGACCCCCTCCCTCAACACTAGAAAACCCCCAGCATAAACTTACACCCCTACAGCAACAATAGATCCTCCAGCAGCCAGCATTAATAGACCCTTGAACACACCCCAGCACCCCTTGCCATTGGATGCATTCAGTGCTGGAGGTGCCGGAGCTGCATTCCGCCGCGTTACTGATGAAAAAAAGCCATGTTCACACTGAATGCAACTTCGAAATTGTGCTACTTCAATGGGAGTTGCACCATTTTGAAGCTGCAGATCAGTGCAATTTCAGGCGTGATTTCATGCACAGATGTACATGCAAGTCGCACCTAAAATTGCAAAAATCAGCACTTGGGAGACTTGGGAGTCGCACTGATTGGAACGGTTCCATTGCTGACAATAGGGTGCGACTTGTCTTGCAATTTATAACTGTCAGATCGCATGACAAGTCGCACCGGTGTGAATGGAGCCTAAGGGTCTTCTAGATTGTAAGCTCTAACGAGCAGGGCCGTCCAATTCCTCCTGTATTGAATTGTACTGTAACTGTATTGTCTTCCCTCACATTGTAAAGCACTGCGCAAACTGTTGGCGCTATATAAATCCTGTATAATAATAATAAAAAGGGTCTAACAGATTTCCTACAAGACCTCACACTTTTTTTTTTTATGAGGATCTCCCTTCCTCAAAGAGTCTTAAATATAATTTTGGGGGATATTTTCTTTTTTTCATTCTTGCTGTAGGATGTGCTAAAATTATACTTACAAAAAATAAATTATACCATTTAACCACTTGCCAACCAGCCGCCGCAGTTATATACCGGCAGGTTCTGGCGAATCGCCGTACCTGTACGGCGGTCCGCGGGAGCGCTCCTGGGGGCCCATTCCCCTCACAGTTAGAAAACATCCCCTAGGCTCACGCTTAGCCCTTTGATCGCCCCTGGTGTTAACCCCTCCCCTGCCAGTGTCATTAGTACAGTGACAGTGCATATTTTTAGCACTGATTACTGTAGTAATGTCACTGGTCCCCCCAAAAGTGTCAAAAATGTCAGTCAAGGGTCCGATCTGTCCGCCGCACTGTCGCAGTCCCGCTAAAAATTGCAGATCCCCGCCATTACTAGTTAAAAATAAAAAAAAAATAAAAATGACATAAATCTTTCCCCTAGTTTGTAGACGTGATAAGTTTTGCACAAACCAATCAAAATACGCTTATTACGTTTTCTTTTTTTTTCTTTTTACCAAAAATATGTAGCAGAATACAAATTGGCCTAAAATGATGAAAAAATGTGATTTTTAATTTTTTTTTATTGGGAATGTTATATAGCAGAAAGTGAAAAATATTGTTTTTCTTTTTTTTTTTCCAAAATTGTCGCTCTTTTTTTGTTTATAGCGCAAACAATAAAAATCGCAGAGGTGATCAAATACCACCAAAAGAAAGCTCTATTTATGGGGGAAAAGGACATCAATTTTATTTGGGTACAGCGTCGCACGACCGCGCAATTGTCAGGTAAAGTAACGCACTGCCGAATCGCCAAAAATGGCCTGATCTGAAGCTGGAAAATTGGCGGCAAATAAAATTTCTTTGCTGGCTTCTTTGAGAGCGTTTTTTTTTTTTTTTTAACCCTTGCCTACAGTGCACTTTCACCCCCTTCCTCCCAGGCCAATTTTCAGCGCTGTCACACTTTGAATGACAATTGCGCGGTCATGCTACACTGTACCCATATGAAATGTTTATCATTTTTTTCACACAAATAGAGATTTCTTTTGGTGGTATTTAATCACCTCTGGGTTTTTTATTTTTTACAAAAAAAAAAGAAAAAAGACAGTCAATTTTGAAAAAAAAAATAATTTTTCCCCTTCACTGATGTGCGCTGTTGAGGCGGCACTGATGAGGTGGCACTTATGGGCACTGAAGAGGTGGCACTGATGAGGAGGTACTCATATGCCGCACTGATAGGTGGCCCTGATGAGCAGATAGGCGGCACTGATGGGCACTAAGAGGTGGCACTGATGGACAACTGATGGGTGGCACTGATGGGCAGCACCATCAGTGCCCACAATCAGTGCCCATGGAGCTGCCAGTCAGTGCCCATCAGTGCCTAGATGAGCAGGCACTGATGGGCACTGATTGGCAGCACTATGGGCACTGATGGAGGGCACTAATTGGCACTTTATTTACATTTTGTGTAATCAGGGCTCTGATGATCAGTGCCCTGATTTCTTGTACTTGTCTCCCCTATGAGGAGGAGCCTCTGATCGGCTGTCCTCGCCTCACTTTGACAGTGTGAGGCGAGGAGAGCCGAATAACGGCACTTCCTCATTTACATGTGACCGGCTGTGATTGAACACAGCCGATCACATGGGTAAAGAGTCATGTCATTGACTGTTTACCGAGATCGGAGTCGCGCCGTGTCCTAGCTGTTCTGGTGCACTGTCATATGACGGCGTCTTAGAACAATAGCTACACTGCTCGCCGTCATTTGACGGCGGGCGGGTATCAAGTGGTTAAAAAAGCTGTCAGTGAAACATCATTTTAAACTCGTTTATTTATTTTTTTCGCTTTGTAAATGTCAGCGCTGCTTCACAGGCAGGATTAGGACACCCCCCACCCCAGACATGTTATTTAACAGCTTCCGGACTGCATGAAATCTCATACCTGTACTTGATTTTGTTTCCTGGGTCTGGGACACGCATGCGCACCGCCGGTGACCAGCTCCCGCTGTGATTGGACACAGCGGGAGCCAATCAGCGGGTCCGGTGGGCCCCATGTCTGCCAGGACCCAACAATCATTCCCAAGGCAGACAGGACGGCGGTCTGCCCGGCCCGCGGGCCGCTTTAACACGACCCCGCAGGTAATTTGGAAATATCTATTGTTGTGGCCCCTGTGAATCCCCGGGCGCTGCTCAGGATCCCTGGGATCTCTGGATCTTTCATAGTTACATGGTTAGTGAGGTTGAAAAAAAGACATCAGTCCATCCAGTTCAACCCATAATGTGTATGGGTTTGCTGCCGACCGTACATTGTATACCCCTGTATGTTGTACATTGTATACCCCTGTATGTTGTGGTCGTTAAGGTGACCATCTAATATTTTTTTGAAACTATCGATGCTCCCTGCTGATACCACTGCTTGTGGAAGAGAATTCCACATCCTTACTGCTCTGACAGTAAAGAACCCCTTAGGTAGATTAAGGTTAAACCGTTTTTCTTTTAGTTTTAGTGAGTGGCCACGTGTCTTATTGAATTCCCTTTCTCTGAAAAGTTTGTTCCCTATGTTAGGGTCAACAGTACAGTATTTGTACATTGATATCATATCCCCCCTCAATCGTCTCTTCTCCAGAGAGAATAAGTTCAATGTTTGTAGTCTTTCCTCATAGCTGATGTCCTCCATTCCCTTTATTAGCTTTGTTGCCCTTCTCTGGACTTTCTCCAGTTCCAGCACATCCTTCCTGAGGACCGGTGCCCAGAACTGGACAGCATACTCCAGATGTGGCCGGACCAGAGTCTTGTAGAGTGGGAGAATAATCTCTTTATTTCTGGAGTGAATCCCCTTTTTTATACATCCCAGTATTCTGTTGGCTTTGCTTCCAGCGGCTTGGCATTGCATGCCACTGCCAAGCCTGTTATCCACTAGGACCCCCATGTCCTTTTCCATCTTAGATTTACCCAGAAGTTCCCCCCCTAGTGAGTAGCTTGCTTTCTGGTTTCTGATGCCCAAGTGCATTACTTTACATTTTTCAACATTAAACCTCACCTGCCATGTAGTTGCCCACCCCATTATTTTGTTCAGGTCCGCTTGTAACGTTTCCACATCCTGCATAGAAGATATTGGCATGCCTAGTTTAGTATCATCTGCAAATACTGAGATTGTACTAGATATCCCATCTTCTAGGTCAGGGGTGTCAAACTCAATTTCATCATGGGCCGAATCGGGATTATGGTTGCCCTCAAAGGGCCAGTTGTATCTGTAAGACTGGATGTCCAGAGCATCCCCCCCCCCCCTCTCCACCATTAGAAGTCCCTCTCCCTCCCTTACATGACAGTGAGTCTAGAGGAGGAGCAGAGGAGGGCTGGAGACCACTGAATGCTAAGGCCAGGGGAAGTGGAGAATAGAGGGTGCTATGGCTGCAAAGAGAGGCGCAGGATCTCTAGGAGATCTGTCTTCCTCTCTGTTGCGGACTGCTGAGATGGTGAGGGGGGGGGGGGTAGATTCAAGCATCTCTTTGGCTGCATGGAGAAGTACAGGATCTGGTGGAGGAGTTTTGTCCTTCTCTCTGCTGCTGACTGCTGAGACAAGGTGGGGGCAACAATGAAGGGGTTGCCGCAGCTGCAGGAGAGGTGTGAGGGCCACATGAAATGGCTTGGAGGGTCAGATTCGGCCCTGGGGCCTTGTGTTTGACACGTGTGCTCTATGTCGTTTATTATTGGTACCAGGACAGAACCTTGGGGGACCCCACTTACCAAACCCACCCAATCCGAGTACTCTACATTTATCACCACCCTCTGTACTCTCCCCTGGAGCCAGTTCTCTATCCAGGTACTCACCTTATGGTCCATACGTACCTTAGTTTGTACAGTAAGCGTTTGTGGGGAACGGTGTCAAATGCCTTTGCATAGTCCAGATACACCACATCCACAGGCTTACCTTTATCCAGATACACCACATCCACAGGCCTTTCTTTATCCAGATACACCATATCAACAGGCCTTCCTTTAT
The DNA here is from genome assembly GCF_965119305.1 of Pelophylax lessonae. Taxonomy (NCBI): domain Eukaryota; kingdom Metazoa; phylum Chordata; class Amphibia; order Anura; family Ranidae; genus Pelophylax; species Pelophylax lessonae. The sequence goes on from NC_138770.1 coordinate 39,585,606, forward strand.
CCAGATACACCACATCCACAGGCCTTTCTTTATCCAGATACACCATATCAACAGGCCTTCCTTTATCCAGATACACCACATCCACAGGCTTTCCTTTATCCAGATGCACCACATCCACAGGCCTTTCTTTATCCAGATACACCATATCAACAGGCCTTCCTTTATCCAGATACACCACATCCACAGGCCTTCCTTTATCCAGATACACCACATCCACAGGCCTTCCTTTATCCAGATACACCACAGCTACAGGCCTTCCTTTATCCAGATACACCACAACCACAGGCCTTCCTTTGTCCAGATACACCCCATCCACAGACCTTCCTTTATCCAGATACACCACATCCACAGGCCTTCCTTTATCCAGATACACCACATTCACAGGCTTTCCTTTATCCAGCTACACCCCATCCACAGGCCTTCCTTTATCCAGATACACCACATCCACAGGCTTTCCTTTATCCAGCTACACCCCATCCACAGGCCTTCCTTTATCCAGATACACCACATCCACAGGGCTTCCTTTATCCAGATACACCACATCCACAGGCCTCTCTTTATCCAGATACACCACATCCATAGGCCTTCCTTTATCCAGATACACCATATCCACAGGCCTTCCTTTATCCAGATACACCACATCCACAGGCTTACCTTTATCCAGATACACCACATCCACAGGCCTTTCTTTATCCAGATACACCATATCAACAGGCCTTCCTTTATCCAGATACACCACATCCACAGGCTTTCCTTTATCCAGATACACCACATCCACAGGCCTTTCTTTATCCAGATACACCATATCAACAGGCCTTCCTTTATCCAGATACACCACATCCACAGGCCTTCCTTTATCCAGATACACCACATCCACAGGCCTTCCTTTATCCAGATACACCACAGCTACAGGCCTTCCTTTATCCAGATACACCACAACCACAGGCCTTCCTTTGTCCAGATACACCCCATCCACAGACCTTCCTTTATCCAGATACACCACATCCACAGGCCTTCCTTTATCCAGATACACCACATTCACAGGCTTTCCTTTATCCAGCTACACCCCATCCACAGGCCTTCCTTTATCCAGATACACCACATCCACAGGCTTTCCTTTATCCAGCTACACCCCATCCACAGGCCTTCCTTTATCCAGATACACCACATCCACAGGGCTTCCTTTATCCAGATACACCACATCCACAGGCCTCTCTTTATCCAGATACACCACATCCATAGGCCTTCCTTTATCCAGATACACCATATCCACAGGCCTTCCTTTATCCAGCTACACCCCATCCACAGGCCTTCCTTTATCCAGATACACCACATCCACAGACCTTCCTTTATCCAGATACACCACATCCACAGGCCTTCCTTTATCCAGATACACCACATCCACAGGCCTTCCTTTATCCAGATACACCACATCCACAGGCCTTCCTTTATCTAGCTGTCATCTCACTTCTTCATAGAAGGTTAATAGATTGGTCTGACAGGAGCGATTTTTCATGAATCCATACTGATTACTACTAATAATACCGTTTTCATTACTAAAGTCTTGTATATAGTCCCTTATCATCCCCTCCAAAATATTGCAGACTACTGATGTTAGGCTAAACGCCTTTCAATTCCGCGGGACTGCACGTATGCCATATTAGTTCTTTTACCATTAACCTTATACATCCTCTTATACATGCTACTGTTTTGAACTCAAAGTGATGGTCCAGCCCAGCCTGATGCATCCAATTCCGGCTTTTCCTGTTACTTGTATTGTTAACTTGTTTTGCCTACCAGAGAGCAGGATCTGTGAGTTAGGTCTGCTCAGTGTGTGATTCATTGGGTCTAGAGAGTGTTTCACACTTCTCCAATAGGGAGGCATGTTGGACAGTGGGAGGAAACCCGACCAATGAATATATAGGCTTTGATACAGTCCTGGTGATTGGTAGAGACAGGCTGTCTCTGTGCATTTTGGGATACTGTATAAAAGCCAGGAGCACATGTGCTGCGGGGTCTTTGGCTGGTGAGCAGAGACCCGGAGGGAGGGTGGCGGCTGCCTCCTCCTCTGTAGTGGTGGCACGTGGTTGCAGGCGGTTGGCCTGGGGACCAGAGGAATGGAACTGAATCCAGAGGTCCAGGAGAGCTGACTAAAGGGGGAAAGACACTGGAGACCCTCTGAAAACAGTGTCGGGAGTACAGGGGATCATGTCTAGGGGCCTTACCTGAGGGGGTCCACCCCGGTGTAGGATAGTCTGAGGACGGGTGTCAGTGTGTCAAGTGAAAGGGGATACTAGGAGAGTATCCTGAAGATAATCTAGTCCATCAAATCATCTGGATAGGGACTTAATCCAAATTCACCTAGTTGCAGGGTGAAACAGCAGCCAGACTGCATCGTCAGAAGTAGGAGTCCTCTGCATTGTGAATAGTTAATTTGGAGTATCCCACTATTCCCTTCTCCCATCCCTAATTTAAATAAAAAAACAAAAACAACTACATGCCCCTGGACTGATCATTGACTGAGCCAAGTAAAGTGTTAATCTGTGCATACTGAAATTGCTAATGGTAACCCAGGGGGACCCGAAGGTGTGGAATTCAGCAGTCCTCAAGGGGGCCGTGCTACAGTTCTATTTACTACATTGGCATCATTCATGACTATTATTGCTGCCATCATAATCATCATCGGTGGGTTCATATAGCTCTTATCTGTGGTTAAGCCTTGTGCGACTGATTAGGGAGCACACATGCTCCGAATTGAGATGAATACATTGTAAAATCTCAGTCAATGTCAGTTGGAACTGCGACCCACACTGTACTGGTGGACTTCCGCCAGTATACGGCTTCCTCCCAGGCGTGAACATAGATATCAGATTCCCCCCATACAAAGCTAGCCGACAACTTAGCTTGTACTGGAATCTTCTACGTTATGGAAGAGTTTAACACTCAATTTATACACACAGGAACACATCCCCCTCCTGATCAAATTACCCCATCAGGTCAGGTGCCTGATTACATTATCATATGTCGATGAAATTGTGTACAGAAATAGAATGAACCTGAACTAATTATCCAGCCATCTGGACAGAAATAATATATGAGTTCATTACCAATCAACAATGGGACAGACAGGCTTAACAGAATCCACATCACACCTCAATAGACAGACAATAGGGAGAGCCTGTCTCTGACATTGAAGTGCAATACACATTATCATATGTTTAAATAAAGAAACCCATTTGAAGCAATCCAAACCATTAAGTATCTGTCTTTCACTCCCAGTGATGGTGAGTACCATCACAGTCTAAATCAGTTATAAATATATTTGGACACAACATGTACACTTGGTGTTATGTTCCTGTTCATATATTCTGAACTTAAAAGTTGACAGACAACCTTTATTACCAATAATATGTAATGTACTTTACAATGTTCCTGACATATATTTCAGCTTCCTGGATTTTTGTTTTCATCTGTGATTTAACACCTGTTTAGATTTGTCACCCATGTGACGAAATTAAAAAGTATGCCGTTTGCAATAAACTTTGCATAAAATAGTTAATTTGCATTTATTTTTTTGGTCCAAAGAATGTCATGCAAAATGGTCAGCCCTCACGCATGTTCACTTCATCAAATCTGGCCCTCTATGAAAAAAGTTTGGACACCCCTGATTTAAGGGCTCAAGAAATAAGATTTACACATCAGGACTGATCAATTTTTAAATATTCATGCCATAGCTCGTACACTCTATATCGTTAACACAGACCAAATAATGTACACGGGTTTGGGATAATTTTAACAAAGAAATGTAGCAGAATACAGTTTGGCCTAAATTTATGAAGAATGATTATTTTATTTGCAAAGCAAAGAAGTTTATATGGCAAAAAAAAAAAAAAAACACACAGTGGTGATTAAATACCACCAGAAAAAAAGCTCTATTTTTCTAAAAAATAATTAGAAATGATAATAAAAGATAAAAAAATATTCACATGGGTACAGTGTTGCATGGCTGAGTAAATTATATTCAAAGTATGACAACGCTGAAAGCTACAAAATTGGCCGGGGCAGAAATGGGGTGAAAGTGTCTGATCTTGAAGTGGCTAAAGAAAAGTCTCCTGATATTCAGAAGTCTATTTGTAGCACTGCCCTTGAGGACTGCTGGATATTACACTTTCGGGTCCCCCATGGGTTAGCAACACTGGCATTCACAATTTAACACTTTACTTCTTGGCTCAGTCAATGATCAGTCAAGAAGTTTGTAGTTGTTTTTGGTGTTTTATTTTAAATAGGGATGGGAGAAGGGAATAGTGGGATACTTCGAATTAGCTATTCACAAGACAGAGGACTTCTAATTCTTGATACAGTCAGGCTGTTGATTCACTGTCTGTCACTTTGGGGTTAAGTCTCTATCCAGATGACTTGATGAACTAAATTCTCTCCAGGACACTCTCCTAGCATCCTCTTTCTCGACCACTGACACCCGTCCTCTGACTATCCTACTCCGGGGTGGCCCACTCAGGTCAGGCCCCTTGACAGGATCCCCTGTACTCACGATACCGTTTTTCTAGGGTCTTCCCCCTCAGTCAGCTTTCCTGAACCTCTGGGTTCAGCTCCGTTCCTCTGGCCCTCAGGATGACCTCCTAAAGCCACTGCTACAGAGGAGGAGGCAGCCGCCCCCTCTGGGACTCTGCTCACCAGCCGAAGACCCCACAGCACATGTGCTCCTGGCTTTTATACAGTATCCCAGAATGCATTGAGATAGCCTGTCTCTGCCAATCACCAGGACTGTATCAAAGCCTGTATCCATTGGTCAGGTTTTCTCCCACTGTCCTACATGCCTCCCTATTGGACCAGTGTGAAACACTCTCTAGACTCAATGAATCACATGCTGAGCACAATGAGCAGTCCTCACTCACAGATCCTGCTCTCTGGTAGGCAGAAAGCAATATAGATTTGCCTGCTGCTCTTCCGATAGGCAGACAGAGCCAATAACTATACTCTCTCACTAGCACCTACCTATGAATGTGCTACATATTCATAAAAAATGGTGCTAATTGGTATGATATTTACATAGTTACATAGTAGGTGAGGTTGAATAAAGACAATAGTCCACCCAGTTCAACCTGTGTAGGTGTGTGTGGACGTATTTATTTCCCATACCCCTGAATGTTTCGATCCTTGAGATGTACGTCCAAGAGTCTTTTAAAAGTAGCCATACTTCCGGCAGTTACTACCATTTGTGGCAGGGAATTCCACAGTCTTGTAGCCCTAACAGTAAATAACCCCCTGCGTAGCCTGAGGTTAAAACTCTTCTCCTCTAAACACATTGAATGACCTTGTGTCCTCATGCATTCCTTGCAACTGAATAGTTTTTTTTTTCTATGCTCTGATCACCATTGAGGTATTTGTAAATCGCTATCATGTCTCCTCTCACGCGTCTCTTCTCCAGGGATAATAAATCAAGTGCTTCTAAACGCTGTTCGTAATTAAGGTCCTCTAATCCCCTAATAAGTTTTGTTGCCCTTCTCTGTACTCTCTCAAGCTCCAATACATCCCTTCTGAGTACTGGCGACCAGAACTGGACAGAATACTCCAGATGTGGTCGGACCAGAGTTTTATAAAGTGGTAGGATTATAGTTTTATTTAGCGCCATCTATTTGCCAAATGTTGTATTTTTGTTTTTTTATATATATACTTTCCTGACTAAGGGGTACCCCTGGAAGTAATTGTCAGTGTTGGCCGGCTTTCGTTGGGGCCATTTTGTTGATAGTGAACATGTGGCTGTCTCTATAAAAGTGGGCAGCAGAATGTTAGTGGGCTGCCAAACAAAGTCTCTCCTGCATTAATTGTGTCAGCATTGGGCTAGGCATGGATGTTCAGCTCACTCCTCCTGGTACACAGGCATCGGGTCCAGATCACTTGGCGGTCTGCAGTCCTTTGAATTTAGGTCCCGCAAAGGTCAATCTTTCTGCAGGTCCCGTGTTCCACATAGCTCAGTCTGTCAGCTCTGATATAGGCACTCACAGCAGGGGGTCACTCAGGCTCCTGTAGACAAAGCAAGTGCCACCCGGGTCTCTGAGCAGGCTCAGCAAAGGCATCCCATCCAAGCAGCACAGCTTCCTCTCAGCAAAGACCTCTCAGTCTTCAGATCTGCCCAGGAAAACAATCATGTGTCTCTCCTCCTCTGTGAGTAGGGATATTGGCTCCTGTAGTTCTTTCAAACTATTAAACACAGTGATTTCCTATGATCACCAGCTCCATCTACTGGCCATAACGAGGTATTATTTGCAAAATATCTCAATAAGGAAAAATAGTTCAATACCGCATTATAGCCACTACAAGGAGCCAAAGATCAAAGGAAATATCTTTAGGAAATAAAATAAGACCAACATTCGTTACGACTTGATGAATGCATTTTTTCATTTTTTTTTTCAAAAATAGACTTCTAAGTCTTTACACCGCACACTAATGACTCAATTTTACTTTTTCTATGGCTTTAAATGGCCAACACGGTACAACACTTCATCCATGTCTTTGGTGATCTCTGATCTCCTTATGAACTGTTTCTTACATGATGAAGATCATCCATGGAGTATATCTGAGGTGTATATCAGGGTGTGCTTCTTCCCCACATGACAGCTGTGATGTCCAGCAACATTCATATAGAAGACATTTCCCGCACTCAAGGCACTAACACACCTTGTGGACTGTGTTTGGATCCCTGAAGTACAGGAAGACAGGACTTCAGTGAGGAACATTTCCCTCACTAAGGACAGGAACTCCCCCATGTGAGATCTCTGAGGTTTGTAAAGATGGGTCTTCCGTGAAAAACTATTCCCTCACTCAGGGCAGGAAAGTGGATTCTCCCACTGTGTGCAATCTCTGATGTTTGTAAAGATTGGACTTCTGTGAAAAACATTTCCCACATTCAGCACAGGAATACGGCTTCTCACCCGTGTGAGACCTCTGATGTCTGACAAGATCTGTTGATTGTACAAAACATTTTCCGCACTCAGGACAGTCAAATGATTTATCCCCCGTGTGAGACCTCTGATGTCTCACAAGTTTTGATTTTTTTAAAAAACATTTCCCACACTCAGAACAGGAATACAACATCTCCCCCCTGTGCAATTGCTGATGTTTGTAAAGACTGGACTTCAAAGAAAAATATTTTCCGCACTCAGGACAGGAATGCATCTTCTCTCCTGTGTGGAATCTCTGATGACTGGAAAGATCAGACCTCCTTGAAAAACATTTTTCACACTCAGAACAGGAATATGGTTTTTCCCCCGTGTGCAATCTCTGATGTCTATAAAGATCGGAATTCCTTGAAAAACATTTCCCGCACTCAGAACAGGGATAAGGCTTCTCACCTGAGTGGGATCTTTGATGTCTGTTAAGATGGGACTTCTGTGAAAAAAATTTCCCGCACTCAGAACAGAAATATGGTTTTTCCCCCGTGTGAGACCTCTGATGTGTGACAAGTTCAGATTTTTTTGCAAAACATTTCCCGCACTCAGGACAGGAATATGGCTTTTCACCTGTGTGAGATCTCTGATGCTTATTAAGAGAGGACTTCTCTGAAAAACATTTTTCGCACTCATGACAAGAATATGGCTTTTCTCCTGTGTGAGATCTCTGATGTGTGGAAAGATAGTACTTTTGTGAAAAACATTTCCCGCACTGAGGACAGGAATATGGCTTTTCACCTGTGTGAGTTCTTGTATGCGCAATAAGCCCAGATTTAAAAAAGAAACTTTTGCCGCACTCCGCACAGGAAAACTTCTTATCTGTTGGAAGGACGGCACCGTCCCTCACAGTCTGAGGTTCCTCAGGATAAGAGGAATACGATGGTCCTGCACAGTCCCTCACAGTCTGCGGTTCCTCAGGATAAGAGGAATACGATGGTCCATCTACACTGTGTGGTGCTGGATGGACATTTGAGGTAGCCGGGTTTTCTCCTGGACTATACTGTGTGATGTTCTCATCTTCTACTTTACAGTCTGGAGACAAAGTGAGACAATCCTCTGAGGTTTTCCTCATCTCCTGTCCATCTACTAAAATAGAAATACAAAGATTATTACTAGACATGAGCAGATAGGTTCCCCTAAACCAGGTTTCCGCCCACATCAGGCAGCTTTGTCTCTGAGGATCTTACAATTCCCCCCTCAAGGTAACTAGTAAATGGGTCCTCTGATCTCCTACCAGTTCATTTTCTTATTCATGGACCTTAGTCAGAGAGTGAGGATGGGGGGAGAACAACCAAGATGAAGACTGGACTGATCCTGAAGACCACCATCATTGGGTTATTGACTCCCTCATTATCAGTTTCTGTTTGAGGTTCCAAAATTTTAGAATGTTCCCACATTATTATCACCATGTAAAAGTCTGTGCTCCAATCAAGTCATCAGATATAAAATGTCCAGCTGGTAGAAAACGGGTGTAACAAAAGAGAATATATAATATGTTAATATATAGCAGTAGGTAGAGAGTAGAGAGTGGAGAGTGGAAGTCAGTACTATGTAATGTACAATATATTGTAGAAGATACAACAGTAAGGACTATATAGTATCAGAATTATGTAATGTACAACATAGAGTATATAGTGTAGGGGTCAGGAGTATATAATAGATTCTGTAGTACTAGTAATTGTCAGGACTCGAAGTTTAAATGTTTACTTAACTGAGACAAGTTGCAGAGGTCCCACACCGCCACCTCCCATCTCCTGAGACTGCACTCAGTGACTTGGGTCTGAGACTATACAGACATATCCCTCCACCCGGCACAGCCAGCAAACAACAGGTGACCCTGGTAGAATTGTTCTGTCAGAGATCTTGCTAGACTCGGGCATGAGGCAGAAAACCCAAAACACATACCTCAGGCCCCTAGGTTGAGTAATGCCAATCGCAAAAATCTACATTCTGCTGCCAGCTGAACCCCAGAATCTCCATAAGTCCAGTCTAGATATATAAATTGTCTCTGAGAGAAATACAGGAATACAGGATGGAGAAACACAGCTCAGGAAAGTGACCAGGGGATTACAGGCTGATATCACCCAGTCCTTGCCCTACTCTGGACCAATCAGTGAGCAGTATGGGTGGAGGAATGTATTTAGTGTTAATGACCCACCTGTGCTGATCTCTGTAGGAGTGTCCTCCTCTATAAATGTCCCCGTTATTCCATCCTCCTCCATAGACTGCTGATCATCCCTCACATACGTCTCTTCTTCTTCTGCTTTAATCACAACTTTTATATCTATCAGATCTTCAACCTAAACCAAGAAAATGAGAGAAAATGTTATCTTTAAAAGATTTGCTCACATACAAAAATATTCACACATTATCTCCAAGAGTCCATGTTCCAGATGTTCCCTTTCACTAACCTTGTAATGGTGAGGGATGGTGTGATCTTCCTGTGTGGAATCCCGGGAATACAGAGGACGGGGACATCTCTCTGGTGGGTTTGTGTAGATGGATGACTCCACTATGGTGTCCTGGTAAAGATCTTTGTGTCCTTTTACAAACTCTGACTCCTCCATCACCCCATCCTCATCATCCTCTTTTATCTCTTCTTTAAAATCAGCTATGGAATCTCTAAGGTTTCCACTCTGAATACATAATAAAAGTGACATAAATTGTAACAATGCAGATAATGTACAGATCCTCATGATACTATCAGTGATTGTTCCTCATCTACCTGATGATGGTGAGGGATGGTGTGATCTTCTTGTGTGGAATCCCAGGAATACAAAGAACGGGGACATCTCTCTGGTGGGTTCCCATTATTGGATCCATCTGTAGGAAACACACACACTGACTGAATACATTGTTTCTATGTGTTTATCAGATGATGGGGGATCTAGGTGGAGCCTCCGTACTGCTCTCTCCTTTACAATAAAGTCTCCTCTTACCCGGTGATGTGAGGGGCGGCTGATTCTCCATCATGACGTCCTTATAGAGATCCTTGTGTCCTTCTAAATACTCCCACTCCTCCATGGAGAAATAGACAGTGACATCCTGACACCTTATAGGAACCTGACACACACAATGATACAGTCACCATCCAGACACATCCCTTGTCTGTTACTGGATAATGTCCCAGAATTCCCAGCACCGCTCACCTCTCCTGTCAGCAGCTCAGTGATCTCTCTGATGACTTCTAGAATCTTCTGCATGTTGTGTCTCTCAGGTTTTAGGGAGTCACATGGAGGCACTGTGATGGTCATATCATCACCTGACTTCAGAAGAGGGAATCTCTGTATTGAAGAACCAATAGGAATATCATGTTAGAATCCCAGAATCCTCCTCGCCTCCCCAGTCCGGTCTGTGTTTTTTTAATAGAGATAAGAGTAGATTTTATGTGACCTCCCAGAATCCTCCTCACCTCTCCGGTTAGCAGGTTGATGATCTCCAGGGTGAGGTTTAGTATCCTCTCAGTCATGTGACTCCGGTCCTCCTTCATCCTCATTGATGTGGTCACGTGATCTACACCGGTTTCTCTGTTGATGGATAGCGGAAAACTACATTGTATTTGGACTATATTGAGTGTACAATATTAGTGTCATGGTCAGGCTCTGAGACCAGTAGCCATAGCAGTAGAGAGGCTGGATAAGTACAGAAGCGGGTCACCCTGGCGGATGATGTGGGCTTACCCAAGGTGCAGGGTCTAAGCACTAACCAGTATTTACCAGAACTCCTGATGGTGGAGATGGGTTTTGAGGCGTGTTAGTACCAGGTCACAGTCCTCAGGATCGCCCCATCAGGTGATGAGCAACCCGTGGTTTAGAATGAGATAGAGCAAATAGGGATAAGCAGCAGCTTAGTCAGTAAACAAGCCAAAGAGTAATAATTGGTTACAGGTTGGGATCAAGCAGAAGCGTAATCAAGGAACAAACCAGGTCAGTAACGAATGGTAGCGAAGATATAGACCGCAGCGGGAGTGACAAGAGCATGATATCAGCTGGAGAGTACAATAATTTGGCAGACAAAAAGTGCAAAGGCATGGCCTTAATAGGACATTTATGGGAGGAACAAAGGGTTCAAGGTTCTAGAGAAACAAAGTTAAAGGCAAGATTGTCTAAGGAGTTGTCCAGGGAGCTGCCCAGCATCCCAGGTGGCTAAGGAGAAAGACACACCTCCAGATACAGCAAAGGTTGCAGATTCAGACTCGGGTCCTGATAATTCGGATGGAGATATAAGGGGTTATTAGGTGGGCTGCCCCAGTGTTAGGTTTGGTTACTTAGGGGTTTATTTATAACAAAAATTATCTGCATAGCCTTTCATCCAGAGAATCTGCGTATCTGCAAAATAGGCAACAATGAACATTCTTTAGGCTCTTTACTTTTTTTTGAAAGAATGTTCTTTTATTATGGGCAGCAGTAAAATACCACACTGGGGGACACTCACCTTGTCCTGCGGTAAACAGTGTGCACTAAAAGCACCACACATCTCCCATCAATATAGTATAAATAATAGCTAGGCTGTCCATTCACCTCTATCAAACTACTACAAAGCTAAAGTGACTCGATATGAAAGGCAGAGTTGCTGCACAGGAGATAGTATAGCAGAGCAGTTGCTGCACAGGGAGATAGTAGGGAGAGAGCAGTTGCTGCATGGGACGATAGTACAGAGGGAGCAGTTGTTGCACAGGGAGAGAGTAGGGAAAGAACAGTTGTTGAACGGGGAGATAGTAGGAGGAGGGAAATTGTTGCACGGGGAGATAGTAGGGGGAGGGCCGTTGCTGCATGGAGAGATAGTAGGGGAGGGCAGTTTCTGAATGGGTAGATAGTAGGAAGAGAGCAGATGTTGCACAGGGAGATAGTAGGAGGAAGGAAGTTGCTGCACAGGGAGATAATAGTGAGAGAGCAGTTGTTGCACAGGGAGATTGTAAGAGGAAGTTACTGCACAGGGAGAGAGCAGTTGCTGCACAGGGAGATAGCAGGAGGAGGGAAGTTGCTGCACAAGGAGATAGTAGGAGGAGGGCAGTTGCTGCACAGGGAGATAGTAGGGAGAGAGCAGTTGTCTTACAGGGAGTTAGTAGGGGGCGAGCAGTAGCTGCACAGGGAAATAGTGGGCGGAGGGCAGTTGCTGCACGGGGAGATAGTAGTGGGAGGGCAGTAGCTGCACGGGGAAATAGTAGGGGGTGAGCAGCTGCTGCATGGGGAGATAGTAGAGGGGAGGACAGCTACTGCATGCAAAGATAATTGGGGGGGTGGGGGGGCTGCTGCATGGGAAGATAGTAGGGGACAAACATTTTCTGCATGGGGAGATAGTAAGGGGAGAGTAGTTGCTGCAGGACAAGATAGTAAGGGAGAGAGCAGTTGCTGCACAGGGAGATAGCAGGAGGAGGGAAGTTGCTGCACAAGGAGATAGTAGGGAGAGAGCAGTTGTCTTACAGGGAGTTAGTAGGGGGCGAGCAGTAGCTGCACAGGGAAATAGTGGGCGGAGGGCAGTTGCTGCACAGGGAGATAGTAGGCGGAGGGCAGTTGCTGCACGGGGAAATAGTAGGGGGTGAGCAGCTGCTGCATGGGGAGATAGTAGAGGGGAGGACAGCTACTGCATGCAAAGATAATTGGGGGGGGGGGGGAGTTGGGGGGGCTGCTGCATGGGAAGATAGTAGGGGACAAACATTTTCTGCCTGGGGAGATAGTAAGGGGAGAGTAGTTGCTGCAGGACAAGATAGTAAGGGGAGAGTAGTTGCTGCAGGACATCATGTTGGTAGTGACCAATCATCTCCAATTCCTTCAAAGTAGTCTTGGGTGTAACCATTCAAAAATTATAACTGAAATCAAATCACAACCTGTCTGGATAGACGACTATGGACAAAAACCATATGGTGATATCTCATTATATTAGAAACAATAAATGTTCATACAAAAGCTTTCTCATAATTTATTAATGCACATAGTGAAACACCATCATCATACCCTAATAAAATCCTAAAATTCCCCCAAAAAGCATATAAAATATCCATTCATCTCCCCATAACTAACTTTATCTAAACCTTCATGACAATAGCCCCCTATGACTCGACATAACCTGAATATTAGACACTTTTTCTTCCCTGATCCTTTGACCCCGAAAGCTCCTCTGGGTGGTAAGACCCATCCATGCAGCCTTTACTCTACTATGCTCTGTTGGTCGCAGGTTCTCTGTCATCAAGACCAATACAGAGCTCATAGTCCTTCATTAACCAGGATGAGGGACAGTTCACTGCTGGAGTGTAGGTGAGCAGAAGATTAAGTAAAAGTGCTTTTTTTTTTGTGATTTCCTGTAGCTGCTTTATTTGTGCTGGGGGGAGGGGGGGTCATGAAGACCATCCCCAGGCACTTAATGGTAAGTTGCTGGCACTGACAGGTGTATGTCAGGGCTTTCACCATGATCACCCTTCCTAGAAATTCCTAGGGGGGAAACTCAATTTAAAGGGAAGGTGACACCCTAAAAAGGACTGAACCCCATTAGGAACTCCCTGGTGTGGGGATGATGGTGATAATAGCAATTCAGCAGTCACAGAGTTAAAAAGCAAAAGTGAAGTGTGGATGGGCAGCCTAGGTGACCCAAGAGGTGTGTATTTACTTAGTGACCCCCAATCCCAGCCCCCCACAGGATGAGCCCCATGCAGCACTGAGCGGTGGGGGGACAAGGGCACTTGTGCTCAATAGGGGAGACAAGGGGGGGCACTTGGGTACAGTGGGAGAACAAGGGGAGCAGTGGTGCTCAATGGGGAGGGACAAGGGGGGTTCTGGTGCTCATTAGGGGGACAAGGGGGGGCCTGGTGCTCAGTGGGGGGACAAGGGGGGCCTTGGTGCTCAGTGGGGGGACAAGGGGGGCCCTGGTGCTCAGTGGGGGGACAAGGGGGGGGGGGTTAATTGAGGAGAGAAAGGATGCACTGGTGCACGGTGGGGGGAGTTGGGATGTACTAGTGCTCAGTGGGCAGACAAAAGTGGGCACTGGTGCTCAGTGGGGGGATAACGGGGGTTCATTCCCCGAGGGGAGATCATGCCAGTCCCGAGCCTGCAGGAGGAGGTGTGGAGCCTGGAATTCATGGCGGAGGTCGTCGGGTACAGGAGGGGGATTAGTATCTTCGAAGGTGTGGAAGTACAAATTTCAGTACAACCCAAATCTGAATCTCCCCCTCATTACAAGAGATTGCTAAGGTGAGAAGGTGACACATCTCCAACATGAAGAGAATTTTCCGGCCCCGTAAGTGGGGAAATGTTCTGACCCTGAAGGGGTTAATCTAGGTTTCCACACTATATATGTGTGTATCATCATCTGCTGGAGATAAAAGATGTCACAGTGACTATGGAGGAAGAGGACGGACATGATGGTTGGGTTACTGGGTGTAAATAGAAATGAAATCTTATTACCTCATCTACTGGCACTTCCAGCAATGTCTCCTCTCTACTTCCTCCCAACTCACCTCTCACCTGGAACTTCCTGTTTATACCTGACATCACTTCCTCTCTTCCATAGAGACTTCCCGTATGTCTCAGTATAAGTGAAATCACCACCTCATGGAGCTCAGATGAACTGCAGCCCCGAGAAACATCTCATAGTGTGAACACGGCCTTGTGCTGTGTGTGTATGTAATAGTGCTGCGCATCTTCACTTACCTCACGATTCGATGCGATTACGATTATTAATGTCGCGATTCGATACGATTAGATTCCGCGATGCATCACGATTACTATGGGGACCCTTTTCTAAAGGGGGATCTATGGGGACCCGGCTCTAAAGGGGGATCTATGTGGACCCTGCTCTAAAGGAGATCTATGGGGAGCCTGGGTCTGCCCTAAAGGGGATCCAGGGGAACTGAGCTCTAAAGGGGGATCTATGGGGACCCTGCTCTAAAGGGGATCTATGGACAGATCTGTACAGAGCCCAGCATTCCTCCTTACCAGGGCCTACTGTACTACAACTAGGGGGACTACAGAGCCCAGCATTCCTCCTTATCAGGGCCTACTGTACTATAACTAGGGGGACTACAGAGCCCAGCATTCCTCCCTACCAGGGCCTACTGTACTACAACTAGGGGCACTACAGAGCCCAGCATTCCTCCTTACCAGGGCCTGTTATACTACAACTAGGGGGACTACAGAGTCTGTAGTAGTCCCCCTAGTTGTAGTATAACATGCCCTGGTAAGGAGGAATGCTGGGCACTGTAATGCCCCTAGTTGTATTATAGCAGGCCCTGGTAAGGAGTAATGCTGGGCCCTGTAGTGCCCCGACTTACCAGGAAGCAGAGCTGCAGCCAGTTGTGGGAGAAGTAGCGGTAGGTGTATGGAGTAGGGCTCGGACAGGTCCCGGGTGATGAGCCTCATGTCGTGAATTTGGAGCTTGGACTCGTGCAGTGCATGGTACAGGCGGAAAGCAGGGCCTCCTCGCTCCCCTGCGGTCAACTCAGGCTGTCTGCCGAGAACCGCACCGCTACCAGAAGTGTACTGACCGGCGTGCCTTGCCATCAACTCTTTTGGGCTCTCCGGCTGGGAAGGCCGCGACTTCGGGTGGCCGGGCTGTCAGAGCGGGCGGTCGGGCAGCAGCGTGTTAAGTGGGCATGTGTATCCCGGGGCCAGAGAGAGCACTGATAGCTCCGCTTTCCTCCTCTCCTCTCCCGCGCCGCGAGGAGGAGCTCCGTGTTCCACAAGCCCGGCCGCCGCCAACAACTCATTAAGCGCCAGCGCCGCCATGTCACTTCTGTCCCCACCCCCGGAACTGACGTCATTAGGTAATCGGTTCACAATCGCGAAGGGTCGCATCGCGATGCATCGATTCGGCAATTATATTCAGCAGGCCTAGTATGTACTGTATATCCTTATAGATGGGTCATCTCCACTCCCACCAAGGGGGATAGAAATATATTACTGCCTAGTCCAGGCTTTGTCAGCCAGGGTTCCTCCAAAAGTTTCTAGAGTTTCCTTGAGAAATTTCTGTCTCTCAGTAACAACAATTTCATGACAATATAAGAATGTTACTCTCTTGCTGACTACTGATATAAGGGGATCCTTCGCCATTGGTCACCAATAAAGGACCAGTAAATGGACCTATGTTTGGGCAGAATTTGTGGCTTGGTCGGGGGGGGTCAGAACTAGATGGGTATTTAATCAAATCAGACCTTTAGCTGCAGTATTACTTCCAATGCTATATGTGGCAGCTTCCTGCTCAGGCTGGAGTCAGTGGCCGCAGGAACCTGAACATCATGTGAATGGGTATGGGGTACATAGTACCCCTACTCACTCTCCAAAAAAAAAATCACCTAGCAATAAAGACACCCAAAATGTTTAACAAGTCCTTTTTAAAAAAAATTTAAATCCCCAAAAAAGTCTCTCAATGTAAATCCATCATCAATCCCAATGGCTGCCCACTGACTAACTGAAAAAAAAAAAAACACCCAAACCACACGATCGATCCAGATTCTACAAAAGCCAAGCAACAGCTCCCCAAGCTGTCATCAGTTATATAAAGGAAGGGGCAGGGATAGTGGTTACATCACTGTCCAAGTATGGCCATGTGGCTATATTCAGGCAATGATGTAATGCTGCATTTCCCACCCATTTGCTTAGGTGGCCAGCAATTCGCAGCCATATAAAGAATGATCTGAGTGACACAAGTGGTTTTTAGAACTCAGCGAGTGAAAAGCAGCCACTGAATACTCAGTAACCATTGACAGTCATAATCTGTCCTGTTCATCCACACCGAGCACCTTAAATGTGCATCCCAAACAGTGACTATTTGATTTTCATGGTTCTTCTAATACTCTATACACAAGGCTGTCAAAACCTGGATAAACTGCTGGTGGCACTGTGGCTCCCAGAGATGAAGGGTGCAATTCCAGTGGCCACCAGCAGGTGTCTACCAGCAGCCAGCAGATTCCAGTAATTAGGTTCCACCTGATGCTGGCTACTGGGAAGGTATATAATGCCTCCCCTAACTTTCATCGGTGCCTCAGTGTTTTGCCTATGAGCCACTTCCCTTCTTGATCCTGTATTCTGCTACCCCATATCTGCTACTCTTATTTCCAGTCTGGGACCTACCCTGTTTACGTGAGCTTCCCTCCATGTCTATATAATGTATTATAGTGAGGTTGTTGGGTGGGTTATTTGGTTCACTGTCACATTTATATTTCTCTTTCACTTCCCGCATGGCGAGGGGTGAGCTCTAAGTTTCCAGCGGGGCACAGCACGGGAAGAAGAGCATACTGTGCCCCCTGGACTCTTGTGCCTGAAGGGGAGGTAATCTGTGGTCAGTGTGAGGAGAGCCCCCAGCCTATATGTAGAGGCGTCTGTCTGCATGAGAAACCTTCGCTTGTAGTTCGGTGCTGCCACGACAGGTTTTTTTTTTTTTTTAAGCATTCACACAGACACAGAGGTTTGCAAGCTTTTGTAAATTCCAGTGTTGAGAGAGGAAACAGTTTTAATAGATCATAGGCTAACAATATATAATACAGAAAGTTTTAAGTAATAATATAGAAACTAAAGAACACTCCAATTAGGCTTTTACGATTTTACATTCCATGGCAGCCCAAGAGGGAGTCAATGTATGTGTTATAGCCCTACATAAACTGTGCATAGAACAGGAGACTCCCCCCTATTTACTGGAAGTTTTTTTCCACTCACACAATTCTTTCACTGTTCACTCCTTAAACAACCATTGTTTAGCCTGATCTTGTACCAGTTCCTGCCTTCAGGTCTTCTGTCTCAAACCAGTCTGCCTCCATACCAGTGGCTTCTGTTCAGCTTGTTCCAGTGCCAGCTGCTTTAGTCCAGACCATTTCAGTGCTAAGTACTCCAATCCAGCTTGTTCAATTAACTGCTGCTCCAGTCCAACCAGTTCTATGATTGCTGCCCCAGTCGAGCCTGCTTCCAAGGCTGATGCTCCTGTTCAGACTACACTAATAGTTTCTATCACATCCTGCCTGCCCCAGTACCAGCTACCTCAGTTTGGCCTGGCACTGCATCATCTATGGGTCAGTCTGCTCCATACTCGGCCTTGGTTCTGAATATTGCCCTTTTATATTTGGGACTCTCAGTGCCCTGATCTTACTCTGCCACAACAATATCTGCTCAAGCCCAAGAAGTTCCATCCATCCTTAGGACAGAGTGACTTCACTCAGCCAAGTGGGGCTCTTCGCCACTGTGCACCAAATCCATGCTCCAGCCTCCCAGCCTGACTCTGCTGATACCCCTCCTGCTGTCCAGTCTGACTCTACTCATCTTTAACCTGCTATCCAGTTTGATACCATTGGCGCTTTATCTGCTGCCTAGTCAGATGCCACTGATCATTTACCTACTGAATAGCCTGATGTCACTAATATCCTACCTTCTGTCCAGCCTGATGTTCTTGACAAAATGCTTACAGTTTAGTCTGACCCTGCTGACGTGCTACCAGCTATCCACCCTGATGTCCTTGATCCTCTGCCTATAGTCCACACTGACTCCATTTATCCTTTATCTGCTGCTGAACCAGACTCAACTGATCCTATTCAGCCTGACTTTACTGATTCTGTTTGCTGCCCAGCCTGTGTCCGCTAACCCTGTGCCTGCTGCCCAGCCTGCCTCCACTGACCCTGTGCCTGCTGCCCAACCTGCCTTTGCTGATTTTGTGCCTGCTGCCCAGCCTGTCTCTGATTCCTGAGCATGCTGTCAAACCTGTGTCTTTTAATCCTGTGTTTGAAGCCAAGCCTGCCTGTGATGATTCAATGCCCCCTGTTCAGCTTGCTTCTAATGTTCCTGTGCTTGCTGCCCAGTCAGCCTCAGCTGAAGTGTTGCCCAGCCTGCCTCTGCTGATCCAGTGCCTGCTGCCCAGACTGCCTCTGCTGATCTAGTGTCTTCTGCCCAAATATTGTACACAGGTTTGGGTTAATTTTTCCAAAGAAATGTAGCAGAATATATTTTGGCCTATATTTATGAAGAAAGATTATTTTATTTGCAAAGCAAGAAGTTTACATAGCAAAAAACAAAAAAGAAAAAAAAAAACAGTGGGGATTAAAAACCACCAAGCAAATGCTATTTTTGTCTAAAAAAAAAACCATAAAAAATTCACATGGGTACAGTGTTGCGTGACTGAGTAATTGATATTCAAAGATTCAAAGTGTGACAGCGCTGACAGCTACAAAATTGGCCTGGGCAGAAAAGGGGTGAAAGTGTCTGGTCTCAAAGTGGTTAAAGAAATGTCTCCTGATATTTAGGAGTCTATTCATAAAAAATTAGCATAGCCTTTCAGTTGGTAAAAATGCATTTACATTCCTTCTGTTTAGAAATGGGAGAACGGTCAGGGCCAAGCAAAAGTTTGGTCGGAACATCTCCTGTTCGCCGAACACCCGAATCTGCAGATCATTCGCCATGGTATTCGCTGGGCGAGCGACTCACAATGCACTGCGTGCTGCACAGGTCATCCTAAGCCCTGACTGGGAAAAGCTTTGCCCGATCAGGACACAGTGACTAGCTGGTTGTTAGGGAGCGGATCGGGAAGCCGGCCATGACGTCATTAACAACGGATGAGTCATTAGCTGTCAACAGGCTTCCCAGCTGACAGCTGAATGAAAAAAAAAAAAAAAAAACACATTGCCGGCAATAGAAAAAAGTGTGCCCCCCCCCCCCCACAAAAAATCCATACCAGACCCTTAAGTCTGTTATAGATTTTGAGGGGAACCCCTTGCTGCCAAAATTAAAAAAAAAAAAAAAAAAACGGTGTGGAGTCCCCAACCGCAATCCACACATAAACCTTATCTGAGCACGCAGCCTGGCAGGCCAGGAAAAGGGGGAGTGAGTGAGAGCCCCCCTCCTGAACACAACCAGGCCACATGCCCTCAACATGGGGAGTTGATTTAGGACGGGGGGGGGGGGCCCAAAGGGACTGTTATGGATTGGGGAAGGGGCGCTCATGCTGTTTTCCTTTTTACATATTTGTATTTCCGGCAGTTTGAATGTCAATTGTTTGTCTTTATAAATGTCAGTTTTGCTGTAGCAGGTTCTATACACAGTACAGATGTGCCACTCTACAGGCAGACTAAGGAGACCCCCCCCCCCCCCCCCGGCACGATATTTAAAGCAATTTCTCATTTTTATTGTTTTACTTTAGGCATTAATAAAATCACTGCTCTTTTTTAAAATGTTTCAGTACCCGGACCCCCATACCCTTTCAATGGCCAATTACTTGCATATAAGCCTTCAAAATGAGGACTTTTGATTTTTCAAATTCGTGTCCTATAGACTTCAATGGGGTTCGGGTCCAAACCTTTGCGATGTACGAGAGTTCTGGTGCGAACCACACAGTGGGATGTTCGGCCCATCCCTACTTCTGTGTAATTGGGTGTAAAAAATGAATGTTATTAGACAATTTGCTGTGCTGTTTGAATATTTACCATTGATTTAAAGTAAAAAATGTTGCATTTGGTCATTAGATGGTGCAAATTGGTATGATACCTAGCGCCATCTAATGATCAAATGTCGTATTTTTGGTTTTAAATCAATTGCAGGTTTAATACTGCGTGTTTATTTAACCACTTCATCCCCGGAAGTTTTTACCCCCTTAATGACCAGGCCATTTTTTTGCTATTCGGCACCGCGTTCCTTTAAATGACAATTGCGTGGTCGTACAACGCTGTACCCAAATAAAATTGATGTTTTTTTTCCCCACAAATAGAGCTTTCTTTTGGTGGTATTTGATCACCTGTGCGGTTTTTATTTTTTACTTTCTGCTATACAGGCGGTCCTCGGGTTACAAACAAGATAGGGACCGTAGGTTTGTTCTTAAGTCAGATTTGTTTGTAAGTTGGAACAGGTACATTTTTTAAGTTTAGCTCCAGCCAAAATAATAATTTTTAGGTTTTTTGGATAGCATAGGGAAGGGTTAACATCCCTGTATGATTTGTTTTGCTGTCTCTACCCCTGTTAAGAAGATTTCACCTCACTTTTTGTCCCTATGACAACTGGATTTTGAAAATTTTGGGTTGTTGAGGAAGCAAGGATTGGTGATAAAGCTTCAGTGGAGACACCTTTTACCCATGAAAACTCTTACAGGAGTGAATTCCCCTTCCTGGGGGTAGATTTCCTCTCACTTCCTGTTGTCTCCCTCCATTTGTAAGTAGGAGTCATTTGTAAGTCAGACGTTTGTAACCCGGGGACCGCCTGTATAACATTCCCAATAAGAATAAATAAATAAATAAATAAAAATCTTATTTTCTTATTATTTTAGGCCAATTTGTATTCTGCTACACATTTTTAGTTAAAAAGAATCCCAATAAGCGTATTTTGATTGGTTTGCGTAAAAGTTACCACGTCTATAAACTATGGGAAAGAATTGTCATGTTTATTTATTTTTTACTAGGAATGGCGGCGATCAGCGATTTTTTGCGGGACTGTGACATTGCGGCAGACAGATCAGACCCCTAACTGACATTTTTGACACTTTGGGGGGACCAGTGACATTACTACAGTAATCAGTGTTAAATAATATGCATTGTTACTGTAATAATGACACTGGCAGGGAAGGGGTTAACACTGTGGGTGATCAAGGGGTTAAGTGTGCTGCTAAGGTATGCTTTCTAACTGTGGGGGGGGGGGGGGGGGAGACTCAGTCTCAGTTTGGCTGAGACACAGGATCTCCCTCTGCCTGTGTGACAGCTGAGCCATCTGCCTTGTTTACATAGGCAGGCGGAGCTCCTGTCAGCGGGAGCACGGCTCCGGGGACACGCGCATGCCCCCTGGAGACATAAAAGCATATCACATACATATGCGTGAATATGCACAGGAGGGCCGCCCTGCCACAGTATATCTGCACGGAGCAGTCCTTAAGTGGTTAATTTATGCCCTTCAATGTTTACTGTGCTCATAATTGTGTAGTGCTTAGCCCTGCAGGAGCCGCTGGTGATGATAGGTTCTTGGTCCCCTCTGACACACCCAGTTATAGGTAGAAGGCGGCTCACACCTGTGTAACTTAAGTGTTAGCATGCTACACTCTATAACACTGTGGTAGATTAAATGAATGTATTGAATAATGCAATCAAACAATGCACAAATCATTCAACGATCAGATTCAAGGATATCATATACTTGGTAAATGAGCACTGACCTATAAGTTGGCAGCACATTTAGATATAGCAAAGTAAAATTACACCGTAACTAGCAGAAATAGAGTTTAAGTAATGGCATCTAATAACGCAGGAAATTAAAGGTCGAGTGCACATTATGCATAGTCCCCCGATAGTGGCGGCGAGGGGGGGGGGAGTTATTTGCATTCCTGACTAAGGGGTACCACTGAAAGTAACAGCAGAGTACCTGGTGCCTAATTGTCAATGTTGGCCGGCTTTCGTTGGGGCCCTTTTGTTGATAGTGCCTATGTGGCTGTCCCTTTAAAAGTGGGCAGCAGATGGTTAGTGGGCTGCCAAACAAAGTCTCTCCTGCATTAACTGTGTCAGTATTGGGCTAGGCATGGATGTTCAGCTCACCCCTTATCACGTACCTGGTGGAGACCAAGCTGTAGAGGGGGCTTCTCTTGCACCTCCTGTCCAACACCCCTGATAGAGATGACAGGCGGTGTAAGACACAGAGTGGCACGAGGGCCGGTATAGCAGGTGATGTCTTGGCAGAAGACTGATGGCTGTGGATCACCGGATGAACACCTGAAACTGGAACTCGGTGATGCTGGATGAGAAGGCAGGAGCGTAATCGGAACACCAGCCAAGGGGTTGTCAACAGCCGGACAGCACGGGTACAGGAACGTGAGGCAGAAGCGGAGTCAGGATACAAGCCGAAGTCGGTACACAGTCTGGCAGCAAGGTACAAAGGCATAAGGCAAGGCAGGGTCAAAGACAGGCTGAGGTCACAAGGCAGGCAGGAATCCAAGGAGAGTCAAAAGGCAAGCCGGGTCGGTGTAACGGGAAATCCACAAGCAGGTCAGGGCACAGGTAAACAGGAACACAAGCTGAAAGACCACTCAGCAATGTGCTCCTGTCACCGCCTGGTATAAATAGGCCGTTTGGCGCCAATTGCGTGCGCACGTTGTGTACGCACGTTCGCGCGTTCGCGCATTGGCGCATTGGCGTGTTCGCGCATTGGCGCATGCGCATTCGCACATTGCTTCCCGTGTGCCTGGGCACGCGCACTGAGCGTCTCTTACATTGCCCCCCCCCAATGGGCGGCCTCCGGATGCCCATCTGCAACATCTTCTCAGGATGAAGCTGAAAAAAGGTTTGAATTAGATCCGTAGCATGGAGGTTGGCTTCTGGTTCCCAAGAATTTTCTTCCGGGCCATAGCCCTTCCATTTAATCAGGTACTGGACAGTACCTCCTCTTTTCCTACAGTCTAATATTGCTTCAACCTCGTATTCCTCGTTGCCATCAATAGTTTCAGGCGGAGGTGGATCCGACTCTCGGTCAGGAAATGGATTGGGTCTGGTAGGCTTCAGTAGGGACACATGGAAAACAGGATGAATTCTGTATGTTTCCGGGAGTGAAAGTTCATAGGCAGCAGGATTGATTTGTCTCTTAATAGAGAATGGACCGATATATCTAGGCCCCAGTTTCTTAGACGGACATGACAGTTTTAGATTGATAGAGGATAACCAAACCTTGTCTCCCGGTCTGAGGTTTAGATCTCCCCTCCTCTTCCTATCAAAAAATTTTTTGTTGTCTTGCTGTGCTCTGACAATGGCATCTTGCAATAATTTGTTGTTGGTTTGCAAAAATGTAGCTTTTTCCTGGACTGCGGGAACCAAGGAATCAGGTATTACGTCAGGCATAAAGGCTGGGAAGTACCCATAGTTTGCAAAAAACGGGGCTTGACCCGTGGCTGAATGCACTGCGTTATTATATGCAAACTCTGCTAGGGGTAAAAGTGATGCCCAGTCGTCTTGTGAGAAAGATGAAAAACACCGGAGGTACTGCTCCAGGGTCTGGTTTGTACGCTCCGTTTGCCCGTTTGTTTGCGGGTGATAAGCTGAGGAAAAGTATGTGTCAATTTTTAATGTTTTGCAAAGGCCTCTCCAGAACCTCGAAGTAAATTGCACCCCTCGGTCTGAAGTGATATTACTAGGAACCCCGTGGAGCCAAACCACTTCCTTGATGAAGGTTTGGGCAGTTTCCATTGCTGAGGGAGTTCCCAACATAGGGATAAAGTGGGCCATCTTTGTTAGTCTGTCGACCACCACAAAGATGGTCGTGAATCCTTCAGAAGGAGGGAGCTCAACGATAAAGTCCATGTTTATCATTTCCCAAGGCCTCTTGGGAATGGGCAAAGGTCTTAGCAAACCCCAGGCTTTGGCCTTGTCATTCTTGTTCCGGATGCAGATTGTGCAGGTGCTAACATAATTACGGCAGTCGGACCTCAGACCAGGCCACCAAAAGGACCGTTGTACCAGGTCAACCGTTTTAGATATCCCAAAGTGCCCTGCCAAGGGGTGATCATGGCACAGGCCGAGGATCTTGGCACGTAGACCTGGAGGTACAAACACTTTTTGGTTATAGAAAAACAGACCTTCTTCTTCCTGAAGGCACATACCTGATGGTAAAACATCCCTTGTGGACGCCTGCTTCAGCTGCGTTAACAGATCCGCTTGCAAAAGTAGAAAACTTTGGGATGGCAGGATTGTGTCTACTGGGTGACACTCTTCGTCCTCTGGGTACATGCGGGAAAGTGCATCAGGTTTGCCATTCTTGGAGCCTGGCCTGTAGGTGATATGGAAGGTAAAACGAGAAAAGAACAGTGCCCACCTGGCTTGACGTGGTTTCAGTCTCTTAGCTGTTCGGAGGTACTCCAGATTTTTGTGGTCGGTAAAGATCAGGATAGGGTGAGATGCTCCTTCTAATAGGTAGCGCCATTCCTCCAAGGCCGCCTTGATGGCCAGTAATTCCCGGTCTCCAACATCGTAGTTCCTTTCTGCTGGGCTGAGTTTCCTGGAAAAGAAGGCAACAGGATGAAGAAGAGATTTCGTACCTGAACGCTGTGACAGGATGGCACCTATGGCATTTTCTGAAGCATCCACCTCGAGAACATAGGGCAGAGCGGGATTTGGGTGTCGTAAGATAGGTGCAGTAGTGAATAGAATCTTCAACTGGTCAAACGCAGCTTGTGCTGCCGGTGTCCATTGGAAACGGGTGCCTTGCCTTGTTAGCTGGGTGACTGGAAGCATAATGGCGGAGAAGTTCTTGATAAACTTGCGGTAAAAATTAGCGAAGCCAATGAACCTTTGTGTGCTCTTCCTGTCTGTGGGAGTGGGCCATTCGAGGATCGATTTGACCTTTTGGGGGTCCATGGAGATCCCAGAAGTGGAAATGACGAGTCCCAAGAATTGGATTGATTCCTTTTTGAACTCGCATTTCTCAGCCTTTGCGTATAATCCATGGTCTCTTAGGCGGCCGAGAACCTTCTTGACATGTTCACGGTGCATTTCAATGGAACCTGAAAAGATAAGAATATCGTCAAGGTAGACAATCATAAACAAATCAAGGAAGTCTCTGAAAATATTGTTCACGAAATGCTGAAAAGTAGCTGGAGCATTGCACAATCCAAAGGGCATGACAAGGTACTCGAAGTGGCCGAATCTTGTGCGAAAGGCGGACTTCCACTCGTCGCCCTCACGGATCCGTACTAGGTTGTATGCTCCACGTAGGTCAAGTTTTGTGAATACCGTGGCTGCCCTGAAACGTTGGAAAAGTTCAGGAACTAAGGGCAGGGGGTATCTGTTTTTGACAGTAACCTTGTTCAACTCCCGATAATCAACACAGGGGCGTAGAGAATGATCCTTCTTTTCAACGAAGAAAATACCAGCCCCTGCGGGGGACGTAGAGGGCCGGATGAAGCCTTTTTTCAGGTTTTCGTCGATGTAAAGGCGTAATGCCTCAAGTTCTAGTTCAGAGAGGGGGAAGATACGCCCAAACGGTATCTCAGCACCTGGTAAAAGTTCAATTGGGCAGTCATACGACCGGTGAGGTGGTAGGATGTCTGCTTTCTGTTTATCAAAGACTTCCAAGAACTCATGGTAAGCTGCAGGCACAAGTTGGGATGCAGAGGGATCAGGTTGCAGGCCCAAAAGTGATGCAGGTTTCCCTGGACTGGGCTGGAAGCAGTTTTGTTGACAATAGGTGGATGGAAATGCCACTTCTCCTGACTTCCAGTTTATCTGAGGATTGTGTGCTTGTAGCCATGGGATACCGAGAATGATAGGGAACAGAGGAGATGGGATAATATCCAAGCACAAGTATTCTCGGTGGCCTTTATTAGAGATAGCCAGTAATGGGCAGGTTTCTTGGGTTATAGGCCCGGACTTGAGATGGGATCCGTTAGCTAGATGGATAGATAACTGACGGGTTTTCGCTTGCAGAGGGATCTGATGACGCTGAGCAAAGTCACTGTCCATGAAGCAGCTGCAAGCGCCGGAGTCAATAATGACTGGGACTTGGATGGTCTTTCCGAGAATCTGTAGTGAGAGAGGTAGAGTAATGTGAGTGGACAGATCCTTCCCAGAACTGTTTGCAAGGTAAGAAGGAAAAGCAAACTGAGACTTACTAGGCCGCACCGGGCAGGTCTGAAGGTAATGTCCGGCTTCCCCACAATAGAGGCATAAGTTGTTTCGGCGTCTTCGCAATCTCTCCTCAGTGGTTAGTGGAGAACGTAAAAGTCCGAGCTGCATGGGCTCCACACTGGAGGTTGTGGGGAAAGCGACAGGTGGACGAAAAGCCGGAGGTGACGGCACTTGAGGCAACATCCAGGTAGGTCTGGAACTTCCAGCTCTTTCCACTCTCCGCTCCCTGAGCCTGCGGTCAAGCTGGATAGTAAGACTAATAAGGTCATCAAGAGAATCAGGCGTACCCACTCTGGCAAGTTCATCCTTAAGGCCCTCTGATAGGCCGAGACGGAATTGATGCCGTAAGGCTGCATCATTCCAGCCTGTATCGGAAGCCCATCTGCGGAATTCGGCGACATAGTCCTCAGCAGGGCGGCGGCCTTGTTGTAATGTATGTAGGGTTGCTTCGGCTGTAACAGATCGCTGGGGGTCGTCATAAAGCTGCGCCATCGCTTCTAAAAATGATGAGATGGTGTTCAAGGCTATATCATTTTGTTCCAGGAGACGGTGGGCCCAGGATTGTGGCTCTCCGAGAAGTAGAGAGATTACGAACCCCACCTTGGTGGATTCAAGTGAGAAAGTCCGTGGCTGCAGGGCAAAGTATAGCTCACAAGAATTCCTGAAAGCCCGGAATTTGTGTCGGTCACCCGAAAATCGTTCTGGAGCAGGTACCCGAGGTTCCGGTGGTGGCAAAACCACTGAAGGTGTGGATAGAGCCCGTTCGGGCATGGAGGTCCCAGGTGCCGGGGTTGCCGGGGTAGAAGCCATGGATTGGATGCGACCCTCTAATTGGAAGTAACCCTCTTGCAAGGATTTGACTGCTTGGGTAAGCGAAGCAAGTTGCTGGCATACTGCCTCTAGAGGTGAAGCCCCTCTCTCGGTCTCCGACATCTGGCTGAGTGGTACTATCACGTACCTGGTGGAGACCAAGCTGTAGAGGGGGCTTCTCTTGCACCTCCTGTCCAACACCCCTGATAGAGATGACAGGCGGTGTAAGACACAGAGTGGCACGAGGGCCGGTATAGCAGGTGATGTCTTGGCAGAAGACTGATGGCTGTGGATCACCGGATGAACACCTGAAACTGGAACTCGGTGATGCTGGATGAGAAGGCAGGAGCGTAATCGGAACACCAGCCAATGAACACCTGAAACTGGAACTCGGTGATGCTGGATGAGAAGGCAGGAGCGTAATCGGAACACCAGCCAAGGGGTTGTCAACAGCCGGACAGCACGGGTACAGGAACGTGAGGCAGAAGCGGAGTCAGGATACAAGCCGAAGTCGGTACACAGTCTGGCAGCAAGGTACAAAGGCATAAGGCAAGGCAGGGTCAAAGACAGGCTGAGGTCACAAGGCAGGCAGGAATCCAAGGAGAGTCAAAAGGCAAGCCGGGTCGGTGTAACGGGAAATCCACAAGCAGGTCAGGGCACAGGTAAACAGGAACACAAGCTGAAAGACCACTCAGCAATGTGCTCCTGTCACCGCCTGGTATAAATAGGCCGTTTGGCGCCAATTGCGTGCGCACGTTGTGTACGCACGTTCGCGCGTCCGCGCATTGGCGCGTTCGCGCATTGGCGTGTTCGCGCATTGGCGCATGCGCATTCGCACATTGCTTCCCGTGTGCCTGGGCACGCGCACTGAGCGTCTCTTACACCCCTCCTGGTACACAGGCATCGTCCAGATCACTTGGCGGCCTGCAGTCCTTTGACATTAGGTCCTGCAAAGGTCAATATTTCTGCAGGTCTGGTTCTCCACATAGCTCAGTCTGTCAGCTCTGGTATAGGCACTCACAGCAGTGGGTCGCTCAGGCATTTGTAGACACAGCAAGAGCCCCCGGTCTCTGTGCAGGCTCAGCAAGGGCAACGCATTTGAGCAGCACAGCTTCCTCTCAGTGTCTAGATTTGCCCGAGAAAACAATCATGTGTTTCTCCTCCTCTGTCTGCAGAAAATTGGCTCCTGCAGTTCTTTCAGCCATTCACTTCCATTATACAGTGCCCCTAAAAACGACATTTCCAATGATGCTCTGCGGCACAGCAATTGTCCTTCTCTGATGTTCTCATTGGCTCTGACCCACCTGCCTTTTTTGGCCTTTCATTGCTGCCCGTGTATGAAGGATTGGAGAGGTGGAAGAACAAGTCAGGAATTTTATACAGATCATGCTCTTGTTAGAGGCAGTGGGAGAGAAGTCGGCTGCATTCCCTCTCTGTATGCTGACCAGTTCACTACTAGCAGAGGAGTGGAGGGTGAGCGGAGGATCTGCACACAGCTGTTTACTGTTCATAGTGGCGGGGGAAAGGAGTCCACACACAGCCGGCAGCAGCACCAGGCTACAAATGAATATGATCTCAGTTAATTGTATAAAAAACCCCTAGACATAGTAAGCTAAGGGGTTCTATTCAAATCTTTTCTTGGGAGAGCGTGACAATCATTCATCCAGCCGTGACAAATCCTGGTTGTATTTTATTAAACACAGTGATTTCCTATGATCACCAGCTCCATCTACTGGCCATAACGAGGTATTATTTGCAAAATATCTCAATAAGGAAAAATAGTTCAATAACGCATTATATCCACTACAAGGAGCCAAAGATCATAGAAAATATATTTATTAAATAAAATAAGACCAACATTCGTCACGGCTTAATGAATGCATTTGTTCAATTTTTTTTTCAAAAATACACCCGCATGCGGTAGGACGCAAGTGAAGGGAGCTCCGCTGGTCGAATCTCATGTATCCTGCTATCCTGTACCCCAACATCCTGCATCGCCTCCCCAGCACCTCCGGACATCCCGCTGACACCCCAGACTATGTCGCCGCCCAAAAAATCCGCAGACGCCACCACTAAATTGGACAAGTTCTGCTGCCTGGACAAGGAGCACCAGGCCCAAGATGGCGCTGCGGAGGGAGCGGAGGTAAGCTCGGCGGGAGCCGAGACAGCGAAAGTCCTAGACACTATAGCTCAGTGTCAGGCATCCCTCACCTCCAAAATAGAGGAGGTGAAGATAGACATCTCACTAGTTCGCAAGGATCTCCAAAAGCTAAGGGAAGCTGAGCAGAGGATCAGTGGGATGGAAGATGCCCTGCCCCCCCTGCAGCATGCCTCAGATGCTCTCCAGCTCCAAGTGACCCAATTGCAGTTAAAGCAAGATGACATGGAAAACAGATTGCGGAGATGTATTATTAGACTAATAGGTCTGCCTGAGGGAGCAGAGGGATCCCACCCATCAGACTTCTTGGAGCAGTTACCGATTGATACTTATGGCCGTGATGCTTTCTCCCCCACCTTTGTGGTGGAGCGGGCACATCGCCTCTCTGGCAGACCACCACCTCAGGGGGCCCCCCCCCCCGTACCTTCATCACAAAGCTCCTTAATTTCAGAGACAGAGACACTATCCTAAGGTTTACCAGAGAGAAAGGCAACATCCCCTTTGGTAATGGGAGGCTTGCAATCTTTCCAGACTTTTCGGCTGAGGTCCAGAAGAAACGCAAAACCTTCCTGAAGGCTAAACGCCGCCTCCGCATAAAACATATAAAGTATGCCATGTTGTATCCGGCCCGCCTTCGTGTAGAAGGTGAAGACAGAGTACACTTTTTCGATGACCCAGAAGCTGCTATCTCATGGCTGGAACATCTTGAGGCCTGAGCTTGATTGTACCTCATGCCTCCTTCCCTGGATTTATGGCATCGCCCCCGCTCCGTTCCTGTTTCCTTGGAACATTTTGCCTTCTAGCCTACACTGCATTGGTCCCCCTTCACTCCCCTATTCCCTTATCCCCCCTGGTTTGCTACCCTGGATGCTTGTCCTGCTGAATGTGATCACCTGCAGCTGTCCTGGCCTTCCCGCAGGGAGGCTCTCATCATCCAACTCCTGAACTGCCGGTCGTACTACTCTACCCCTCCTAACACACCCGGATTTATCCGACCTGGCAGGACATGGATTCTCCTTGCAGGCGACCGGAGCACCTGCATCAACCTCTCCCTATTGTGTATCGTCCCATCCCCTTCTCCCCAAATGTTCTCTCCCCTGTTTTCTCCACCTTTTCTTATTTTTGTTGTGTCCTACTCGCTTGTTTTGCTGCCCAGCGAAATTTCGCTCCCCAGGCTCACCTGGCTTGGTCATACCGGCCACCTATCCTACTGTCGCCATGTAGGGTGATGGGCCTCATTGTTTTTTTCAGTGTCCCCTCCACTACACAATGGTGTTCCCCCTACTGCATTTTTCCTCCTGTACTGGTCCTTTCCCCCCCCCCCTCCTGGGGTTTTTTCAACCCTGTTGGTTGACTGGTTGGTCTGGGTTTTTTCAGGCCCGCACGGGTTGGGGTTTGTGCAGGGCGGGGTGGGTGGGTGAACAGTCTTTATTAATGCAAATTCTCAGTTGTTTTTTTTATGCCTTTTGAACATATGCAATGTCTAACAATGTCTGTAGTGCTTGTTTCTCATGATAGCTCTAGGAGTACATTTGTTTTCGGTGTCAATACCGGCGTCGGGGGTGGGGGAATGTACAGTACCAATATGGGTCGAACGGAATTCCCGGAGCTCCTGTGCATAATGTTGCTCACTCCCCTTGATGGCCAGCCTTAAATTCCTTACGTGGAATGTCCGCGGTCTCAGGGATAAGATCAAGCGCTCCGCGGTGTTTGCTGTGCTTAAGCGTCATAGGGCAGATGTTATAGTTCTGTTGGAGACTCATTTAGATTGTACTCTGCAGCAGGCCCTGCGACGCCCATGGCTAGGCTGGACGTTTCACTCCAAGTATACCTCTCACTCTCGAGGAGTCGCGATTTTAATCGCTAATGTAGCACCACCCCCGCAGGAGTTGCTGATTATATTATTGGGTCTACACCCTGCCTAACAACCCAATCAAATTGGCTCGATCCCTCCTCAGGCACAACTGACCCAGAATAGGACTGGACTATCAAATGGATACACAGATTGGAATACAATACTTCACTATGCAACAATACCTTGTTACCTTCTTGAATGGTAGTCCTTCTGGGTGACACAATGGAACAACGCACAGGATTGTAATTAACCAAACTTAGTTTACTATATATCAAATTGAATAGGGGAGATACAATACAATACAATACAAGTCCATAAAAGGTTATTTAAAACAGCTTTAAAAAGGTAAAAGAATACCCCCACACTCCTCCTGCATTAAGGCTAGACACAGTACCAGGTAGGTAGGCCTATCTGAGTCCCCCCCCCCAGAGTTCTCTTCTTTCTTGTTGATCTTCGCTAGCAAGGTTATTGAATAGAGCTCATTTGTAATCCAGATTAGGAATAAAGATCAAGAGAGAGAGAAACAACGAGCTGTTAGTTGTCACCGCAGGGTGTCTGCGTAACTGAGCAATAACTTCTGCGAGAGAGATAAACCTCTGGCGACTCCTTTACAGACCTTACTGTTTGTCTATGAGTCTCCTGAGAAAGTATGCTGATAAACCCCGGGGTTTTATCACCTCCTGTTGCGCTACCGCTATCTGTAGATAAAACTATCTCTTCGGCAGATAAAGTCAGTTATTGGGCATGTGCCCTCTCACCAACAGAAGTTTTCTCCTTCGCGCGCTTCCACTGCGGTCTCAGTCCTGTGGCTATATGCCAGCCGCGCGAGGTCCTTCTGGCGGATGACCTCCCGTCTCTGCAAACAGCAGTATGACCTCCAGGAATGTGCCTCGTGCTTAAGATGGAACGGTTCCACGTCGTCCCTCCAGGCTAAGAGGCTCTGGCCCAATATCCAGTGTCAGTCCTTCACTCTCGCTCGCTGGTTCCTCAGAGTCCAGCGCAGAAAGGCGCCCCCTTCGCGCGCTTCTCTCTTCCTTTAAATAACTTCCCCCATAGTGCCGTGCGGTGCAGCCGTGCACCTTGGATCTTGCAAAGCAGCCTGGGAGATGTAGTTTCTTCATCTTGTGAAAAGGAAGTCACAGCCCGGGAAATTCCATGCAGCTACCACTAGAGGGAGCCTAGTTCCTTCCCACATATCAAACAGTGTCTTTAGGCATGTTTAACCCCGCTACACTAAGACTGTGCACTTTGAGCTCCGGGGGTCCCTAGTAGACCCTGTGGGTAGGTTTGTGTTTCTTGATGTATTGTTGTTTGGGGATCCCTACTTGCTTATGGCGTTCTATGTCCCTCCCCCTTTCTCCTCCACGATACTCCTTGAAGGGCTGGATTATATTTTGCAGCACCCCCAAGTCCCAGTGATATGGCTCGGAGATTTTAATTACACTATGAATCCCAGCCTGGACAGGATGCACGTCTCCGGGACCCCTGTTTCCCCGCCCACTATCACTAGGTTAGCCCGCCTGATGGCGGAATTCAATCTTCTTGACTCCTGGCGGATCAAATACCCCACTCTTAGGGCCTTCTCGTGCCACTCCTCTGCCCATGGTTCTATGTCCCGCATAGATCTCATTCTCATCTCCCCCTCCCTGCTTCCCAGGTTACTAGACGCAGGCTTCCATGCTCGTGGCCTCTCTGACCACAAGCCCTACTGGATCTCTGTAAGTTTTCGGAATGACTGAGCCAGGCCTGCATGGCGATTAAACCCCTTTTGGCTTTCTCTGATTCCTGAGGAGAGGAATATAGCTGAGGATTGGTAACACTTTTTTACTGATAATGCCGACTTGGCCTCCCCTCTTGTGGTAAGGGAGACTTTCAAATTGCACGCTAGAGCGGCCCTGACCTCCACCATAAACTCCATCAAATCTGAGTCCGCACAAGCATATACGCAAGCCACACAGGCTCTAGCCTCGGCGGAAGCGGCCTTTTTGGCTGACCCGACTCGCCCCCTGGGCGGATCAGTTGAAGCTTCTCACCAGAGTGGTAGAACAACTAGACAATGAAAAGGCATGTAGGTCCCTCTTTTTTTCAGAAACAAAAATTCTATGAACATGGTGAGCGGGCGGGTAAACTGTTAGCCTATCTAGTCCACAGTAACGACAGACCCCCAGTTGTGATTACCCTCCATCCTGCTGACGGTGCCCCTGTCTCAAATCCGTTCGAGGTGGCGGAATGTTTCCGCAGTTTCTTTCAAGACCTCTACACCTCAGTGACCCCAGACGATGACTCCCCAATCCTGCCCTACCTGTCCCCGGAAGTCCTCCCTCAATCGACTTCGGAGCAATTGACCATGCTGGAGGCCCCCTTGACGCACGATGAAATAGTTGAGGCAATTGCTAAGTTTCCTAGATCCAAGTCTCCTGGCTTGGATGGTCTGCCCATTGAATTTTATTAAAAACAGGTATATACTGCGCTAGATCAAAGAAAAATAGTGTTTTGATATTACCAGCTGCTGGCATAAGAAAGTTGTTGTACCTCAACCCAGTAGAATGAAAACAAGAGTATGCAGCGCTTGGTGGAAAACACAAAAAAATGAGCAATCTATATTAGATACATAGTGTCACAATATATCAATGTACACTAGAAAAACAGTGAAAGAAGAGTCCGTGGAGAGGAAAAACGTCCAACAGGAAGCTCAGGTGGTGTGTTGAATAGATGTGACCTTCACCAAAACACCCAAAGTAATAGCCTCTTACCAGACTTATATGATCCCCATGACAGAGATCATATAGCGCTTGCAACAAGGGCTCCTCACACTCCACAGCACTCCTCGATTCTTGTACATGTAAAGGATCAACTCCAGCAAAGAACTGCCTTAGTACCATCAAACAATATCCTCTCGTGGGGACATATAGTCATGTCACATGTAGGAAAAAGAGACCTCGCATGGTGTAATACGTTCAAGATATTACTTTTAATAAGAAGTAGATTTTACACTCACATGTGAATCACGACATATAGGCATCAAGTTATGGTCTTGCGGGGATCTCCAGATGAAATGTGCGGTAGCTGCAGCCCGGTCTCCTGAGTGAAGTAACAGGACACTAAAGGGTGTGCATAAAGCAGACGATCACCGGTCCCCTACCGGTTTCATCAAAGTATGACATCATCAGGGGGCGTCACGCCCCCTGATGATGTCATACTTTGATGAAACCGGTAGGGGACCGGTGATCGTCTGCTTTATGCACACCCTTTAGTGTCCTGTTACTTCACTCAGGAGACCGGGCTGCAGCTACCGCACATTTCATCTGGAGATCCCCGCAAGACCATAACTTGATGCCTATATGTCGTGATTCACATGTGAGTGTAAAATCTACTTCTTATTAAAAGTAATATCTTGAACGTATTACACCATGCGAGGTCTCTTTTTCCTACATGTGACATGACTATATGTCCCCACGAGAGGATATTGTTTGATGGTACTAAGGCAGTTCTTTGCTGGAGGTGATCCTTTACATGTACAAGAATCGAGGAGTGCTGTGGAGTGTGAGGAGCCCTTGTTGCAAGCGCTATATGATCTCTGTCATGGGGATCATATAAGTCTGGTAAGAGGCTATTACTTTGGGTGTTTTGGTGAAGGTCACATCTATTCAACACACCACCTGAGCTTCCTGTTGGACGTTTTTCCTCTCCACGGACTCTTCTTTCACTGTTTTTCTAGTGTACATTGATATATTGTGACACTATGTATCTAATATAGATTGCTCATTTTTTTGTGTTTTCCACCAAGCGCTGCATACTCTTGTTTTCATTGAATTTTATTCTACGTACTCGGAGGTCTTGGTACCGCACCTTTTGACCATGTTTAACACAGCCTTTGACACCTCTTCCTTGCCCCCTTCCATGCGGGAGGCTCTAATAGTACTTATACCCAAACCAGGCAAGGATCCTCACCTCCCGGCCTCTTACCGCCCCATTTCCCTTTTACAGGTAGATGTCAAAATTCTGGCCAAAGTGCTCTCACTCAGACTCAATAAAGTTATACTTTCCCTGATTCACCCGGATCAGTCGGGTTTTATGCCGGGTAGAAACATCTCATTCAATTTGCAACGCCCCTTTATGAACTTGCAAGCATGCCACAGCAATGCTGGCTCTAGAGTCGTGGTGTCATTGGATACAGCTAAGGCATTCGACTCTGTTGAGTGGAAATTCCTCTGGCGCTGTCTCGAGGGCTATGGTTTTGGGCCTAATTTTATTCAGTGGGTTCGCGTCCTCTACCAGGCCCCGGTGGCCAGGGTTTTAGCTAACGGCTGCACCTTGGCGGCGTTCCCTCTTACTAGGGGGACCCGTCATGGCTGCCCTTTGTCCCCTCTCCTGTATGCCCTGGTTGCCCAGCCCCTGGTGATTGCTATTAGGTCGCACCCAGACATCTGGGGCCTAAGAGCTGGTGCTTTGGAGGAGAAAATAGGCATGTATGCGGACGACACTCTGCTGTACTTGTCTGACCCGGGTGAATCCCTTCATGTTGCCCTATCCCTCATTGAGCATTTTGGCTGCTACTCAGAACTGACGATTAACTGGGACAAATCCCAAATCTTACCGATAGACGACATCCCTCCCCGCCCCGTGGACCCGCGATTCCCCCTTCAGGTGGTAGAGCGCATTAAGTATCTGGGGATCCAGGTTACCAACTCCCCTAAAAATTATTTGCCAGATAATCTCCAACCCCTCTTTAGCTTACTTAAGTCTAAAACTCAAACTTGGGCACATCTTCCATTGGGGGTTCGAGGCAGGATCAATCTAGTAAAAATGGATTTTTGTAAGATCTTACCGTAAAATTCTTTTCTCTTAAGCTCATTGACAGACGTAGTCCTCCTTGATTAATATCAACTCGGGTTATACTGCCCTCTACAGGAGTAGGACTAGACAGGAAAGAAAACGTTCTGGCCACACCTTAGGGGCAGTCCCAGAGGGTATATCCCCTCTCTCTCTGCTACAGCAAGTCAGTTATGTCACAAAGCAGTGTTTAGAGAATTTAACCCAACCCAACTCAAAAACAGAGGGGCGGGTACTACGTCTGTCAATGAGCTTAAGAGAAAAGGATTTTACGGTAAGATCTTACAAAAATCAATTTTTCTCTGTCGCTCATTGACAGACGTAGTCCTCCTTGATTAATATCAACTCGGGACGTCCCAAAGCAGTGCCACAAATGAGGGGTGGGATAAAAAATCAAAAATCCAATCTAGAAGGCCCAACCGGTGCCAACTAGAAGTCTTAAAGGCTCATCAAATCAAAAGGTGAGACTCAACTGAAATTCCAACGGAAAAAAACCCTCGAGGTAGACCACCGGTCTCCTCAAATTGCGGCCTGCAAAACCTTGCGGCCAAAAGAGGCATCTGACGATGCCATCACATCAACTTTATAAAATTTTGTAAAGGTATGCACCGACGACCAGGTAGCCGCCTTGCAAACCTGGACCACTGACGCCTGATGGCGCTAGGCCCAGGAAGTACTGAGCGCTCGAGTGGAGTGCGCCTTAACAGGGAACGGAGGATTCCGACCCTTAATAGAATAAGCCTGTACCACCATCTGTCTAATCCATTTGGAGATAGTCGCGGCAGATGCCGGCAACCCCTTTCTGGGGCCATCCGTGATCACAAAAAGTGAATCCGTTTAACGGAACGATTCCGTAGTCTTCAGGTATACCCTGATTGCCCGAACTACATCCAAGGAATGCAACGCACATTCCCGAGGATGATTGGGCTTAGGACACAAGGAATGTAGCACAATATCTTCATTCAGATGAAAATCTGAAACCACCTTAGGAAGAAAGGATGGCTTCGGATGAAGAACTACCTTATCCCTATGAACCACTAGATATGGGGAATGGCATGATAATGCAGCCAGTTCTGACACCCTGCGTGCAGAAGTGATAGCCACCAAGAAGGCCACCTTCTGAGATAATGTAAGCAAGGGAATCTCCCTGATATTTTCAAAGGGAGGTTTCTGCAGAACCGACAAAACCAAATTAAGATCCCAGGGCGGTAAGAGCGCACGCACTGGCGGAGCCAAGTGCCGCACCCCCTGGATGAAATTCCGCACCAAGGAATGAGTAGCCAGCGGCTTCTGAAAGAAGATTGCTAACGCTGAAACCTGACCCTTGATGGTGCTCAAGGATAGTTTCTGCTCAACCCCCTTTTGCAGAAAAGCCAAAATTCGGGTCACCAAATAGGTACGTGGGGGAAATCCCAAAGATTCACACCACACAATATAAGTCTTCCATGTGCGATAATAGACTTTGCTGGAAGTCGCTTTCCTTGCTTTAATTAGAGTAGGAATAACTGAAGCTGACAATCCTCTGTCCTTCAGTACCTGGGTCTCAATGGCCAGGCTGTTAAAACCAGCGTCTGTAAAGCACGATGGAAGATCGGTCCTTGAGACCGCAGATCCTCCCTGAGAGGAAGTCTCCACGGAGCGTCCGCGACTAGCCTGCCCAAGTCGGCGTACCCGGCTTGACAAGGCCAGCCCGGAATTTCCAGGATAACTGGAGTTCCCTCCACCTCTATCCTGCGGAGAAATCTCAGCAGCAACTTGAGAGGGGGGAAGACATCTAATAGCTGATACTGCCCCTACGGGCCGTTCAGCGCGTCTGCTGCGTCCGCAAGAGGATCGCGGGCGGGAGTTACCAACCTCCTGTTGAGCCAATATGCCAACAGATCCACCTCCGGGATGCCCTAATGAAGACACAGATGGTGAAATCCTTGGTGATCGACCTAAGTCCTCACCATGACATTGTCTGACTGGATCCGAACCGGGCTGCCCTAGAGCTGCTTGGTCCAGGCAATCAGACAAAATCTGATCGCTCTCGGTTCCCACACATTTATCAGAAACTTGATTCCTATCGGAAGTGATGACTTCTCCTGGCTGAGCATTAGAGACCGAAGTCACCGGACCAGAGACTCCTTGGTCCGGTCGCTCAACCGGATCCGATTCCTGGAGGGAACTGGGAATGATCTTTGGAAAAGGTAAAGAAAACGTTCTGCTCAAGGAACGGGAACTACCGCTCCCTGTAGCATATAAATGTTGGAAGGGAAGAATCGCACCGGTAGAAGTGATCGACACTCGATCTTGTATCCTGATCGTATGATCTCCTGAACCCTTTAGTCCGGGATTCAGGAAAGCCCTGGATCTGAACACCGGTGAAGACGTCCCCCCACCCCTGAGCTGGGTGGGGGCGCACCTTCAGGCTGTATTAGCCTTATTTTCAGGTTTGGCTGAGTCGGCCTTTTGTTTACCCGACCAGCGCCTTTTGAAACCTCCTGAAGGGGCTTTGCCCTTCACGCTCGCCCCAGCGGAGCGAACAAACCTTTTATGAGCGGAAAAGAAAGGTCCTCGCCTGTTACGAGGTCCTTTAGCTTTAGCAGTCTGCGGCAAAAAAGTGCTCTTGCCCCCAGTGACATCCTTTATGATCTCATCTAGGGTGGCCCCAAATAGGCGATCCCCCTGAAAAGGGAGATTCGCCAAAGCTTTCTTGGAACCTTGATCCGCCGACCAACATTTTAACCACAGCACACGTCTGAGGACTACTGCTGACATCGATGCATGCGCTAACAAGGGAGTGGCATCCAGGGCTGCGTCACAGACGAACTGTAGTCCTTGTATAATTTGCTCCATCAAATCAGACGCTGCCTGGGGGATACTTCTCCCCTTTAAGTCATGACGTAACAATTTTGCCTATTCTGTCAATGTTTGTGAAACTAAACCAATGGCAACCACTGGTCTAAAGGTTGACCCTATCAGGGAAAAAACAGTGCGGGATTCCGCTTCCACTTTTCGATCCACCGGATCCTTAAAGGACGGAGCGTCCTCCAACGGGATAACAGTGGTTTTATTTAGTCTGGAAATCGGTGGATCCACCACTGGTGGTACCGTCCATTTTTTAATGAGGGATTCCTCAAACGGATAGCGTCTAGCAATGCGTTTGGAAATAGTGAGGATTCGTTTCGGATGATCCCATTCCTCTTTAATCTTATTACCAAAACATTTGGGTAAGGGAAAAACCTTCGCCGTCTTGGTAGGCTTACTAGTACCAAAGGAAATTTCCATCTCGGTTACCTCTGCCGGTGTAACCTCAAGTCTTAAGGTTTCCCGGACAGACACAACTAGTGCGTCCACCAATGCTTCTTCTTGTGCTATGGCGGAGGTAGTACCGTCCTCCTCACTATCTGAGGGAACATTACCCGAAACAACAGCCCCTGCAGAGGGACCTGCAGCTGCAATGACCATCTCAGAATCTGAATCTGAAGTATCAGATGAAATAGGGGTAGGCGGGGGTCGCTTTCTTGACCCCCGTCCCTGACAGGCCATCTCCACCCGGGATACCAAAGACTCCAAAACTGCTGAAAATGCATCAATACTCTGTGAGGCACTGGAGGGTCCTGCGGCCACCTCGAGGGGATCAGTTGGGGATACATGTGTGGCAGGGTCCATGATTATACAAGACACTTGCCAGAAAAAATTAATTGCAATCAAAAAATAAAACTTTTTTTTTTTTTTTTGTCCCCCAGCGCAGCAGCGCCCCTCAGTGTTACCTGCTTTAGGACCCCTACAGAGAGAGAGAGAGACCCCAAGGCTCACCACCTGATGCTCAAAAGTTTCTATACAACCTGCTTCCAGCACTGTCTGTTACAGACAGGAAGTCTTTGGCTTGCTTTCCCGGGTAAAGGAGGCGGCTCCGCCCCTTTACACGCCTTCCGGCGCCTCCCAATTGCTCCTCGAGGTGTTTGGTCACCTCAAACATGGCCGCCCCCATGCTAGAGACACGAGGCTACGCCAAAATGGCGGCCCCGTACGATCTGCGGGAAAATGGCGGCGGCCTGTGGAGGATAGCGGCGGCTTGTAAGGTAGCAGCGGCCTGCGGGAGGTGTGCACTCGACCTGTGCGGCCTGCGGGAGTGTGCGCTCGGCCTGTGCGGCCTGCAGGAGGTAATCCTCGGCCTGTGCGGCCTGCGGGAATGTGCGCTCGGCCTGTGCGGCCTGCGGGAGGTAGTCCTCGGCCTCTGCGGCCTGCGGAGGTGACCGGCTTTATAGAAGGATGGCGACCTGCGGATGCGGTAATCCAGGCATAGGCATCGGCCTGTATACACATTATGTCAGGTAAGATACCTCTATACCTTAATAGTAATGCCTTTTAGCAGTCTGCCACTGACTTCAGTCATCTCCCTTATAGTGTCATATAGTGACTATAGATAGTCAGCTCCCAAACCAAGCTCTTAAGAGGGGGATCAATGACACTTGCTAGGATCCCATCCATCCATCCCAGAGAGGGGCCCGTGTCCACCAACAAACCCGACAAGGGGAGAGGGGGAACATCTTCCTTACCATACCGGAACCAGGCGGGCGCCAACTCCTGACAGAACCCCTCTCCACCGGGGTGGGGGGGGCTGTCGACCAATACGGAACTGGTCATTGGCGTCCAGGCGAGACGTTTGACTCGCAGGGTCAGTCCCCGTCAAGTGGGACTATGTCACGGCCGACCCAGCGCGGAGCTATGGCCTGCACGCGCTCGTAGGCTGAACTGGGGTGACCACTGGATCTCAACATCCAGCCCGTCGCCCAGTTTCAGCGTACTTGCTTGAAGATCTCACAGGAACACTGGAGAAGAAAAGCTGCCTAAAAAAGTATTTCTAAAAAAATCTTGCCAGGACCAAAAGATCCCAGCAAGGAACTTAGGTCCTTACTCCTAACTAGACAGAAAAAAACTGACTTGCTGTAGCAGAGAGAGAGGGGATATACCCTCTGGGACTGCCCCTAAGGTGTGGCCAGAACGTTTTCTTTCCTGTCTAGTCCTACTCCTGTAGAGGGCAGTATAACCCGAGTTGATATTAATCAAGGAGGACTACGTCTGTCAATGAGCGACAGAGAAAAATGGTTTTACTGCCCAAATTGCTGTATATATTTTGGCACTCCCCGATTTACCTCCCCCTTAAATACTTCCTACAATTTGACTCCATCCTCAAACCCTTTATATGGGGCTCCAGCCGGCATAAATTGGCCTGGAGGAAACTAAAAAACAATACAGATCTAGGTGGCCTTGCGCTCCCTGACTTAAATATGTATTATATTGCGTCGCAT
This sequence comes from Pelophylax lessonae, assembly GCF_965119305.1. Taxonomy (NCBI): domain Eukaryota; kingdom Metazoa; phylum Chordata; class Amphibia; order Anura; family Ranidae; genus Pelophylax; species Pelophylax lessonae. The sequence goes on from NC_138770.1 coordinate 39,627,076, forward strand.
TTATCCAATTTTTTCCATCTCCACAACTCAGACAGGGAAAGATTCCTGGCCCTTCTGGCTCCATCCTGGGCCCCGGCGGGCGCTGACCCCTTATCCCTGATATTAATGGGAGTCAGGGGATCTGGACCCGGGGGAGATAGTGTGGGCATGCTGTATCACTACAGACGTCTCTGGGATGTTGTGTCCACAAAGCTGGACCTCCCCTTACTACATGACCATACACCGCTCTGGCACAATGCTCATCTCACCGAATTGGCATCTATTCCTGACGCGCACGCCTGGGCCTGGCATGGAATACATTTCCTGGCCCAAATATCATCTGGAGGTGTCCTTAAAACATTTGAGGCCCTAAAACAACAGTTTGACCTTCCCAATCACATGTTCTTCAGGTATCTTCAGGTTCGTCATGCTTTTTCCTCCCAGTTTCCCCAATCCTTACCAGATATAGCTCCGATCTCCATGATAGAGGTACTCAGGGGATCCGAGCCTAAACAACTCATCTCACACCTTTATAATGCGCTCATTCTTCCTGCCTCCACGGTGTTAGCTTATGCTATCAAAACTAAATGGGAGGGTGATGTGAGACCTCTGGAGGATGAGGAATGGGAAGATGCCCTTGAGAACTGTAAGTTGGTATCCCCGAAACTGTCGGACCGCTTGACTCAGCTGTATGTGCTTCATAGGGCCTATTTGACCCCCCTCATGAAAGCTAAATACCAGACTGATGCTTCCCCCGGATGTCCTATGTGTGGGAGGGAACAGGGTACATTTTTCCACCTTCTTTGGAGTTGCCCTGAACTCCAGGGCTTCTGGAAGCAGGTTGTGGGATTCCTGCATGACACCATGGGCTCCCCCCCGACGCTGACCCCGAAGCCATGCCCCATGCCTGCTCGGAATATTTCCGGATGTCAACATTGATAAATCTACCACTCAATTTCTACACGAGACTTTATTTCTCGCTAGGAAACACATTGCACAACAATGGATGCGGAACGTCCCCCCCCCCCGTCCCGTCCTTCCCGGACTGGCTTAGGGCGGTTAACTCTGTTCTACCCTACAAAAAACTGATTTACGTACACCGAGGATGTCCTACTTAATATAATAAGATCTGGGATAGGTGGGTCCAGGCCCCGGAGACGTGTGTCTAGATCCCCTAAGCCATGTGCTGCATCGGTTTCAGATTCAATACAAGTTGTCCTATATTACTGTGTCTTAGGTCCCCTGTTATCGTGGACTACCTATGGCCCTGTGTTGGTGACTGTTCCTGCTTATGGACATTTGGAGCTTGATTCTTTTGACCCCTTGCCGCGGCCATGCCGCTATGCTGTACTCCCTTGCTGCTGTTGCCATTCCCATATTGTTGTATTCTGGAGATATGTTTTATTATGTATAGTACCTTTCTACAAGCACTCATTTTCTTTGTACAAGTGTTCAATTCTCTTTTTTAATAAAAACTACTGTTTAATTGATAAAAAAAAAAAAAGTTCACCTCTAAGTCTTTACACCACACACTAATGACTCCATTTTACTTTTTCTACGGCTATAAATGACCAACACGGTACAACACTTCATCCATGTCTTTGGTGATCTCTGATCTCCTTATGAACAGTTTCTTACATGATGAAGATCAGCCATGGAGTATATCTGAGGTGTATATCAGGGTGTGCTTCTTCCTCACATGTCCAGCAACATTCATATAGACATTTCCCGTACTCAAGGCACTAATACACCTTGTGGAATATGTTTGGATCCCTGAAGTACAGGAAGACAGGACTTCAGTAAGGAACATTTCCCTCACTAAGAACAGGAAAGTGGCTTCTCCCCTGTGTGCAATCTCTGATGTTTGTAAAGATGGGACTTCTGTGAAAAACATTTCCCACATTCAGCACAGGAATACGGCTTCTCACCCGTGTGAGACCTCTGATGTCTGACAAGATCTGATGTTTGTAGAAAACATTTTCCGCACTCAGGACAGTCAAATGATTTTTTCCTTGTGTGAGACCTCTGATGTCTCACAAGTTTTGATTTTTTTAAAAAACATTTCCCACATTCAGAACAGGAATACAACATCTCCCCCCTGTGCAATTGCTGATGTTTGTAAAGACTGGACTTCAAAGAAAAATATTTTCCGCACTCAGGACAGGAATGCATCTTCTCTCCAGTGTGGAATCTCTGATGACTGGAAAGATAAGACTTCCTTGAAAAACATTTTTCACATTTAGAACAGGAATATAGTTTTTCCCCCGTGTGCAATCTCTGATGTCTATAAAGATCAGAATTCCTTGAAAAACATTTCCCGCACTCAGAACAGGGATAAGGCTTCTCACCTGAGTGGGATCTTTGATGTCTGTTAAGATGGGACTTCTGTGAAAAAAATTTCCCGCACTCAGAACAGAAATATGGTTTCTCCCCCGTGTGAGACCTCTGATGTGTGACAAGTTCTGATTTTTTTGCAAAACATTTTCCACACTCAGCACAGAAATATGGCTTTTCACCTGTGTGAGTTCTTGTATGCGTAATAAGTCCGGATTTAAAATAGAAACTCTTCCCGCACTCCGCACAGGAAAACCTCTTATCTGTTGGAAGGACTGCACAATCCCTCATAGTCTGAGGTTCCTTAGGAGAAGAGGAATACGATGGTCCATCTACACTGTGTGGTGCTGGATGGACATTTGAGGTGGCCGGGTTTTCTCCTGGACTATACTGTGTGATGTTCTCATCTTCTACTTTACAGTCTGGAGACAAAGTGCGACAATCCTCTGAGGTTTTCCTCATCTCCCGTCCATCTACTAAAATAGAAATAACAAGATTATTACTAGACATGAGCAGATTGGTTCCCCTAAACCAGGACTCCGCCCACATCAGGCAGCTTTGTCTATGAGGATCTTACAATTCCACCCTCAAGGTAACTAGTAAATGGGTCCTCTGATCTCCTACCAGTTCATTTCTTTATTCATGGACCTTAGTCAGAGAGTGAGGAAACAATGAGAACTGTCTTTAATAGGAGTGACAGTGACGAGGGGATTATAGGACGAGTGTCCCCACACCCTCGCTATCACTCATTATCAACTTGCCTACCCAGACAGGACTGCCCTGATTTACTCATAAATAACAGCGGGGCTGAAACCCACCAGAGGTCAGAGAGTGTGGATGGGGGGAGAACAACCAAGATGAAGACTGGACTGATCCTGAAGACCACCATCATTGGGTTATTGACTCCTCCCTCATTATCACTTTCTGTTTGAGGTTCCAAAATTTGAGGATGTTCTTACATTATTATCAACATGTAAAAGTCTGTGCTCCATTCATGTCATCAGATATAAAATGTCCAGCTGGTAGAAAACGGGTGTAACAAAAGAGAATACATAATATGTTAATATATAGCAGTAGGTAGAGAGTGGAAGTCAGGACTATGTAATGTACAATATATTGTAGAAGATACAGCAGTAGGGACTATCTAGTAACAGAATTATGTAATGTAAAACATAGAGTATATAGTACAGGGGTCAGGAGTATATAATATGTCGTTTCGATTCTGTAGTACTAGTAATTGTCAGGACTTGAAGGTTAAATATTTTCTTAACTGAGACAAGTTTCAGAGGTCCCACACCGCCACCTCCCATCTCCTGAGACTGCACTCAGTGACTTGGGTCAGAGACTATACAGACATATCCCTCCACCCGGCACAGCCAGCAAATAACAGGTGACCCTGGTAGAATTGTTTTATCAGAGATCTTGCTAGACCCAGGCATGAGGCAGAAAACCCAAGACACATACCTCAGGCCCCTAGGTTAAGAAACGATAATTGCTAAAATCTACATTCTGATGCCAGCTGAACCCCAGAATCTCCATAAGTCCAGTCTAGATACATAAATTGCCTCTGAGAGAAATACAGGAATACAGGATGGGGAAACACAGCTCAGGAAAGTGACCAGCGGATTACAGGCTGATATCATCCAGTCTTTGCCCTACCCTGGACCAATCAGTGAGCAGTATAGGTGGAGGAATGTATTTAGTGTTAATGACCCACCTGTGCGGATCTCTGTAGGAGTGTCCTCCTCTATAAATGTCCCCGTTATTCCATCCTCCTTCATAGACTTCTGATCATCCCTCACATGCCTCTCTCCTTCTGCTTTAATCACAACTTTTATATCTATCAGATCTTCAAACTAAACCAAGAAAATGAGAGAAATATATATCTTTAAAAGATTTGCTCACATACAAAAATATTCACACATTATCTCCAAGAGTCCATGTTTCAGATGTTCCCTTTCACTAACCTTGCAATGGTGAGGAATGGTGTGATCTTCCTGTGTGGAATCCCAGGAATACAGAGGACGGGGACATCTCTCTGGTGGGTTTGTGTAGCGGGTTAACTCCACCATGGTGTCCTGGTACAGATCTTTGTGTCTTTTTACAAATTCTGACTCCTCCATCACCCCATCCTCATAATTTTCCTCTTTTATTTCTTCTTTAAAATCAACTTTAGACTCTCTCAGGTTTCTACTCTGAATATATAATAAAAATTATATCAATGGTAACAATGCAGATAATGTACAGATCCTAATGATACTATCAGTGATTGTTCCTCATCTACCTGATGATGGTGAGGGATGGTGTGACCTTCCTGTGTGGAATCCCGGGAATACAGAGGACGGGGACATCTCTCTGGTGGGTTCCCATTACTGGATCCATCTGTAGGAAACACACACACTGACTGAATACATTGTTTCTATGTGTTTATCAGATGATGGGAGATCTAGGTGGACCCTCTGTACTGCTCTCTCCTTTACAATAAAGTCTCCTCTTACCCGGTGATGTGAGGGGCGGCTGATTCTCCATCATGACGTCCTTGTAGAGATCCTTGTGTCCTTCTAAATACTCCCACTCCTCCATGGAGAAATAGACAGTGACATCCTGACACCTTATAGGAACCTGACACACACAATGATACAGTCACCATCCAGACACATCCCTTGTCTGTTACTGGATAATGTCCCAGAATTCCCAGCACCGCTCACCTCTCCTGTCAGCAGCTCCATCATCTTCTTGGTGACTTCTAGAATCTTCTGCATGTTGTGTCTCTTAGGTTTTAGGGAGTCACATGGAGGCACTGTGGTGGCCATATGATCACCTGACTTCAGAAGAGGAAATCTCTGTATTGAAGAACCAATAGGAATATCATGTTAGAATCCAGAATCCTCCTCGCCTCCCCAGTCAGGTCTGTGTTTTATATCAGAGATAAGAGTAGACTTTATGTGACCTCCCAGAATCCTCCTCACCTCTCCAGTCAGCAGGTAGATGATCTCCAGGGTGAGGTTTAGCATCTTCTCAGTCATGGGACTCCTGTCCTCCATCCTCATTGATGTGGTCATGTGATCTACACGGGTTTCTCTGTTAAAGGAGAGCGGAAAACTACATTATATTTGGACTGTATTGAGTGTACATTTTATAATGTCATGGTCAGGCTCGGAGACCAGTAACCATAGCAGTAGAGAGGCTGGATAAGTACAGAAGCAGGTAACCCTGGCGGATGATGTGGGCTTACCCCAATGTGCAGGGTCTAATCACTAACCGGTTTTCGCAAGAGCTCCTGATGGTGGAGATGGGTTTTGCTGCCTGTTAGTACCAGGTCACAGTCCTCAGGATCACCCCACCAGGTAAGCAATCCAGGGTTCAGTAGAAGATGGAGCAGATAGGGATAAGCAGCAGTGTTATCAGTAAACAAGCCAAAGAATAATAAGTGGTTACAGGTTGGGATCAAACAAAAGCGTAGTCATGTGTCATTAATTATTTTTTCTAATTGGGCATCATGGGCCAGAAAAGAGGGGAACCGCCAGCCAGACGTCGGTGGCCTGGGGAATGCATCCAGAAGGTCAACTGAGACGGGGGCGTGATCAGAGATCGCTAGTGGAGTCAGTGATCAGGGGCAGTATTGAGGAATTGGCAAAGAAATAATCTATGCGGGAAAGGGAATTGTGAGGATTAGAAAAAAATTTAAAATTCCTACCATCGGGGTGGAGAAGACGCCAGGCGTCCGTTAGTTGGATGTGTTCTATAAAGTCGGGCAAATGGTGGGGGTTGGAGGACTGGACAGGGGGCAAGGACGGTGCGGGGCGTGATCTGTCCTCCCTAGCATCCATGACCGCGTTCATGTCACCTGCAAGAAGTAGAGGAGAGTGAAGGTGTGGAGCTAACTGGGAAGCTAGAACTCGGAAGAATTGTTTCGTCGGGGAATTAGGAGCATAGGTTGTAGCGAGAACCCCTTCCCTCTGGCCTGAGGATAAAGTGACTGCTATGAACCTGCCCTCTGAATCCGAATGGGATGAGATGATCGTGCATGGGTAATTTTTATTGATAAGGATTAGAACGCCGGTTTTACCCTTAGCTGCAGGTGATCCCAGGACCTGTCCTACCCAGAGCTTACGCATGCGCGCAAAGTCCCGTTCAGGGAGGTGAGTCTCCTGAAGGACCGCTATGTCGGTTTTAAGCCGTTTCAGGTGGCGAAGAATCGCCATCCGTTTATGTGGGGAGCGCAAGCCCTTCACATTCCAAGAAACTATCCTAACCATTGGGGGAAGCTAGTAGGATATATGGTAGCGTAGGAGATATATCTAATTGCGATTACCGTTGAAATGTCGTGGAGAGAAGGCTTTGAGAGCGTGGAGGTGAGAAATTGTTTCGAGTGTTGGAATGAGAGGGAGAGGGAAAGGGGGGGGAGGACAGTAGAATGGCAAAACTTGCACAATAACAATAAGACAGTACAGGTCAGTAACCTGGCACTTACGTGCCTGTGGAAGCATGAACTTCACTTCTTCCCACATGTGAACAACCGCCTACAGTAGCGCTACCGGGGAATGTCAGATCGGGGCCCCATCGGTGAGCCCACTACCCACTCACGGTTAGACGAAGACGGTAAGATGTGTCCGACTCTCACGTCCCAGTCTGCAGAGCAAGCCAACCCCGTATTAGGTTTGTAGACAATCCTCGGTAGCACCCTATGAGGAGGTGGAGGAGAGAAGGTAAAGGCAAATATTCATTAACAAGCTTATGGTAGAGGGCGTGGGTCCAAACAAGGGGGTGCGACAATCAGAGCATCCTGCTGCATGTTAGGGAAAAGATGGTAGATAGTCACCCAGGAAGAGAGCCATAGCAAGTATGAAGGGGGGGGGGACCCGCTTGCAACATTACAGACTAATGCGATTTCTCGCTGGTAGTGCTAGTGCAGGCTCTCCCAGCAGTTTCAAAACGAGAGGGATGTGATTACGATGTTCAGGAGAACAGCAGCAGATTCCAGGGCAAGGTTGTATGGGGAAAGGCGATCACGCCGGTTTGAATTTCCCGGATATATCCGTGAGCCTCAACTTTTTTGCCGGTTCTTTACGTGGGCTGCGTTGGTCCCTGGGGTGTTGATGTCTGATGGAGGATTGCGTGGGTGGTGCTGATGTGTCCATTGGTTGACGCAGGTGGGAGTTGAGGTAATCCCAAGCCTCATCCGGGTGAGTGAAGGATTTGGAGTGGCCCGAGGAATCCGTGAACCGCAGTGTTGCAGGATACGCCAGGGTAAATTTTGTGCCCTGTTGATAGAGGGCGTTGCAGATGGGTTGCAGAGCCTTGCGGCGTCGGGAAACCTCTTGCGAGTAATCTGCAAAAATCAGCAGTTTGTGGCCGTCTATTTGCAGAGATTTGGAGTTGCGATAGGATTTCATTAGATTGTTTCTGTCAGCAAAGTTCAGATATTTCACTATCACCGGGCGAGGGGTGCGTCTCTCATTTGATGGGGGCCCCACACGGTGCGCATGTTCCGCCACACACAGATTTGTAAGTCCCAGGGCCTGGGGGATACGCTGGGCACACATGTCCATCAGTGAATCTGCACCATAGGATTCCGGGAGGCCTATTATGCGCAGGTTATTTCTGCGCGACCTATTTTCCAAATCGTCCACTTTGTCTAAGAGATATTGTTGTGTCTGTTGAAATAGCTTCTCTTGGTGAAAAGAGGCTTGCGTCTCTTCCTCAACTTCAGCCACTCTGCTCTCAAGTTCTGTGAGCCGCAGTGCGTGCTCACTGAGGTCCTTCCTGATCTGTGTTATCCCAGCAGCCATGGCTTTGTCCACTGCTGCTGTAATTTGCGGGGACAGCAGGGCTGCTACTGCCTGGGCAATTCCCTCAAGATGTGCAGGGGACATCACGCCAGGTGGCTCAGGGGTGGCCGCCATGTCAGGGGAGCTAGTCACAGGGGTATGCAGGCTGAGTAGCGGGGCCGCGCCCTCCGCCATCTTATCTGACAGGATGGCGGCGGGAGAGCAGTCAATGCGGGCGGGAGGGGAGGCGGCAGCCGGTCTGTGGACTAGGAACTTGTCCATCGGCTAGTCACCAAGGCAGCGGAGGTAGCGTGGGGAGCCGCTGACTCACCGATCGGGTGTTTTAGCTGCTTTTATATGCCGATGCGCCCGGAGCTGCTACTTCTCGCTCCCTCACATCTGGTGCCGGAACCGGAAGTCAGTAACGAATGGTAACGAAGATACAGACCGCAGCAGGAGTGACAAGAGCATGATAACAGCTGGAGAGAGCACAATATTCTGGCAAACAGGAAGTGCAAAGGCATGGCCTAAATAGGACATTTATGGGAGGAACAAAGGGTTCAAGGTTCAAGAGAAACAAAGTTAAAGGCAAGATTGTCTAAGGAGTTGTCCAGAGAGCTGTCCAGCATCCCAGGGTGCTCAGGAGAAAGACACACCTCTAGATACAGCAGAGGTTGCAGATTCAGAACCGGGTCCTGAAAATTCGGATGGAGTTATAAGGGGTTATTAGGTGGGCTGCCTCAGTATTAGGTTGGTTTACTTAGGGGTTTATTTATAACAAAAATTATCTGCATAGCCATTCATCCAGAGAATTGCTTGTTAGGCAACAATGAACGTTATTTAGGCTCTTTAATTTTTCTAAAAGAATGTTCTTTTATTATAGGCAGCAGTAAAATATCACACTGGGGGCCACTAGATGGAACTGAAACTACATTTGCCTTTGTTACATGAAATAGCATGTAACAATTCAGGGGTACACTAGAGGGAGTTATAGAATAAAGTAACCAATGGGTGTGCAGTCTACACATGTTGAAAAGATTTTGGATCACCCATTGTACACAGTCCTCACTCCAAACAGTGTGCACTAAAAGCACCACACATCCCCCATCAATGCAGAATAAATAATAACTAGGCTGTCCATTCACCTCTATTAAACTACTACAAAGATGAAGCGACCTGATATGAGAGGCAGAGTTGCTGCACAGGGAGATAGTAGGAAGAGAGCAGTTGCTGCATGTGACGATAGTACAGAGAGAGCAGTTGTTGCATAGGGAGATAGTAGGGAGCGAGCAGTTGTTGCACGGGGAGATAGTAGGGAGCGAGCCGATGCTGCACGGGGAGATAGTAGGGGGAGGGCAGTTGCTGCACAGGGAGGTAGTAGGGGGCCAGCAGTAGCTGCACAGGGAAATAGTAGGCGGAGGGCAGTTGCTGCATGGGGAGATAGTAGAGGAAGGCAGTTGCAGCATGGGGAGATAGTAAAGGGAGGGCAGTTGCTGCATGGGGAGATAGTAGGGGTGAGCAGTTCCTGCACAGAGAGATAGTAGGGGGAAGGCAATTGCTACACGGGGACATAGTAGGGAGGGAGAGCAGTTTCTGCCCAGGGAGATAGGGGAGGGCAGTCGCTGCATGGAGAGATAGTAGGGGGAGGGCAGTTGCTGCACGGAGAGATAGTAGTGTAATGTTCTGGTACCTCTGGTACCCTTATTTCCACATTTCTCTCTTAATATTGCGTCCCATCTTGCTATCCAAATGGAACGCATACACCTTTAAGGGCAATGACGTCATCGCCGGGCGCCGCTATGAGCGGCTATTTCAATCGCCGGCTTTCTCTCACTCATTGCTCGTTCAAACCGCATGTTGCCTTGTCTTGTCCAATGCTGCCGGAGCTTCAAGCTATTCCCCTTGCCTGAACAAGACCGGAACCTCGCTACCGATCCAGTATCTCGCTACCGGATTACTCCATTACTCTTGGACCTTGCTACTACTAACCCATCTAGTGATAAGTACCCCGCAGGGGATTCCTTCCTCAAACCTAACTTTCACTATCTACTACTGCATACTAAAGGGACTATTACTATCTAAGCTATTTCTATCATCTGCATAGATTGCTAGCTCTTGGGACTACCATCACCTATCATTGCACTAGGTTACTCTCTCTTGCATACTTCATCTGCTGTCCCCTACCACCTGTTACTATACATGATTGCTAGAACCTATCTGCATACTATCATCACCTACCACTCTCCTGAATACTACTACTAAGTGCTCACCATTCTATTGCCTGTCTCTCACCTCTATTCTATCATATACATTCTATCACTCCAGGAACATCATATTGAGTGTATGTATATTTGCATAACAGGCTGTACACAGTGATGAAGTCCTGAGAGTTGGATATGTTGTTCAACACATTCTCTACAAGACTACTGAGTGTAATAATTCTGCAGCTGCAAATCCATTCACTAACAAAAAACGCATGAGCGTTACAAGTAGGGGGAGGGCAGTTGCTGCACCGAGAGATAGTAGGCGGAGGGCAGTTGCTGCACCGAGAGATAGTAGATGGAGGGCAGTTGCTGCACAGAGAGATAGTAGGGGAGGGCAGTTGCTGAACAGAAAGATAGTAGGGGGAGGGCAGTTGCTGCACAGGTAGATAGTAGGGAGAGAGCAGTTGTTGCACAGGGAGATAGTAGGGGGCCAGCAGTAGCTGCACAGGGAATTAGTAGGCGGAGGGCAGTTGCTGCATGGGGAGATAGTAGCGGAAGGCAGTTGCAGCATGGGGAGATAGTAGGGGGTGAGCATTTGCTGCACGAAGAGATAGTAGGGGGGAGGGCCGTTGCTGCACGGGGAGATAGTAAGGGACAGCAGTTGCTGCATGGGGAGATAGTAGGGGGACGGCAGTTGCTGCACAGGCAGATAGTAGGGGGTGAGCAGTTGCTGCACAGAGTGATAGTAGGGGGAGGGTAGTTGCTGCACAGAGAGATAGTAGGGGGTGAGCAGTTGCTGCACAGGGAGATAGTAGGGGAAGGGCAGTCGCTGCACAGGGAGATAGTAGAGGGTGAGCAGTTGCTGCATGGGGAAATAGTAGGGGGTGAACAGCTGCTGCACGGGGAGATAGTAGGGGGAGGGCAGCGGCTGCACATGGAGATAGTAGGGGGAGGACAGCTGCTACATGCGGAGATAATAGGGAAGAAGGCAGCTGCTGCATGGGGAGAAAGTAGGGGACAAACATTTTCTGCATGAGGAGATAGTATGGGGCAAGCAGTTGCTGCATGGGGAGATAGTAAGGAAAGAGTAATTGCTGCAGGACAAGATAGTAAGGGGAGAGTAGTTGCTGCATAGAGAGATAGTAAGGGGAGAGTAGTTGCTTGTAACACTCCTGCGTTTTTGTGGTAGGCTGGATTTACAGCTGCAAAATCTCCACTCAGTAGTCATATAGAGATGTGTTGAATAACCAGATCCAACTCTCCAGACTCATCACTGTGGGCCTGTCAGCTTCAACATACAGATATATACACACTCAATGAGATGTTCCTGGAGTGGTAGAATGTATATGACAGTATGAAGGTGATGTGCTGAAGGGACAGGTGTGAACAGTGATAGAGATGGTAAGCACTTGATAGGTTTGTTCAGGAGAGTACTAGCTGGTATTAGGTAGAATGCAGATAGGTTAGTAATCGAGTATGGTGACCGATGGTAAGGACAGCAGATGACAAATACAGGATAGACTAACCCAGTGCAAGGATAGATGGTAGTAGACTCAAGAGCAAGCAATCAATGTAACAGTGCAGATGATAGATGGTAGTAGACTCAAGAGCTAGCAATCTTATGTAACAGTGCAGATGGTAGCAGACTCAAGAGCTAGCAATCTATGTAACAGTACAGATGGTAGATAGTGTAAGTAGGTTATGGAGGATTCCCCTGTGGGCTACTTATCACTGGTAAAAGTTAGTAGTAGAGGGGTCCAGTAGAGAGGGAAAGATCCGGTAGCGAGATACAGGGATCAGTAGCGAGGTTCCGGTCTGCTCCAGGTAGATGTAACTAGCTGGAGGTTCCGACAGCAAGACAGGCTTCAAAGCATGTGAATACACGAGGCAGGTTGAACGAACGATGTGAGTGAGAACGCCGGCGGTTGAAATAGCCGCTCTGCGGCGCTCGGCGATGACATCATCGTTCTTAAAGGTGTATGCGTACCACCTAATGAGAAAGGTGGGACGCATATTTGAAGGAAAACAGAACAATAAGGGTACCAGAGGTACCAGAATCTTACAGTACCCCCCCCCCCCTTAAGGCCGGCTCCGGAAGGCCTATAGCACTGGTTTCTCTGGGTATTTCGAGTGAAACCTTCCTATAAGTCTAGGTGCGTGTACATCAGAGGTATCCAACCAGGTATCGTCTTGGGGTCCATAGTTCTTCCATCTTATGAGATACTGGAGTCTTCCTCTATGGATGCGAGAATCCAAAATCTCCTTGATCTCATATTCTTCTCCGCCTTCAACTTGTATAGGAGGTGGAGGCAAGATGGTAGGCCTTATTCCTTGGTTAGGAACATGGGGCTTCAGTAGCGACACATGGAAGATGGGATGGATCTTAAGATCTGCTGGTAAGGTGAGCTGTACTGCAGCTTTTCCAATAAGTTTCTTAATTGGGAAGGGTCCCAAAAATAGAGGTCCAAGCTTTTTGCTAGGGATCTTTAATCTTAAGTTTCTTGTTGATAGCCAAACGAGGTCCCCAATAGCATACTGAGGAGAAGGTCTTCTACAAAGGTCGTAGTACCTTTTTTGTTGACTATGAGCGTGTGATATAGTGGTATTGAGTAAACCCAGAGAGTCTTTTATTTGGGTAAGATAATCCAAGGCTACTGGGTTACTTGATGGCAGGATGCGTGGTGGAAGAAGAGTGGGATGAAACCCATAATTCAAGTAGAACGGACTTTGCTTAGTAGTACTGTGGGTTGCGTTGTTGTAAGCAAATTCCGCCAGAGGGAGGAGATCCACCCAATCATCCTGTAGGTAAGATGTGTAGCAACGTAGATATTGCTCAATGCACTGGTTGACTCTTTCAGTCTGTCCGTTGGTCTGAGGATGGTAGGGAGAAGTGAGCTTTCGCTCAATCCGTAATATTTGACAAAGTGCTTGCCAAAATTTAGAAATAAACTGTGAACCACGGTCGGACAAAAGAGTCTTTGGAATTCCATGCAACTTGAACACGTTTCATCAGTAGTTCCGCTGTTTGTTTAGACGAAGGTAGTCTACGGATAGCAATGAAATGTGCCATCTTTGTCAAGTGGTCCACTGACACTAGAATGGTATTAAATCCTTTAGAAGGTGGTAGTTCTTCTATAAAGTCTAAGGACACATCTTCCCATGGAACCTGGGGTATTGGTAGACTGCAGAGTAGACCAGATGGTTTTGTAGTGTCAATTTTGGACCTTGCGCAGATGTCACATGAAGAAACGAATTTTTGTACAGACGTCTTCATATCAGGCCACCAAAACTGCCTGGTAAGCAAATTAAGGGTTTTCGTCATACCCATATGTCCTGCCATGGGCACATCGTGTGATAACTCCAAGATCTTAGTGCGCATAGTAGGGGGTATGTAGAGTTTGTCGTTGAAATAGAGGAAGCCTTCTGCATCAGTACTTAGTTGTGGTGGAGGTGAATCCAATCCTATACTGTGCAAAATCTCTTCCTTCAAGGAACGGGCAACACCAATAATACGTTCATAAGGTATTATGGGAATGGAAGGGATTTTGGCGCAGTTATCTTCGATTAATCGTGATAGCGCATCCGCTTTTTTATTTTTGTCTGCAGGTGTGTAGGTCACTAGGAAGTTGAATCTTAGGAAGAATAATGACCATCGCACCTGCCGGTGGGAGAGAGTCTTGTTAGTCTGGAGGTATTGAAGGTTTTTATGATCTGTATATATGAGTATTGGTAACTGGGTACCTTCGAGTAGATGTCGCCAATTTTCCAGTGCCAGTTTTATGGCAAGAAACTCCTTTTCACCCACTGGGTAATTCACCTCTGGGCTGCTTAGTGATTTTGAAAAGAAAGCAACTGGGTGGAGTGGTGAAGTATTTGTTGGTCGTTGGGAGAGAACTGCTTCTACTGCCATATTTGACGCATCTACCTCCAGAATATATTGGAGGGATGGGTCTGGATGGCGTAGTATGGGAGCAGAAGTAAAGCTTGATTTTTACAAGCAGAAAGCTTGATTCGCTTCTTCTGACCACTTGAATGGTTTCTTTATACTTGTTAGTTGTGTGAGGGGTCTCACAATAGCGGAGAAGTTCTTGATGAACTTCCTATAGAAGTTTGAGAATCCAAGGAATCGCTGTAATGCCTTACGAGTTGTTGGTATAGGCCAGTCCAGAATACAGGATATCTTGCTCATATCCATTTTAATTCCAGTTTTGGATATGATGTATCCTAGAAATAATATTTCTTCCTTATGAAATAGGCATTTTTTTAATTTCACGTATAGATTGTGTGAGAGTAATCTGGATAACACAAGTCTTACATGTTTTATATGTTCAGGCATAGATCGAGAATAGATAAGTATATCGTCCAGGTATACTACGACACAGACATCAAGTAAGTCTCTAAAGATGTCGTTTATGAACCTTTGGAAGGCTGCGGGAGCATTACATAACCCGAATGGCATCACAAGGTATTCGAATAATCCGTATCTGGTTCTGAATGCAGTTTTCCACATATCTCCGTCACGGATTCGGATTAGGTTGTATGCCCCTTTCAGGTCTAATTTAGAGAAGTAAGTAGCCCCACGCACTTGTTCAATGAGTTCTGGGATGAGCGGCAAAGGATAGCGATCCTTTATCGTAATCGTGTTTAATTGCCTATAATCGATAATAGGCCTGAGACTGGAATCCTTATTGCGGACAAAGAAAAGTCCTGCAGCAGTGGAAGAAGTAGAGGGTCTGATGAACCCTTTTTTCAAATTCTCATCCAAGTATTCCTTGAGATGAGAAAGTTCATCCTGTGAAAGGGGATAAACATGACCGAAAGGCAATTTGCTGTTAGGGAGTAGATCGATAGTACAATCATAATCCCTATGGGGAGGCAACACTTGAGCATTTTTCTCAAGGAATACTTCGGACAGATCCTGATAGCATAGTGGTGCAATCTCATCTGACACCACAGACAGGATCATTCCATAAGATGGGAGGTTACACGTAATCTCACAATAGTGAGAAGGGAAAGCCAAAGTCCGTTTTTCCCAATCTATGATTGGTTGGTGTGTGTGTAACCAGGGAAGTCCCAAAATAATGGAAAAATGGGGTGAGGATAGTATATCAAAAGTAATGGTCTCCACATGAGACTCGTTGGCAGTGGCAAGGAGTGCCTGTGTCTGGTTGGTGATTGGACCAGAAGACAGTGGAATACCGTTAATGAAACTAACAGAAACAGGTTTAGGTTTTGAAATAATAGGTATTTTATTTAAGGTAACAAATCGTGTATCAATATAATTTCCACAAGATCCAGTGTCGACCATAGCCTTGGTGGTGATCCTAGTCTGGTCCCACTGTAATGTTAAATGAACAAAAAGATAGGGGTTAGAAAAGGAAGTTGTTAATCCTCCTAGCAAGACATGTGAACACTCACCCTCTTTTTTGCGGACAAGGGGACAGACGCTTATCAAATGATCCGGAGATGCGCAGTACATGCAGAGATTTCTGGATCTTCTTCTGGCTCGTTCAGTAGTTGATAAAGGTGGGCGGATGGTTCCTACCTCCATGGGAGTAGGGTCAACGGTCGAAATCCGAGAAGGACTAGATAATGGCATTCCCATTTTTTCAGCCCTTCTTTCTCGCAGTCATCTGTCGATGTTGATACTAAGTTGTATCAAGGCATCCAAGGTGCCAGGTAATTCCGCTCGGGCGAGCTCGTCTTTAACAGCTTCTGATAACCCGAGTCTGAATTGAGTTCGCAGAGATATATCATTCCACCCTGAATCAAGGGTCCATCTTTTGAACTCTGCTACAAAGTCTTCTACAGGTCTCCTTCCTTGTTTTAAAGCCCTCAATTGAATATCAGCAGTACTCTGCCTATTGGGGTCTTCATATAAACTAGCAAGTTCTGCTAGGAATAAGGAATAGGTGTTGAGAATCTGATCATTTTTCTCAAAGAGAGAGTCTGCCCAACCCCGGGGATCACCCGTTAAGTATGAAATAACGGTACAGACTTTAATTTGATCAGTAGGGTATGTACGAAGTTTTAACAAAAAAAGCAGTTGACATGCGTTTTTGAATTCACTAAATTTTTTCCGATCACCTGTAAACACTAGAGGAGGGTTTATTTTAGGTTCAGGGGGCTGAACAGCAGTAAGCCGTGAGAGACGGGTTACCTGCTGCATCAAAGTCTGATTCTCTTCTTTTACTTCAGTGAGGGCTAGTATTAACGCATTTACTTTTTGTGTTAATTGTGTCACTTGAGTGGGTAATTCTGCTGAATCCATTTTTTTAAGGTTCGTTCAATCTGTAACGCTCCTGCGTTTTTGTGGTAGGCTGGATTTACAGCTGCAAAATCTCCACTCAGTAGTCATGTAGAGGTGTGTTGAATAACCAGATCCAACTCTCCAGACTCATCACTGTGGGCCTGTCAGCTTCAACATACAGATATATACACACTCAGTGAGATGTTCCTGGAGTGGTAGAATGTATATGACAGTATGAAGGTGATGTGCTGAAGGGACAGGTGTGAACAGTGATAGAGATGGTAAGCACTTGATAGGTTTGTTCAGGAGAGTACTAGCTGGTATTAGGTAGAATGCAGATAGGTTAGTAATCGAGTATGGTGACCAGTGGTAAGGACAGCAGATGACAAATACAGGATAGACTAACCCAGTGCAAGGATAGATGGTAGTAGACTCAAGAGCTAGCAATCTATGTAGCAGTGCAGATGATAGATGGTAGTAGACTTAAGAGCAAGCAATCAATGTAACAGTGCAGATGAAAGATGGTAGTAGACTCAAGAGCTAGCAATCTTATGTAACAGTGCAGATGGTAGATGGTAGCAGACTCAAGAGCTAGCAATCTATGTAACAGTGCAGATGGTAGATAGTGTAAGTAGGTTATGGAGGATTCCCCTGTGGGGTACTTATCACTGGTAAAAGTTAGTAGTAGAGGGGTCCAGTAGAGAGGGAAAGATCCGGTAGCGAGATACAGGGATCAGTAGCGAGGTTCCGGTCTGCTCCAGGTAGATGTAACTAGCTGGAGGTTCCGACAGCAAGACAGGCTTCAAAGCATGTGAATACACGAGGCAGGTTGAACGAACGATGTGAGTGAGAACGCCGGCGGTTGAAATAGCCGCTCTGCGGCGCTCGGCGATGACATCATCGTTCTTAAAGGTGTATGCGTACCACCTAATGAGAAAGGTGGGACGCATATTTGAAGGAAAACAGAACAATAAGGGTACCAGAGGTACCAGAATCTTACATTGCTGCAGGACATCATGTTGGTAGGGCTGTACAAACTAAATGCAGGGTACATCTACTATCCAATACAGTCACAGCACACACAGGAGGTTAATTACTGGTTGAATAGTGACCAATCATCTCCAATTCCTACAAAGTAGTCTTGGGTGCAATGGTTCAAAAATTATAACCGAAATCAAATCACAACCTGTCTGGATAGACGACTATGAACAAAAACCATATGGTGATATCTCATTATATTAGAAACAATAAATGTTCATACAAAAGCTTTCTCATAATTTATTAATGCACATAGTAAAACACCATCATCATACCCTAATAAAATCCTAAAATTCCCCCAAAAATCATATAAAATATCCATTCATCTCCCGATAATTAACTTTATTTAAACCTTCATGAAAATAGCCCCCTATGACTCGACATAACCTGAACATTAGACACTTTTTCTTCCCTGATCCTTTGACCCCAAAGGCTCCTTTGGGTGGTAAGATCCATCCTCGCAGCCTTTACTCTACTATGCTCTGTTGGTCGCAGGTTCTCTGTCATCAAGACCAATACAGAGCTCATTTACCAAGAGGAGGGAAAGTTCACCGCTGGAGTGTAGGTGAACAGAAGATTGAGTAATAGTGATGGACGAACATCGGCCGGGGCGGTTCGCAAACTTTATCCGCAAACTTTCTCAAATGTTCGCGAACCGCAAGTTCGCGGGGGGCCCCATTGACTTTAATGGCAGGCGAACTTTAAAAACCTTCAGGTCATATTTGCAGCCACAAAATACTTACTAGCTGTGCACAAATAGTCCCACAACATGGACACAACATTGTCATAACAGAAGTATTGCTATTGGAAAATTTGCCATAACATTTTTTTTTCCAGCAAAAAAACATTTTTTTTTTTTTCTAAATCAGCCAGAACTGAGAGCAGCCGCTAAATACATGTCAAATACATATAGGGTCCATTCACACATCTGTAAAATGGGTCTGCATCCATTCCACAATTTGGCAGAACGTTTACAGACCCATTGATTTTCAATTCCAGTCTGAAAAATTTTGCATTCACAGGATAAAGAAGTGTCGGCCAGTACAGGCCCCAAAAATTAGCCAACAGGCGTTCACCTGACAGCTAAGAACGTTGTATTCTGTGGCTGAAGGTACATTAGGCATTGACAGGATACAGAAGTAAGTGACGCCCATTCCAGGGCCCAAAAATTAGCCCACATGCGTTTACCTGACAGCAAAGAAAGTTGTATTCTGTGGCTGGAAGTACATTAGGCATTCACAGGATACAGAAGTAAGGCTCGCCAATTCCAGGCCCCAAAAATTAACCCACATGCTTTTACCTGACAGCAAAGAACATTGTCTTCTGTGGCTGGAGGTACACATTAGGCATTCACAGGATACATAAGTGTCGCCCATTCCAGGCCCCAAACATTAGCCCACATGCGTTTACCTGAAAGCAAAGAACGTTGTATTCTGTGGCTGAAGGTACATTAGGCATTCACAGGATATATAAGTAAGTGTCGCCCATTCCAGGCCTCAAAAATTAGCCCACATGCGTTTACCTGACAGCAAAGAACGTTGTATTCTGTGGCTGAAGGTACATTAGGCATTCACAGGATAAATAATTTTCGGCCATGAAAGGCCCCAAAAATTAGGCATTGAATGGACATAAAATGCCTTTTATGCCGCTGTATTTACCGAAGACAAGGACCATAAATTGTTATGGGTGGATGGCGGTCTGGCGGATATTTGTGGCCTGTCATGAGGAATTTTAATCAAACATGGTCTACTGGTCACGTGTTGAATTCCTCTGAGATCCATGCCTCATTCATTTTTATAAATGTGAGGTAGTCAACACTGTCATGAGCTAGGCGAGTGCGCTTATCAGTCACGATCTCTGAACGTCCTTTCGGACAGGACACTGGTCGGGGGGCAAGCCAACAGTTCCATTGCAAATTGTGCAAGCTCTGGCCAGAGATCAAGCCTGCCCACCCAGTAGTCCAGGGGTTCATCACTACTCAGAGCGTCCACATCGGCCGTTAACCTGATGTAGTCAGACACCTGTTGGTCTAGGCATTCCCTGATGCTGGACCCGGAGTACAACTGTCGATGGGTCGGCTGAAAGAATGATCTCATATCAGAAGTGACCAACACATCTTCAAAACGCCCTCTTCTTGCAGGCGCTGTTGGATTGGTACCCGCAACTGTTTTTCTGTGAGTGGAAATTCCTCTGCCAGCACACGCAAAAGCAGAATGCAGCATTTCTGGAAGCAAGGCCTGGAAGTGCTGCATTCTGACCACCCTCTGTGATGGCTGTAACATTTCCGCCATTTTTTGTTTGTACCGGGGGTCTAAGTACATTGCCACCCAGTACTGGTCCTTGCCCTTTATGCTTTTTATACGGGGGTCCCCCTTAAAACACTGGAGCATGAAGGCCCCTATTTGCACTAAACTGGAAGTGGTGTAGTGGCCTGTCGTCCATAATGTCGTCCTCGTTCTCCTCCCCCCATCCACAGACACCAGGGATCCCAGAAAGGTTTAAAGCATGCTCTTCTAGCTCCTCCTCATCCACCCCGGCACCATCCTCCTCTGACTCCTCTTCAGACTCCTGTTGTTGACTTGTCTCAGATGGAGTAGCACCCCCTGGGAATTCATCCAACATTGCGACTTCCTCATCTTCCTGTTCCTGCTCCTCGACGGCTTGATCAATGACACGACGCAATGCACGCTCCAGAAAGAAGGCGTAAGGTACAATGTCACTGATGGTGCCCTGGCTGCGACTGACCAGTTTGGTGATCTCATCAAATGGCTGCAGAAGTCTGCATGCGTCGCGCATGAGCAGCCACTGGCGCGGTGAAAAAAACCCAAGCTCCCCAGAACCTGTCCTGCCGCAGAGTTCATACAGGTAGTCGTTAAGTGCACGTTTCTGCTGGAGCAGCCTATCAAGCATATACAAGGTTGAGTTCCATCGCATCGGGCAGTCACAAATAAGACGCCTGACGGGCAGGTTGTGTCGCCGCTGAATGTCAGCAAGGCGAGCCATGGCTGTATAAGATCTTCTGAAATGGCCTGAGATTTTCCTGGCCTGCCGCAAGATGTCCTGGACCCCAGGGTATTTGGCAATGAATCGCTGCACGACCAAGTTCAGGACGTGTGCCATGCATGGCATGTGTGTAATTTTGCCCTGTTTCAGCACGCTCAGCAGATTGGCACCGTTGTCGCACACCACTTTACCAACTGTCAAATTGAGCGGTGTCAGCCACTGATCTGCCTGTGAATGCAAAGCTGAAAGGAGTGCAGGACCAGTGTGGCTCTTGGCTTCCAGGAACAACAGACGCAGCACAGCATGGCAACGTCTCACCTGGCATGTGAAATAGGTTCTGGGGATCTTGGGCAGCGCAGCGGAAGAGATGGTAGCAGCAGAAAAGGAGGAGACAGCCGAGGAGGAGAGGGAGGATGGAGTAGGAGGAGGAGAAGAAGAGGCAGGCCTGCATGCAATCAGTGGCGGTAAAACCAAATCTACACGGGTGCCACGGGTTACATGCTTGACAGCCGTCAGAAGATTCACCCAGTGGGCAGTAAAAGTTATATACCTTCCCTGCCCGCGTTTGCTAGACCACGTGTCTGTGGTCAGATGTATCTTGACACCAACACTGTGTGCCACTTTCACTTGCCGCTGAACATGGCCATATAGCTCTGGAATGCCCTTCTGCGAGAAATATTTCCTTCCTGGGACCTTCCATTGTGGTGTTCCAATGGCCACAAATTTCCAAAAGGCCTCCGAGTCCACCAGTTGATATGGCAGTAGTTGGTGGGCTATAAGTTCCGACAAGCCAGCAGTCAACCGTTGGGCAAGAGGGTTATCCGGCGTCATCATTTTTTTACACTCCAACATTTGGGCTACGGAAGCCTGCCTTTTTCCAGAACAACGTGAGGATGGCGTGATGGAAGGTGGAGTGGAGGACAATTGGGAGGAGAGAGGAGAAGGAGAAGAGGCTGGACGGTGAGAACCTGGAGTGTGGCTTCTGACGGCGTTGCTCCCACTGGGCTCGGTGATGGGAGTCCAGGTGCCTTCTTAAGGCGGTCGTCCCTAGGTGAGTGTTGGGCTTACCGTGACTTATGCGTTGACTGCAAAGGCTGCAGATTGCAACACTATTGTCAGCAGCGGACACATTAAAAAAAGCCCACACTGGGGAGCCATGTGCCGGCGTCCTGGGAGCGCCAGATGTGACTGTACATGGTTGATGGCTCGCTCCTGATACATTAGCAGTCTGCTGCTTTGTCCCTCCTGAGCAATGTAAGTTCCATCTGCTTCTCCTCCCTATCTGCTTGTCCATCTTGTGGGCGCCCACGTGACAACCATAGACACGTCATCATCTACGTCACCTTCCCCACCACTAACATTCGAGATCTCGGAGTAGGCAGCAACAGTGGGGACCAACCTCCTTTGGCTGATCTGGGTACTGTCGTCAGACTGCTGGGTGGCGGGTGTTGCTATCTCCTCTTCCTGATCCGATGCCAGGAATGGCAGCGCATCGCAAATGTCTTGTGATGGATTGGAAAATAATTCCAGTGACTCAAGTGGAGGGTCTATGGTGGTGTTGGTGTCTTTGGGGGTGCACACAGCAGAGAGTGAAGAGGGTGCAGATAGAGAGGATGGGGAGGGTGCAGAAGAGGAAGGCTGAGTGACCCACTCAACCAAGTCTGGTGCGTCCTTTGATGTAATCAAAAACACCTTCTTAAACTCCACACTTTGGCTCCGGCCTACTGCTCCTGCCCTACCCCTACCACCCCTGCGTAAGGGCCTGCCCCTTCCTCTGCCTGTCATTTTTTAAATTACCCTGTGACAAAAGTCTCTAGAGAAGCGCAGTATATGTGGAAGAAGGTATATAACACCCCACTTTAATCTGTGGTATTGGGGGGCCCCTGGTTTATCCCACCAGTTATACAAAAAATTGGCCAGTAAGTTTGGCACTGTGTGTAGCAGAGTTAACACAGCAAAAGAGGCAATATTGTTGCAGGACACAAATACACTTATAAAAGTATACTCAGATAACACCCCACTTCAATCTGTAGTATTGGGGGGCCACTGGTTTATCACACCAGTTGTACAAAAAATTGGCCAGTAAGTTTGGCACTGTGTGTAGCAGAGTTAACGCAGCAAAAGAGGCAATATTTTTGCAGGACACAAATACACTTATAAAAGTATACTGTTAGATAACACCCCACTTCAATCTGTGGTATTGGGGGGCCACTGGTCTATCACACCAATTATACAAAAAATTGGCCAA
Organism: Pelophylax lessonae; assembly: GCF_965119305.1. NCBI lineage: Eukaryota > Metazoa > Chordata > Amphibia > Anura > Ranidae > Pelophylax > Pelophylax lessonae. Next base: position 39,649,903 of record NC_138770.1, read on the forward strand.
TAAGTTTGGAACTTTGTGTAGCAGAGTTAACACAGCAAAAGAGGCAATATTTTCGCAGGACACAAATACACTTATAAAAGTATACTGTTAGATAACACCCCGCTTCAAACTGTCGTTTAGGGGGGCCACTGGTCTATCACACCAGTTATATTACGTTTTTAAAAGTGCTTTTGTCACTCTTTGTAGTTGTAGCATCGCTGCAGAAACGCTCACCACACCAGTCACAATGCTGCACAGTGCACAATACAAATCCACTACAATATGCTTTCTATATTAGAAAGTATATTATAAGTCTATTACACCCCTATATAGTGCACACCAAAGAATAGTACACCTATACCAAATACCAGTCCTTGAAAGGACTTTTGTGGACCTATAACAGAGCAATCTGTGTCACTGACAATCTGTCCCTGCTCTCCACAGCAAACCTCTCCCTACACTGACAAAAGAGACAATATAGATAGTACACCTATACCAAATACCAGTCCTTACAAGGACTTTTGTGGACCTATAACAGAGCAATCTGTGTCACTGACAATCTGTCCCTGCTCCCCACAGCAAACCTCTCCCTACACTGACAAGAGACAATATAGATAGTACACCTATACCAAATACCAGTCCTTAAAAGCACTTTGTGGACCTATAACAGAGCAATCTGTGTCAATTACAATCTGTCCCTGCTGCACACAGCAAACCTCTCCCTACACTGACAAAAAGCAGTATGTAAAATGGCCACCAGCTCAGGTCTATTTATAAGGTAGGGGATATGTCCATGTGCTAAAATGTCTCAATTGGCTGTCCTGTTCCACCTGATGGATGTGTCATGGGTCAAAGTTCTCCCCAATGTAAACTAATATGGCCACCACGAACAATGCCATATGTTCGCAAGATCGGCGAACTGCGAACGAGCAAAGTTTGCCGCGCACCGACCGCCGGACGAACTGCAAGGCCATCTCTATTGAGTAAGTAAAAGTGTTTTTCATTGTGATTTCCTGTAGCCCCTTTAATTGTGCTGGGGGGTCATGATGTGAAGACCATCCCCAGGCACTTAATGGTAAGTTGCTGGCACTGACAGGTGTATGTCAGGGCTTTCACCATGATCACCCCCTTAGAAATTCCTAGGGGGGGACGACTCAATTTAAAGGGAAGCTGACACCCTAAAAGGACTGAACCCCATTAGGAACTCCCTGGTGTGGGGGTGATGGTGATAATAGCAATTCAGCAGGCACAGGGTTAAAAAGCAAAAGTTAAATGGGGATTGGAAGCCTAGGTGATCCAGGAGGTATTTACTTGGTGACCCCCAATTTTAGCCCCCCACAGGATGAGCCCCATACAGCACTAAGCATTGGGGGGACAAGGGCACTGGTGCTCAATAGGGGAGACAAGGGGGCACTTGTGCTCAGTGGGAGAACAAGGGGAGCAGTGGAGCTCAATGGGGGGGGGGGGTTCTGGTGCTCAGTAGGAGGACAAGGGGGGCCCGGAGGCTCAGTGGGGAGACAAGGGGGGCCCTGGTGCTCAGTCAGGAGACAGGGGGGCCGTGGTGCTCAGTGGGGGAGATAAGGGCACTGATGCTCAGTAAAGGGGGAGAGGGGGGCACTGGTGCTCAGTGGGGCACAAGTGTTGATTGAGGAGAGAAAGGGTGCACTGGTGCTCGGTGGGGGGAGTTGGTATGTACTAGGGTTTAGTGGGCAGACAAAAGGGGGCACTGGTGCTAAGGTAGGGAGACAAGGGGGGCAATGGTGCTCAATGGGGGAGACAAAGGGGGGCACTGATGCTCAATGGGGGAGACAAAGGGGGGGAATGGTGCAAAATGGGGGAGACAAAGGGGGGTACTGGTGCTCAGTGGGGGAGACAAAGGGGGGCACTGATGCTCAATGGGGGAGACAAAGGGGGCACTGGTGCACAATGGGGGAGACAAAGGGGGGTACTGGTGCTCAGTGGGGGGAACAAGGGCACTGGTGCTCAGTGGGGGCGGGACAAGTGTGCAACTGGTGCTCAGTGGGGGGATAAGGAGAGCAGTGGTGCTCAATGGGGGGACAAGGGGGTTCTGGTGCTCAATGGGGAGACAAGGGGGGCCATGGTCCTCAGAGGGGAGACAAAGGGGGGCCCTGGGGCTCAGAGGGGAGACAAAGGGGGGGGCCTGGTGCTCAGTAGGGGGGACAAGGGGGGCCCTGGTGCTCAGTAGGGGAGAGAAGGGCACTGATGCTTAGTAAAGGGGGAGAGTGGGGCACTGGCGCTCAGTGGGGGCACAAGTGTTCATTGAGGAGAGAAAGGAGGCACTGGTGCTCAGTGGGGGAGAGAAGGGCACTGATGCTTAGTAAAGGGGGAGAGGGGGGTACTGGCGCTCAGTGGGGGCACAAGTGTTCATTGAGGAGAGAAAGGGGGCACTGGTGCTCGGTGTGGGGAGTTGGAATGTACTAGTGCTCAGTGGGAAGAAAAAAGCGGCCACTGGTGCTCAGTGGGGGGACAACGGGGGTTCATTCCCCAGAGGGGAGATCATGCCAGTCCCGAGCCTGCAGGAGGAGCTGTGGGGCTTGGAATTCATGGCGGAGGTCTTCGGACACAGAAGGGGGATTAGTATCTTCGAAGGTGTGAAAGTACACATTTCAGTACAACCCGAATCTGAATTTCCCCCCTCATTACAAGAGATTGCTAAGGTTAGAAGGTGACACATCTCCAAAATGAAGAGAATGTTCCGATGTAAAGTTAAAAAACCCTACCTCGTGAAAATTCCCTACCCTCGTCACTTCCTGTGCACATACGTCATTCAACAGCTGAGCAGCTTCCCACTGCACATGCTCACAGCTGCGGAGGGTAGGGAATTTTCATGGGGTAGTATTTTTTAATGTTACACCGCGTCATATATCAGCTGTTGCCGTGCGTCCCACTGCGCATGGGCAGCCACTACATTAAATCATCTCCGCTCCAACCCTGAGATTTCCCTGCGGGCGCGCGTCATTCATCAGCAGGTGCGGCATTCCACATGATCTTGGCTCCGTGATTTATATTTTCATAGAGCCGCCGCCACTTTTACATTTTGGAACCGAGATCAGGGAAGTCTGAGGGGTAGGAGCGGAGATGATTTAATGTTGGAGCGGAGATGATTTAATGTTGGAGCGGAGATGATTTAATGTACGCGCGGCAACAGCTGATGCGGTGTAAAAAACAGTACCCCGTGAAAATTCCCTACCCTCCACAGCTGTGAGCATGCGCAGTAGAAAGTGGCTCAGCTGTTGAATGAGGTACGTGCACAGGAAGTGACGAGGGTAGGGAATTTTCACAGGTAGGGTTTTTTCACGGAACACCGGCCCTGTAAGTGGGGAAATGTTCTGACCCTGAAGGGGTTAATCTAGGTTTCCAAACTATAACGTGTGTAACATCATCTGCTGGAGATAAAAGACGTCACAGTGACTATGGAGGAAGAGGACGGACATGACGGGGTGACGGGGGGGGGGGGGGGTGGTTACTGGGTGTAAATAGAAAATACGATCTTATTATCTTATTACCTCCTCTGCTGCCACTTTCAGCAATGTCTCATCTCTACTTCCTCCCAACTCACCTCTCACCCGGAACTTCCTATTTATACCTGACATCACTTCCTCTTCCATAGAGACTTCCGTATGGCTCAGTATAAGTGAAATCACCAACTTGTGGAGCTCAGAGGAACTGCAGCCCCAAGAAACATCTCATAGTGTGAACACGGCCTTGTGCTGTGTGTATGTATGTACTGTATATCCTTATAGATGGTAGTGATGGGAAGTTCGACTCTTTGAAGTGAATCGGTTCATTTCGAGTCACTCACTGAAATGAACCGATTCATTGAGTCGAATCTTCGGTTCACTTGCTGAGTCTACTGACAAGCAGTGAACCGAAGCTCCGGCTCAACTCTATTCTAATGAGCTGAATCAGAGGAGTGACTCATAGGTTCGGCACCTCTCTGGCGATGTTTTTTTTTTATTTAACTCCTTCTTGGCTCCTCAGAGCTGTCTGAAGCCTATGGTATGTGTCAGACACAATAAACTTTTTTCAGATTAGCCAGCATTATCACGTTCGGGACTTTAGGTGACAGCTGTATATATTTAAAGCAGGTTTCTGTGCATGTGAACTGCATTCTGATGGGCAAACTTCACAGTTAACATTGCCAGCTATCAGATTTGTGCAGTTTTTACAGATTATGCACAGGAATAACGATCAGATTTTATTACTGTGTGTGGGTAGTTCGGCTACAGTAATAAAATTAGACTTTTATTGCTATGCATGCCCTGTAAAAACTGGACAAATCTGATAGCTGGCAATGTTAACTGTGAAGTTTCCCCATCAGAATGCAGTTCACATGCACAGAATCTGCTTTTGATTTATACAGCTGTATGTGCTGCTGGGGATGAACGGTTCTTTTAATGCACTGAGTTCACAGAGACCGACTCGTAGGTTTAGATTCCTTTGACTCAGTAACCGCTGCACTGAACTAATCAGGGAAATGATTAGACTCTTCACTCTGAACGGTTCACTATACAAGCTGGTTTCTGGCCAGATCTTCAGTGTGCTGGCCTGGGAGACGCTGATTGGTTAGAGGGAGGAGCTGAGCTTCTCACTCTAGGATCATATTACCATCAGCCCAGAGCAGCTCTCAGCTCTCCTTCACTGAATACTGAACTGTTTCCTGCCGACTCGTTCAGTAAGAAGAACCGAGTCATCCGGTTCACTGAAAAGAATCGATTCAAAAGAACGATTCGTTCATGAACCGGACATCACTAATAGATGGGTCATCTCCACTCCCACCTAGGGGGATAGAAATATATTACTGCCTAGTCCAGCCTTTCTCAGCCAGGGTTCCTCCAAAGTTTTCTAGGGTTTCCTTGAGCAATTTCTGTCTCTCAGTAACAACAATTTCATGACGATATGAGAATGTTCTTCTCTTGTAGACTACTGATATAAGGGGACCCTTCGCCATTGGTCATCAATAAAGGACCAGTAAATAGACCTATGTTTGGGCAGAATTTGACTTGGTCGATGGGGGGGGGGGGGGGGCAGCGAATGGCTGAACTAGATGGGTATTTAATCAAATCGAACCTTTAGCTGCAGTATTACTTCCAATGCTATATATGGCAGCTTCCTGCTCAGGTTGGAGTCAGTGGCCGCAGAAACCCGAACATCATGTGAATGAGTATGGGGTACATAGTTACCCCTACTCACTCTAAAAAAAAAAAAATCACCTAGAAATAAAGACACCCAAAAAGTCCTTTAAAAAAAAAATCCCCAAAAACTAGGATTTTTCCTACAGCTTACCTGTAAAATCCTTTTCTTGGAGTACATCACGGGACACAGAGCTGGTAATAATACCTATTTGGGATATATGCCACCTACAGGTGAATGGACACTGGCAACCAATAGACAGGAAGTTCCTCTAATATAACCCCTCACATACAGGAAGAACATCAGTTTCTGAAGCAAGCAATAAAGATCCCAGAAAAAAGAGGGGAGGGAGCTCTGTGTCCCGTGATGTACTCCAAGAAAAGGATTTTGCAGGTAAGCTGTAGGAAAAATCCTATTTTCTTTATCGTACATCACGGGACACAGAGCTGGTAATAATAACTATTTAGAATGACCTAAAGCTATGCCCTTGAGGGGAGGGGACACAGAGTCCCAAACTTGCCCCTGGGCAAAAACGTAGGACTATACAGCTGCTTGCAACACGCTACTACCGAATTGAGCCCATTCCCGGGCCCTAACGTCCACTTGGTAGAACTTTATGAACGTATGAACTGAAGACCAGGTAGCAGCTTTGCAGATCTGGGCCAAATATACTTGATGGTGCACTTCCCATGAAGCACTTACCCTTCTGATAGAGTGGGCCTTTCAGTTAAAAGGCGGAACCTTACCCTTCAAGCCATAAGCTTGAGAAGTTACCTGACAAATCCACCTAAAAATAGTGGAGGAAGTTGCCGCTTGTCCTTTCTTAGGCCCATCCGGCAATATAAAGAAAGCATCAGTATTACGAATCTGTGCTGACTTGGTTAAATAGACTTTAACCGCACGTACAACGTCAAGAGAATGTAACAACCTTTCCTCAGTAGACTGAGGATTTGGAAAAAATAAAGGAAAAACAATGTCCTGGTTTAAGTGAAAACTAGAAACTACCTTTAGGAAGAAAAGAAGGATGAGGACGAAAAACGACCTCATCCTTATGCAGAATTAGAAAGGGTTCTTTACGAAAGAGCCGCTAATTCAGACAACCTTCTAGCTGAGGTTATAGCAATAAAAAAAAAAAAACAGTTTCCTCAACAGCAGTAGTAGGGAATATGCCTGATAATCTCAAAAGGCTGCTTCTGCATGGCCTGCATAGGGGTGGTTTAACTGGAGGAACCATGCAAATCATACCTTGCAAAAAAGTTTGAACCAAAGAGTGCGTAGCCAATGGTCTCTGGAAAAAGAAATTGACAAGGCGGAGACTTGTCCTTTAATGGTTCCTAAGGCCAATTTCCAGTCCACCCCTAATTGAATAAAGGCAAGAATTCTCTTAATAGCATACTTTCGTGGATGCCATTTTTTGGATTCACACCAAGAAATATAGGCCTTCCAAACTCTAATAGATTCACCTAGAAACGGGCTTCCTGGCATTAACCTATGTGGCCAGAACAGAAGCGAAGACTCCCCTGTCTTTTAATATTCTGGTTTCAATAGCCAGACTGTCAAATTCAAGGACCATAAAGCAGGGTCCCCGCCACTCTATCCTGTTCAGTAGCCGAGGTAGAAGTTGAACTGGTGGAAATGCATAAATCAGGTTGAACAGAAACCAAGGAGTCACTAAAGCGTCTATTCCTATCGCGATCCGATCCTTGGAACTGGATACAAAGTTGTACAGCTTATTGTTGAACCTGGATGCCAATAGATCTACATCGGGAATACCCCAATGTTGACAGATCGGGGTGTAGGCTCCATTCCCTTGGACACCTTTTAGACACTGGCGAAAAAACTGATGTTCTTCCTGTATGTGAGGGGTTTTATAGGAGGAACTTCCTGTCTAGTGGTTGCCAGTATCCATTCACCTGTAGGTGGCGTATATTATTACCAGCTCTGTGTCCCATGATGTACGATAAAGAAAAGTCTCTCAATGTAAATTCATCATCAATCCCAATAGCTGCCCACTGACTCACTAAAAAAAAAAAACACCCAAACCACACGATCGATCCAGATTCTGCAAAAGCCAAACGACAGCTCCCCAAGCTGTCATCAGCTATATAAAAGAAGGGGCAGGGATAGTGGTTACATCACTGTCCAAGTATGGCCATGTGGCTATATTCAGGCAATGATGTAATGCTGCATTTCCCACCCATTTTCTTAAGTGGCCAGCTATTCCCAGCCATATAAAGAATGATCTGAGTGACACAAGTGGTTTTCAGAACTCAGCAAGTGAAAAGCAGCCACTAACTATTCATTAACCATTGACAGTCATAATCTGTAATTTTCATCCACACGGAGCACCTTAAATGTGCATCCCAAAGAGTGACTATTTGATTTTCATGGTTCTAATACTCTATACACAAGGCTGTCAAATTCTGGATAAACTGCTGGTGGCACTGTGGTTCCCAGTGCTGAAGGGTGCAATACCAGTGGCCACCAGCAGGTGTCTACAAGCAGCCAGCAGATTCCAGTAATTAGGTTCCACCTCATGCTGGCTACTGGAAAGGTATATAATCCCTCCCTTAACTTTCATTGATGCCTATGACCAGTTTCCCTTTGATCCAGTATTCTGCTACTCCATCTCTGCTACTCTTTTTTCCAGTCCTGGTCCTACCCTGTTTATGTGAGCTTCCCTCCATGTCTATTTAGTGTATTACAGTCAGGTTGTTGGGTGGGTTATTTGCTTTACTGTCACGTTTATATTTCACTTTCACTTCCCGCACGGCGAGGGGTGAGCTCTATGTTTCCAGCAGGGCACAGCGCAGGAAGAAGAGCATACTGTGCCCTCTGGACTCTTGTGCCTGGAGGGGAGGTAATCTGTGGCCAGTGTGAGATCAATACACCAGCCACAGCAGGGGACCTGATATTTACCTGGCTGAGGACAGCCCCCAGCCCATACACAGAGGCCTCCGTCTGCATGAGAAATCTTAGCTTGTAGTTCGGTGCTGCCCCAACAGGTTTTTTTTATGCATTCCTTATTTTTAAAAATATGACAGAAGTTTGCAAGCAATTTTTTTTTTTTGTAAATTCCAGATTTGAGAGAAGAACAAATATAGTTTCAATATATCATAGGATAACAATATATAATACAGAAAGTATTAAGTAATAATATAGAAACTATAGAACAGTCCAATTAGGCTTGTATGATTTGACATTCCATGGCAGCCCAAGAGGGAGTCAATTTATGTGTTATAGCCCTACATAAACTACATAAACTGTTCACTCCTTAATCAACCAATCAGAATGATCTTGTGCCAGTTCCTGCCTTCAGGTCTGCTGCCTCAAACCAGTCTGCCTCCATACCAGCTGCTTCTGTTCAGCTTGTTCCAGTGCCAGCTGCTTTAGTCCAGATTGTTTCAGTGCTAAGTACTCCAATTCAGCTTGTTCAATTAAAGCGGAGTTCCGGCCTCGGGGGTCAATTTGAGCTAAAAATACCCCCGGGACAGTCAGGGCTAGTACATTCCATAATGGATAGCCTCTGAACTGTCCCAGGTCGCAGTTACCTTTTAGAAGAAATACTTACCTTGAAAATTTCTTCTCCAGCGCTGCCATCTCAGGTGTGGGCAGCTGAAGCCACAGCGTCCCTCTTCTTGTCCTCTTCTGTGTCCTCTTCGTGACGTCGGAGTCCCGCAATGCACTGCACCGGCCCCACTCATCACTTCCGGTGCAGGCGCGGCATTCCTGCAAATCTTCTGGGCATGCCCAGAAGCTGTTTAGCAGTGAATACCGTGCCTGCACCGGAAGTGACGAGCGGGGCCAGTGCAGGCGCATTGATTCCGTTGATGACGTTCAAACCCGAAGTGACGGCGCGGGCCGTGGCCGCAGAGGGAGGAAGTGGAAGGAAGGTGAGTATATTTTCTTCTGTAATAAGGTAAGTGACCAAAAAAAAAAAAAAAATCGCCATTATCCATTTCTTTTTCAGGTTCCCCTTAGCAAGTGAATGGCCCAAAATCGATTTTATCGATTTTGAGGCCGGAACTCCGCTTTAACTGCTGCTCCAGTCCAACCAGTTCTATGATTGCTGCCCCAGTCGAGCCTGCTTCCATGGCTGATGCTCCTGTTCAGACTACACTAATCGTTTCTGTCACATCCTGCCTGCCCCAGTACCAGCTACCTCAGTTTGGCCTGGCACTGCATCAACTATGGGTCAGTCAGCTCAATAATCGGCCTTAGTTATTAATATTGCCCTTTTATATTTGGGACTCTCAGTGCCCTGATCTTACAATACCATAACAATATCTGCTCAAGCCTAAAAAGTTCCATCCATCCTTAGGACAGACTGACTTCACTCAGCCAAGTGGGGCTCTTCGCCACTGTGCACCAAATCCATGCTCCAGCCTCCCAGCCTGACTCTGCTGATACCCCTCCTGCTATCCAGTCTGACTCTACTCATCTTTAACCTGCTATCCAGTTTGATACCATTGGCGCTTCATCTGCTGCTCGGTCAGATGCCACTGATCATTTACCTACTGAGTAGCCTAATGTCACTAATATGCTACCTCCTGTCCAGCCTTATGTTTTTGATAAAATGCCTACAGTTCAGTCTGACCCTGCTGACATGCTACCAGCTAGCCACCCGGATGTCACTGATCCTCTGCCTATAGCCTACATTGACTCCATTGAACCTTTATCTGCTGCTAAACCTGACTCCACTGATCCTATTCAGCCTGACTTTACTGATTCTGTTTACTGCCCAGCCTGTGTCCGCTAACCCTGTGCCTGCTGCCCAACCTGCCTTTGCTGATATTGTGCCTGCTGCATAGCCTGTCTCTGATTCCTGAGCATGCTGTCAAACCTGCAGTTTTAAATCATGTGTTTGATGCCAAGCATGCCTGTGATGATCGAGTGCCTCCTGGTCAGCCTGCTTCTAATGTTCCTGTGCTTGCTGCCCAACCTGCCTCTGCTGATCCAGTGCCTGCTGCCCAGTCAGCCTCTGCTGATCCAGTGTCTTCTGCCCAGCCTGCCTCTGTGGATCCTGTGCCTGCTGCCAATCCTTCCTCTGCTGATCTAGTGCCTGCTACCCAGCTTACCTCTGCTGATCCTGTGCCTGCTGCCCAGCCAACCCCTGCTGATCCTTTGCCTGCTGCCCAGTCTGCCTCTAATTCTGTGCTTGCTGCTCAGCCTTCCTTTGCTAATCCTGTGCCTGCTGCCAAGCCTGCCTCTGCTGATCCTGTGCCTGCTACCCAGCCTGCCCCAGCTAATCCTGTGCCCACTGGCCCATATAATTTTTGATACTAAAGTAAAGCTCTTGCTAGTTGTCGGATCTGATACCTTTCTCCATATTTTTTTTGCGTGTCTGGCATGCATCTGCTCCGAAATTTCCACAGCTGCCCTGTCTGAGAACCTTTTGCAACCATTTTTGCAACCTCCTGCTCTCTAGCTCCCTTGTCACCTTTTCCCATGCCTACTGTTAGGTACCTGTGAGGTAAAGTCCGAAGTGGAGCTTGAGTGCTGAGGATTCAGGCGAAAACGTAGTCAGAGAGGTCAGGATGGGAACAGATCGGGCAAAGCGGTATTCAAATGAAATCCAAAGAATGCTCAGGCAGGCAGAGGTCATATACAAGCTGGCGGTGAAGTACGGAATCGACAGGCTGGAGAGGATTCAAAAATTCAGGCAAAAGTTCATACACGATAATTAGTCAAAGAGCATACAGCACACCAAAGGAGATAATTCAAACAAAGGTACTGAGTAACAGGAAGTGCTGCTATTTATGGGCTGGTTAAATTGTACATTGTTTGCAGCTGGCAGCAGGTGGGGCTAGTGAGACCAAAGCAATGCATCAGGGTGGAAAATTACTGCAAAGACTCTAGAGCTTCCCGGTGGCACAACAGGCAAGGCTGCAGGCTGCGAAACCGGGAACCTCCCGGCTCAAGAACACCCAGGTACATGACACCTACCTTTAGGACTTCTCCCAGGCCTGTCTATCTTCTACTTTGTCCACTTTCAGAAGATCCCTGAAAACACAACTCTTCAGAGAAGCCTATCTGGCAACCACCTAACAGCTGTACTTTTATTTTCTCCATCAGCCCATCCCCCACAGTTATTACCTCTTGTATCTCTTGACCCTTCCTCTTAGATTGTAAGCTCTAACAAGCAGGGCCCTCTGATTCCTACTGTATTGAAGTGTATTGTATTTGTACTGTCTACCCTTAAGTCTGCGGGTCATTTGCTGTGATATTCGCCCCGGCGTACGACCCACAATGCACTGCGTGCTGCACAGTGCATCCTAAGCCCTGATTGGGCAAAGCTTTCCCAATCAGGACACAGTGAATAGCTGGCTGTTAGGGAGCGGGGAGCGGTGTCATTAACAACGGATGAGTCTTTGCTGGGGGAGCACGTTTCAGGGCATCTTTCCTTAAGAATTCTTTCTCTAAGTGATTCTTTCTACAAGTGATATGCACTTCAAGCCCTGCTTCATCTAAACATCTCTTCTCTGTCCCTCCACAGGTATGTGTATGGGTAAGCTGAAAGACATCCACCCTTAACTGCAACTGGAACCTGTTTACTCTCTCTATGTATCTGTGCTTTTTGGTATGTGGCCTTTTCCATCTGTTGCCCTGTGTGCATTACCATGTTTTTGTTGTTCTCAAGTGTCTTACCATGTTTTATGAGTAGGCCTTATCTTTATAGCCATTCTTACCTCTTACTAGTCTGACTTTAGAAGTAAAAGGTCCACTCTGATTGTTAGGCATCCTTATATCCACTCATGATTAATTCAAAAATTTCCACCCCACCCTTATACCAGTATAAATCTTGTGCACCCTTAAGCGGTCAGCACATTTCTGGGGGAGCAAGTTTAAGGGCATCTTTCTTTAAGGCTTCTTTCTCTAAGTGATTCTTTCTACAAGTGATATGCACTTCAAGCTCTGCATTTCAGAGATTGCACGAAGCGAGCATACACAGCAAACCACACCAACAAGCACCAAACAGGCTAAAGGTGACCCTGTCTCTCTATTCAGCTCTTTTCACACTCTGTAATATGCACTCTCTACCACTCCTGCTGACAGTTGTGTCCTTTCTTCTCAAATTCATTCCCCTTCACCCCTCTTCTCCACCCCATAGCTTATATATATCACTCTGTCTTCTGCCCTCTCCCTATTACTGCTCCTACCAACTCTTGCTAATTTAACATCCACATAATAATAAAACATCCAGGACTCTGGGGCATGTCCCTTCAAATAAATCGCATTCCCACATTATCTCCCTAACCCTTTTCCTTGCCTCTGGTGACATATCCCCAACCCCTGGGCCTCCATTTGGCTTTTTACCACAGTCCCACCACCCTACACCCTCTGCCTGCAGCCGCAACCCACAGAACCTAGTCTCCATTCCTCTTCTTCCCAATACCAGCCTCCCCTTCTCCTGTGCCCTCTGGAACGCCCGCTCTGTCTTTAACAAACTCACCTCCCTCCACAACCTCTTCATCACAAATTCCTTTAACATACTCACCATCACTAAAACCTGGCTTCATAATTTTGATACTACCTCTCCTGCTTCCCTCTCCCATGGTGGACTTCTCTGGAATCACTCCACTAGACCAAGTGGACGGAAGGGAGGTCCAGTGGGAATAATTCTAGCCCCATGCATCACCTATCAAGTGCTTTACCCACCTCCCTCTCTGATATTCTCCTCTTTTGAGGCGCATTGTATTAGTCTTTTTTCTCCTGTTTTCTCCTGTTTCTTTAAGAATTGCTGTCATCTACCGGCCCCCTGGACCAGTATCAACCTTCTTTGATGAGTTTTCTGCCTGGCTACCCAACTTTCTCTCTTCTGAAATCCCCACAATCATTCTTGGTGACTTCAACATCCCTGTTAATGCTAATACTACTATTGCTTCTAAACTTCTCTGTCTGACCTCATCTCTTGACCTGAAGCAATGGATACAGTCTCCTACACACTCTAATGACAACACCCTTGACCTTGTCTTCTCCTATCTATGCACTTCATAAAACCTCTCCAACAGACCTCTCCCACTCTCTGATCACCACCTTATTAGTTTAGCTCTCTCCCTGTCTTCCACCTCCTCTCCCTCCAACCACCTAACAGTTACCCATAGTAACCTTCGCCACCTCAACCCACCTTCTCTCTATCCTGCTACTGACCATTTATATGACAAAATCTAACCCCTGTCTTGCCCCAACCTAGCCACTTCCATCTATAACAGCTCACCATCATCCTCCCTAGACAAGCTCGCTCCCCTCACTAAACGCAGAATTCAGCCCCGATTACTACAACCCTGGCAAACAGAGGAAACCAGAAGTCTCAGAAAACGTAGCTGCGGTTTTGAGCACCTGTGGCATAAAACTAAGTCACCGGAAGACTTCAACTAAAATAAATCTGCCCTCCTAAAATACTATGAACAATGTAGGCTATGTGGGACTTTAAGTGAGACACCAGCAGGTAATGCCTAGCGTCTCAATCCCTGTATCAGAAAACACGATGGAGACGCTTGGCATTACCTGCTGGTGTCTCACTTAAAGTCCCACATAGCCTACATTGTTCATGTAACCAGGGATGGAGGCACCTTGCCTACATTCTGGTGCCTCACTTAAAGTCCCACCGTGCGATTTTCGTGCATTTTTGGTGGATGCAGTCTGATTTGACCCCAGTTTTTTCATATACAGGGATGGAGACCAATAGCATGACCTGCTTGTCTCATGTAAAGTCCCAAATATTTTATGAATTTAGGGATGGAGGCACTGTGCTTTACAGGCCAATGCCTCATATAAAGTCCCAATCTGTGTTTTATACTGCATCCGCCAAGGGGATGGAGGTGTATGCTTATCAGCTGGTCCTTTTCAGTTTGTACCATCGCTACAACATCGCTATTAGTTTTGATATACTAGACCAGTCATGGATGGGGGTGGGTTGGGGGAGGTTTGGGCTGCCTCCCTCCCACCTGTCTCCCATCTATCCATTAGCAGCCATGTGCTTCCATTGTGGAGACACTCAAATTAGAAACTGTTACGACTGCAGGTAACATAGGGTGCCGTTTAGTGACCCTGCAGCTTACACATGCGTTTGCAAATGCGTGTCAACTAAACCCCTGTTCTTTATTTATATCATGAGACAGGTCTACTTGGTTGGTGGCAGATTGGAGGGTGAGTACATAAGACTGGGGGCTGGCTTCCATGAACCTCTTTTAATCCTTTCAACTTTTGCTTTTTCTCCTAAAATTCCATTTCCTGCCTCCTCACTTCCAAGCAAATCTATTTTATCAAACTCACTCAAACCTTCTCATCTAGTCCCCGTCATCTCTTCTCTACCTTTAACGTTCTACTCTGTCCTCCACCAACTCCACCCTCTAACTCACTCACTGCCCAGGAGATCGCCAATCACTTCAAAAATAAGATCGATACAATTCGTGAGATCTCCAATGTTAAGAAACCTCCCCCACATAACAACCCATGTCCACAGGTAAAACCATTACTTCCCTCGTTAAAGCCTGCGAGTATTAATGAGGTTGCTGGACTTTTATCTAACACCCATCTAACCCCCTGCACCCTGGATCCTGTTCCCTCGCACATACTACGGTCGTTCACCCTCTGACTCTATTCTACACTCTCTAACTCACATTTTTTAACCTCTCCCTCTCTTCTGGCATCTTTCTCAAGTCTCTAAAACACGCACTAGTCACCCCCATCCTTAAAAAGCCCTCGCTAGACCTTTACCAATCTTCACAATCTACGCCCAATCTCCTTACTTCCCTTCTCCTCCAAACTCCTTGAACGATTGGTCTACAACCGACTGAACGACTATCTGACTAAGAACAAACTTCTTGATCCCCTTCAGTCCAGATCTCGCCCTCAACATTCCACTGAATCTGCTCTCCTTAAACTCACAAATGACCTACTAACAGCAAACACCAATGGACACTATTCTGTGCTACTACTCCTGGACCTCTCTGCTGCCTTTGACACAGTGGGCCACTTCCTCTTCAAAACAAACTCTACTCCCTTGGTCTTCGTGGCTGTACTCTTCACTGGTTCTTATCCTACCTATCCCAACGCACCTTCAGTGCTACTTACAACTCTACTACCTCCTCTCCTCTTCCTTTCCCTGTCGGGGTCCCCCCAAGGTCCTGTTCTTGGACCACTCCTTTTCGCAATCTACACCTCCTCCCTGGGTCAGCTGATTGCCTCCCATGGCTTTCAATATCATCTCTATGCTGATGAATCCCAAATCTATCTCTCCACCCCTCAGCTCACTCCATCAGTCTCCTCACGCATCACCAACTTACTAACAGACATATCAGCTTGGATGTCCCATCACTTCCTCAAACTTAACCTATCCAAAACCAAGCTCATATTATTTCCTCCCCCACATTCCTCTTCCCCTGATTTCTCTGTCAAAATCAACGGCTCATCTATCAACATGTCCCCCAATGCCAAGGTCCTGGGTGTAATCCTGGACTCTGAACTATCCTTTCGGCCACACATCCAGTCGCTGTCCAAAGCTTGCCGCCTCAGCTTCCGCAACATCTCCAAGATACGCCCCTTCCTAACCGACGACATTGCAAAGCTTCTAATTCACTCCCTGGTCATCTCTCGTCTCAATTACTGTAACTCCCTTCTCATTGGCTTACCTTTAAATAGGCTATCCCCCCTTTAGTCCATCATGAATGCTGCTGCCAGGCTCATCCACCTTACAAACTGCTCTGTGTCTGCTACCCCGCTTTGCCAATCCCTCCATTGGTAGCCCCTCAACCTATGAATTACATTCAAGATACTAACCATAACTTACAAAGCAACATTCATAACTTGGCACCCAGCTACGTCACTAACCTGGTCTAATAATACCAACCAAATAGTTCCCTTCGTTCCTCTCAGGACCTCCCGCTCTCTAGCGCCCTTGTCACCTCTTCCCATGCTCGCCTCCAGGACTTCTCCCGAGCCTCTCCCATCCTCTGGGACTATCTGTCCGACTATCTCCTACTTCGTCCACTTTCAGACAATCCCTGAAAACACATCTCTTTAGAGAAACCTATCTGGCAATCCCCTAACAACTGTACTTTTATTTTCTCCATTAGCCCATCCCCCACAGTTATTACCTCTTGTATCTCTTGACCCTCCCTCTTAGATTGTAAGCTCTAATGAGCAGGGCCCTCTGATTCCTACTGTATTAAAGTGTATTGTATTTGTACTGTCCACCCTCAAGTTGTAAAGCGCTGCGTAAACTGTCGGTGCTATATGTGACAGAACCCACTGTCACTGTGTGTTTTGGAAGGGACTGTGCGTGTGCCTCCTACCGACAGACTATGGGCCAGAAGGTACTGGAGACCTGGGGACATGCTGGCATTGAGTTAATGTAATGTAATGTTACAGCCCTTCTCCCCCCATCCCCCCCCCCTCTTGTTGCTGTGTTCAATTGTGTTGATTCATGACACATAGACAAGGGTCTGGACTGGAGACATCTCTACGCAGGGGGTGTGTATTGAGAGACTGCCTGTTTACCATAATCTCATTAGGTTATCTGTAGCCTGTTTCAATATACAAATGTTCAGTTCCCATTGGTTGTTCCTTGTCCCCTTCCCCTCTTTGGCAAGGCTAAGGGGAGTGGCCCTAACTGTGTGTAAAACTGTATGTCTTGAAACGTAATAAACAGTTTAAGCTCTGCATGTTTAACCCTCAACACCTGTGTGGATTGTCCCGTGATTGAGGGGTTAAGGGCTAGGTATGGCTAATAGTCAGGCTGTGGGTGCGTTTGGAGAGACACAGGTCTGGCGGATGTGCCCATCGGGGGTATCTAAGATCCGTCACACTATATAAATCCTAAATAATAATAATAATAATAATAATGGGTCATTAGCTGTCAACCGGCTTCCCAGCTAGCTGACAGCTAAATAAAAAAAAAACATTGCCGGCGTTAGAAAAATGTTAAAAAAAACGGCGTGGGGGGCCCCCCTCAATCCATACCAGGTCCTTTGGGTCTGGTATAGATTTTAAAGAAAACCCAAGGCCAGAATAAAAAACAAACAGCGTTTCCCTTCCACAAAGTTGGTATAGATTTTGAGGGGAACTCCATGTCAAATTTAAAAAAAAAAAAACAATGTGGAGTCCCCAACCCCAATCCATACATTAATCTTATCTGAGCACGCAGCCTGGCAGGCCAGGAAAAGGGGGGGTGAGCGAGAGCCCCCCCTCCTAAACTATACCAGGCCACATGCCCTCAACATGGGGGGGGGGGGTGATTCAGGGCAGGGGGGGCCCGAAGGGCCATTTATGGATTGGGGGGGACTCCCATGCCGTTTTTTTAACATTTTTGTATTGCCGGCAATTTAAATGTCAGTATTGCTGTAGGAGGTTCTATACATGGTACAGATGTGCCACTAAGGCAGACTAAGGGGACCCCCCAGGCACTATATTTAAAGGAATTTTTTATTTTAATTGTTTCACTTTAGGCATTATTAAAATCTCTGCTCCTTTTTAAAAAGTTGCAGTACTCAGACCCCCCATACCCTTTCAATGGAGAGTTACTTGCATATAAGTCTTCAAAATGAGGACTTTTGATTTTTCAAATTCGTGCCCCATGCAATGTACGAGAGTTCTGGTGCGAACCAACAGTGGGATGTTCGGCCCATCCCTACTTCTGTGTAATTGGGTGTAAAAAAATGAATGTTATTAGCCAATTTGCTGTGCTGTTTGAATATTTTCCATGGATCTAACCACATAAGCCCCAGAGGATTTGGCTGCTCAAAGACCAGGGCCTATTTTGCGATTCGGCACTGCGTGAATTTAATGGACGATTGCGCGGTCGTGCGACGCTGTATCCAAATTAAATTGACGTCCTTTTTTTCCCACAAACAGAGCTTCTTTTGGTGGTATTTGATCACCTGTGCAATTTTTACTTTTTGCGCTATAAACAAAAAAAGAGCGACAATTTTGAAAAAATAACAATATTTTCACATTTTTCTATATGAAATTCCCCCCAAAAAAATGTAAAATCTAATTTTTTAACATTTTAGGCCAATTTGTTTTCTGCTGCATATGTTTGGTAAAAAAATCGCAATAAGCGTATTTTGATTGGTTTGCGCAAAAGTTATTGCGTCTACTAACTACGGGAAAGATTTATGTAATTTTTATTGTTTTTTTTTTACTAGTAATGGCGGCGGTCTGCGATTTTTTTTTTTTTGCGAGACTGCTACATTGCGGCGGACCGATCGGACCCTTGACTGACATTTTTGACACTTTTGGGGGTACCAGTGACATTACTACAGTAATCAGTGCTATAAATATGCACTGTTACTGTAAAAATTACACTGGCAGGGAAGGGGTTAACTTTATTGGTGATCAGTGGGTTAAATGTGTCCCTAGGGGCGTGATTCTAACTGGGGGGGGGGGTGTGGCTTGTAATGTAACCACAGAGACATACGATCCTACATAGCAGGATTGCATAGCCTCTGCAGTTACACCAGGGAGAATGACAGGCGGCTTTGTTTACATCAGCCGTCTGCCTTTCTTCCTCTCCAGCGGGAGATCGGGAGTGGCCGGCGGACATCGGAGCCGCGGGTCACTCGCGCAGTGATGTTGGTGAACGAGCGGGGGCGGGAGCGCGGCTCCGGCGGCGCGAGCTTGCCCCCTAGAGGCCCTACGTCAGTAGATTGGTATGAAAATTAGCGCTATCTAATGGCCAAATGTCGTATTTTTGGATTTGGATTTTTTGGATCCAAACGCAGGTAGTCCTTCCCTTTAGGACCCCTGCTCTAATTCTGTGCATTTGGAAGGACTACCTTTTTAGTTTTAATATACTGGATATACAGGGCTTCACTGCTAATTAACCCTTTGCATGTGGAAACATTTTTTCTTAGTACCGCATACCGAGTATACAGGACTTGAAAACTTCATTATTCATTTGGTCTTTCACGGACAATACATCCATTTTAGGAAATTATTGTTGTTTTTTTTATAAGTCAGCATTATATACATATTTTTTATCCTTTAGTGATGTTAGGGTTACACATTTTATAGGATAGCGCACTTCATTTTTATTTCACTTCTATTCTATTTTACAATATTCAGGAATTTTAGTGCAGCAATCCCCATATTTTGACCAGCGCATCTTCACATTACAACATATAATTGTTGGTATAATACTGCGTGTTTATTTAATTCATGCCCTTCAATGTTTACTGCATTCATAATGGTGTAGTGCTTACCCCTGCAGGAGCCGCTGGTGATGATAGGTTCTTGGTCCCCTCTGACACACCCAGTTATAGGTAGAAGGCTGCTCACACCTGTGTAACTTAGGTGGTAGCATGCTACACTCTATAACACTACACAGGAAATAAGCCAAGCGATTGGTGGTAGATTAAATGAATGTATTGAATAAATGCAATCAAACAAATCATCCAACAAACATACAGATTCAAGGCTATCATATACTTGGTAAATGAGCACTGACCTATAAGCTGGCAGCATATATAGCTATAGTATATGTCAAGTTCACTAAAACTAGCAGAAATAGAGTTTAAGTAATGGCATCAAATAACTCAGGAAAATAAAGGTCGAAAACTCACTATACATACTGCCCCGATAGCGGGGGGAGGGGGCGGTTATATGCATTCCTGACTAAGGGGTACCCCTTAAAGTAACAGCAGAGTACCTGGTGCCTAATTGTCAGTGTTGGCCGGCTTTCCTTGGGGCCCTTTTGTTGTCCCTTTTAAAGTGGGCAGCAGATTGTAAGTGGGCTGCCAAACAAAGTCTCTCCTGCATCATCAACTGTGTCAGTATTGGGATAGGCATAGATGTCCAGCTCACCCCTCCTGGTACACAGGCATTGTCCAGATCACTTGGCGGTCTGCAGTCCTTTGAATTTAGGTCCTGCAAAGGTCAATATTTCTGCAGGTCCGGTCCTCCACATAGCTCAGTCTATCAGCTCTGGTTTAGGAACTCACAGCAGTGGGTCACTCAGGCTCTTGTAGACACAGCAAGAGCCCCCGGTCGCTGTGCAGACTCAGCAAAAGCATCACATCCAAGCAGCACAGCTTCCTCTCAGCAAAGACCTCTCAGTCTCTAGATTTGCCTGGGAAAACAATCATGTGTCTCTCCTCCTCTGTGTGCAGGGATATTGGCTCCTGTATAAACAATAACTCACCCTAGCTCCACGCACTGTGGGAAGATAAAGAGCTAAGTGTCGGTGCTCAGGCTGCACGTCCAAACCAAATGTTATATGGATAAAGCCGTAAAGCCGGCACATGAAAAGGCTTCTTCCAAGTAAAATTCTTTATTCCAACATGGATAGCGGTGACAACATGACAAATGCTGACGCGTTTCGGCTTTACGCCTTTCTCATATTGGCTCCTGTAGTTCTTTCAGCCATTCACTTCCATTATACAGTGCCCCTAAAAAGCTACATTTCCAATGATGCTCTGGGGCACAGCAAGTGTCCTTCTCTGATGTCCTCATAGGCTCTGACCCACCTGCCCTCTTATTGGCCTTCCATTGCTGCCCGGGTATGGAGGGTTGGAGAGGTGGAAGAACAAGTCAGGAATTTTAAACAGATCATACTCTTGTTAGAGGCAGTGGGAGAGAAGTCGGCTGCATTCCCTCTCTGTATGGTGACAAGCTCACTACTAGCAGAGGGGAGGGTGAGCGGAGGATCTGCACACGGCTGTTTACTGTTCATAGTGGGTGGGGGAAAGCAGTCCACACACAGCCGGCAGCAGCACCAGGCTACAAATGAATATGATCTCAGTTACTTGTAAAAAAAAAACCCCCAGAAATAGTAAGCTAAGGGATTCTATTCAAATCTTTTCTTGGGAGAGCGTGACAATCATTCATCCAGCCGTGACAAATCCTGGTTGCATTTTATTAAACACTGTGATTTCCTATGATCAGTAGCTCCATCTACTGGCCATAACGAGGTATTATTTGCAAAATATCTCAATAAGGAAAAATAGTTCAATACCACATTATGGCCACTAGAAGGAGCCAAAGATCATAGGAAGTATCTGTAGGAAATAAAATAAGACCAACATTCGTCACGGCTTGATGAATGCATTTGTTCATTTTTCTTTTCAAAAATGGACCTCTAAGTCTTTGAACCACAAAATTCACAAAAACGAATGACTCCATTTTACTTTTTCTACGGCTATAAATGACCAACACGGTACAATACTTCATCCATGTCTTTGGTGATCTCTGATCTCCTCATGAAGTGTTTCTTACATGATAAAGATCAGTCATGGAGTATATCTGAGGTGTATATCAGGGTGTGCTTCTTCCCCACATGAGAGCTGTGATGTCCAGCAACATTCATATAGAAGACATTTCCCGCACTCAAGGCACTAATACACCTCGATGGTTGTGTGGGATCCCTGATGTACAGGAAGACAGGGCGTCAGAGAGTAACAATTCCCTCACTCAGAACAGGAATGAGGCTTCTCCCCCATGTGAGATCTCTGATGTCTGGAAAGATGTGATTTCCTTGAAAAACATTTCCCGCACTCAGGACAGGAAAATGGCCTCTCCCCCGTGTGCAATCTTTGATGTCTGTAAAGATGCGAGTTCCTTGAAAAACATTTCCCGCAGTCAGGACAGGAATACGGCTTTTCCCCCGTGTGAGACATTTGATGTGTGTCAAGTTGTAATTTTTGTATAAAACCTTTCCCACACTCAAGACATGAATACGGCTTTTCACCTGTGTGCAATCTCTGATGTGTGTAAAGTGTGGACTTCTGTGAAAAACATCTTCCACATTGAGGACAAGGAAATGGCTTCTCCCCCGTGTGAGACCTCTGATGTGTGACAAGTTCTGATTTCTTTACAAAACATTTCCCGCACCAAGGACAGGAAAACAGCGCTTTCCCTGTGTGAGATCTACGATGTAAGAAAAATTGGGATTTCTTTGAAAAACATTTCCCGCACACTAGACAATTATATGGTTTGTCATCTGTGTGAGATATTTCATGCACATTAAGTTTGGCTTTAGAAGGGAAACACCTCCCGCACTCAGTACAGAAAAACCTCTCATCTGTTGAAAGGACGGCACCGTCCCTCACAGTCTGAGGTTCCTCAGGATAAGAGGAATACGATGGTCCATCTACACTGTGTGGTGCCGGATGGACATTTGAGGTAGCCGGGTTTTCTCCTGGACTATACTGTGTGATGTCCTCATCTTCTACTTTACAGTCTGGAGACAAAGTGAGACAATCCTCTGAGGTTTTCCTCATCTCCCGTCCATCTATTAAAATAGAAATACAAAGATTATTACTAGACATCAGCAGATTGGTTCCCCTAAACCAAGACTCCGCCCACATCTGGCAGCTTTGTCTCTGAGGATCTTATAGGAGTGACAGTGATGAGGGGATTATAGGACGAGTGTCCCCACCCCCTCTATCACTCATTGCCATCTTCTCAACACAAGACGTACTGCACTTCCTTATTTAGTCCATATATTTGTCTCTGAGGATCTTACAATTCCACTCTCAAGATAACTAGTAAATGGGTCCTCTGATCTACTACCACACAGGTGTCAAACACAGGGCCCGCGGGCCGAATCCGGCCCTCTGGGCCATTTTATGTGGCCCTCGCACCTCTCCTGTAGCTGCAGGAGAGCTCCAGTCCTCCTCCAGACCTTATACTTTCTGCTTTCCAGCAATGCCTCCAGCTTCTTCCCAGCAGCACCACAAGGTAAGGGAGGTGCACTGTGATGTAAGGGAGGGTGGGGGACTCAACTTTTGATGGTGGAGAGGCTCTTGACGTCTTATGTAAGGGTAGGGGATGCTCTTGACATCTAGTCTTACAGATACAACCGGCCTTTTTGAGGGCAATCATAATGCTGATGCGGCCCGCGATTAAATTGAGTTTAACACCCCTGTACTACCAGTTCATTTCCGTACAGGAATATAGGACGGGAAACACAGCTCAGGAAAGTAACCAGGGGTCTACAGGCTGATATCACCCAGTCCTTTACCTACTCTGGACCAATCAGTGAGCAGTATGGGTGGAGGAATGTATTTAGTGTTAATGACCCACCTGTGCTGATCTCTGTAGGAGTGTCCTCCTCTATACATGTCCCCGTTGTTCCATCCTCCTCCATAGACTGCTGATCATCGCTCACATACGTCTCTTCTTCTTCTGCTTTCACCGCAACTTTTATATCTATCACATCTTTACCCTAAAACAAGATAATGAGAGAAAATATCATCTGTAAAATATAAGTTTTTATGATGTGACATCCCAAAAAATCATCTAGACGCTCTGTCCCACCAACCTTGTAACAATGAGAGATGGTGTGATCTTTCTGTGTGGAATCCCGGGAATACAGAGGACGGGGACATCTCTCTGGTGGGATCCTGGTATTAAAGCGGAGTTCCGGCCACAAAAAAATGTTTTCAATAAAAATACCCCCGGGACAGTCAGGGCTAGTACATTCCACAATGGATAGCCTCTGAACTGTCCCGGGTCGCACTTACCTGCAAGAAGAAATACTTACCTTTAAAATTTCTTCTCCAGTGCTGCCATCTCGGATGTGGGCAGCTGAAGCCAACGCGTCCTCTTCTGCGTCCTCTTCCGTGTCCTCTTCTCCCAGAATGCGCCTGCACCGGCCCCGCTCGTCACTTCCGGTGCGGCGCCGCATTCCTCCACAGCTTCTGGGCATGCCCAGAAGCTGTTTAGCAGGGAATGCGGCGACGCACCAGAAGTGACGAGTGGGGCCGGTGCTGGCGCATTGATTCCTGGGAGCGATGACGTTCACCTCCCAGGAATCAGTGCAAACCAGAAGTGACGGCGCGGGCCAGTGCAGGCGCATTGATTCCTGGGAGCGATGACCTTCAGCTCCCAGGAATCAATGCAAAGAGGAAGTGACGCCGCGGGCCGCGGCCGCCGAGGGAGGAAGTGGAAGAAAGGTGAGTATATTTTTCTTCAATAACAAGGTAAGTAAACAAAAAAAATTGTAACTATCCATTTATTTTACAGGTGACCAAAAGCAAGTGGATGGCCCAAAATCGACTATGTTGATTTTGTGGCCGGAACTCCGCTTTAAGTGGCTCCATCATATCCTTGTGTCCTTCTGAAATCTCCTCCATCACTCCATACTCCTCATCCTCCTCTTTATACCCTTCTTTGACAACAATATTATAATCTTCCAGGTCTCCACTCTGAATATTTGGTAAAACATTCATTGTATCAAACACATCTGTGTATAAATCACAGTTATCAATGATTTGTATGAATTTACCTGATGATGGTGAGGGATGGTGTGATCTTCCTGTGTGGAATCCCGGGAATACAGAGGACGGGGGCATTTTCCTGGTAGGTTTCTGCTACCTGATGGCTCTATAATGATGTTCTTATGTCCATCAGAAAGTTTCATCACTCCATACTCCTCATCCCCCTCTGTATACTCTTCTTTAACAACAATATTATAATCCCCAAGGTTTCCACCCTAAATGTATAATAAAACATGTATTTAATAAATACACTTGTGTATAAATCTTAACTATCAGTGATTGTTACTCATCTACCTGACGATGGTGAGGGTTGGTGTGAGATCTCTGATGTCTGCTAAGATGTGATTTCCTTAAAAAACTTTTCCCGCACTCAGGACAGAAATACAGCTTCTCCCCTGTGTGAGACCTCTCATGTCTGACAAGTTGTGATTTTTGTACAAAGCATTTTCCACACTCAGGACAGGAATACGATTTATCACCTGTGTGTAATTTCTGATGTGTGTAAAGAGTGGACTTCTGTAAAAAAACTTTCCCGCACTCAAGACAGGAATACGGCTTCTCCCCTGTATGAGTTCTCTGATGTGTGGAAAGATGGGACTTCTTCGTAAAACATTTCCCGCATTCAGCACAGTATAACAGCTTCTTCCCCGTGTGAGATTTTTTATGGAAGTTAAGATGAGATTTCATTTGGAAACAATCCCCGCACTCAGTACAGAGAAAACTCTTATCTTTTCGACGGACGGAACCGTGCCTCACAGTCTTAGGTTTCTCAGGATAAGAGGAATACGATGGTCCATCTACACTGTGTGGTGCATGATGGACATTTGAGGTAGCCGGGTTTTCTCCTGGACTATACTGTGTGATGTCCTCATCTTCTACTTTACAGTCTGGAGACAAAGTGAGACAATCCTCTGAGGTTTTCCTCATCTCCCGTCCATGTACTAAAAGAAATAAAAAAGATTGTTACTTGACCAATGTGAATTTCGTAAACGAAAACTTTTTCGTCAAAGTTTTTGTCGGCGGCATTTTTACAGTGAAGAAAATGAAACGAAAAGTACAGCACATTTTCATCCACTGACGAAAACTATGATGAAAATCAATTCTATTTTCGTTAACGAACAAAAATGAAATTAAAATGGCAAGGAGGGACGTTTACTCTCGTGAACTTCCAGTTTCTCTCACACCACAGGAGTGTCTGCTTTCGGTTCTCACTGAGCCAGGGCTACAAGCATCTGGACAGCACACTCCCCTGGATATGTTCCCCCTCCCTCTGTGCCACCCCTCCTCCTTCCGTGCAGCCCCTCCGTACGCTGTATATGTGAAGAGGATGTGTGGGTGGGAAAGTTTCTATCAAGCAGCAGAAATATGAAGCCGAGTGAGTGAGCAGTTCAGCACTGTGACTGTACTCTCCCACTTGAACTTCATTTCCTTCCTGCCATCTCTCCCCCACCCTCCTCTTTCTTATATAATATACAAAGTGCTGCGCAGTATGCAAAAAAAAGAATAATAAATGTAAAATCTGTGTTTTTTATATTTGAATTATTAAAATAAATATATTTAAATTAAAAAAATTAAATCAATGCATGTATAGATAACCACTTAAGGATCGGGCCTACAGTATTTCTGACACCTGTTGTTTACAAACTAAATCATTTTTTTTTGCTAGAAAACTACTTAGAACCCCCAAACATTAGATATTTTTTTTTTTAGCAGAGACCCTAGAGAATAAAATGGAGATCGTTGCAATATTTTTTATTACACCGTATTTTCGCAGTGGTCTTCCAAATGCAATTTGTTTTGGAAAAAATTAAAATTTTTGAATTAAAAAAAAAGAATACAGTAAAGTTAGTCCAATTTTTTCTATAATGGGAAAGATAATGTTACGCTGAGTAAATAGATGCCCAAAATGTCACGCTTCAAAATTGCGCACGTTCATGGAATGGCGACAAACATTGGTACTTAAAAATCCTAATAGGAGACACTTTAAAAATTTCTACAGGTTACCAGTTTAGTTATAGAGGAGGTCTAGGGCTCAAATTTTTGCTCCCACTCTAACGATCGCAGTGATACCTCACATGTGTGGTTTGAACACCATTTACATATGTGGGCGGGACTTGAATATGTGTTCGCTTCTGCGCGCGAGCTAACGGGGACAGGGCGCTTTAATTTTTTTTCCTATTTATTTTATCTATTATTTTTGATTTTTACACAGTTTTTTTTTTTTCTAAAAATTTTTTTGATCATTTTTATTCCTATTACAAGGAATGTAAACATCTGTATACAGGCATCAGACGCCGACTATACAAGAGAACACAGCCCTGTTATCCAGGAGTGGGCCCACATCACTCCCAGATATCAGCTTCAGGGACATGGGAGCGTTGCATCACTCACCATACCATGGACCGAGGGGCTCTGCTCCAAAACAGCTCGCCTCCCACCCTGAGTGGGGGTGCTGCCAGCCAATAGAGGTATGCTGCGACTCAGGGCGTTCCAGGTCGATGCGTCCCGGTGAGGCCTCCGCTCGCAGGCTCGTCCCCACCCACCAGGGCTCCTTCGTGGTAAGGCCTAGGCGGACCGCAACCTGCTCAC
Organism: Pelophylax lessonae; assembly: GCF_965119305.1. Lineage (NCBI taxonomy): Eukaryota > Metazoa > Chordata > Amphibia > Anura > Ranidae > Pelophylax > Pelophylax lessonae. Next base: position 39,676,845 of record NC_138770.1, read on the forward strand.
ACTCATTGGCCAGGCTGGGAGACCGTAAGGATCTAGATTATCCAGTGCAAAACCGCAGCCGGCTGTCGCATGTAGTTCACCAGGAGGATCCCCCTGACACTAGCTAGCGATAGTGAGTAAAGAGAAATAATCATAAATATTCTTAAAAGAATATAAAAACTGAGACCGAAGTCCCAGCAGGGAACCTAGGTCCTACTCCTTCACTAGGCAGCAAGAAACGGATTTGAAAGCACAGTGTGTCTGAGGTTATGTCGTAAGGGACAGCCCCTATAGGCGTGTCGAGTGAAAACTTTTCACTGCCTAATCTACTCCTGTAGATGGCGCATGACCCAATAGTGAAGAAGCATTAAGAGCTGCGTCTGTCAAAGGGCGATAGAGAAAAACTGGATTTTTGACTTACCGTAAAATCCTTTACTCTTAAGCTCACTGACAGACGCAGGACTCATATCTTGATATCCGTAGGGTTATACTGCCCCCTACAGGAGTAGGACACTAGGCAGAAAAAAAGTTCTGGCTACGCCTATGGGCAGTCCCAGGGGGGTATACCATCTCACTTCCTGCTATAGGATGTCAGTTTTGTATCAAAGCAGTGTCAGAGAAATCATACCAACCCAACTCAAACATAGAGGGGCAGGTACTGCGTCTGTCAATGAGCTTAAGAGAAAAGGATTTTACGGTAAGTGCCGGTTCACACTTCTGCGATGCGGGAACGCTGCGAATATGCAGCGTGTTCCCGCATCGCATCCGCACATCTGGCAGTTCACACTGCCATATGCGATACGCAGGGGGTGTCAATTTAAAGTTAACGACACCCCCAGTTGCGATCGCATATCGCAGTGCGATCTGCAAGTACGAACAGAATCCGATCGCACAAGTGTGAACCACTATGCGATCCGATTCTACTGCGGCTCAAAAAAAGCCTCATGTGCGTGTTTGGTGCGGATACAGTGCGAATTCAGCCATACAAAGTGTATGGCTGAACTCACATCCGCACATCAGATCGCATGTAATTAGGAGCAAACGCGGAAGTGTGAACCGGCACTAAGTCAAAAATCCAGTTTTCTCTGTCGATCATTGACAGATGCAGGACTCATATCTTGATATCCGTAGGGACGTCCCAAAGCAGTGCCATAAATGAGGGGTGGGATAACAGCCAAAAAACATAGCCAACCAGGAAACACAGGACTCATCGGAACAAAAAGATGAGACCCACCTGAAAACCAAAAACAGAACCCCCGAGGTAGACGAAGGGTCCACTCAAACAACAGCCTGCAAAACCTTGCGGCCAAAAGAGGCACCCGTAGATGCCAGCCCAACAACCATATAAAACATTGTAAAGGTATGAACAGCCGACCAGGCAGCCGGCTTGCAAACCTGAATCACAGACGCCTGATGTGCCCGAGTAGAGTGCGCCTTAACAGGGAAAGGAGGAACCTGACCCTTAATCGAACAAGCCTGCACCACGTCTGCCTGATCCATCCAGAGAAAGTCGCAGCAGACACAGGCAACCCCTTCCTAGGGCCATCCGTGATCACAAAGAGCGAATCCGACTGACGAAAAAGAGTCAGCAGTGGCCAGGTACACCCTGAGTGCCCGAACCACATCCGAGGTGTGCAAATTACTTAGGATGGCTGTGCTGAGGACACAGGGAAGTCAACACAATATCCTCATGTAAGTGAAAAGGGAGACCACCTTAGGAAAGAAGGATGGATCCGGACGAAGAACCACTTAATCCCCATGAACCCCCAGATAGGGGGAACAAAAGGATAACGCAGCCACTTCCAACACACTGCGTGCAGAAGTAACAGCCACCAAAAAGGCCACCTTCTGGGAAAAAGGTAACCAGGGGAAACTCCCAGTACCTTCAAAGGGAGGTTTCTGGAGAACCGACAACACCAAACTAAGGTCCCAGGGTGGTAAGATAGAGCGCACTGGAGGAACCAGGTGCCGCACCCCCTGGATAAAAGTTTGCATCAGGGAATGAGTGGCCAGTGGCCTCTGGGAGAAAATCGCCAAGGCTGAGATCTGACCCTTGATAATACTCAAAGCCAGCTTCTGCTCAACCCCCCATAGAAGGAAGGCTAAGACCCGAGCCATCAAGTAAGAACGTGGAGGAACCCTGAGGTACTCACACCACGCAATATAAGACTTCCATGCACGATGAGAGATCATTCCAGAAATCGCTTTCCTCACTTTAAGCAGAGTAGGCATAACTGAAGCAGACAATCCCCTGCCCTTCAGCATCTGGCTCTCAACAGCCAAGTCGTCAAGCCAGCAACCGTAAAGCAGGACGGAAGATCGGTCTCTGAGACAGCAGATCCTCCCTGAGAGAAAGCCTCCAAGGAGCGTCTGCGACCAGCCTGACCAAGTCGGCGTACCAGGCGCGACGAGGCCAGTCCCGGGCCACAAGAATGACTGGAATTCCTTGCCCCTCTATCCTGTGAAGAAGCCCCAGGCCGCAACTTGAGAGGAGGAAAGGCATACCGCAGCTGATACAGCCCCCACGGGGCCACCAGCGCGTCTGTGGCGTCTGCCAGAGGATCCCGGAAGCGGGCTACAAACCTCTGCACCCTCCTGTTGAGCCCCCTTGATCGAAGGTCTGTGGGCTGAGAAAAAATCTGCCTGCCAATTTTCCACGCCTGGAATGTGAACAGCGGAGAGAGCTTGAACAAGCGTTCCGTCCAACGAGGATGCCGGCCACTTCCAAGGCCGCAAGGACACTCTTGGTGCCTCCTTGGTGAGTGACATAAGCCACGGTCGTGCCATTGTCCGACTGAACCTGCACTGGACAGCCCCGAAGATGCTCGGTCCAGTGAACCAGGCAAAGCCTGATCGCTCTCAGTTCCAATACATTTATCGGCAACCTGGATGCTTCCAAGGACCAGATTCCCTGAGCAGAAAAACCGGCCGAGAACCCCTCCCCACCCGGATAGACTGGCATCTGTGGTGACAATCGTCCAATAGATTGGAAGAAAGGAGTTTCCTCGACTGAGCAACGGAGACCGAAGCCACCATAGCAGGGACCCCCTGGTCCGCTAGCTCAGCCGGATCTGATAGTCCAGAGAATCGGGATTCCTGTTCCATGTGAGAAGATCTCCTTTTGGAGGGTCCATGCATGAAACTGAGCAAAAGGTACCGCCTCAAAAGACGCCACCAGCAGTCCCAGAACGCTCCAGCAGGTCCGAAGGGATGATCATTTGGTGGACAGCAACAGCTGAGTCGCTGTTTGGATTTACTGGAGTTTTTTCGCAGGGAGAAACACCTTGGCCAAGGACGCAGCCAAAGCCAGGCCCAGATAGTCCCGTATCCTGGAGGGGACCAGGGACGACATCAGCAGGCACACAAGCCACCCGAACTCTTCCAGAGAGGTCATGGTGATCTCCAAATTTGCCATCAGAACCTGCGGAGACTCCACACGGAGGAGGAGGTCATCCAGGTAGCCAAAGACCGATATCCCCCATTGCCGCAACAGCGCCAGAACCGGAGCCAAAACCTTTGAGAAGACCCAGGGAGCAGAGGCGAGACCAAAGGGTAACACCACAAACAGATAATGGGCCTTTCCCACTGCAAAGCGCAGAAAACGTAGGTGTCCTGCGCAAATGGGAATGTGAAGGTAGGCACATTTGACGTCAATGGAAGCCAAAAAGTCCCCCAATGCAGGAAGGCCACCATTCCTGGGCACCGTGAACAGATGTGAGTAAAAATCCAGAAAAACGTTCTCTAGTTGTACCCAGTTCTGTAGGCAATCCGGGGACAGCCTAACAATGGAATCGAATAACCTCACCAGTTGAACCGATCGAAACTCGATCTTGTACCCCGTCGCATGACCTCGTGACCCAGTAGTCTCAAATCCTGGAGAGCCATGGATCTGAGAGCCGGCAAGACGTCTCCCCCACCCCTGACATGGGCGGTGGCGCACCCTCAGGCCGAAGCGGACTCGTCCCCAGGGCTGGAGGAACTCGATTTCCCATTACCAAACTTGTTTGCTTGTTTGCTATCATCCAATGTAACACCAAACAGGTGATCCCCTAAAAAAGGGGGGCCAGTCAAGGCTTTCTTAGAAGTCTGATCCGCCGACCAGCACTACAGCCACAGCATGCGCCGGAGGACCACCGCCAAAATGACAAACGCCCCAGCAATGGAGCCGTCTCCAGTGTGGCGTCGCAAACAAATTGCAGCCCCTGCACCATCTGGTCCAGTAACTCCGACATGGCAGGGGGGAGGTTTCTCCCCTCCAGGTCACGGCGTAGGAACCTGGTCCAATCCGTTAATGTTTGCAAAACCAGGGCAATGGTAAACACTGGTCTGAAGGCAGACCATGCCAGGGAAAATATACTGCGAGACACAGATAACGCCCTACGATCAACCAGATCCCCAAAGGATGGTAAGCGGCACCATCCACTCTTTTAATGAGGGACTCCACAAATGGATAGCGCCTAGCCATCCGTGTTAGGCATGCGGGAAAGGGAAAAAACCTTTGTCAACCTGGAGGGCTTGCGAGTGCCAACGGCAACCTGCGTAACAGTCGCAGCCGCAGCTGAGTCCTCCAGCTTCAGGGTATCCCGGACAGACAAAATCAGTGCGTCCACCAGTGCCTCATCTTGCGTGACAACGGAGGCAGAAAGGCCATCCTCACTATCAGAGGAGACAGGGCGCAAGACAGCAGCCCCAGAGGGGAGACCCGCGTCAGCAGCGACTGGTTCAGATTCCGAATCTGAGGCAGCAGATGAGGCAGTGGTAGGCGGAGGTCGTTGTTTAGCACCGCGCCCCTAAAAGATCACCCCCACCCGGGACACAAACGACTCCAGGACCACCGAAAGTGCATCAATAGTGAGCTGGGAACCGGAGGGCCCTGCGGCCACCACGAGGGGATCAGGTGGAGACACATGATCAGCAGGGTCCATGGGATACCAAAGGAACCCGTTAGCAAAATTTGACAAAACGGAAAAAATTTTGATTTTTTTTTCTTAATATAAAAAAGTCTCCCAGCGCTACAGCGCCCCCCAATGGCCAGGCAGCGTGCCTAGAAACCCCCGCAGAGAGGGAGAGAAAGACCCCCAAAGGCTCACCACCCACAGGAAGATGCACCAGAAGTCCCAAAATGACTCAGCAGCGCTTGTCCTCACAAAGCAAAGCCTGTAGAGTGATGTGCCGAGTCTAGGGAGGGGCTCCAACCCCTCACACGCCTCCAGGAACTCCCACAGAAGCCCAGCTCTGAGGAAAAAAGCGAGCTGGGTGTACCAAGACGGTCGCCGACATGTGAAGCACATGGAGGCTACAAGAAAATGGCGGCCCCGCGTGGCTGCGGCAGTAAAGGGGGCCCCCCTCCTGACTGACAGATGATCGACCGGCAGGTGGGCCCTGGGGAGTCAGGTAGGAACCCACCCTGCACAACAGCCGTCCACACTGGCGGGAGCAGCCCCCCGCCCCCCTCAGCGGCCTGCATGCAGATCCAGCCTCCCCACATACCCCCAGTAGCGACAGAGACCCCCCAGGAGGGGGGAAAAGGGGGGAGGGGGGCACCATAGGTGGGGGTGCACAGTGGAACAGAGGGGAACAGAGGGGAACCCGGAAAATTGGGGGTCTGACCGTCCCAAGGAGGGGCCCGCGTCCACCCCAGAACCCGACATGAGGAAAAGGGGGAACATTTACTCACCATACCGGAACAGGCGGGCGCCAAGTCCTGACAGAAACCCCTCGCCGCTGTAGTGGGGGGGGGATGTCGGCCAATAGGAATGCTGCGACTCGGTCGCAGACCGGTCGTATGCGACCAGGCGAGACGTTTAACTCACGGGCCAGTCCCCATCCAGTGGGACTATGTCGCGGCGGACCCAGCGTGGAGCTAGGGCCCGCACGCGCTCGTAGGCCGGCTGGGGTGACCACTGGATCTCAACATCCAGCCCATCGCCCAGATCCGGCATAATTGCTTGTAGATCTCACAGGAACAATCCGGAGAAAAAACTAGCTAAAAAAAAAAAACAATATCTAAAAAAGCTTGCCAGGACCAGAGATCCCAGCAAGGAACTTAGGTCCTTACTCCTGACTAGGCAGAAAAAAACTGACATCCTATAGCAGGAAGTGAGAGGGTATACCCCCTGGGACTGCCCATAGGCGTAGCCAGAACTTTTTTTCTGCCTAGTGTCCTACTCCTGTAGGGAGCAGTATAACCCTACGGATATCAAGATATGAGTCCTGCGTCTGTCAATGAGCGACAGAGAAATATAAATTTGTGCAACTGGTGCTAAATTGCTAAAGCAAATATGGAAACAAATGTAGAAAGTTCCTTTCAAAAGTTGATGATCAGACAGTACCAATCACCAGTGATAAATTGTGATACATAAATAAAAATATCGGCTTGTCAGGTGCGTAACCTCCACTTTCGTGACCCCCCCAATGGGTGGGTGCTCCCCTCACTATGTGTGACCTTGCAATAAAGCTTGGTCAAAATATGCAGATAGACCCTCACTGGGTTGTGATGTAAAGTCTCCTTTATTCCTTCTTTGAACCAGGCTCCCAATATTAGATATATACCATCAGCTGTTCTCTCGTACAGGAGAAAAAACAAATATCCATAGTGCAGATATCATCTGATAAAAACTACTTTATTTAACCACTTAAGCCCTGGAAGATTTTACCCCCTTCCTGCCCAGGCCCTATTTTGCGATTCGGCACTGCGTGATTTTAACGGACAATTGCGCGGTCGTGCGACGCTGTACCCAAATTAAATTGACGTCCTTTTTTTCCCACAAACAGAGCTTTCTTTTGGTGATATTTGATCACTGGTGCGATTTTTATTTTTTGTGCTATAAACAAAAAAAGAGCGTAAATTTTGAAAAAATAACAATATTTTTCACATTTTTTTTATATGAAATTCCCCCAAAAAAATGTAAAAATCTAATTTTTTTAACATTTTTGGCCAATTTGTTTTATGCTACATATGTTTGGTAAAAAAAATAGCAAAAAGCGTATTTTGATTGGTTTGCACAAAAGTTATCGCGTTTACTAACTAAGGGAAAGATTTCTGTCATTTTTGGTGTTTTTTTTTCTTAACGAGTAATGGCGGCGATGTGCGATTTTTTTTGCGGGACTGCGACATTGCAGCGGACAGATCGGACCCTTGACTGACATTTTTTACACTTTTGGGGGTACCAGTGACATTACTGCAGTAATCAGTGCTATAAATATGCACTGTTACTGTAAAAATGACACTGGCAGGGAATGGGTTAACTTTATTAGTGATCACGGGGTTAAGTGTGTCCCTAGGGGCGTGCTTCTAACTGTAAAGGTGTGTGGCTAGTGGTGTAACAACAGAGACATACGATCCTACATAGCAGGACTGTATGATCTCTGTTATTACACAGGGGAGAATGACAGGCGGCTGTGTTTACATTAGCCGCCTGCCTTTCTCCCATTCCACGGGGAGATCGGGTCCGCCGGTCACTCGCGCGGACTGCTTAGGGAAAGAGCGGGGGCGTGCCTCCGGCGGCGCGCGCTCGCCCCCTAGAGCCTCACAGGTGCAAGACGTAGATCAACGTCACTTTGCCTGTGAGGGGCTGACCGCCGCCGTAAATAGACGTGCGGCGGTCGGCAAGCAGTTAAAATAGTAAATTGCACTCACGTGCTGTGGGTGCTGAAGAGCACCACTCTTTTCACGCAGGATAAGTTCAAATAGCATAGGATGACGGATGGCCGAGAATACACCTACTGCAGCATGATCCGATGCAGCGTATCAGCCGATGTGGTTAACCTCTGATCACCGACACACAGGTGATCTTCCCTGAGGAAGGCACGTAGTCCCTTGTGTCGTCACGCGTAGGGGAGGGGCCAGGCAAATGTCGGTAAATGGAGGTTAACCACATTGGCTGATACGCTGCATCGGATCCTACTGCAATAGGTGTATGCTCGGAGTGAAAAGAGTGGTTACACTTCAGCACCCACAGCATGTGAGTGGAATTTACTATTTTAAATAAACCTTTCCCTAACTGCAAGCATAGAGTTATCTTTCTTCAGGCTATAATAGTACTTTGTTCTATGTGCATTTAGGGGGCTCACCATGCCATTACCTTGAGGGGTTGGCATTTAGGAGGTTAAAACAGGCAGTGAGCAAATGTGATATCGCCTCCTCAGTGCCAGGCAAATGCCTCTGAAAAGTGACCTGAGCATGGATCACTTTTCAGTGGAGTGACAGTGCCTGCTGCAAGTGTGAACAACCCTTTGGGTTCACAATGGTATGCTGTGGTTTGGCTGCAGTGGTGGTGTACTTCTATTAGGTTGCACATTTTTGCCACATTGTCTGAAGGCGCACAAAAAGTCCTGCATGCTGCATCTTTGGTACGCTTTCAGAAAACCCTACAAAAAAAGTGCAACCTAATAGTAGTCTATGGCACTGCGGCTATAACCAGGAGTAACACGCAGGAAAACTGCGAGTACATCCACCACTGCAGCCAAACCACAGCACTGTGTTCATTACAGGCCTCCTCAGACAGACCCCCGTCAGGAGCACTGTGTGTACATTACAAGCCACCTCAGACAGACCACCGCCCAGAGCACTGTGTTCATTACAGGCCACCTCAGACAGACCACCGTCCAGAGCACTGCATACATTACAGGCCTCCCCAGACAGACCACCGCCCAGAGCACTGTGTGCATTACAGGCCTCATCAGACAGACCACCGCCCAGAGCACTGTGTTCATTACAGGTCTCCTCAGACAGACCACCGTCCAGAGCACTGTGTTCATTACAGGCCTCCTCAGACAGACCACCGTCAAGAGCACTGTGTTCATTACAGGCCTCCTCAGACAGACCAGTGTCCAGAGCACTGTGTACATTACAGGCATCCTCAGACAGACCACCGTCAAGAGCACTGCGTACATTACAGGCCTCCTTAGACAGACCACCGTCCAGAGCATTGTGTGCATTACAGGCCTCCTCAGACAGACCACCGTCAAGAGCACTGTGTACATTACAGGCATCCTCAGACTGACCACAGTCAAGAGCACTGCGTACATTACAGGCCTCCTCAGACAGACCAGCGTCTAGAGCACTGTGTACACTACAGGCATCCTCAGACACACCACCGTCAAGAGCACTGCGTACATTACAGGCCTCCTCAGACAGACCACCGTCCAGAGCACTGTGTGCATTACAGGCATCCTCAGACAGACCACAGTCAAGAGCACTGTGTGCATTACAGGCCTCCTCAGACAGACCACCGTCCAGAGCAATGTGTGCTTTACAGGCCTCCTCAGACAGACCACCGTCAAGAGCACTGCGTACATTACAGGCCTCCTCAGACAGACCACCGTTCAGAGCACTGTGTACATTACAGACCTCCTCAGACAGACCAGCGTCCAGAGCACTGTGTACATTACAGGCCTCCTCAGACAGACCAGCGTCCAGAGCAATGTGCACATTACAGGCCTCCTCAGACAGACCACTGCCCAGAGCACTGTGTGCATTACAGGCCTCCTCAGACAGACTACCGTCCAGAGCAATGTGTACATTACAGGCCTCCTCAGACAGACCACCATCAAGAGCACTGCGTACATTACAGGCCTCCTCAGACAGACCACTGCCCAGAGCACTGTGTGCATTACAGGCCTCCTCAGACAGACTACCGTCCAGAGCAATGTGTTCATTACAGGCCTCCTCAGACAGACCCCCGTCAGGAGCACTGTGTGTACATTACAAGCCACCTCAGACAGACCACCGCCCAGAGCACTGTGTTCATTACAGGCCACCTCAGACAGACCACCGTCCAGAGCACTGCATACATTACAGGCCTCCCCAGACAGATCACCGCCCAGAGCACTGTGTGCATTACAGGCCTCCTCAGACAGACCACCGCCCAGAGCACTGTGTTCATTACAGGCCTGCTCAGACAGACCACCGTCCAGATCACTGTGTTCATTACAGGCCTCCTCAGACAGACCACCGTCAAGAGCACTGTGTTCATTACAGGCCTCCTCAGACAGACCACCGTCCAGAGCATTGTGTGCATTACAGGCCTCCTCAGACAGACCACCGTCAAGAGCACTGTGTACATTACAGGCATCCTCAGACACACCACCGTCAAGAGCACTGCGTACATTACAGGCCTCCTCAGACAGACCACCGTCCAGAGCACTGTGTGCATTACAGGCATCCTCAGACAGACCACAGTCAAGAGCACTGTGTGCATTACAGGCCTCCTCAGACAGACCACCGTCCAGAGCAATGTGTGCATTACAGGCCTCCTCAGACAGACCACCGTCAAGAGCACTGCGTACATTACAGGCCTCCTCAGACAGACCACCGTTCAGAGCACTGTGTACATTACAGACCTCCTCAGACAGACCAGCGTCCAGAGCACTGTGTACATTACAGGCCTCCTCAGACAGACCAGCGTCCAGAGCAATGTGCACATTACAGGCCTCCTCAGACAGACCACTGCCCAGAGCACTGTGTGCATTACAGGCCTCCTCAGACAGACCACCATCCAGAGCAATGTGTACATTACAGGCCTCCTCAGACAGACCACCATCAAGAGCACTGCGTACATTACAGGCCTCCTCAGACAGACCACTGCTCAGAGCACTGTGTGCATTACAGGCCTCCTCAGACAGACTACCGTCCAGAGCAATGTGTACATTACAGGCCTCCTCAGACAGACCACCATCAAGAGCACTGCGTACATTACAGGCCTCCTCAGACAGACAAGCGTCCAGAGCAATGTGTACATTACAGGCCTCCTCAGACAGACCACCGTCCAGAGCACTGTGTACATTACAGGCATCCTCAGACAGACCACCGTCAAGAGCACTGTGTGCATTACAGGCCTCCTCAGACAGACCACCGTCAAGAGCACTGCATACGTTACAGGCCTCCTCAGACAGACCACCGTACAGAGCACTGTGTGCATTACAGGCCTTCTCAGACAGACCACCATCCAGAGCAATGTGTACATTACAGGCCTCCTCAGACAGACCACCGCCCAGAGCAATGTGTACATTACAGGCCTCCTCAGACAGACCACCGTCAAGAGCACTGCGTACATTACAGGCCTCCTCAGACAGACCACCGTCCAGAGCACTGTGTACATTACAGGCCTCCTCAGACAGACCACCGTCCAGAGCAATGTGTACATTACAGGCCTCATCAGACAGACCACTGTGTGCATTACAGGCCTCCTCAGACAGACTACCGTCCAGAGCAATGTGTACATTACAGGCATCCTCAGACAGACCACCGTCAAGAGCACTGCGTACATTACAGGCCTCCTCAGACAGACCACCGCCCAGAGCACTGTGTGCATTACAGACCTCCTCAGACAGACCAGCGTCCAGAACACTGTGTACATTACAGGTCTCCTCAGACAGACCACCGTCCAGAGCACTGTGTACATTACAGGCCTCCTCACACAGACCACTGCCCAGAGCACTGTGTGCATTACAGGCCTCCTCAGACAGACCACCGTCCAGAGCAATGTGTACATTACAGGCCTCCTCAGACAGACCACCGTTCAGAGCACTGTGTACATTACAGACCTCCTCAGACCGACCAGTGTCAAGAGCACTGCATACATTACAGGCCTCCTCAGACAGACAAGCATCCAGAGCAATGTGTACATTACAGGCCTCCTCAGACAGACCACCGTCCAGAGCAATGTGTACATTACATGCTTCCTCTGACAGACCACCATCCAGAGCAATGTGTACATTACAGGCCTCCTCAGACAGACCACCGTTCAGAGCACTGTGTACATTACAGACCTCCTCAGACAGACCAGCGTCCAGAGCACTGTGTACATTACAGGCCTCCTCGGACAGACCAGTGCCCAGAGCACTGTGTTCATTACAGGCCACCTCAGACAGACCACCGTCCAGAGCACTGCATACATTACAGGCCTCCCCAGACAGACCACCGCCCAGAGCACTGTGTGCATTACAGGCCTCCTCAGACAGACCACCGCCCAGAGCACTGTGTTCATTACAGGCCTCCTCAGACAGAACACCGTCCAGAGCACTGTGTTCATTACAGGCCTCCTCAGACAGACCACCGTCAAGAGCACTGTGTTCATTACAGGCCTCCTCAGACAGACCAGTGTCCAGAGCACTGTGTACATTACAGGCATCCTCAGACAGACCACCGTCAAGAGCACTGCGTACATTACAGGCCTCCTTAGACAGACCACCGTCCAGAGCATTGTGTGCATTACAGGCCTCCTCAGACAGACCACCGTCAAGAGCACTGTGTACATTACAGGCATCCTCAGACAGACCACCGTCAAGAGCACTGCGTACATTACAGGCCTCCTCAGACAGACCAGCGTCTAGAGCACTGTGTACACTACAGGCATCCTCAGACACAGCACCGTCAAGAGCACTGCGTACATTACAGGCCTCCTCAGACAGACCACCGTCCAGAGCACTGTGTGCATTACAGGCATCCTCAGACAGACCACAGTCAAGAGCACTGTGTGCATTACAGGCCTCCTCAGACAGACCACCGTCCAGAGCAATGTGTGCATTACAGGCCTCCTCAGACAGACCACCGTCAAGAGCACTGCGTACATTACAGGCCTCCTCAGACAGACCACCGTTCAGAGCACTGTGTACATTACAGACCTCCTCAGACAGACCAGCGTCCAGAGCACTGTGTACATTACAGGCCTCCTCAGACAGACCAGCGTCCAGAGCAATGTGCACATTACAGGCCTCCTCAGACAGACCACTGTCCAGAGCACTGTGTGCATTACAGGCCTCCTCAGACAGACTACCATCCAGAGCAATGTGTACATTACAGGCCTCCTCAGACAGACCACCATCAAGAGCACTGCGTACATTACAGGCCTCCTCAGACAGACCACTGCCCAGAGCACTGTGTGCATTACAGGCCTCCTTAGACAGACTACCGTCCAGAGCAATGTGTACATTACAGGCCTCCTCAGACAGACCACCATCAAGAGCACTGCGTACATTACAGGCCTCCTCAGACAGACCACTGCCCAGAGCATTGTGTGCATTACAGGCCTCCTCAGACAGACCACTGCCCAGAGCATTGTGTGCATTACAGGCCTCCTCAGACAGACCACTGCCCAGAGCACTGTGTACATTACAGGCCTCCTCAGACAGACCACCATTCAGAGCACTGTGTACATTACAGGCCTCCTCAGACAGACCACTGCCCAGAGCATTGTGTGCATTACAGGCCTCCTCAGACAGACCACTGTCCAGAGCAATGTGTACATTACAGGCCTCCTCAGACAGACCACCGTTCAGAGCATTGTGTGCATTACAGGCCTCCTCAGACAGACCACCGTCAAGAGCACTGTGTACATTACAGGCATCCTCAGACAGACCACCGTCAAGAGCACTGCGTACATTACAGGCCTCCTCAGACAGACCAGCGTCTAGAGCACTGTGTACACTACAGGCATCCTCAGACACAGCACCGTCAAGAGCACTGCGTACATTACAGGCCTCCTCAGACAGACCACCGTCCAGAGCACTGTGTGCATTACAGGCATCCTCAGACAGACCACAGTCAAGAGCACTGTGTGCATTACAGGCCTCCTCAGACAGACCACCGTCCAGAGCAATGTGTGCATTACAGGCCTCCTCAGACAGACCACCGTCAAGAGCACTGCGTACATTACAGGCCTCCTCAGACAGACCACCGTTCAGAGCACTGTGTACATTACAGACCTCCTCAGACAGACCAGCGTCCAGAGCACTGTGTACATTACAGGCCTCCTCAGACAGACCAGCGTCCAGAGCAATGTGCACATTACAGGCCTCCTCAGACAGACCACTGCCCAGAGCACTGTGTGCATTACAGGCCTCCTCAGACAGACTACCATCCAGAGCAATGTGTACATTACAGGCCTCCTCAGACAGACCACCATCAAGAGCACTGCGTACATTACAGGCCTCCTCAGACAGACCACTGCCCAGAGCACTGTGTGCATTACAGGCCTCCTTAGACAGACTACCGTCCAGAGCAATGTGTACATTACAGGCCTCCTCAGACAGACCACCATCAAGAGCACTGCGTACATTACAGGCCTCCTCAGACAGACCACTGCCCAGAGCATTGTGTGCATTACAGGCCTCCTCAGACAGACCACTGCCCAGAGCATTGTGTGCATTACAGGCCTCCTCAGACAGACCACTGCCCAGAGCACTGTGTACATTACAGGCCTCCTCAGACAGACCACCATTCAGAGCACTGTGTACATTACAGGCCTCCTCAGACAGACCACTGCCCAGAGCATTGTGTGCATTACAGGCCTCCTCAGACAGACCACTGTCCAGAGCAATGTGTACATTACAGGCCTCCTCAGACAGACCACCGTCAAGAGCACTGCGTACATTACAGGCCTCCTCAGACAGACCAGCGTCTAGAGCACTGTGTACACTACAGGCATCCTCAGACACAGCACCGTCAAGAGCACTGCGTACATTACAGGCCTCCTCAGACAGACCACCGTCCAGAGCACTGTGTGCATTACAGGCATCCTCAGACAGACCACAGTCAAGAGCACTGTGTGCATTACAGGCCTCCTCAGACAGACCACCGTCCAGAGCAATGTGTGCATTACAGGCCTCCTCAGACAGACCACCGTCAAGAGCACTGCGTACATTACAGGCCTCCTCAGACAGACCACCGTTCAGAGCACTGTGTACATTACAGACCTCCTCAGACAGACCAGCGTCCAGAGCACTGTGTACATTACAGGCCTCCTCAGACAGACCAGCGTCCAGAGCAATGTGCACATTACAGGCCTCCTCAGACAGACCACTGCCCAGAGCACTGTGTGCATTACAGGCCTCCTCAGACAGACTACCATCCAGAGCAATGTGTACATTACAGGCCTCCTCAGACAGACCACCATCAAGAGCACTGCGTACATTACAGGCCTCCTCAGACAGACCACTGCCCAGAGCACTGTGTGCATTACAGGCCTCCTTAGACAGACTACCGTCCAGAGCAATGTGTACATTACAGGCCTCCTCAGACAGACCACCATCAAGAGCACTGCGTACATTACAGGCCTCCTCAGACAGACCACTGCCCAGAGCATTGTGTGCATTACAGGCCTCCTCAGACAGACCACTGCCCAGAGCATTGTGTGCATTACAGGCCTCCTCAGACAGACCACTGCCCAGAGCACTGTGTACATTACAGGCCTCCTCAGACAGACCACCATTCAGAGCACTGTGTACATTACAGGCCTCCTCAGACAGACCACTGCCCAGAGCATTGTGTGCATTACAGGCCTCCTCAGACAGACCACTGTCCAGAGCAATGTGTACATTACAGGCCTCCTCAGACAGACCACCGTTCAGAGCATTGTGTGCATTACAGGCCTCCTCAGACAGACCACCGTCAAGAGCACTGTGTACATTACAGGCATCCTCAGACAGACCACCGTCAAGAGCACTGCGTACATTACAGGCCTCCTCAGACAGACCAGCGTCTAGAGCACTGTGTACACTACAGGCATCCTCAGACACAGCACCGTCAAGAGCACTGCGTACATTACAGGCCTCCTCAGACAGACCACCGTCCAGAGCACTGTGTGCATTACAGGCATCCTCAGACAGACCACAGTCAAGAGCACTGTGTGCATTACAGGCCTCCTCAGACAGACCACCGTCCAGAGCAATGTGTGCATTACAGGCCTCCTCAGACAGACCACCGTCAAGAGCACTGCGTACATTACAGGCCTCCTCAGACAGACCACCGTTCAGAGCACTGTGTACATTACAGACCTCCTCAGACAGACCAGCGTCCAGAGCACTGTGTACATTACAGGCCTCCTCAGACAGACCAGCGTCCAGAGCAATGTGCACATTACAGGCCTCCTCAGACAGACCACTGCCCAGAGCACTGTGTGCATTACAGGCCTCCTCAGACAGACTACCATCCAGAGCAATGTGTACATTACAGGCCTCCTCAGACAGACCACCATCAAGAGCACTGCGTACATTACAGGCCTCCTCAGACAGACCACTGCCCAGAGCACTGTGTGCATTACAGGCCTCCTTAGACAGACTACCGTCCAGAGCAATGTGTACATTACAGGCCTCCTCAGACAGACCACCATCAAGAGCACTGCGTACATTACAGGCCTCCTCAGACAGACCACTGCCCAGAGCATTGTGTGCATTACAGGCCTCCTCAGACAGACCACTGCCCAGAGCATTGTGTGCATTACAGGCCTCCTCAGACAGACCACTGCCCAGAGCACTGTGTACATTACAGGCCTCCTCAGACAGACCACCATTCAGAGCACTGTGTACATTACAGGCCTCCTCAGACAGACCACTGCCCAGAGCATTGTGTGCATTACAGGCCTCCTCAGACAGACCACTGTCCAGAGCAATGTGTACATTACAGGCCTCCTCAGACAGACCACCGTTCAGAGCATTGTGTACATTACAGACCTCCTCAGACAGACCACCGTCAAGAGCACTCCGTACATTACAGGCCTCCTCAGACAGACAAGCGTCCAGAGCAATGTGTACATTACAGGCCTCCTCAGACAGACCACCGTCCAGAGCACTGTGTACATTACAGGCATCCTCAGACAGACCACCGTCAAGAGCACTGTGTGCATTACAGGCCTCCTCAGACAGACCACCGTCAAGAGCACTGCATACGTTACAGGCCTCCTCAGACAGACCACCGTACAGAGCACTGTGTGCATTACAGGCCTTCTCAGACAGACCACCATCCAGAGCAATGTGTACATTACAGGCCTCCTCAGACAGACCACCGTCCAGAGCACTGTGTACATTACAGGCCTCCTCAGACAGACCACCGTCCAGAGCAATGTGTACATTACAGGCCTCATCAGACAGACCACTGTGTGCATTACAGGCCTCCTCAGACAGACTACCTTCCAGAGCAATGTGTACATTACAGGCATCCTCAGACAGACCACCGTCATGAGCACTGCGTACATTACAGGCCTCCTCAGACAGACCACCTCCCAGAGCACTGTGTGCATTACAGACCTCCTCAGACAGACCAGCGTCCAGAACACTGTGTACATTACAGGTCTCCTCAGACAGACCACCGTCCAGAGCACTGTGTACATTACAGGCCTCCTCACACAGACCACTGCCCAGAGCACTGTGTGCATTACAGGCCTCCTCAGACAGACCACCGTCCAGAGCAATGTGTACATTACAGGCCTCCTCAGACAAACCACCGTTCAGAGCACTGTGTACATTACAGACCTCCTCAGACCGACCAGTGTCAAGAGCACTGCATACATTACAGGCCTCCTCAGACGGACAAGCATCCAGAGCAATGTGTACATTACAGGCCTCCTCAGACAGACCACCGTCCAGAGCAATGTGTACATTACATGCTTCCTCTGACAGACCACCATCCAGAGCAATGTGTACATTACAGGCCTCCTCAGACAGACCAGCGTCCAGAGCACTGTGTACATTACAGGCCTCCTCGGACAGACCAGCGTCCAGAGCAATGGTACATTACAGGCCTCCTCAGACAGATCACTGCCCAGAGCAATGTGTACATTACAGGCCTCCTCAGACAGACCACCGTTCAGAGCACTGTGTACATTACAGACCTCCTCAGACAGACCAGCATCCAGAGCACTGTGTACATTACAGGCCTCCTCAGACAGACCAGCGTCTAGAGCAATGTGTACATTACAGGCCTCCTCAGACAGACCACTACCCAGAGCACTGTGCGCATTACAGGCCTTCTCAGGCAGAAAACCGTCCAGAGCACTGTGTACATTACAGGCATCCTCAGACAGACCACCGTCAAGAGCACTGTGTGCATTACAGGCCTCCTCAGACAGACCACCGCCCAGAGCACTGTGTGCATTACAGACCTCCTCAGACAGACCAAAGTCCAGAGCAATGTGTACTTTACAGGCCTCCTCAGACAGACCAGCGTCCAGAGCACTGTGTACATTACAGGCCTCCTCAGACAGACCACTGTCAAGAGCACTGTGTGCATTACAGGCCTCCTCAGACAGACTACTGTCCAGAGCAATGTGTACATTACAGGCCTCCTCAGACAGACCACCGTCAAGAGCACTGTGTGCATTACAGGCCTCCTCAGACAGACTACTGTCCAGAGCAATGTGTACATTACAGGCCTCCTCAGACAGACCACCGCCCAGAGCACTGTGTGCATTACAGACCTCCTCAGACAGACCAGCGTCCAGAGCACTGTGTACATTACAGGCCTCCTCAGACAGACCACCGTCCAGAGCACTGTGTACATTACAGGCCCCCTCAGACAGACCACTGCCCAGAGCACTGTGTGCATTACAGGCCTCCTCAGACAGACCACTGTCCAGAGCAATGTGTACATTACAGGCCTCCTCAGACAGACCACCGTTCAGAGCACTGTGTACATTACAGGCCTCCTCAGACAGACCAGCGTCCAGAGCACTGTGTACATTATAGGCATCCTCAGACAGACCACCGTCAAGAGCACTGCGTACATTACAGGCTTCCTCAGACAGACCACCGTCCAGAGCACTGTGTGCATTACAGGCCTCCTCAGACAGACCAGCATCCAGAGCACTGTGTTCATTACAGGCATCCTCAGACAGACCACCGTCAAGAGCACTGCGTACATTACAGGCCTCCTCAGACAGACCAGCGTCCAGAGCACTGTGTTCATTACAGGCCTCCTCAGACAGACCAGCGTCCAGAGCAATGCGTACATTACAGGCCTCCTCAGACAGACACCGTCCAGAGCACTGTGTACATTACAGGCCTCCTCAGACAGACCACTGCCCAGAGCACTGTGTGCATTACAGGCCTCCTCAGACAGACCAGCGTCCAGAGCAATGCGTACATTACAGGCCTCCTCAGACAGACCACTGCCCAGAGCACTGTGTACATTACAGGCCTCCTCAGACAGACCAGCGTCCAGAGCACTGTGTACATTACAGGCCTCCTCAGACAGACACCGTCCAGAGCACTGTGTACATTACAGGCCTCCTCAGACAGACCACTGCCCAGAGCACTGTGTGTATTACAGGCCTCCTCAGACAGACCACTGCCCAGAGCACTGTGTGCATTACAGGCCTCCTCAGACAGACCACTGCCCAGAGCACTGTGTACATTACAGGCCTCCTCAGACAGACCACCGTCCAGAGCACTATGTGCATTACAGGCCTCCTTAGACCATCCAGAGTGGCTAAATCTGTATCTGTGAGTTTGTTCAAACCTTAATACCATAAATAATAACATATTAATTTTTTTTTTACTCAGGAGTATATAATAAGTTTGGAAGTTCTAGAGAAATGCCTAAATAATGCATTACAATTTAACTAAACACATTTGATTTTAGTCAACTAAAATGATTTTAGTGACTAAAATGTAGGGCAGAATTACTCAACTAAACATGACTAAAACAACTGCAGATGACTAAAATGGGACTAAAACTAAAATGGCATTTTAATCAGAAGACTAAGACTAAAATTAAATCAAAATTTGCTGCCAAAATTAACACTGTATTAGACATGAGCAGATTGGTTCCCCTAAACCAGGACTCCGCCCACATCAGGCAGCTTTGTCTCTGAGGATCTTACAATTCCACCCTCAAGGAAACTAGTAAACGGGTCCTCTGATCTCCTACCAGTTCATTTCTTTATTCATGGACCTTAGTCAGAGAGTGAGGAAACAATGAGAACTGTCTTTTATAGGAGAAGAAGGAATAGGTTCTTGGAATTTTCAAGGTGCCAAATATCAATAATACATAATGTGTTAAAAGCAGCAATTAACTCTTGCCCAGAAAACCTTTTCTGTCTTTTATTGGAGTAACAATGATGTGGGGATTATAGGAGGTGTGCCCCCCCCCCCCCCAATAATGTCAGCTTGAACAAGTCTGTGCTCCAATGAAACTATCAGATATAAAATGTCCAGCTGGTAGAAAATGGATGTAACCAAAGAGAATATTATGTTTATATATAGCAGTGGGTAGACAGTAGAGAGCAGAGGTCAGGTCTATGTAGCCCACACATTATTGAAGAAGATACAGCAGTTAGATCTATGTGGTATGAGGACTGAGTAATGCACAAGATAGTGTATATACTGTAGTAAAGGGGTCAGGAGTATGCAATGTTGTTTTGCTTTGGTCAATTAAGGTTACTTTGTGTTATAAGCCAGGAAGCTCAGTTCTCTGCAGTGAAGTAATGTGCTTTTACTAAACAAAAATGCTTTACATGCTTTTAACTATTACAATTATACAAATACAATATAAGACAGATATAGCTATTAAAAGCAAAATGCTATCTACTTCCTTAGCAAATAAGCAGCCTATGGTCTGTAAACAGTAGAAATATGCTTAAAAGTTATGTAACTCAGGTTACAGTTTGTTCACGATCTCCAAAGGCAACGAGGACCCAGGCTTAATCTATGATCAGTTGCTGGAGATGAGGTAAAAGCATCTTAAGGCATAGTTTCTTCTGGCTGACACAGACCTTCCTTGGTGTTAAGTCATCACAGAGTCCTCATGTCAGCTTATGCCTTAAGACCTTTTATTTGGAACGCTTACCATCCCCACATGGGTGTGGCCCCTTTCCCAAATACTGTTTTTTAATCAGAGAAACATTCTCCAATTTGACCTCAAGATGGCACTATGTTATCCTACATGCCATAAATCAGGGGTCTCCAAACTATGGCCCTCCAGTTGTCCATGAACTACAATGCCCATCATGCCTAGTCAAGTCTGTGAATGCCTCATGGGATGTGTAGTTTGGCAACAGCTGGTAGGCCATAGTTTGGAGATCCCTGCCATAGGTCATATATGTCAGCAAAGCCAAGCTATTGTTTTCCACAGTTACAGAACAATAGACTGATCCAACCGTCAACTAAAATGTATCTAAGTTGTTTGAGGCCAGCCTCTGTAATTGTTACCAAGGCATTTGTTTGAAAAGTATCCCCTAAAACAAACGTGACGTCTGTTTGTAAGTTACTTCTGAGGAAAATATCATAATATATACTGTATATATTTATCAAACGCAAAACAAATGTATATCATAAAGTAAATAGTGCAGGAGTAAGGACCATGTAATGTACAACATAGTACACTCTGGACCAATCAGTGAGCAGTATGGGTAGAGGAATGTATTTAGTGTTAATAACTCACCTGTGCTGATCTCTGTAGGAGTGTCCTCCTCTATAAATGTCCCCGTTATTCCATCATCCTCCACAGACTGCTGATCATCCCTCACATACGTCTCTTCTTCTTCTGTTTGAGCATTATTTTTTATATCTATCGGATCTTCACCCTAAACCAAGAGAATGACAGGAAATATCATCTGTAAAATATAAGCTCATATAAAAACTGCACACATCGCCTCCATGAGTCTATGTTCTACATCAGGGGCCTTCAAACTATGGTCCTCCAATTGTTCAGGAACTACAATTCCCATCATGCCTAGTCATGTCTGTGAATGTCAGAGTTTACAATGCCTCATGGGATGTGCAGTTCTGCAACAGCTGGAGGGCCGTAGTTTGAGGATCCCTGTTCTAGATGCTCTGTCCCACCAACCTTGTGATGGTGAGGGATGGTGTGATCTTCCTGTGTGGAATCCCGGGAATACAGAGGACGGAGACATTTCTCTGGTGGGTTTTTGTTTCTTGATGGCTCCATCACGACGTCCTTGTAGAGATCCTTGTGTCCTTCAGAAATATCCTTCATAACGCCATGCTCATTATCCTCCTCGTTCAGCTCTTCTTTACCAAGAATATTATAATCCCCAATGTCTCCGCTCTGTATGCATAATAAAACATTAAATGTAACAAATATACTTTAGTATAAATCCTAAAGTAGATGTAAACCCTCACCTTTTTAAACAAAACCTTCAGTTTAAAATAGAAATGAAAGGCAAAACAATTATGTATATTGTGGCTTTGGGAGAATATACTCATTAGGTAGGTGGTTTTTCAGAGTTGTGCCATATCAAACTGTATTTTAGGGCTTGGCAACCCACTTTTATTAAATAAAACGGAAAGTTCACATAAACATTAGTTTTTAATCAGTTAGTGCCGGTGTAACGTGAGAATTACCTACCTCGTGAGAAAAACCTACCCCTCGTCACTTCCGGCCAGGAACAGCTGAGCAGCGCAGCAGTGCGCATGCTCACAGCCCCGGATACCTAATGGAAGAGCTTAGGATCAGACTAGTGCGCATGCGCACTAGTCTGAAACGATCTCGGTGTCCGTTAAAAAAACCTACCGACGCGGCGGTGACATAAAATAGCTGTGCTGCACTATGAGTCATCTCCGCTCCTGTCCCGGTCACTTCCCTGATCTTGGCTAGTAAATATAAAAGCGGCTGGCGGCTCCGTGATTTATCTTTTCATACACCCGCCGCCGCTTTTATATTTAGTAGCCGAGAGCAGGGAAGTGACCGGGACAGGAGCGGAGATGACTCGCATTGCAGCACAGCTGTTTTAATGTAACTGCTCGCGTTACACAGACTGCCGTGAACCGGAAGTGACGAGGGTAGGTTTTTCTCACGGGTAGGTAATTCTCACGGAACACCGGTGTTCCGTGAGAATTACCTACCCGTGAGAAAAACCTACCCTCGCCACTTCCGCTGCATGGCAGTGTGTGTAACGCGAGCACTTACATTAAAACAGCTGGGCTGCACTATTAGTCATCTCCGCTCCTGTCCCGGTCACTTCCCTGATCTTGGCTACTAAATATAAAAGCGGCGGCGGCTGTATGAAAAGATAAATCATGGAGCCAACAGACGCTTTTATATTTACTAGCCCAGATCAGGGTAGTGACAGTGATAGGAGCGGAGATGACTCATAGTGCAGCACAGCTGTTTTAATGTAACCCCCGCGTGGGTAGGTTTTTTTCACGGACACCGTGATCGTTTCATACTAGTGCGCATGCGCACTAGTCTGATCCTCAGCTCTTCCATTAGGTATCCGGGGCTGTGAGCATGCGCACTGCTGCGCTGCTCAGCTGTTCCTGGCAGGAAGTGACGAGGGTAGGTTTTTCTCACGGGGTAGGTAATTCTCACGTTACACCGTGAAAAAACCATACCCGTGAGAAAACCATACCCTTGTCACTTCCGGTGCATCTACGGAGGGTATGGATTTCTCACGGTAGTTACACTTGCGGCGGTTACATTAAAACAGCTCCTCTGCAACATGGCTCATCTCCGCTCCTTCCCCTGTCACTTCCCTGCTCTCAGGTAATAAATATAAAGGCGGATCACGGAGCCGCGATCGCCGTCATTTACATCTCATACACCCGCCACCGCTTTTATATTTATTAGGCGAGATCAGGCAAGTCACAGCGATAGGATAGGAGATTATTGATGTTGCAGCCGAACTGTTTTCATGTTACCGCCGCAAGTATAACATTACACACAGTGCCGTGATAATTTCCTACCCTCCGAGCATGCGCACTTGTCAACTTCTTTGCTGTTCAATTACGTATCCGGGGCTCTGAGCATGCGCACTGCTGCGCTGCTCAGCTGTTTGAGACAGGAAGTGACGAGGGTATGGAAATCTAACGAGGTATGGAATTCTAACGTTACACCGGTGTAACGTGAGAATTACCTACCCCGTGAGAAAAACCTACCCTTGTCACTTCCTGCCAGGAACAGCGGAGCAGCGCAGCAGTGCGCATGCTCACAGCCCCGGATACGTAATGTATCAGCTGAGGAGCAGACTAGTGCGCATGCGCACTAGTATGAAATTATTACTGTGTTCCGTGAAAAAAACCTACCCACGCGGCGTTTACATAAAACAGCTGTGCTGCAATACGAGTCATTTCCGCTCCTGTCCCTGTGACTTCCCTGATCTCGGCTAGTAAATATAAAAGCGGCTGGCGGATCCGTGATTTATCTTTTCATACACCCGCCGCCGCTTTTATATTTACTAGCCGAGATCAGGGAAGTGACAGGGACAGGAGTGGAGATCGCTCGTATTGCAGCACAGCTGTTTTAATGTAAACGCCGCATTGCACACAGTGCCGTGCAACCGGAAGTGACGAGGGGTAGGTTTATCTCACGGGTAGGTAATTCTCACGGAACACCGGTTCACACTAGTACGACTTGCCAGGCAACTTGTCAGCCTGGCAAGTCGCGGACCGCCGCAGTCCATTGTGTAGTACAGGAACAGTTCTAATAGGAGCGACACAAGTCGCTCCGACTTAGAAAAAGGGTCCTGTACTACTTCTGGAGCGACTTGCATAGACATTCATTTTATGAAGTCCGTGTAAGTGGCGCCGAAGTCGCGGTGCACGCGTCTTCACAGGTCGCCCCCGAAGTCGTGCCTCTGCAGTGTGAACCGGCACTAAACAAGCTTTATTAAGTTGTGTAACAAATATACATTGCAGTAATAAAGAGCAACACAGCATAGTTGCATATACATTACAGAAGTACAAAACAGTAACAAAAAAATGTTTGTTTTACCGTAAAATCTATTTCTCTAGTGTTCATTGACAGACACAGCTCTTCATCTTCAAGACCACAGGGTTGTACTGCCCCCTACAGGAGTAGGACACTAGGCAGAGAAAAAAGCTTATGGGGCAATCCCTGGGGGTATGCTCTCACTTCCTGTTATAGGTATTCAATTTGGAACAAGCAGTGTCAGAAGAAAAAACATAACATCTAAGAGGGACGGGTGCTGTGTCCGTCAATGAACATGAAAGAAATGGACTTTACGGTAAGTCAAAAAAGTAGATTTTTGTCTTACGGTAAAATCCTTTTCTCTAATGTTCATTAACGGAAACAGCTTCATATCTTCATTGACAGTTGGGTTATGCTGCTCTTCCTAGGAGTAAGACACTAGGTGGAAAAAGGGTTAACAAAAGTTAACAAAGCTTGACTACAACCATGGGCAATCCCAGGGGGTATACTTCCACTTCCTGCTCTAGGATCTCAGTTTCGTAACAAGCAGTGTAGAATACATGAATACATAACCCAAACTCCACAGAGAGGTGGGTGCTGTGTCCATCAATGAACATCAGAGAAAAGCATTTTACGGTAAGACAAAAATACAGTTTTCTATTTCGTTCATTGACGGACACAGCTTCATATCTTCATCGACAGTTGGAACGTCTCAAAGCAATGTCATCATGAGGGGTGGGCACACAGTAAAATTTAATCAAAAACGGTTAAACAATAGCCAACCAGGTATCAAGGAGCCCAACTAGGAACAACTGGGGCTCACCAACCGGAAAAAAACACACCCTCAAGGAGGCCCAGCCTCCATAACAGAGGCCTGCAAGACTTTGTGGCCAAAAGCAGCATGCAAGATGCCAGGACATCCACCTTGTAAAATTTGGTGAACGTATGCACAGACAACCAAGTGGCCACCTTGCACACCTGGACCACCGATGCCTGGTGATGGAAGGCCCAGGAGGCACTAAGTGCCCTTGTAGAAGGCGCCTTGACAGGGAAAGGAGGAACCTGACCCTTAATAGAATAGGCCTGCACCAACATCTGCCTGATCCATCTGGATATGGTCGCAGCAGATGCGGCCTGCCCCTTACAAGGTCCATCCATAAGTACAAATAAAGAATCTGATTTATGAATTGTCTCAGTCACCGCCAGGTACACCCTGATGGCGCAAACCACATCCAAGGAATGTAAGTGTAGCACTACTCCCAATGGGAGCTGCTGAGTGTGGGTTCCCCTGGGTTACCATTAGCAACAGTAGAACATGCTGGCATGTTTCCAAGTGTCTTTACCTCAGACAAGGACCAGTCCAGTTTCTTTGGTTTTTACGTTTTATTAGGAACTTGGATAGGAGAAGGGATGAGTGGGATACTCCAACCGAACTGAACTATGCACAATAGGCAGGGATGGTGCAGAAAATAATGACTGACGCTGGTTAACGCTGACCGAGCTAGTCACGGCTAGGCTGCTTACTTTACTTTGCCTTTGACGGTGAAAGAGTTCTGTTGGCTTCCTAAGGTACTCCTTTCCTGAGGTAGCTATCCTTTGTAATAGACAGCACTGCTGAACAACTTCAGGGCCCTTCCTGGCGCCCCCCTTATTCCCTAATCTTCAGGGCTTGACAAACTAGCACCCCTTTTACTGTAACACTCCGGGTTAGCTGACTTCTGGATCCCCTTGACCCCTCTGGAGTGGTCCCCCCTCTTAGGCAGACCCCTGGGCAGATTCTTAAGTACTCACGACACTGTTTTTCCAGAAGTATTCTGCCCAGCAGCTCCACTGGTCACACATTGGATCCTTTTGCAGCACAGCTCAACCCCTGGTCCCTAGGCCGACCGCCCGGACCACCGTCCACACTTCAACAGGAGGAGAGACAGCCGTCCACCTCCTCCTGGGACTTTGCTCCCGCCAAAAGACACCCTGTCACATGCCCCCTCAGGTTTTATTCCGAATCCCAGGATGCATTGCAGCAATGCCCACCCACTGGGACAGTCAAAAACCCTGGTGTCCTATTGGCTAGGTTTCCTCCACTGTCCAACAAGGTCCCTTATTGGATACAGTGGGAAGACTCCCCAGACTCAACAGGTCACACCTGGAAGCATGTGGCAGGCTAACTAACAGATCAGGCCCTTCTGATAAGCAGAACAGGGCCACAAATATGTTTTACCTAGCACCTACCTAGGAGGGTGCTACATCAGGCAATCTCTTGGATGTTTTGGCTTAGGACACAGTGAAGGCAACACAATGTCTTCATTCAAATGGAAGCCTGAAACGACCTTAGGAAGGAAAGACTGACAGGGACATAGAACCACCTTGTCCCTGTGAACCACCAGATAAGACGACCGACAGGACAACGTAGCCAATGCAGAAACCCTGCGCGCCGAAGTAATAGGCACCAAGAAAACCATCTTCCATGAGAGAGTCAATAAGGGATCTCGCGAATATTCTCAAAAGGTGATTTTTGAAGAAACGATAATACCAAATTCAGATCCCACAGAGGCACCGGGGACCTCACAGGAGGGGCCACATGATAAACTCCTTGCACAAAGGTGTGAACCAACTAATTTGAGGCTAACGGGCGTTGGAAAAAAATTGTCAGGGCTGAAATCTGGCCCTTGATGGTGTCTAGAGCCAAACGCTTATCTATACCCCTTTTTGGAAATTCCAGCAGACGTCATACCGAGAAGGCATGGGGGGAAACACCCTGAGACTCACACCAAGAAATATATGCCTTCCAAACCTAATGATAAATCTTCCGGGAAGTAAATTTTCTATCTCTTAACAGAGCAGGAATCACCAAATCTGGCAATCCTCTATCCTTCAGTACCTGGCTTTTAATAGCCAGGCCGTTAAAGCCAGCGGCTGTAAAGCAGGGTGGAAGATCGGTCCTTGAGACAACAGATCTTCTCTGAGAGGAAGCCGCCAGGGAGCATCAGCAAACAGTCTCAATAACTCCGTGTACCAAGACCGATGAGGCCAGTCTGGAGCCACTAGGATCACTGGGCTCCCTTCTGCCTCAATTCTGCACAGGAGTGTTGTCAGGAGCTGTAATGGAGGGAAGGCATAAATTAGATGATACGACCCGAGGGGACTGCCAGAGTGTCTGCGGCGTCTGCCAAGCGGGTTTTGAGATCTTGCTACGAACCTCTGAACCTTTCTGTTGAGGCAAGAAGCCCAGACTTAGAGCCTGCCAATTTTCCACCCCTGGAACATGTTCTGCCCATCTCAGAATGCCAGCCACTTCTTTGACTGCAAGGGCACTTGATTGACATATGCCACAGCCGTGGCATTGTCCAATTGAATCCTTACTGTGACACCCCTGTAGACGATCCATCCACTGAGACAGACAAAGTCTGATCGCCTGGATTTCCAGGATGTTGATAGGCAGAATGGATTTCTCCTGAGTCCAAATCCCCTGGGCCGAGTGCGTGCCCAAGGTACCTCCCCACCCGGACAAGCTGGCATTCGTAGAGATCACTGTCCAGTAAGGGAAAGATGGATTATCCCAGAAGCTGTGCAGGGATGATGCACCTGCGCCGGAACTGATGAGCGGGGCCGGTACAGGGCATTCTGGGACCAAAGAGGACGCCCTGGCTTCAGTTGCCCACACCTGAGATGGCAGCTCTGGACAAGAAATTTTCAAGGTATGTATTTCTTCTAAAAGGTAAGTGAACCCAGGGACAGTTCAGAGCCTATCATTGCTGAAATGCACTAGCCCTGACTGTCCCGGGGGTATTTTTATCTAAATGTTTTTTTTCAGGCCGGAACTCTGCTTTAAGTACACCCAGGAAAGAATCCAGGCCTTTTTTAAAGCAATCTGGTGAGCAAGCCAGAACCACCTCTGGAGGGAGTCTATTCCACATTTTCACAGCTCTTACGGTGAAGAAACCTTTCCGTATTTGGAGACAAAATCTGTTTTCCTCTAGACCTAGAGTGCCCCCTTGTCCTCTGTGCTGACCTTAAAGTGAACAACTCAACACCAAGTTCACTATATGGACCCCTTATTTATTTATGCATGTTGATCATATCCCCCCTTAATCTCCTCTTCTCAAGAGAGAATAAATTCAGCTCCTCTAATCTTTCCTCATAGCTGAGCTCCTCCGTGCCTCTTGCCAGTTTGGTTGCCCTTCTCTGCGCTGTCTCCAGTTCCCCGATATCCTTTTTAAGAACTGGTGCCCAAAACTGAACTGCATATTCCAGATGAGGTATTACTAATGATCTGTACAGTGGCAAAATGATATCTCTCTCTCTGGAGTCCATGCCTCTGTTAATACAAGAAAGGACTTTGCTTGCTTTGGAAACCGCAGCTTGGCATTGGCTTGGATTCCCCCAGTTCTAGTCCACCTAGTATGTATGATGCATGCATATTCTTAGCCCCCAAGTGCATAACTTTATATTTATCAACATTAAACCTCATTTGCCACATAGTTGCCCAATGAAACAGTGCATTGAGGTCAGCTTGTAAATTGGAGACATCCTGTAAAGAAGTTATTCCACTGCAAAGCTTGGTATCATCTGCAAAGACTGAAATGGTACTTTTAATCCCAGACCCTATATCATTTATAAAGATGTTAAAAAGTAAGGGTCCCAACACTGAACCTTGGGGTACACCACTGATAACCTTAGACCATTCAGAGTAAGAATCATTAACCACTACTCTCTGAATTCTATCTTTTAGCCAATTTTCTATCCATTTACAAACTGATCTTTCCAAGCCAGTAGACCAGGGGTCTTCAAACTATGGCCCTCCAGTTGTTCAGGAACTACAATTCCCATTATGCCTAGTCCTGTCTGTGAAAGTCAGAGTTTTACAATGCCTCATGGGACGTGTAGTTCAGCAACAGCTGGAGGGCCGTAGTTTGAGGATCCCTGCAGTAGACTTTACCTTACACATTCGCCGTGTGTGGGGAACTGTGTCAAACTCTTTTGCAAAATCCAAGTATACCACGACCACAGCCACCCCCTCTGTCCAACATTTTACTTACCTCCTCATAAAAAGAAATCAGGTTTGTTTGACAACTTCTGTCTTTCATGAATCCATGCTGTCTGTTGCTTAAAATATTTTTTTTCAGCAAGAACTCATCTATGTGGTCTTTTATTAAATTCTTCAGTATCTTCCCGACTTTAGAAGTTAAACTAACAGGTCTATAGTTACTTGGCAAAGACTTTGTTCCCTTTTTAAATATAGGCACCACATTGGCTCTATGACAAATTCAGTGGTACTATTCCAGTCCTTAACGAGTCCCTAAATAGCAGAAAGAGGGAAAGAAAACCCCACAAGGCACTCACCACCACCGTTCAGGTACTCACAGCCCAAACTATCTGCACACCATGCGGCAATCAGGAAGAGGAATATCTTTGTATCAGCACTGAGGAAGGGCTTCCCACTGCTGAATTACCGCCTATCTCACATTGCTACCGATATTTGCAATGGAAAACCATAGGGAAGAGGCCGCCGAGGCTATACAAACATGGCCGCCATTCTGTAGCACATAAGGCTACAAGAAAATGGTTGCCCCTGCGTGGCACCACGTGGCTCCCGGGGGTCCTAGGGCCAGAAAAAACTATCTCAGCGGCCCTGGCAGGTGCCCCCACTAGGCCCATCCCCCACCCGAGGAGCGATTGTTCGGTCGCGGGTGGCGCCCCCCCCACCCCCATTACAATGCAGCACCCTATTCAACCCAAAAAGGTATGTCCACGCCTGGGGAGGGGTGTGTAGGCAGATGGGTGGCACAGGCCGCAATAGACCACCAAGACAGGGGGGACATGAACTGGGAGAGAGGGGAGCCCGGGGGGTCCGACGATCCCAGGGAGGGGCCCACGTCCACCCCAAAACCCTCCAGGGGTAGAGGGGGGACAGCTACTTACCACACCAGGAACAGGGTGGGCACTGCTTCAGACAGGATACTACTCCATCGTAAAGTGGTTGCTGTCGGCCAGGAGGAAATGCTCTGAGTCAGGCTGAAGCCAGTTCCTATGCGCCCTCGTGAGGCATTTAACTCTCAGACCAGCCCCCGTCTAGTGGGGCTATGTTACGGCTGACCTAGCACGGAGCTGCGGTCTTCACGCGCTTGCTGGCCAGACTGGGGGGACCCTAAGGATCTAGATAATCCAGTTTGTCGCCCACTCTGGCACTTGATTGTAGATTCTCACAGGAACAAAGAAATAAAAGGAGGAAAAAATTCCATTTAAAAAGAAAAAAATTGCCAGGACCAAAGATCCCAGCAAGGAACTAGGTCCTTACTCCTGACTAGGCAGAAAAGAACTGAATGCCTAGAGCAGGAAGTGGAGTATACTCTTAGGGACTGCCCCATTTTTTTCCCTGCCTAGTGTCCTACTCCTATAGGAGGCAGTATAACCCCACGGTCATGGAGATAAAGGGTTGTATCCATCAAAGAACAAAAGAGAAATTCATTTTTAAGTTGCAATACGAATAGTAAATTAAACATATGGTGCACGTCATGCATTACAATATAACAGATAATCATCAACATGGGAGAGTAAAGCCCCGTACACACGCAACGATTATCGGCCGACTGATCGTCCGTCTTTTGTCCAGAGTTGTGTTTTGTTGGTTGGAATGTGCCTAGACTGCACACGAATTTTCTCGCCCAACAAAAATCTACTTCAAAAGTGATGTCATGTGTTGGTTAGCTTTCTTTCTGTTCTTTCTTCACTGAGCATGCCCAGACTTGCTCATCAGATTTTCCCTGTCGAAGTCTGGCTGCACGAAAATCGGCCGTGTTTTGACGGCAGACAAAAATTTTATAGTCTGCACACCAGATTTTTTTCGGCGAAAAGTCGGAGTCGGTTGTCGGAAGCATCATACTAACAAGCCGAAAATCGGCAGATCGGTCGTTGGACGAAAATTCCCTGCCAGTTTTCGACGCGTGTGTATGAGGCTTAAGGCAGAGTTAAATGCATGTTTAGACCACTTAACCGAGAAGAAGCCATACACCAGTGCTAATCAGATTGTCAATAACCGCCCTGGGTTACTTGTGTTCACAGTCCATACATACTTAACCCAACTTAGAATGTGACTGCCTAGTGGGTGTACGTATATATCAATTGCCAGAATATTTTTATGGGGTACATGTCAGTGAGGATTGTAACCATCTATCCCATATTTTATTATATTTACCCGGACATCCCCCATTGGTGTAAATGGCTTTCTTATAGGGCAAAGTGGTATTCACCTCGGCAATCCATGCTGCAAGACTAGGGGTTGTGGCCTGAATCCACCTTCTTGCCACTAACTTTCTGGCAGTGAACAAAGTTTCATGCACAAATATTAAGGTATATTTATCAATGCCTGAGGTCGGGAATAGTCCGAATAAACATTGCCTAGGATCCATTGTCACAAGCGAGCCCATCTCATCATGAAGGAATTGTACCACTTGTTCCCAGACTCCACTAACTCGGGGACAGTGCCAGATTAAATGCCCAAAGGTGCCAATGGAGATCAAGCATTTAAGACACTTGGGGCTCCAAGAGGGACAAAATTTAGCCATCTGTTTTGGCATAAGGTACGATCCAGGGAGAATATATATGTGTATCAGTCTGTCTGACATCCTAGGAGACACCAGCTTACTCACTTCCAACACCTCACTCCAATCCTCATCATCCATTTCGCCGCATCCACTTCCCATCTAGGCTTGAGGGAATAGGCCAACTGAGTTGCGGATGGGGTGAGTAATATGTAAAAAAACCAAGATTAGCTTACGAGGCTCACCCCCCTTCAGTACAGCTAAAACATCAAGGGTAGTAAAGGTGGATAATTACCATCCACATAAATATTAGTTTCCCAGGCAGGGGTTCCCACAGCAACATGAACAGTCAACTGAAAATACTAAGCCACCTGGCCCCCCATGTTAGCAGTACTGCTGCTCTTGCCAGTCCCTCTGACTGTATTGTCCAGCTCTCCTGGTTCACTTGGCTCTCTTAGTGTTTAGTCACAGTGGCCTGCTGCACAGCCTATTCCTGGCCTCTGGGAAGAGGCTCTCCTGACACCCGATAGGAGCCCATATGACTCCTGAAATGAGACCCCATGTTTTCTAGCTGGGGCTCCTCTATCCCTTGTGTTAGATCCTCTGTCTCTGGACTCCAGGCTAGGGCTCCTCTGACCCTTGTGCGAGACTCTCTGTCTCTGGACTCCCGGCTGGGGCTCCTCTGACCCTTGGGTAATACCCCTTGTCTATGGAATCCTGGCTGGGGCACCCCTGGCCCTTGGGTGAGACCCTATGTCTCTGGAATCCTGGCTCATCTGACCCCTGGGAAAGACTCTCACTCTCTGGACTTCTGGCTTGGGCACCTTTGATCCTTGGGTGAGACCCCCTGTCTATGGAATCTTGGCTGGAGCACCTCTGACTCTTGGGTGAGACTCTGTCTCTGAACTCCTGGCTAGGGCTCCTCTGTACCTTGGGTGAGATCCTCTGTCTCTGAACTCCTGGCTGGGGCACCCCTGACCCTTGGGTAAGACTCTCTGTCTCTGGAATTCTGGCTGGGGCCCCTATGTCCCTTGGATGAGACCCTCTGTCTCTGGATTCCTGACTGGGGCACCTCTGACCCTTGGGGGAGGTCCTCTGTCTCTGGACTCCTGGCTGGGGCTCCTGGGACCCCTGGATGCAACAATCTGTTTCCAACTGGGAGCTCTGAGCTTTCCTCAGGCTTTAATATATAATGACCCTGCACTCACACAGGCACCTGGTAAAATCTGAACACAGAATTGAAGGTTCAGTCCCATCCAAGATACTTTGAAACCTTTCAGCTTCAGGGCCGATCTGGGTCTACAGTATCCAGAGAAAAGAAAACATATAGCTTTTTCTGCTCAGAAACAATAGCCTGGAACTTCACATTAACCCTCAATATAAGTCCTGTGTCATTTTCTCCTACATTTTCAGTGGCAGGGCCTCTGTCACGGAACCATGAACCAGACGTACAACAACAGATAAGTGAAAATAAGACCGCTTTATTGAAAAACAAGCTATAAAGCAAAAGTCCAAACGGATGGCGAAACCGATGCAGAGTCTTTGCGAAGCCAGGGGTCAGGAACCGGCAGGGTAGTCAGACAAAGCCAGGATCAGGAACCAACAGGGTAGTCAGACGAAGCCAGGATCAGGAACCAACAGGGTAGTCAGACGAAGCCAGGAACAGGAACCAACAGGGTAGTCAGACGAAGCCAGGAACAGGAACCAGTAGTAGCAGCAGTCTTAGTAGCATGTGAACACAGGAGGACCAAGCAGGGAACTGAAGCCACAGACCTCCTATATATATGAGCTAGGCATCCAGCTCCTCCCAGTGGGAAGGAGGAGCCGCAGGGTGGGAGGCTACAAGAACCCCAGAAACCAAGATGGCCGCCAGCACATGTCAAACGAAGGAGAACAGCAAGAAGGTAAGACCATGACAGTACCTCCCCCTCAAGGGCCCCTCCTCCGCGGAGTAAAGAACGGTTTCTGAGGGAAGCGTGCGTGGAAGGCTCGGAGCAAGGCAGGAGCATGGACATCTGCAGAGGGAACCCAGGAACGCTCCTCTGGACCATAACCACGCCAATGAACCAAAAACTGCACCCGACCGCGGACCAGGCGTGAGTCCAGGATATTGCTCACCTCATACTCCTCACGATTGCCCACTCGGACCGGACGAGGCCGAGGAACCGAGGAAGTGAAACGATTACACACCAGAGGCTTCAACAGGGAGACATGAAACACGTTGGAGATCCGCATGCCAGGAGGAAGCGCAAGGGCATAGGCTACCGGGTTTACCCTGCGAAGCACTCGGAAGGGACCAACAAAGCGAGGCGCCAGCTTGGGAGTGGGCACTCGAAGGTTGAGGTTGCGGGTGGACAACCATACACGGTCTCCGGCCTGGTAGGAAGGAGCAGGCGCTCGTCTGCGATCAGCCTGGAGTCTCTGGCGCTGCGCAGAGACCTCAAGGGACTTCTGGATCTGTACCCAAGAAGCACGTAGGACGGAAAGGTGATCCTCCACAGCCGGAATATCCTGGGGAGAGAATACCACCGGTAACACGGCAGGTTGGAACCCATAGTTGGCCATGAAGGGAGACGTCCCAGAGGAAGAGTTCACCGCCGTGTTCCTGGCAAACTCAGCCCAAGGCAGGAGGTCAACCCAATTGTCTTGGTGATCGGAGACATAGCAACGAAGGAATTGCTCCAAGGCCTGATTGGATCGTTCTGCGGCCCCATTGGACTGAGGGTGGTAGGCCGAGGAGAAGGAGAGATGAATCCCCAACTGGGAGCAAAAGGCGCGCCAGAACCTGGACACAAACTGACTCCCCCGATCCGACACAATATCCTTGGGCAAACCGTGCAACCGGATGACCTCCCTGGCAAAAATCGTGGCCAACTCCTGAGCAGAGGGTAACTTCTTGAGAGGAACACAGTGACACATTTTGGAAAACCGATCCACAATCATGAGAATGACCGTATGGCCTCGGGATGCAGGGAGGTCCACAATGAAATCCATCCCCAGGTGTGACCATGGGCGCTCCCCGGTGGCTAAGGGTTGCAGAAGGCCCAACGGAAGGTGCCGAGGGGACTTACTCTGGGCACAAACGGAGCATGCCGCTACATATGCGGCGATGTCGGAACGTAGGGAAGGCCACCAGAACAGACGTGAAACAGCCCAGGACAGCTGATTCTTTCCAGGATGCCCCGCGCAACAACCGAGTGCGCAACTCCTCAGGCACAAAACATCTGCCGTTGGGTCTCCCAGAGGGAGCACCAGATTGAGCCGCCAAAATCTGCTCACCCAGGGGAGAGGTCAGGCTGGTGCGAATGGCAGCCAGGATCTGATTCGGAGGTATGACCGAAGTCGGAATCGACTCCTCCCTGGATAGGTCGGAGTACTGCCGTGATAAGGCATCAGCCCTGATGTTCTTGGAACCGGGTAGGTAGGAGACCACGTAATTAAAACGTGACAAGAACAGAGCCCATCTGGCCTGACGTGGTGTCAATCTCTTGGCCTCAGAGAGGTAGGTCAGATTCTTGTGGTCCGTCAGGATGAGGACCGGAACCACCGAACCCTCGAGCAAGTGCCTCCATTCTTTAAGAGCCTGCACGATGGCCAATAACTCCCTGTCACCAATCTGGTAGTTGCACTCCGCGGAAGACAGTTTCCGGGAGTAAAACCCACAAGGAAGCAGAGGACCCTCTGGTGTTCTACGCTGAGACAGAAGGGCGCCTACTCCCGTCTCAGACGCGTCCACCTCGAGGACAAAGGGCAACCCAGGGTTGGGATGCGACAGAATCGGAGCCGACACAAAGGCGGACTTTAGAGCCTCAAAAGCTCGGATGGCCTCGGGCGGCCAGACCTGGGAATTACTGCCCTTCCTGGTCAGATCCGTGAGAGGCTTGGCTAGCATGGAAAAGTCCCTGATGAACTTCCGATAATAATTGGCGAAGCCCAAAAAGCGCTGCAGGGAGCGAAGACCACTGGGCTGGGGCCACTGTAAGACAGCCGAAACCTTCTCAGGATCCATGGAGAACCCCTCAGCGGAAATGATGTAACCTAAGAAGGTTACCTGGGATCGGTGAAACTCGCATTTCTCAAGCTTACCGAACAGCTTGTTCTCTCGTAACCGTTGCAACACTCTTTGACATCCAGAATGTGGGTCTCCATGGACTCAGAATATACCAAGATGTCATCCAGGTAGACCACCACACACTGCTGCAACAGGTCACGGAAAACATCGTTGATGAATTCCTGAAAGACTGCGGGCGCATTGCACAGCCCAAAGGGCATAACCAAGGATTCATAATGACCGGTCCTGGTGTTAAACGCGGTCTTCCACTCATCGCCCGCCTTGATCCTTACGAGGTTATATGCCGCCCTCAGGTCGAGTTTGGTAAAGACCGTGGCCCCTTTAAGGCGATCGAACAGCTCGGAAATCAAGGGTATCGGGTAAGCGTTCTTGATCGTGATGCGATTGAGACCCCTGTAATCGATGCAAGGCCTCAACTCACCGCCCTTCTTCTTCACAAAGAAAAATCCTGCCCCTGCCGGGGACGAGGATTTGCGAATGTGTCCACGTGAAAGCGCCTCCCTCACGTACTCCTTCATGGCCTCATTCTCCGCTACCGACAGTGGATAGACTTTGCCACGAGGAGGAACGGCACCAGATTGTAACTCGATGGCACAATCGTATGGGCGGTGCGGAGGTAGGGCAACCGCGCGCACCTTATCGAATACATCCCGGTACTCCTCGTATTCAGGGGGCAACAGAGAGTCCGAGGAAGTACACAGCAACTTGACAGGCCCATGGATGCAACTAGTCCCACACTGCGGTGACCACGAGAGGATCTCGGCCGATCTCCAATCGAAAATCGGATTATGCTTCTGGAGCCAGGGGTACCCCAAGACCACCGAGTAGTGTGGAGACGAAATAACCTGGAAGCAGACCGACTCTCTGTGGACGGCACCAATGGCTAACCCCACTGGAAGGGTCTCATGAGTCACGTGTGGCGGCAGAAGGGGTCTGCCGTCTATCGCCTCAAGAGCCAGAGGAGAACCTCGAGCCTGCAGAGGAATGGAATTGGCGGCAGCGAACACACTATCAATGAACAAACCACCAGCACCAGAGTCCACCAACGCCTGGGTCGTCACCGAGCCCCCGACCCAGGAAAGGACAACAGTGATCAGTGGTTTGTCAACACGGGAAACCGGGGACGAGGAGACTCCACCCAAGATCTGCCCCCGACAGGATCTCAGGTGCGAGCGTTTCCCTGGACGGTTCGGACATGCCAACCGAAAATGCCCACCGAGACCACAGTACATGCATCGGCCCTCGCGTCTCCGGAGTACCCTCTCCCCCTCGGACAGGCGAGCAAACCCCAGCTGCATGGGTTCACCCCCAGACAAGTCATCCCCAGGAGGCGTGGGAGGAGAGGGAGGCACGGGTGGGACAACAAAGGTAGGCGCCAATCTGTTAGGAGGCCTCCGCAGACTCTCCTTAAAGGAAGGTCTCTCCCTGAGTCTGGTGTCAATCAAAATCAGGAAAGAAATAAGAGACTCGAGCTCCACTGGTAGGTCCTTAGCTGCAACCTCATCCTTCAAGGCATCCGAGAGACCATGAGAGAAAGCAGCGACCAGAGCCTCATTATTCCAGCCCACCTCTGCTGCCAGGGTACGAAACTTAATGGCGTATTCAGCTACGGATCGTGAACCCTGTCTGATGGACATAAGGAGCTTCGCAGCAGAGGCTGCACGAGCCGGCACATCGAATACCTTCCGAAGAGAAGCAACAAAACCGGAAAACTCGGCAACCACCGGATTGTTGTTCTCCCATAAAGGGCTGGCCCAGGCCAAGGCCTTGTCCGAGAGCAGCGAGATCAAGAAGCCCACCTTTGATCTCTCAGTAGGAAAGGCATGTGGCAGCAACTCGAAATAAATGCCCACCTGGTTAAGGAAACCTCGGCACTGAGTTGGATCTCCCCCAAAGCGTTGTGGAAGGGGGGCAGAACCGGACATACCCCGAAACACCGCGGGCGCAACAACAGGTGTCGGGGTAGACTCTGGCGCAACAACCGGAGCGGCAGTAGGAGCGGACCCAGGAGCGACAACCGACCCATCGGCAACGGGAGCGAAATGAACCGTGCGTTCAAGCAGGGTTTGCAACGCCACGGCGAACTGACCCAACAGGTGATCCTGCTGATCAAGTCTGGCAACCAGCGTGGGTAGTGAGGATGGCCCTGTACCGTCAGAATTCGTGGCCTGTGGTACCGTGCGTTCAAGCAGGGTTTGCAACGCCACGGCGAACCGACCCAACAGGTGATCCTGCTGATCAAGTCTGGCAACCAGCGTGGGTAGCGAGGATGGCCCTGTACCGTCAGAATTCATGGCTTGGTCCTAATGTCACGGAACCATGAACCAGACGTACAACAACAGATAAGTGAAAATAAGACAGCTTTATTGAAAAACAAGCTATAAAGCAAAAGTCCAAACGGATGGCGAAACCGATGCAGAGTCTTTGCGAAGCCAGGGGTCAGGAACCGGCAGGGTAGTCAGACGAAGCCAGGATCAGGAACCAACAGGGTAGTCAGACGAAGCCAGGATCAGGAACCAACAGGGTAGTCAGACGAAGCCAGGAACAGGAACCAACAGGGTAGTCAGACGAAGCCAGGAACAGGAACCAGTAGTAGCAGCAGTCTTAGTAGCATGTGAACACAGGAGGACCAAGCAGGGAACTGAAGCCACAGACCTCCTATATATATGAGCTAGGCATCCAGCTCCTCCCAGTGGGAAGGAGGAGCCGCAGGGTGGGAGGCTACAAGAACCCCAGAAACCAAGATGGCCGCCAGCACATGTCAAACGAAGGAGAACAGCAAGAAGGTAAGACCATGACAGCCTCACACTGTCACATACCCACCCACTCTCCTCACTTTGCATCTCTTCTACCTGCGACCACTTTTTGACTGCCGTTACCTTCCTTCTTACCTTTAAAGGGGATCTCTAAACAACATGACCTAATTAAACTTTCCCAAGTCTTCTTTCTAAGGTGTTTACACAAGTACTTTTTCTGAGACCTTACTGAGGCCCTACCTGTCCTATCAGCCCTCCTACTTTTTAGCCTTGTGGCCCTAAGGATATTTTCATTTTCTTGGTGTATTCTGGCTTTCCTGCTGCCTTTCCCCAACTCCCTGTCCTGAAGCTGTAAGGAACCTCCTGTGCTTAACCCAGAGCCACTTTCCTTCTCATTTGTACCAACTTCAACCACTCTTGGGCTCATTGAAAGGGTTCCTTAATCCTTTTATGGTTACCTTCAGCAACCAAAACCTCATTTACAATACCATCCATATTGATTCACACATTTCCCTTTTAGTGCCAGTTCACACTGAAGCGGCACGACTTCGGGGGGCGACCTGTGAAGTCGCGTGCACCGCAACTTCGGAGCGACTTGCACGGACTTCATATAATGAATGTCTATGCAAGTCGCTCCGAGGTCGTCCCGAAGTAGTACAGGCCCCCTTTTTACAAAGTTGGGGAGACTTGTGTCGCTCCTATTAGAACGGGTCCTGTAGCACTGCATGGACCGCAACTTGTCAGCCTGACAAGTCACGGTCCATGCAGTGCTACAGGACCCGACAAGTCGTGGTAGTGTGAATGGAGCCTTACAGTTACACTGTTAGTATTTTCGGTCACTGTCTCTGGGTACTTTAACTTGCACCTCTTTGCGGGTGATGGATGGAATCCCAGCTACTGCCACGTCTGTGTTAGGCCCTTCTTTCTTCTTAAGAGGTCTAGCGAGTGAGGCAGTATACGTGACATTTACCAACCACTGCTCAGCGGCACTTTGGACCACACCAGCTGGAATGTTCGTTTTCACACCATCAGGTAGAGAGACCTACAACACATCTAGTATTTCTGACTTCTCTAGCAGTTTTCCTGAGCAACTTCTGCACAAAGCCGTCTCCGGAAGCACTCTCGCAGGGGGAACTGTGAGACCAATTTCCATACAATTAACCGGCACTGTGATAACCAGTTCCAATTTAGACCAACATTGCCTAATACCGCCTGCACTACCTGGCTTTACTGACTGGTACTCCGCAGTACCAGCTTGTCATCTGCGGTGGAAACACCCAGATGTAAAGCAAATGTGTTTTCGCTGATTCCAACATTTCCAGTAATATACAGTATCTGTCTTCTCTATAAACCCCACTTCTAAGCATAAGACTTTTTTGGGAAATCTTCCCTTGCAAGCGACATGGAGAGGCTCATTCACTGAGGCTCAAGAGGCAGAGACATACAAAGAGACCTTCCCCTCACTAGAAGTAACTGACATCACAGCCC
The DNA here is from genome assembly GCF_965119305.1 of Pelophylax lessonae. Classification (NCBI taxonomy): domain Eukaryota; kingdom Metazoa; phylum Chordata; class Amphibia; order Anura; family Ranidae; genus Pelophylax; species Pelophylax lessonae. The sequence goes on from NC_138770.1 coordinate 39,717,063, forward strand.
AGTGCTACCCTAGAGTGCTGTCTGATGCAGATCTCATACTCATCCAGTCTCTTTCAGCAAAAGTAAGCCATTGCCAGTCATTACCAGGAACACTGGCCAGCTGACACTCAACATTACTCTGTTGGGCTGTGGACAAGACCTCGGCCATGCATGTATTCCACTGGAAGTTGTTAACTTTTGCAGCTGCCAACGTGCCCTTGACCACTTGCTGCTCTGCAGACCCTCCATTTGGCACAACAGCTGTCATGTCCACCCCACTGTTACAGAAAAATGCTTCCTTCAATAATGCCACTAACTTTATGGCCCAACTACCCAAGTCTATCCTGTCTGAGCACCGTTCCATCTGCCCAAGGAGACACAGGCAGAGTGGCTTGGCAGCCGACACCTTGCGCAAGTCATTTTTTAACAGAAAGGGTTATTTTTGACAAAAAGAAATAATAACAATACAGTCAGTATAATGGTTTTTCGCAGCAATTCAACATGCAAAGAAACGTAAACAATACATCCTATGACCTTAAGGCTGGGTTCACACTAGGTCGCTCCGACTTAGGGGGGCGACCTGTGAAGTCGCGTGCAGCGCGACTTCGGCGCGACTTGCACGGACTTCATAAAATTAATGTCTATGCAAGTCGCCTCCAGGTCGCCACCCGAAGTAGTACAGGACCCTTTTTCTAAGTCGGAGCGACTTGTATCGCTCCTATTAGAACGGCTCCTGTACTACACAATGGGAGCGTGACGGACCGCGACTTGTCAGGCTCGACCGTTAGCATCAATCCAGCTAGACCAAATTATCATACTTCTGGGGACAATTTCTGCTCTCATAAGTTATTTTCTACAATGGCAATGCAGAGTTAACTGCTCTGGACCAGGAGGAGTTAGTGGGCGGATCAGCTGATTTCCATCTCAATAGGATTTCACGTCTTGCATAAAACAGTGCAAATGTAAAATACACAACTTTGTATACCTATCCCCCACTATATCTTCCATGTTATTGAGTACAGTAACAAGCGGGTCCAATGGGAATACATTGTCACACATTTTGCTAAGGGTCGGCCCCCGACTTCCAGTAACAATTGAGCTTGGTACAGGACGAAACCATATGACAAAAGGTACCACTTTCATTACCACAACTAGTGCACCTGGGGTGCCTCGGTGGGTAAATGCTAGCCAGTCTCTGGGGCGTGTAATACACTCGATGAAGGAACTTCAGCTGGATATATCTATCTCTATCTGAGATCATTGTTGGGACAGAAAATATACACAGTCTTCCCAGCGTTCCTCCGTATCACCCTTCCACTACTCAAATGTACGGGTCGTTCCCGATCCATATGCCACAGACAACCGCAGATACAGGGAGGACACGGGCTTCCCCATCACCCTACAAGACAGGAGACGCTCCACCGGATCTGACTTCAGGACACTAGGTTCAGGGAATTGGGCCTTCATCGCATGTTGAATTTGCCAGTATCGGAACCCCAAAGTTTGAGGCAGGGAGAAGGTAGGGTTGGAAAAGGGAGGAACCTCCCATCTGATACAACATGCTTTAAAGTAAGTATACCCCTCTGAGCCCTCACCTGTGGGTCCAGTATCTTGTATACATGCGGGAGCGATGGGTTCCCCCCCATAGAGGTGTGTGTGGGGAAACACGCGATGAAGCACCATATATAATCGCCCGAGCCTGCACCCATACCCTAAGTACCGTTTTCATAGGAAGCGTCACCTGCGGGTGCGCCCAAACACCCCGAAAGGCAAGAACACTCAATGTCACATATGAACCAAGAATCACCGCCTCTAGGGTCACTGCAGGATTTTATCTAAGCTGGGAAAACCACCAGCGAACGGTGACCAGTATTGCAGCCCAGAAGTACCATTGAAAGTTAGGAAGTGCCAATCCAATGCCAGACAAGGGCAGATACAGGGTCTTATTGGCTATCCAAGGGGTACGCCCAGCCAAAAGATATCACAAAACTATTCAGTCTAACAAAAAATGATTTAGGGATAAGGATAACTGGATTTTTGACTTACCATAAAATCCTTTTCTCTTAGGTTCATTGACGGACGCAGTCCTCTGATGCATATCAGTAGGGTAATACCGCCCCCTACAGGAGTAGGACACTAGGCAGAAAGAATTTCTGGCTATGCAGATGGGCAGTCCCTGGGGGTATACCCTCTCTCTTCTTACATAGGATGTCAGTTTTGTATCAAAGCAGTGTCAGAGAAAAGTACACCAACCAGCTCAAAAATTTAGAGGGCAGGTAAAGCGTCCGTCAATGAACCTAAGAGAAAAGGATTTTACGGTTAGTCAAAAATCCAGTTTTCTCTATCGTTCATTGACGGACGCAGTCCTCTGGTGCATATCAGTAGGGACGTCCCAAAGCAGTACCAAAATGAGGGGGTAGGAACAGCAGAACAAAGAAAAAACAGTCCCCCAAGGCCAACATGGCCAACCAGGCAACACAGGACTCATCAGAACAACCAAATGAGGTCCACCTGAAAACAAACAGAAAAACACCCTCAAGGAAGGCCAAGGGGCCCCCTAAACCGCTGCCTACAAAACCTTGCAGCCAAAGGAGGCATCCACAGATGCCATCACATCCACCTTATAAAATTTGGTAAAGGTGTGAACAGACGACCAGATCGCCACCTTGCGCACCTGAAGCACAGACGCCTGATGGCGAAAAGCCCAGGAAGCACTAAACGCCCCAGTAGAGTGCGCCTTGACAGGGAAAGGTGGAACCTGACCCTTAATGGAATAAGCCTGCACCACTGACTGTCTGATCCATCTGGAAATAGTCACAGCAGATGCAGGCAGCCCTTTCTTCGGGCCATCCGTGAGCACAAAGAGCGAGTCAGATTTGCGAAAAGACTCGGTAGACGCCAAATACACCCTGGTCGCCCGAACAACATCCAGGGTATGCAGAGCAAATTCCTTTGGATGTTTAGGCTTAGAGCACAAGGAAGGTAACACGTGTTGAATTATTTATATAGGATATTCTGTATATGTATGTGTATAAATATGGCCTAACACAGCTGGTAGGCAAGTTGCACTTTACATATCAAAAGACCTGAGGAGTTACTCGCAGGGGGGTCGTAAAATGTAGATTGGCCTGGCAAAAGGTATTTATTGATGGTAATCAGACTTGAGGGGGTATTTATGAGAAATGGTGGATTGTTTACCTGGTAAACACTAACGTGACGTTACTGCCAGTGGTTACAAGTGGAGTCTTTTCACAGTGAGATCAAAGAGTATTTTGGGTTGACCTAGTAGAACCCCCCCAGTGTCACACTGGTATTTCAGGAGCTGGCAGTCATTCATTCTTACACACACACACGCATTCATACATGAGGATGAGAGCACAGGCTTAGGAATGGGACTCTGAAGGCTGCTATTTACTCTGTTGGATTTTGTCATCTGTTGCAAATATCTTTATTCTTTGCTGAAGTCTCAATAAATGCATCTCTCTGGGAGAACTGGGTCGTTGCAAGAATAACTTGCATTATAGTAATAATTAATTAATACTACCACTACTATTATATCACTACAACACGGTGTCCTCATTCAAGTGAAAACTGGAAACCACCTTCCGTAGGAAAGACTGATGCAGCCGAAGTACCACCTTGTCCTTGAGAACCACCAGATAGGGAGAACGACAGGACAGCACCACCAGTTCCGACACCCTGCCCGCAGAAGTGATAGCCACCAAGAAAGCCACCTTCTGAGACAAGGTAAGCAGGGGAACCTCCCGAATATTCATAAAGGGAGGCCCCTGGAGAACTGACAGCACCAAATTAAGGTCCCATGGCGTTAGCGGAGGTCGCACCGGAGGTACCAAGTGTCGCACCCCCTGGATAAAGCTACGCCCCAGGGAATGGGCGGCAAATGGCCTCTGGAAGAAAAAGACCTGACCCTTGATAGTACTCAAGGCAAACTCAACTTTTGATCAACTCCGCGTTGAAGGAAAGCCAAGATTCGAGCCACTGAATAGGAGCGAGGGTGGGTCCCAAGGGACTCACACCACACAATGTATGTCTTCCACGTAGGATGATAAATCTCCCTGGGAAGCAGAGTGGGAATCACTGAAGCAGACAAACCCCTATCCTTCAGCACCTGGCTTTCAACAGCCAAGCCATCAAAGCCAGCAACTGTAAAGAAGGATGGAAGATTGGCCCCTGAGACAGTAGATCCTCCCTGAGAGGAAGTCTCCACGGGGCGTCTGCAACAAGCCTGACCAGGTCGGCATACCAAGCGTGACAAGGCCAGTCCGGAGCCACAAGAATGACTGGAATCCCTTCCGCCTCTATCCTGCAAAGAAGTCTTGGCAGCAACTTGAGAGGAGGAAAGGCATACATCAGCCGGTACTGGCCCCAGGGGGTCACCAGCACATCTGCCAGAGAGTCCAGAGAGCGGTCCACAAACCTCTGTACCTTCTTGTTGATTAGAGACGCCAACAGATCCACGTCTGGAGTGTCCCAGCGAAGGCACAATTGCTGAAACACCTCCCACTCCCCTGCATCCAAGGCCTGGCGGCTGAGGTAATCCGCCTGCCAATTTTCCACTCCCGGAATGTAGACCGCGGAGAGAGCTGGAACATGGCGCTCCACCCAACGTAGAATGTCTGCCACTTCCCGGGCCGCAAGGACACTCTTTGTGCCCCCTTGGTGATTGACGTAAGCCACGGCCGTGACATTGTCTGATTGAGTGCGTACAGGACAACCCTCCAGGTCAGTCCAGTGCATCAGGCAAAGCCGGATCGCTCTCAGCTCCAGGACATTGATCGGCAATCGAGATTCCTCCAGGGACCAGACTCCCTGAGCCGAGTCCTGATTGAGGACTCCCCCCCCCCCCACCCAGATAGACTTGCATCCGTGGTGACAAATGTCCAGTATATAGGGAGAAACGATTTCCCTGACTGAAGCCTCGGGACTGAAGCCACCAGACCAGGGACTCTCTGGTCCTACGGCTTAACCGAATCCACAAATACAGAGAATTCGGGTGTTTGTTCCACTAGAGAAGAATTTCCCTTTGAAGAATCCTCGTGTAGAACTGAGCAAATGGGACTGCCTCGAAGGAGGACACCATCAGTCCCAGTACTCTCATACAGGTCCGAAGGGACGGCCGGTCATTGGACATCAACAAATGAACCGCTGACTGGAGCTTCTGGAGTTTTTCCGGAGGAACAAACACCCTGGCAGAGGATGAGTCCAAAGTCAGGCCCAGATAGACCAGTCTCATGGAAGGGGTCAGAGACAGCTTTTGAAGGTTCACAATCCAACCAAACTCCTCCAGAGTTCTCATGGTGACCCCCAAGTTTTCCATCAGCAACTCGGGGGACTCCGCATGGAGAATCAGATTGTCCAGGTAACCCAGGACCGATATCCCCCGCTGACGTAACAGCACCAGGACTGGGGCCAACACCTTTGTGAAGACCCAAGGAGCAGAGGCGAGACCAAACTGTAAGTGATCCTCTCCCACGGCAAAACGGAGAAATCGTTGGTGAGCAGCACAGATTGGAATGTGAAGGTAGGCATCCTTGATGTCTATTGAGGCCAGGAAGTCCCCCTGATGTAGGGAGGCCACCACCGTGTGAATAGTTTCCATCTTGAACTTTTGAGAGCACACAAACACATTCAGTGCCTTTAGGTCCAGGATCAGATGCACCTTGCCCTCCTTCTTTGGAACCGTGAACAGGTTGGAATAAAACCCATGAAAGCATTCCGCATGCGGAACAGACACTATCACTCCTTGTTGTAGCAAGTCCTGCACTGTCCCATAGAGCGCTCGCAAGCGATCTGGGGATAGGCAGACATTGGAAAGGAAAAACCTGGCCGGAAGAGCGGATCGAAACTCGATCTTGTATCCGGACCGCACAACCTCCCAGACCCAAAGGTCTGGGATCCGTGCCAGCCACAGGTCCGAGAACCGGCAAAGGTGTCCCCCCCACCCCAGTCATGGGTGTGGGCGCACATTCAGGCCGACAGGGCCTTGTCCGCAGGTCTGGCAGAATCAGACTTCTGTTTTCCAGACCAGGGACGCTTGATACCACCCGAGGAAGCCTTGAAGGGCTTTGCCTTATTGGCTGCCCCCGAGGAATGAGAATACTTTCTGTGAGCCGAAAAGGACGGACCCCCTCCTATGGCGAGAGGCCCTACCCTTGGAAGCCTGCGGGAGAAAGGTACTCTTACCCCCCTGTAACACCTTTAAAAATGTCGTCCAAACCGACGGTCCCCCTGAAAGGGCACTTCAGTCAAGGCCTTCTTAGAAGCCTGATCCACAGACCAACACTTCAGCCAGAGCATATGCCTCATGACCACAGCCGAAAACGACAGGCGACCAAACAGGAAAGCAAAGTCCAGCGCAGCATCGCAAGCAAATTGCAGCGCCTGCACCATCTGGTCCAACAGTTCCCCAAATTCAGAAGGGATAGGCTTTCCCTCCACATCACGGCGTAGCAGCTTCGCACATTCAGTAACCGTTTGGGTGACAAGGGCCGCAGCAAAAGCAGGCCGTAGTGCAGTCCCCGCCATAGCGTACATGTTGCGGGCCACAGCCTCCGCCCTTCTATCCTCTGGGTCCTTAAAGGACAGGGAATCTTCTACCAGAATAACAGTAGCCTTATTAAGTCTGGAGACCGGAGGGGGGTCCACCTTAGGTGGCACCGACCACTTCTTCACCAGAGTCTCCGCAAAGGAGTAGATCTAGTAAACCGCCTAGATACCCCAGGAGAACGTTTCAGCTGATCCTATTCTTTAGCCAGTAGGCCAGCAAAATAAGTGGGGAAAAAACTTTTCCACCCTTTAAGGCTTATGGGTGCCGAAGGCAACCTGCGCCCCAGGAGCGACGACAGCTGCATCCTCCAATTTTAGAGTTTCACACAACCAGTGCGCCCACCCGCGCCTTATCCCGTGCAGCAGAAGAGGCAGAGAGCTCATCCTCACTATCAGAGGAGGCATGGCGCGGGGTACCAGACCCGGCCGGGGTACCCACGTCTGCGGTGCCTGGTTCAGACTCAGAGTCCGAGACATCAAAAGAGGCAGGGGTAGGTGGGTGTCGTTTCTGCGCACCCCGCCCCCTAAAGGCCACCTCCACCCGGGACACAAATGCTTCCAGGACCGCTGAAATCGCATCGGTGGACAGTTGAGATCCGGAGGGCCCTGCGGCCTCTGTGAGGGGATCAGGTGGGGACGCATAGTCTGAGCGGTCCATGTTGCACTAATAGAACCCGCCAGCAAACTTTGAGAAAAATGACAGAAAAATGTATGAAAAAGAAAGCTACAGCGCCCCCGGAGTTCAGGCCCACACTAAGGACCCCCGCAGAGAGAGAAAGAGAGAGAGAGAATAAGCCCAAGTGACTCACTGTCCTTAGAATGCAGCAATCTGATCAGGGAGGTCTACACGTGTCAGCGGCGGCTCAGGAAAAGAAAGTGAGCCAAGAAACTTCCCGGGCTGAGGAGAGGGGCCCCTCCCACCAAAAACCGCCTCCCAGGGGGTGCTGCGACATAAGCCTAGACCCTGTCATGTGCATCCTGGCAAGAAGTTTAACTCGCGGGGCCAGTTCCCGTCCAGTGGGACTATGTCGCAGTTGACCCAGCGCGGAGCTAAGGCCTGCAAGCGCTCGCTGGCTAGACTGGGGTCACCACTGGATATAGGGATCCAGTCCGTTGCCCAGCCCGGCATAATTGCTTGAAGATCTCAAAGGAAAAATGTTCCGGAGAAAAAAAGACTAGGTTAAAAAAAAAAAAAATTCATAAAAAAATTACTTCTATGCCAGAACCAAAGATCCCAGCAAGGAACTAGGTCCTTACTCCTGATTAGGCAGATTAAAATGGACATCCTATGCAGGAAGAGACAGGGTATACCCCTAAGGGACTGCCTATAAGCGTAGCCAGAAATTCTTTCTGCCTAGTGTCCTACTTCTGTAGGGGGCGGTATGACACTACTGATATGCACCAGAGGACTGCGTCCATCAATGAACAATAGAGAAACAAGAATTTCGGTAGATATACCATTCTAATTAAATTAACCCTGCCAACCAGGGATAGGGGAAGGGTATGCCAAGCTGTACAATTTCAGATAAGCTGAGACATCAGCAGGTCGATGTTGTCACTCATGTAGGCATTGATAGTTTTGCCCTCCCGAACGCTCAGATACGTGAATTCCTCAACCCAGCGAAGCGGTGTGTGCGTATCTACTCGTGGGACCAACTGTTGCAAAAGGAAAAAGTGCTGACTTAGCCCAATTTATGCATATTCCTGAGTACCGACCAACAGTATAAAAGAGGGCCAGCGCTGCCTGAGGAGAGGACGAGGCATCAGCCAAACACAGAAGGGAATCGTTTGCATATAACAGTATCTTCTCCTCTATTGTACCAACTTGTATGCCCCTCACCCCTGGTGCGCTTGAGGCTCCAGTGCCAGAGCAAAGAGTGCCGGGGATATGGGGCATCCCTGATGGGTCCTTCTGCCCAACGGGAAATAGTTAGATAAATTATTGTTAGTCCAGATCCGAGCCATTGGGCTTGCATAAAGCAGTTTTATCCAGGACACAAACTGGGGACCGAATCCAAAACGCGAAAGGACCTCACACAATAATCCCCACTCCACCACGCCGGCCTCCCGGGGGTCCTCCAGGGCCATATGGGTATATAGCCTTCTTATGTTGATATCCATACCTCTTCCTGGCATGAAGCCCGTTTGATCGGGGTGGATCAGGGCTGTAATAACTGTGTTAATGTGATTAGCTAAGATTTTGGAAAGGATCTTCGCATCTGCATTAAGCAAAGAGATTGGGCGATAAGAGGGACATTGCACGGGATCCTTACCTGTTTTAGGGATCACTACTATTACTGCCTCACTCATAGATGTGGGGAGAGACTCTGATCCTAGGGATCCAACCACCATTGAGTGTAATCTAGGGGATAAATCGTTTGCATAAGCTTTATAGAATTCCACAGGAACTCCATCCGGACTAGGGGTCTTACCCGGCTGGAGTGAACCCAGAATCCTCTGTACCTCCACAGCCGTGATTGGGGTTTCTAGTCTGTTTCGATACGTCTCAGTCAGCACATGGAAGTCTATATCATTTAGATAAGCGTTAAGCTCGTTTGGTTAATTTAAACATTTAAGTTAAACATTGGTTAATATTTAGTGGGATGGAATAACAGACTTCTGCCTGATCAACAATCTGCGAAAAACTGGGCCCGGTTGCATGTTCCCGAGACAGCCAGGCCAACAGTCTCCCAGTCTTCTCACCCTGTTCAATGATCCTCTGTGGCTGGTGAAGCATCTTTTTTTTTTTGTCAAGACAGTCTGCAACATGAGTACTTCAGAAGTCAGGGCCTGTAGTCGGGTATAATGGTGGGGATCTTGGGTGCGAATATATATTGCCTCTTAATCCCTGGCCTCCGCTTTCTTCCTAAGTCCGCCCGTCTCTCCCTGCATACCTCAGCGATAATGGTCTGGTACTATCCCTGGGAAAACGCCTTGAAGGTGTCCCATACAAACGTTTTAGGGGCCGTGCCAGGGTTGCCGCCCCAATATGTGAGCAGCTGTGACTAAAACCTAGAACCCACAGTGGTGTCAGAAATCCAGAATCTGGAGAGTCTCCAGAGTCTATCCAAGGAGACAATGGACAGGTCTAGACCGAGCAATAATGGAGCATGCTCCGATAACCCCCTTGGCAAAATTTGAACATCTCGCACCCTGGGCAGGACCGAATTCCCAGCATAGATCAAGTCTATGCGGGAGAATGTCCTATAGGTAGCGGAATGACAGGTGTACATATGCAGATCAGGATTTCTCAATCTCCATACAGTCATCCCGTATGTCTCTGCCCAGGTGGCAAGGTCTGAATGGGAAGAAGCATCGGTCGTCAACCTGTCCATACCTGGGTCTATGACAGGGCTCGACAAACCCTGGGCGCCAGGTCGCATTGGCGACTAGAAATAGCGACCTGGCACCTGGGGTGCACTGCAGGAGGTGTCCTGTCCCTTTTGCGCCTCCCCCCCATCCACTCCCCGAGTGCACGGACTACCGCGCCATCCGATAATTCAGGCCACGGCTTTTCAGCCTTCTTCAGTGAGAGAACGAGGAACTGGCACCCTCTTGTGGTGGCCGGGAGTTTGACAAGCAGTCACTAATGGCTGTTTCCCCTGCCTGTCCATCTCCTTCCCAAGAGGAGATACGAGGGAAGTTTTTGCAGGATTCATCTCCCTGTCCACTTACCTTTGCTTAAAGGTAAGATGACAGGGAGTGTGGTTATTATTATTATTATTTATTTATTTTTTAAATTATTAAAAAAAATATATATTTTCTTTTTTTTTTTAATTATTATTATATATATATATATATATATTATATATATACACAGGTCCTTTAAAAAAAATTAGCATATTGTGATAAAGTTCATTATTTTCTGTAATGTACTGATAAACATTAGACTTTCATATATTTTAGTTTCATTACACACAACTGAAGTAGTGCAAGCCTTTTATTGTTTTAATATTGATGATTTTGGCATACAGCTCATGAAAAACCAAAATTCCTATCTCAAAAAATTAGCATATTTCATCCGACCAATAAAAGAAAAAGTGTTTTTAATACAAAAAAAGTCAACCTTCAAATAATTATGTTCAGTTATGCACTCAATACTTGGTCGGGAATCCTTTTGCAGAAATGACTGCTTCAATGCGGCGTGGCATGGAGGCGAACAGCCTGTGGCACTGCTGAGGTGTTATGGAGGCCCAGGATGCTTCGATAGCGGCCTTGAGCTCATCCAGAGTGTTGGGTCTTGCGTCTCTCAACTTTCTCTTCACAACATCCCACAGATTCTCTATGGGGTTCAGGTCAGGACAGTTGGCAGGCCAATTGAGCACAGTAATACCATGGTCAGTAAACCATTTACCAGTGGTTTTGGCACTGTGAGCAGGTGCCAGGTCGTGCTGAAAAATGAAATCTTCATCTCCATAAAGCTTTTCAGCAGATGGAAGCATGAAGTGCTCCAAAATCTCCTGATAGCTAGCTGCATTGACCCTGCCCTTGATAAAACACAGTGAACCAACACCAGCAGCTGACATGGCACCCCAGACCATCACTGACTGTGGGTACTTGACACTGGACTTCAGGCATTTTGGCATTTCCCTCTCCCCAGTCTTCCTCCAGACTCTGGCACCTTGATTTCCGAATGACATACAAAATTTGCTTCATCCGAAAAAAGTACGTTGGACCACTGAGCAACAGTCCAGTGCTGCTTCTCTGTAGCCCAGGTCAGGCGCTTCTGCCGCTGTTTCTGGTTCAAAAGTGGCTTGACCTGGGGAATGCGGCACCTGTAGCCCATTTCCTGCACACGCCTGTACACGGTGGCTCTAGATGTTTCTACTCCAGACTCAGTCCACTGCTTCCGCAGGTCCCCCAAGGTCTGAAATCGGTCCTTCTCCACAATCTTCCTCAGGGTCCGGTCACCTCTTCTCGTTGTGCAGCGTTTTCTGCCACACTTTTTCCTTCCCACAGACTTCCCACTGAGGTGCCTTGATACAGCACTCTGGGAACAGCCTATTCGTTCAGAAATTTCTTTCTGTGTCTTACCCTCTTGCTTGAGGGTGTCAATGATGGCCTTCTGGACAGCAGTCAGGTCGGCAGTCTTACCCATGATTGCGGTTTTGAGTAATGAACCAGGCTGGGAGTTTTTAAAAGCCTCAGAAATCTTTTGCAGGTGTTTAGAGTTAATTAGTTGATTCAGATGATTAGGTTAATAGCTCGTTTAGAGAACCTTTTCATGATATGCTAATTTTTTGAGATGGGAATTTTGGTTTTTCATGAGCTGTATGCCAAAATCATCAATATTAAAACAATAAAAGGTTTGCACTACTTCAGTTGTGTGTAATGAATCTAAAATATATGAAAGTCTAATGTTTATCAGTACATTACAGAAAATAATGAACTTTATCACAATATGCTCATTTTTTTTAAAAGGACCTGTATATATATATATATTTTTTTTTTTTCCTCATCGCCATGCCACAGCCACACAGCCGAAGGCCCCTTTCACACGGGCTGTCTGATCAGGTCCGCCTGTCAGTTTCTCAGGCAGACCTGATCGGACCCTTCAGTCTCCTCTATGGAGCGGTAATCCGCCGCCATCTGATCCTGTCCACCAAAAACAGACGGATGGTGGTTCCATTTTCTATCCATTCTGTGGATCGGATCAGATGGCATCGGAGGGAAAGAGACAGACAGACTCTTTCCATCCGATTGCAGTGAAGAGGAGAGTGGGGTTCTAGTCGTATTTATGTGTAAATTTAGTATGTTATTTTTTTGGAAACAAAGCTTGGTTGTTTGTTTAAAAAAAAAAAACTGGCTCCTAAGTTTTTTAGCTGGCTCCTAGACTTCAGGCAAATTTGTCAAGCCCTGTGCTATATAACATTCCAAAAAAAAAAATTAAAAATCAACATTTTTCATCCTTTCAGGCCAATTTGTTTTCTGCTACATATTTTTTGGTAAAGAAAATCATAATAAGCGTATTTTGATTGGTTTGCGCAAAAGTTATCGCGTCTACTAACTACAGGAAAGATTTATGTCATTTTTATTTTTTTTTACTAGTAATGGCGGCGATCTGCGATTTTTAGCGGGGCTGCAACATTGCGGCGGACAGATCGGACCCCTAGCTGACATTTTTGACACTTTTGGGAGTACCAGTGACATTACTATAGTAATCAGTGCTATAAATACACACTGTTACTGTAATAATGCCATTGGCAGGGAAGGGGTTAACCCTGTGGGTGATCAAGGGGTTAAATGTGAGCCTAGGGGAGTGATTCTAACTGTGGGGGGTGTGGCTTGTGAAATGATCACAGAGACATGTGATCCTATGTAGCAGGATCACAGGCGCTCTGTGATCATCCCAGGGAGAAGAAGGGTCAGCTGTGTTTACAACAGCCGACCGTCCTTCTCTCTCAGCGGGGAACGATCGCAGGTGTCAGGCTGCAATCAGAGCCGCCTGACGCACGCATCGGCTTCCCCGCTGACGAGTGGGGGCAGGAGCTCACCGGCGGCGGGCGCGCTCGCCCCCATAGCCTCCTGAGAGTGAGCGACGTATACCTACGTCGCTTTGCCCCGGCGCGGCTGCCTGGAAGTCTGTGGTAGGCGGTCAGTAACTGGTTAATAGAGATAAGAGTGATGTCATGGGACCTCCCAGAATCCTCCTCACCTCTCTGGTCAGGTCTGTGTTTTATTAACCGGTTGCCGACCGCCCCACGACTATATACTGCGGCGGTCAGCCCCGGCCAGGCAGAGTGACGTATCGGTACGTCACTCGCCTGTCACTGACTTGCGAGCATATCGCGGGCGGGCGCGCGCCCGCCGCGGCTCGTTCACAGACAAGTCAGTGCGTGTGACCGGCGGACTCGATGTCCGCCAGTCACACTGCGATCGCTCCTGTGAAGGGAGAAAGACAGAGCGGCTTGTGTAAACAAGCTGCCTGTCAGTTCTCCCTGTGTAAAAGTGAAGATCTGTCCGTTCTACTATGTAGAACGGTTGATCTTTGCTTTTACACCAATAGGAATGTCCCTACACAGTTAGAATCACGCCCCTAGGACACACTTAACCCCTCCCTGTCCAATAAAGTTAACCCCTTCCCTGCCAGTGTCATTTTTACAGTAACAGTGCATATGTATAGCACTGATTACTGTAGTAATGTCACTGGTCCCCAAAAGTGTCAAAAATGTCAGTCAAGGGTCCGATCTGTCTGCCGCAATGTCGCAGTCTCGTAAAAAAAATCGCAGATCGCCGCCATTACTCATTAAAAAACAAAACACCAAAAATGACAAAAATCTTTCCCTTTGTTAGTAAACGCGATAACTTTTGCGCAAACCAATCAAAATACGCTTTTTGCGATTTTTTTTTACCAAACATAGGTAGCATAAAACAAATTGGCCGAAAAATGTTAAAAAATTTTGATTTTTACTTTTTTTTTTGGGGAATTTCATATAAAAAAATTTGAAAATATTGTTATTTTTGCAAAATTTACGCTCTTTTTTTGTTTATAGCGCATGATCAAAAAATCGCACAGCTGATCAAATACCACCAAAAGAAAGCTCTGTTTGTGGGAAAAAAAGGACGTCAAATTCGTTTAGGTACAGCGTCGCACGACCGCGCAATTGTCCGTTAAAGTCACGCAGTAAAAAATCGCAAAAAAAACCCTGGTCCTTTAGCAGCCAAATCCTCCGGGGCTTAAGTGGTTAATAGAGATAAAAGTGATGTCATGTGACCTCCCAGAATCCTCCTCACCTCTATGGTCAGGTCTGTGTTTTATTAATAGAGATAAGAGTGATGTCATGTGACCTCCCAGAATCCTCCTCACCTCTCCGGTCAGGTCTGTGTTTTATTAAAGAGGAAGTAAACCTCTCACTACACTTTTACCTATAGGTAAGCCTATGATAAGGTTTACCTATAGGTACTGTAAATATCTCCTAAACATGTACCGTTTAGGAGATATTTACCTTACATGCAGAAGGAATGGCCGCTCGTGCAAATTCTTCAGAGCCCCGTGCTGTGACTGTCGGCTCTGGCGCGCGTGCGCGGGAGTGACGTCACCGCGGCTCCGGCCAATCAGATGGCCGGATGCGGCGATCCCGGAAGATGGGCGACTGGACATGTCCAGTCGCCCGTCATACAGGTGAGCGGGCGGCACAGCGGGGGCTCGTTCTAAGGTAAGTATTTCATAATGAGCTAGCATGCGATGCATACTAGCTCATTATGGGTTTCTCTTACAGGTTGCAAAAAAAAAAAAAACTAATATGGGTTTACAACCTCTTTAAAGCCCCAGTTCATGCGGAGGTATAATTTACACACACAGGACCCCTCCATTCTGTAGGCTATAGGTTTGTCTCAGGCATTCTGACATTATTAAATAAAATGCAGGACCAACAGCATGTGAGGATGCCAAATGTCCATCCGCATCCGAAGATCCTCAGATGAAAGATATAAGAGCCAGTTGGAGGGACATTGGGAGGAGGAGCTGTGGGGTCAGTGTGATGTCATAGGATTCTCTGACTCTGGATGGAAGAACATTGGGGGGAGGAGCTGTGAGGTCAGTGTGATGTCATAGGATTCTCTGACTCTGGATGGAGGGACATTGGGAGGAGGAGCTGTGAGGTCAGTGTGATGTCATAGGATTCTCTGACTCTGGATGGAGGGACATTGGGAGGAGGAGCTGTGAGGTCAGTGTGATGTCATTGGATTCTCTGACTCTGGATGGAGGGACATTGGGAGGAGGAGCTGCGAGGTCAGTGTGATGTCATTGGATTCTCTGACTCTGGATGGAGGGACATTGGGAGGAGGAGCTGCGAGGTCAGTGTGATGTCATTGGATTCTCTGACTCTGGATGGAGGGACATTGGGAGGAGGAGCTGCGAGGGGAGCTCTGTGAGGTTTCTGTACACAGAATTATTTCTCCTGGGTGTGTCCTACCTCTCCTAAATGGAAAGATAAACTTTGTTTCTGGGCTTTGCCAGGACACATCGTATTCCTGTGATCTCCGTGTACTCCGGAGACTTTACTCATCACATTTTAGGATGAATATCTGAGACTGGGATCATTATGGAGACATTCGTTTTCAGAAGATTAACTACAAATTACATGTTTCCCCTCTTCCTTCCTTTTTTAATCCTATAAAATAAAGCCATACATAATTCAATCCCCCATCCCCCCCCCCCCCCCCCCCGCCACTTATAAAAGTCATATATTCTGTTAGTATAGACTGATGAGGTGAGAAGGGGATTGGTGGGAAAGGTGACACATCTCCACAATGAAGAGAATGTTTCGGCCCAGTAAGTGAGGAAATATTCTGCCCCTGAAGGGGTTAATCTAGGTTTCCACACTATATATGTGTGTATCATCATCTGCTGGAGATAAAAGACGTCACAGTGACTATGGAGGAAGAGGACGGACATGACGGGGGGTTACTGGGTGTAAATAGAAAATAAGATCTTATTACCTCTTCTGCTGCCACTTCCAGCAATGTCTGCTCTTTATTTCATATCATATGGAACTTCTGTACATGACATCACTTCCTGTCTATCTTCCATAGAGACTCCTATTCTATCTTCCATAGAGACGTGAGATCACCACCTGGTGGAGATCAGCGGAACTGCAGCCCTGAGTAATGTGAACAGGGCCTTGTGCTGTGTGCGCATACCTCCCAACTGTCTCGGATTTCGAGGGACTGTCCCTCATCCAGAACAAAGCCCCTCTGTCCCTCTTTCCTCCTCGTTTGTCCCTCATTTTGGTCTGATCTTTATAGTTTTACAGTAAACCCCCGCTCCATTGCGGTTCAGTTTTTGCGGTCCCGGTATATTGCGGTTTTTTTTGTAATGTTAGTTTACTATATAAATCATTGAAAATGAAATATTTTTGTGTTTTCCATAGCTCTTGCTATGTCTCCCAGTATCTTTAATGTGTTTAAATGAGTTTCTTTTGTTTTAAAAGTGTGTTTAAAGACCTTAAAATGCTTTTACACGTACAGTGACAGTAAAATAAACATGCCTACAATGCATTTTAACCTCCCCCCATCCGCGCTACAGCCTATATATGGCTGCAGCGCGGACTCGAATTTTCGGGAGGCCGTTTTTAAACTGCCTCTCAGTGACACGCCCCCCGCGCACTCCCGTGAGCGCGCATCGGGGAGAATCTGTGTCGGCCGTGTCCCTTGGACACAGCCGATCACAGATCGTGGTGAATGGCCAATCACAGCGGCCATTCACCACTTGATCAAGCCGTCCAATGAGAAAAGATCTCATATGTAAACATATGAGATCATCTCTCATCGCCGGCGCTCCTTCCTCACACGGAGCCTGCAGTGTGAAGAAGGAGGGGGAGCCGTTAGCCGCCGGGGACACACAGGAATGTAATCAGGGCACTGATCACCAGTGCCCTGATTACTAAAGGTAAAACACCTACACAAATTGCCACCATCAGTGCCCACAGTGCCCGCCATCAGTGCCCCCTATCAATGCCCACAATCAGTGCCCATAGTGCTGTCAGTCAGTGCCCATCAGTGCCTGCTCATCTAGGCACTGATGAGCACTGACTGGCAGCACTATGGGCACTGAGTGTGGGCACTGATGGTGCTGCCCATCAATGCTCATCAGTGCCGCCCATCAGTGCTCATCAGTGCCACCCGTCAGTGTCCATCAGTGCCATCCGCCAGTGCCCATCAGTGCCGCCTATCAGTGCCCATCAGTGCCGCCTGTCAGTGCCGCCTCTCAGTGCCCAGCAGTGCCACCTCTCAGTGCCCAGCAGTGCCGCCTATCAATGCCCAGCAGTGCCGCCTATCAGTGCCCAGCAGTGCTGCCTATCAGTGCCCAGCAGTGCCACCTATCAGTGCTCATCAGTGCCACCTATCAGTGCCGCCTATCAGTGCCACCTATCAGTGCTCATCAGTGCGGCATATTAGTACCTCCTCATCAGTGCCCATAAGTGCCACCACATCAGTGCCCATCAGTGCAGCCTATCAGTGCCCATCAGTGCCGCCTCATCAGCGCCCTTCAGTAAAGGAGAAAAATTTATTTTCAAAATTTACTCGCAGAAAATAAGAAAAACTTTTTTTTTCAAAAAGTTCTGTCTTTTTTCTCTTTTTTTGTAAAAAATAAAAAACCCAGAGATGATTAAATACCACCAAAAGAAAGTTCTATTTGTGTGAAAAAAATGATAAAAATTTCATATGGGTATAGTGTAGCATGACCGCGCAATTGTCATTCAAAGTGTGCGAGCGCTGAAAGCTGAAAATTGGTCTGGATGGGAAGGGGGTTTAAGTGCACAGAAGGCAAGTGGTTAACAGGGTTTTTCTATTTAGCGGATTTTCACTTTTCGCGGCTGGGTCCGGAACGTAACCCCCGCGATGGAGGGGGGTTTACTGTATATAAAATGCAGTATTTGTCTTTCAAAAAGTGTTTCCCAGTGATAAACCTTTCGTCCAATTTCTAAATTTCTGGATTTTTGAAAATTCAAAAAGCCAATATAAAAGAGTAGAAAGGGTAGAAAAGCACTTGTGGGGTTAACCAAATATATTTTGTACGATTCTCCTTATATCCCTTATAGATGGGTCATCTCCACTCCCACCAAGGGGGATAGAAATATATTACGGCCTAGTCCAGCCTTTCTCAGCCAGGGTTCCTCCAAAGGTTTCTAGGGGTTCCTGGAACAACAAACAATTCCTTCCTCTTAGTAACAACTGACATCAATGATCTGTAAGGATAGGTTCACCTTTAGACTCGGTTCACACTACCGCGGCACGACTTCGGGGGCGACCTGTGAAGTCGCGTGCACCGCGACTTCGGCACGACTTGCACGGACTTCATATAATGAATGTCTATGCAAGTCACTCCGAGGTCGCCCCGAAGTAGTACAGGACCCTTTTTCTAAGTCGGAGCGACTTGTGTCACTCCTATTAGAACCGGTCCTGTACTACACTATGGGGCGCGACGGTCCGCGACTTGTCAGGCTGACCAGGTAGACTAGTGTGAATGGAGACTTAGGGTGTAACATATAACATGTTCCAATTCACCGACGTCCTACCACCAGAGCCCCTCTCCCTGTGAGAGCAGGCCCCCGGGGGTTCCTCTTACTGCAACTGCTGTCACATTTTGAAAATGGCGCAGCTGTGCAAGTGGAGCCCAATCTGTGAATGAATGAATGAATGAATGAAGGTCTCATCTGCCACTGTGGCAGATGGGCTTGTAGTTTCAATGGACTGTTGAGAGGCACACTTGTAGTCTGTACACACTTCCTCCAGCTCTGTAACTGAAATCCTGTACGGGCAAGAGAGCTCCAGGCAGTGTTTTCAAAAGTCTGGAACTGCACCCGCAATCCACTCATATAGGGGGATCCCTTCTGCAGTGGTCTCCAAAGTAAGGGATCACTACACTGACCACTGATATAAGGGGGCCCTTCTACCACTGGTCACCAATGTAAGGGACCACTATACTGACCACTGATATAAGGGGGCCCTTCTACCACTGGTCACCAATGTTGGACACCACTACACTGACCACTGATATAAGGGGGCCCTTCTACCACTGGTCACCAATGTTGGACACCACTAAACTGACCACTGATATAAGGGGGTCCTTCTACCACTGGTCACCAATGTAAGGGACCACTATACTGACCACTGATATAAGGGGGTCCTTCCACCATTGGTCACCAACGTAAGGGACCACTATACTGACCACTGATAGAAGGGGGTCCTTCCACCATTGGTCACCAATGTAAGACACCACTACACTGACCACTAAAATAAGGGAGTCCTTCTACCATTGATCACCAATGTAGGACACCACTACACTGAGCACTGATATAAGAGGTGCTTCTCCCTTTAGTCACCAATGTAAGGAACCACTACACTGACTACTGATATAATTAAATCCTTCTCTCATTGGTCTCCAATGTAAGGGACCACTACACTGACCACTGATATAAGGGGGTCCTTCTCCTATTGGTCACCACTGTAAGGGGCTGCTACACTGACCACTGATATAAGGGGCTCCTTCTACCATTGTTTACCAATGTAAGACACCACTACACTGACCACTAAAATAAGGGAGTCCTTCTACCATTGTTCACCAATGTAGGACACCACTACACTGACCCCCGATATAAGGGGATCCTTCTCCCATCGGTCACCAATGTAAGGATCACTACGCTTACCACTGATGAAAGGGGATCCTTCTCCCATTGGTCACCAATGTAAGGGACCACTACACTGACCACAGATATAAGGGGGCCATTCTCCAATGTGTCACCTATGTGAGGAGCCATTGGTCACTGTGACAAACTAGAAGCGCAGAGAGAGAGCACACAGAGGCAGATCACATGAAACCGAATGCACGGGCATTTACAGGGGAACCTTGGGGTACAGACAGTAGGAGAACTAGTCTACAGAGCAAGAGAAGACACAGCAAAGTCAAATATTTTTCAGGATGGCAATATAGGACAGCAAAGGGGAGGAAGTCCACTGGGCAAACAGGGCAGAGCAGTGTAGTCACAGCAGGGGTTAAGGACCTTGGCACCTGGGCAGGGCAGTGTGTGGGTACAGCAGGGGTGGAAGTCCTTGGCACACAGGGCAGAGATGGCACAGCAGGATGGTAAGTCCCCAGCAGAGGTGGACACAGGGGGTTAGGTCCTTGGCACACAGAGCAGGGTTGGCACAGCAGGGCGGTAAGTTCTCAGCACAGCCAGGGCACAGGGGTTTAAGTCCTTGGCAGACAGAGCAGAGTCGGCACAGCAGGGTGGTAAATCCTCAGCACAGGCAGGGCAGAGGGAGTTAGGTCTGGGCTGGCACAGAAGAGTGGTAAGTCTTTAGCACAGGCAAGGCACAGCGGGTTAAATCCTTGGCACACAAAGCGGCAATTGCACAGCAGGGCAGTAAGTCCTATACACAGGTAGGGCACATGGGTTAAAGTGCACAGTAGGGTAATAAATCCTCAGCACAGTCAGAGCACAGGGAGTTAGGTCCTTGGCACACAGAGCAGGGTTAGCACAGCAGGGTTGGAAGTCTTCAGCACAGACAGGGCACAGGGGTTTAAGTTCTTGGCACACAGAGCGGGGTTGGCACAGCAGGGCGGTAAGTCCTTAGCAGAAACAGGGCACAGGGGTTTAAGTCCTTGGCACATAGAACAGGT
The DNA here is from genome assembly GCF_965119305.1 of Pelophylax lessonae. NCBI lineage: Eukaryota > Metazoa > Chordata > Amphibia > Anura > Ranidae > Pelophylax > Pelophylax lessonae. The sequence goes on from NC_138770.1 coordinate 39,737,734, forward strand.
TGGCACAGCAGAGCGGTATGTCCGTAGCACAGGCAAGGCACAGGGGGTTAGGTCCTTTGCACACAGAGCTACATTAGCACAGCAGGGCGGTAAGTCCTAAACACGGACAGGGCACAGGGGTAAGTCCTTGGCACACAGAGTGGGGTCAGCACAACAGGGTCGTAAGTCCTCAGCTCAGGCAGAGCACAGGGGGGTAAGTCCTTGGCACACAGTGCAGGGTTGGCACAGCAAGGTGGAAAGTTCTCAGCACATGCTGGGCACAGGGTGGTAGGTTCTTGGCACACAAAGCGGGGTTGGCACAGCAGGGCAGAGCAAGGGTTCAGGACTCACGAGATGGCCCCTCCAGACAGGGGAATCCCAGGACTGCTGGGTGAGACTGGCCAGGCAGGGTTCTTCTGTAGTGTGCTGGGTCCTGGTGGGGGGGGGGGGGGGGGTTGGAAAATCAAAGTGAAGAAATGTCATCAGCACACCAAGGATTCCTCGAAAGGGTCCAAAGCTTTATTACATGGTCACATGCTCAATATACGGCAATGTGCCTGATGAAGGGGCCCTGCCTGGTTCCAAAACGGTGTATACTTTTCATGTGACAACGTAATAAAGCTTTGGACCCTTTCGAGGAATCCTTGGTGTGCTGAGGATTTTTCTTCACTCTGCCCTGGCATTTAACTCCGGAGTGGGGCACATTCTCGCTGTCCAGGTAACCCGAGACTTGGTGTCCGGATACCCTGCCAACAGGCCCCGCCCCGCACAAGGAGCGCGCCCTTTGTCTCTAGCGGGCACAGAGCACAGGAGAAGCGGGATCGCCCTGTGCCCACTGAGACAAGGTGAATCCACATGCTGGCACAGCGGGGAAGCCGACTGCCAGGCGCTCGGCCGGAAGGACAGGATGCAGCCTCAGCAAGGGGGCAGCAGATGAGTGGGGGGGAAAGCTTGGGGTCGTGGCAAGCAGGTCATTATTTAAATGACCCTAATGGTCATTGATGTAAAGGGCCACAACCAGTGCCATCTTAAGAGCATTATAGGCCCCCGGGCAATGCAGTGCACTGGGGCCCTGCTTACACAGTCACCCACAAGAATAAAAATGCAAATTATCAATAAGGCGATATTTATTGGTACAGTAGTGCCAGGCTAATGACAGCTTCCAAGTTGGGCGGCTGGGTCCGGTGAACACACACACAGACGGAAGTCAGACTCGACTGTCCTGTGTGTGCCTGTTCCCATGGAGACAGACAGGCATTACTACAGTTGTGGGATCCCCCTCCACAGCCCAAGTGGCCTGATAGCAGCGCAGGGCCGACAGGCGCTCGCCACCTGCTAACTTCGGTGGTGGGATGCACACAGAAAATCGTGACCAATGCTCGGCTGGGGCTGGGTCGCTGGGCAGATGGGGCTCCCCAGACAAGTGGGGCCCCCGGGCAACAGCCCAGTGTGCCCATTGGGTAAGATGGCCCTGGCCACAACACAGGTCCAGACTGAATTGTGCTTGTTTGAAGGCTCAGCGAATGGCCAAATTAAATGGGTATTCAGCTAAGTTGAACCTTTTATTATTGCGGCTATATGCTCAGGCTAGTTGTTGGAGAGTAGGGATGAGCCAATGGTTTTACCTGAACTTTGGTTGAGCTGCCCCTATTCAGCGGGAGTTGAGCATCATTCTAGGAAGCAATATTTCTACAGTTTCTATATGTAGCACCACAGGTGACCTGGGATCCCCCACCCTGAACAGCCAGGAACACTGAATTTTCAGTCACTCAGAGTCAGAGAACAGTCCGTGGCTATGATTTTTTTTTTTGTTTTGTTCTCAATCCTTTTCTTATGTAGCTGATGACAGCTCTAGGAGCTTTTTTTTCAGTTAGTGGTACCATAAGGTAATTCATACCTTATTAAGTTCTCCAAATAAAACACAAAAATCCCCTAGACTGGTCATTGGAGACAACGAGTGGAAGAGTGTGTGACCCTGGCTGTATAAAAATACTCTGTGCCTAGCTGTGGATCAATCAGTGGGAGACCCAGGCAAACAGGAATTCAAGCGGCTCCTGTGGAGGTGGCTCTACAATAAAATATAATAACTCTCATGCAATAATAGTCCAGCACTCCAGTTGCCCACATGTATGTTTGAGCACAAACTAACTTTATTTTGTGATAATGTTTCAAACGTGACAAAACACCACTGTTCTATGTTCCTCCACCTTCTACACCACCTACTTACCTATGGATATTTCCTAAGGTCCATGAAGACATGGATGAGTAGGTTTGGGGTAGAGGAACTTTACTGGCCTGCACAGAGTCCTGTCCTCAATTCGATAGAACACTGTTGGCATGAATTTGAGCGGAGACTGCAAGCCAGGCCTTCTCATCTACAGCAATGCCTGACCTCACAAATGTGCTTCTGGAAGAATGGTCAAACATTCCCATAGACACTCCTAAACCTTGTGGAAAGCCTTCCCAGAAGAGTTGCAGCTGTTGTAGCTGTAAAGGGTGGGCCAACTCAATATTGAACCCTACGGACTAAGACTGGGATGCCATTAAAGTTCATGTGCGTGTAAAGGCAGGCGTCCCAATACTTTTGACAATATAGTGTATATCCGTGACAAGAGACAATATAGTGAACACAAGAGATATACATGTAAATGTGGATAAATTTATTGTATTTAAAATACTTTTATTTTCTGGGGGGCGGAGCTTGCAGACGTGGAAGATGGCCGCGGTGTATCCGAGCTCCGGAGACAAACACGCACAGGGACCGTCTCACAGCGACAGGAGGCACCGCAGACCCTCACCAGGCACCCGGTACGTTCCCCGATCACCCCAGGCTAAGGATGAGCAAGAGAAAAGCCCCTGCCGGGCCGCGGAAATTGACAGAGTACTTCCATGCGGCCGGCGGCTCACCATCCCATACAAGCAGCACGGCGGGAAGGGATCGGAGCGGGAAAGTGGGAAAAAATAAAGGATCCCCTGCACACTCTGCTATGTCCCCTCATGGGGACTCCCCATGGGCTAGCCCACAAAATTCTAAACTGAAGCACTCCCATACCCTGCAGGACTCAGCAGAGCAGAGTTTTAATGAATCCTCACACACCAGGGAGGACACTAGGGACTTCATAGAGGCCCTGGAAGAGTTTCCAACACAGAGGCGACACCACAATGAAGGACATGTTACTTTCATTAAATGGCAAGAATCAATGCAGATGTATCAGGCCTAGGAGACCGTGTGGACCATATGGAATGCAAAATGGGCAATTATGCAGGGGCACATAACAAACTGGTAGATGCCCATAACGAAAGAGAGGAAGATTTGGAAGCAATTAAATCTAAATTAGCGGACCTTGAGGACCATTCGCGTAGAAATAACATGAAATTTAGGGAGGTGTCCGAAACAGTACTCCCATCGGATCTTCGCCGCTATATACAGCAACTCTCCTCCCTGAAATCCCAGAAAAGGAGGTGATTATTGACCGAGCCCACAGGTTATCTGACAATGTATCACATAATGTCAACTCGCAAGACACACCTCTCCCTTACCAGAGCCGTACACCCACCTCCAACTATTTTCGGATTTATCTCAACATACTATCCTGGCTAGGAAGAAATTACATACCCTCACGAAACTCTTGCGGAACCATCAAATTACATACAAATGGGGGTTCCCGGGCAAGCTAATAATTACAAAGGATAAAAAATCTTTCAATGTATCGAAAGTGGAAGACGGCATCCAACTAGTGAAAAAATGGGGCCTACTGCCCTAACCTGAGGACTCAATATCACCAAGAAGCTCCCGAGCCGAGTGGATCCGGAATGGCAATCCACCCTGGGATGAATCATCCTTGATACCACTATCTTGGCCTCCCTTGCATATTTAAGTTATCTAGATAGCCTGAAGACCCCCTGTGAGTGTCTCAGTCTGTGAATGTTTAACCCTCCTACTGTTGAACGCGTTCTTGGCCGCCTATTGAGCAGTTGCTCAATATTTTTTAAATTTTTTTCGTTTTGCTTCCCCAATATGTTGTGTTTTTCCCTTTCCCCTTTTACCACTTCAGAATCCTACTGGAAACTGCTACAGATCACTGAGGAAGCCGGCGACTGGCATGCAAAATTTCCGCTGCTTATGGCTCTTCTTATTGGTCAAGTATCTGTTCGTTACTTCACATCTACCTACCAGGGAACAACGGCCCACGTGAGTGTTTTCCTATAGAATATGCTAGCTACGGATATCTTTCTCACCCCCCCCCCCCCCCATACCATGACTCTTAAGATTTTATCTGTGAGCGCTCATGGCCTAAAATGCCCCTATAAACAGAGAGCCCTCTGGATAGACGAAAAAAAAAACTTCATGGGGACATTCTTTGCGTTCAGGAATCACATTTTCCCCTAAATGTTCTCATAAGGACTATCCCTATATGTTTATGGCCAATTCACCTGAAAAGAAGATAGGCGTCTTCATTGCAATTAATCACTCAGTTACCTCTACACTGCATGACTGTATTTATGACCCACAAGGCAGATACCTGGCCTTAATCTGTGATATTAATCACATTACCTATACAATTATCAATGTCTATGTCCCAACACACTGGCCAGCTTAAATTTTTCCTGTCACTGCAGAGAGGTATGGTGCTTTGGTGTGGTGACTTCAATTCACTGATGGACTCTGGGATGAATACCACTGCACACAAACCAAGTTATAAATGTTTTCTTAGATCTTTTGTGTCCGACTCTAGGCTGTATGATGTATGGAAATGTCTTAACACTACTGAACGGGACTTTTCTTTTCACTCTGTTGCTCATGGGTCTTTCTCAAGAATTTACTATTTTTTCCCTGACCTTCATCTGTTGCAAAAAGTGACCCGCGCCTCCATCAACCACATTGCGTGGTCGGATCACGCTCCCATTTCTATCGAAATAGGGGAAGACGGTGGGTCCAACCTATCTTTGGCGTAACAACACTTACCTTCTATCCCAAAAACAAACTCGAGAGAGACTTGGGGCTCAGGTGGAGGAGTACTAATTAATTCTGCACCCTCGGTGAATGTCTTTACAACATGGTGTGCCCACAAAGCTGTAGCTCAAGGCCTGCTGATCCAGCAGGCTTCTAGAGTAAAGAAAACGAGGCTGCAGAGTATTAATGATTTATTAACTCAAATCCAATCTCTAGAATCCCAAACTAAACTCTCCCCTATTCCAGTTAACACAGAGGCCCTTCTGAAAGCTTGACAGGATTCACGCCTACTCGTCACTTCCTGTTTACATACATCATTGAACGGCTGAGCAGCTTAGCAGTGCGCATGCATCAGGGAAGTGACAGGGGTGGGAGCGGAGACGATTTTATGTTGCAGCGGAGATGTTTTAATGTAACCACGGCAACAGCTGATGCGGTGTAACGTTACATAACACTACCCCGTGAGAATTGCCTACCTTGCGGAGCTGTGAGCATGCGCACTGCTAAGCTGCTCAGCTGTTCAATGACGTAGGTGCGACGTAGGTGCACCGGAAGTGACGAGGGTAGGGAATTTTCACGGGTAGGGCTTTTTCACGGAACACCGGAAAGCTCCTAGCTAGACAGCTTTACAAGCAACAAGTGAGAACCAACCTGTCTTCTATTGAAAATCCACGAGATAGCACTACGGTCTACCATCCAAAAGACATAGCTAATGCCTTTAAACAATTCAACCAATCTCTTACCATAACCTAAGTGACGACCCAGCCACCCCCCAACCCAGAGAGGAATCTATTCTGTCATACCAAAACTCCCTCCTTCTCCCTACGGTAAATGAGGACATTCTATCACCCTTGAACGCTCCTATTTCAGTTGAAGAAACTAAAAAAGTTATTCAGAACCTGACAAATAACAAAGCCCCAGGGGATGATGGATTTTCAGCGGAATACTACAAAGCTCTGTGTGAGGTCTTAGTCCCCCATTTAACATCCGTCTTTAACGAGGAGGCATCCTCTGGATCATTTTCAGAGGAAATGTTGAAGGCAATTGTGATCACGCTACCCAAACTGGGGAAAGAGCCTAACCACCCTATACAATTTAGACCTATTTCACTGTTGTACACATACAGTATTTCGAAATTTACGCTAAAATATTAGCAAATAGACTGGCCAAAGTTACTCCATCACTTATTAATCCGGATCAAGTAGGATTTGTACAGAGGAGACAGGCCCAGTATGGTACGCGACGTATGTTTAACCTGGTGCAGATTCTAGAAAAATGCAGGGAACCTTCAGTCCTCTTAACCTTAGACGCCGTAAAGGTATTTGACCGAGTACACTGGGGTTTCCTCCGATCGGTCCTTAACAGATTTGGCCTTCAGGGAAAAGTTCAGTCTGGGATTATGGCATTGTATTGAAACCCCTCTGCACATTTGTATACTTCTGGTGTTGCCTTGAATCCCTTCCTGATAACGAATGGCACTCGCCAGGGGTGCCCACTGTCTCCCATTATCTTTACATTGATAATGGAACCTTTGGCCACAGCTATCAGACTGAACCCTTTAGTATCTGAGGTGGAGGTCCATGGATCTTCACATAAAATCAGACTCTTTGCGGATGATGTCATGTTGATCTGAAATCATTGCTAGAAGTCCAAAAGAAACTCCGCAAATTTAGCGAGGTGTCATACTACAAAATCAATATTACTAAATCCTCCATACTCCCATTGAATGTGAGCGCAAAGGCCTTGGCTAAATTAAAATCGAGGTTCCCATATATTTGGGAAAAGCACTCACTAAATTACCTAGGCATAACCCCAGCCATCTGTCACATAGGACTTTTGATCCTAACTATACCCCCTCTTGGAAATAATAAAGAAAGACATAAACTCCATTGCGGCGAGGGAGCTGTCACGGTTGGGTAGGATAGCGGCGTAAAAATGTTGACCTTGCCTAAAATACTATATTTTTTAGAACTATTCCTATCGCCCTGCCTAACAAATTCTTTACGGAATGCGAGACATTACTTAGATGGTGTATATGGAAGGGGGGCAGAGCACGGTTCTCATTTACAAACCTGGCCCAGCATAGATCTACCGGGGGGGGGGTGAACGTTCCAGTATTGAAAAACTAGTATTACGCAGCGGTCTTGGACTAATTGAAATCCTGGTTTATAATCGGTCCTGAAAAAAGGTGGGTTGATCTGGAGAGGTCTCTTATTACCCATAAGGACCTTCCACCACTTTTATAAGCTGCAGCCACAGGTTTGTCTCTCAAGCTACCAGAGGTCCTGTCCATATTAATGTCTCTGGAGGCTTGGAAAGTCTTGTTGAGCTCAAACCCTAACTCCCCAAATCACCTTAAGGTGCCACTGTCCTTGATGATGTACGAACATCTTATCCCATCTCTGAGAGTGTGTTCCTGGTTGAATATGGGCTTCAAGGTCCTATCTGATATCCCAGTAAGCCTGAGGAAAAGTTCATTTGTGCACATACAAATACACTTTTTACACTCCAAATTCTCCAGTAACTTTGTAACCATAGATTCGTCAATATGAAAATACTTCGTAGCAGGTTTTCTAGGCATTGGGCCTGATGTGGGTCTGCCATTGTTACAGGTTACCTCTCCAGCCCATGTGAGCTGCGACCCTGGGTGTGAGAACTGAGACATTGACAACTCCGGCATCTTTGTTTGGTTGTTTTATTGTATTTTAGGGGATGGGAGAAGGGAATGAGTGGGATACTCCTCTGGCTCAACTAGGTACACTTTTGGGACTCTGTAGCAAAAATGTGCTTATTAGCACTGTCTTGACGCCAGCCGACGCTAGCCAACGCTTCCTGATGCTTGAAAGTAATATAACACTAAAACTGTGCTGGAACCTTGACCTTAGTCCAGAAGATCCAGGACTGTAGAATGTTGAACTTCTTACACTGCTTTACTCAAAAGTCACTGACTGGCTCCCTCCAGCCCTGCACAGGCTTGAGGTAGCTCATTATAAATTCCTGTACTGCTGCAACTCTCAACTTGAGACACTCTCACTGTGCACTGACTCTTCAGGGCCCAAACTGCAGGCGCCCCCTTTAACTCTTCAGGGCCCCCTGACTAGGTACCCCCTTTAACTTCATGGTTCTCAACCTAGGTACCCCCTTTACAGCTAGCTGACATGTGGATCCTAGAACCTTCTCCGGAGTGGTCCCCCACTGACACTAGGAAGACCCCCAGGGGCAATCCTCAGTATTTATGACCTGTGTAGGCTTTCCTGGGACTGGTTCTCGGCACACCGGATCCCCTTCAGCTCAACTCAGCACCCTCTGGATTCTCAGGCAGCACCCAGAGAGATCCGCTTTCTCTAACTGGAGTAGAGACAGCCGTACTCTCCCTCCCGGGGCTCTGCTTCCCACCAAAGACAATGAGTCATGCGCTCCCCTCAAACTTATACCCACTCCTAGAATCCTCTGCAGCAGAATCTGCCTTCTGGGGTAGTTACAAGCCTGAATGTGTCTCCGATTGGGTTTCCTCCACTGCCCAATGAAAAGCCTCTCACAGGGCCAGTGGGGAGACTCCCCTCTCAGCAGACACAAGTGGGAGCCATGACAACCTACCTGACCAAAATAAATCATGGCTCTGCTGTTAAGCAGACAAAGCACACTATATTTTACCTAGCACCAACTGTAGGGTGCTACATCTTGAATACGGGGCAGGAGTCAAGAGGGGGCATATCATCGTTCTATAAAGCACTTCAGTACCCGGAGGTGAAACACAAGTCACCAACTTTTCTCTGATGGGAGAAGGAGTTGGGGGAGTCCTTTCCTGTGGACGTATGGGCAGCAGCGAATAAACATAGCTTTAATACCACTAGGTGCATTGATCATTGGGATAGTTTCCTTAAAATACTGTATAAAGGGTACCTCACCCATTACAAACTATCAAGGATTTACCCAGATAACTCACTGCTCTGCTGGAGACATTGTGGGGATACGGGTAATCTTCTTCATGTGTTGTGGATCTGCCCTAACTTACGCAGCTTCTGGAAAGCTGTGTTCACCCGGATATCACAACTTACAGGTATCTTGAGTAAGCCTTCCCTCGCCCTGGCTCTGCTTAACCTCCGACTATCTGGGTTTCCACCACAGTACCACACTGTTATCTCCCATGTACTAATTGCATCCCGTTTGGTAATCACCAAAAAATGGAAAACTAATTTTGCTCCCGATATAACAGAAGTAATACATAGGGTGAATGTGCATTGTTTATACGAAAGAGCGGTAGCTTGCAACACTAACTCTCTGCGCCCCTTTAACAATAGGTGGTTAATATGGATTCAATCATTTCTGGATGAAAAGGAATTTTCTCACCTTGATGTTCATTTAATGACTTAACTCTTTCTCTCTACACCTTTTAGTTATTATCATAAGGATTCTGATGAGTGCTGTTTTCCACCCCCCCACCCCCTTTTCCCCCACCCTCTCCGGTACCCCCGGTATTGGTTAACACCCCTGTTGAATAACTTGAATATAGACTGTCGGTAATGGAATGTGAAAGAAATGTGAATTGATGGCAAGATAAGCTAACCGAACAAGTTATATTACATTTACTGTACGGTATGTTTATTATGAAGATGTAACCGACTTGTTTTTTGCAATCCTTTTGTATTACGTTTATAATAAAATAAAAAATATGGAAACATAAAATATTTTTATTTTCTGAGGAACAGGTCACACAGTTAAACAGGAAAGGAAACCCCCTAATAGGGGGAGGGTTGGGGATTTTTAAGGTGCCAATTCATTCTAAATCAAAACATGTATCTTAGAAATATATAATTTTTATTCAAAAATAGTTAAAAATGGACAAAATAGACAAACAGATAACAAGATTAAAAAAAAAATTCTGTATACATCATTCAAAAATTTCATATAGATATATTTGCGATATAGTCGAAGAGTAGCAATCCCGACATGTTTCACCAAAAGGTTTCTTCAGGGGATATGTTTTCTTTACAATCATTTTTATTAGGTTTTCAGAACAAGAGAAACAATTGACAGCATAGTCAAACAAGTTAAATTCAAAGAAAAATAAACAACTCATAAATAATATAAGCAACAATATGTAACGTTCATGCGTTTTTGTTTGTGGATGGATTTACAGCTGCAGAATTATTACACTCAGTAGCCTTGTAGAGAAACTGTTGAACAACATATCCAACTCTCAGGACTTCATCACCGTGTACAGCCTGTTATATACTATATATATATTAATAGATGTTTAATGGAGGGATAGAGTATATGAGGATATATAGATGAGAGACAGGCTATTATATGGTGAGCACTAGAAGTAGTATTAGGAGAGTTGCAGGTGATGGTGAAGCAGATAGGTTCTGATGTCAAGTATAGTGCAGATGGTAAGGGGACACAGATGGAGTATACTTAGACAGAGTAACCTAGTGCAAGGATAGTTGAAGGTAGTCCCAAGAGCTAACAGTCTATGCAGATGATAGTGAATAGATAGATACAGATAATCTTGGTAATTGCAGTGGATGACAGTAGGAGATTTGGTTAGCAAGAATCCCCTGCGGGGTACTTATCACTTAGATAGGTTTAGGAGTAACAGTGTCCACTGGAGAGGGGTGATCCCTTAGCGAGATACGGATCACCAGCGAGGTTTCCGGCTTCAGTTCAGCAAGGGAGAAATGTCAGCAGCTCCGACTTCACAGGCATAGGTGCGATGAACATGTGGGTTTGAACGAGCGATGAGTGAGAGCAAACCGGCGACTGAAATAGCCGCTCATAGCGGCGCTCGGCAATGATGTCATCCGGTCTTAAAGGTATATGCGTCCCTTGTTACACAAGATGGGACGCAATTAGGAGAGGAGAAATATGGAAACAAGGGTACCAGAGGTACCGGAACATTACACAATAGCTCAGTGGAACAGTAAATGCACAGGAGACAATCCAGATCATAGAAATATAGTTTGTGTGCCAATCCATCGACCTGAATCTAGGAATAACCAAAAGAGACAAGGAAAGAAGAGACAAAAGAAAAGAAAAAACGAAAAGAGAAAGAAGTGGGAAGGGAAGGGGGGGGGTCAGTCCAAGAGTGGGCAGAAACAAAACCAGTTGGCTGTGCTGTCAACGCTGAGGGGGCTCGTTCGACTGAAATTACAAAGAGGCCGATAGGTATTGGATCCAGGGTTCCCAAACTCTATCTGAGGGCGCTTATCTAGAAGGGTGGCCGAAAAAGACGCTCATTGAGCATTATCCAGGTCAACTTGTGTTTTACAAGATCAAACAGGATAGTAAGGGATCGCCACGATCTAGCAATTGCCAGTCTGGTGGCCGTAAAGATGAACGCCACCAATTTTCTGGCTCTACGGGCACCGGTACTGGGGAATGTCCCAGCAATGCTTGTGCAGGGGACTTGGTAAGGTTTACCTGAGTTAAAGAATATATAAAGTTATACAACCTGATCAAAAACCTCTTTACCTTGGGGCAGGTCCACCATGTATGTAGAACCGTGCCCCTCTGGCCACAGCCACGAAAACAGGTCGCTGGAGCCCCCTGTGCAAACACAGCTATACGTGTCAGCACCATATACCATTGCATTAAAACCTTAAAGTTAGCCTCAATTAAGGATGTGTTGACATATGACCTAGAGGCATTTTGGGCCATCTGGAACCAATCCTCCAGGTCATAAGATCCTGTTCCCATTTTTGCATATAAGACAGTTTAGTAGTAGATGAGGTAAGTATGCCATATATTTTTGAGATGTGTCCAGTGTGTTTATCATAGGACCGACATTAATATTCCATCGGGGTGGAGGTAGTGAGGTCAGAGATGGATTGTAGAGAATGGAGATAGTGAGTAAGCTGTACATAACGGTAAAATTCTGAATTAGGAAGCTGAAGTTTCTCCTGTAGATAAGCCCTCGGTAAAATACCTCTATGATTACAACAATCAGCAATACGAATAAGACCCTTGTTAGTCCACCAGGCGAAGGCCTGAGGTTGGAGACCAGGGGTGAAGTCAGGGTTCAGGGGATATGTTTAAATGCTATTTCTATGGTAGAAGCGGTAGAAGCTACTTCTATGGTACGGCGGCGCACCACCGGACACGGACCACTTCGTCTTACCTGTTAATTTGGTTCAAGGTGGCCCATTGGTGTTCCCCTATATATATTTATTAAACCTTAAATGATCCATTTTGGATCAGAAGACTTCTTGAATTTCAGTATTGAGAATTACAAGTTAAATTACTTACACATATGGCTCATGAGTTCTGTCGGAATTATTTAGTACAAACAACCTAACCATCCCTTCTGCAGTTGACATTAGGGCCACCTGGTGTACATCTCGGTTCCAAATTAGCCATTTATTCATATATAAAGCGATACAATACCATTATATATTTCAACTCGCAACGTTCTACCCTAGAAGTAGCATTAAAACATATCCTCTGAAGAAACCTTTGGGATGTGGTGCCTTTGAGCCATTCTCCAAGCATCTTTTTTCTTGCATAGGTCACACAATTATTTGATGTAGTAGATACCTAGTGATCACATAGGAGGTTGGGCTGTGCTTTATTTCTGAATTAACCCCTGCAGGAACCGCTTAGGTTCAACAGGTTCCCCCCCCCCAACAGTGCCAGCAGTCCATTCACTCCAGCTCATTGAACAGTATAGGGATTTGTATTTTTCTGTATTGAAAGGTGATGTGGGATACTCTAAAATGCATGAGCACAATTCTGCAAAGGGCAACGCTCTCTCTCTCTGCAAACAAAAGCAACACAGTCTTTCCACTCACAGCTGGGGACCATGAGGTAAATTGGAGAACAGGTACTGTATAGCTAAGACTGGAAAGCCCCGTACACACGTACCGATCGTCGGCCGTAAATATTCGGCCGCCGCACGATCGGCCGATTGTAGGCTTGTTAGTATGATGCTTCCGACAGCCGACAGCGCATTTTCGGCCGAACAGAATCTGTCGTGCAGACTTTAAAATATTTGTTGGCCGTCACCAGAACGGCCAATTGTTCGCCAGTCAGTACAGATTTCGGCCGACAGACAGAAGATTAGCAAGACTGGGCATGCTCAGAAAAGGAAAAAGACAAGGAAAGTTAACCATCACATGACATCACTTCTGCAGTTGGCTGTTGTTGGCCGACAAAATTCGTGTGCAGTCTTAAGCACTTTTCAACAGACATGACAGCCCTGGACAAAAGACGGCCGATCGGTCGCTACGTGTGTACGGGGGGTGAACAGTCTAAAGATTCATGGCTGGAGACCATAAAGTAGCTTGCAGAGCAGGTACATGGTTGCCAACTGTTCCAAATTGGCCGACTCAGTCACAGATTTTAAAGCCCTGTCCCGACATGTCTTTGCTCCAGAAATCAAAGCCGTTTATGGGTAGTCAGACAGCAGCCAGTGAGTTCTGTTACATGGGGTTGCCTGCGGGTGGCCGAAGCCGCAACTCAACTTGGACGTCGGGGCTTTGTTCACATTCATTGCCACTTGAGTGTCGGCACAGAGAGACACATGTTGTTGTGCTGCTGGGTGGAAACGTGGGGACAGATCCCTCCCCTTACCTCCTCCCCCAGCAGCTCTGTCCATGCACTCTCACTGGGGACTCCATCATCTCCGAGGCAGAGCCTGCAAGGCCTTTCAGTTAGAGAGGTGGAGGTACGTTCTGTGGCTGCGGGATCTCTGGATCTGCATACCATTAGCCAAGATGACCAGATCTTTCAAATGAAATCCAGGAACATATTTTTTTTTTTTTATTGGCAAATGGTAAACTATTTTATAAGCATATTTTCCTCAAATAAACAGTATATGCAGTGTATGTGGTATGTGTTTATCGAATGATTGTATGATATATACGTTATTTCTCACATTTCCTCCATGAGATAAAAAAAGATACTTCTTAGAATTTTTTGGGATATGACTACCAAATGTTAACCACTTAAGCCCCGGAAGATTTTACCCCCATTCCGACCAGGGGGTATTTTGCGATTCGGCACTGCGTGACTTTAACGGACAATTGCGCGGTCGTGCGACGCTGTACCTTAACGAATTTGGCGTCCTTTTTTTCCCACAAACAGAGCTTTCTTTTGGTGGTATTTGATCACCTGTGCGATTTTTTGATCACGCGCTATAAACAAAAAAAGAGCGTCAATTTTTCAAAAATAGCAATATTTTTCACATTTTTTTATATGAAATTCCCCCCAAAAAAATGTAAAAATCAAAATTTTTTAACATTTTCGGCCAATTTGTTTTATGCTACCTATGTTTGGTAAAAAAAATCGCAAAAAGCGTATTTTGATTGGTTTGCGCAAAAGTTATCGCGTTTACTAACAAAGGGAAAGATTTTTGTCATTTTTGTTGTTTTTTTTTAAACGCGTAATGGCGGCGATCTGCGATTTTTTTTGCGGTACTGCGACATTGCGGCGGACAGATCGGACCCTTGACTGACATTTTTGACACTTTTGGGGTTACCAGTGACATTTCTACAGTAATCAGTGCTATACATATGCACTGTTACTGTAAAAATACACTGGTAGTGAAGGGGTTAACTTTATTTGGGAGGGAGGGGCTGTGTGTGTCCCTAGGGGCGTGCTTTCTACTGTGATTGGCTGTGGCTTGAGCTGTAAGGACACTGATCAATGGATCTACATAGTAGATCCATGTGATCAGTGTCTTTACAGCGAGGAGAATGACAGGTGGCTTGTTTACACAAGCTGCCTGACATTCTCCCTCTCCCCCGCCGATCGCCGAGTGGCCGGCGGACATAGGGTCCGCTGGTCACACGCTCGGGGGGGTCCGTGACCACGCGGGAGCGCGCCTCCGGCGGCGCGCGCTCGCTCCCTAGACCCTCACAAGCAAGCAACGTAGCCCTACGTTAGTTTGCCTGTGAGGGGCTGACCGCCGACGTAGATAGTCGTGCGGCGGCCGGCAAGTGGTTAAGAAGATAAGATAGAGAAACAACTTATCAATGCATCTTTTGTATTTTATTCTTACCAAAGAATTTTGGTTCATCAATAACAATATACTGTATTAACAGTATACAAAACAGGATATATTTCCAGTCTATACACCTATAATAAAAATAAAATCATGCATAACAGGAAAAAGTCCTTTACCATAATCATCAGCAAGAGACCCTTTAAAATATGCCTTTACGTAAAGGAAACAGATTAATATACAACAAGAAAGCAAACTAAGGAAACAACTTTTCAGAATAACAAAATATCCTGCGAACAAAAATGTTCTCACAACTCAGATAATAATGGGAGGAAATTTACATCCTCAACAGCAAAAATGTCTAAAGCCTCGTACACACGCAACGATTATCGGCCGACCGATCGTCCATCTTTTGTCCAAGTTGTGTTTTGTTGGTTGGAATGTGCCTAGACTGCACACGAATTTTCTCGGCCAACAAAAATCTACTTCAGAAGTGATGTCATGTGTTGGTTTGCTTTCTTTGTGTTCTTTCTTCACTGAGCATGCCCAGTCTTGCTCATAAGATTTTTTCCTGTCGAAATCTGTACTGACTGCACGAAAATCGGCCAACAAAAAGTTTATAGCCTGCACACCAGATTTTTTTCGGCCGAAAAGTCGGAGTTGTTTGTCGGAAGCATCATACTAACAAGCCGAAAATCGGCAGATCGAACGTTGGCCGAAAATTCCCTGCCGTGTGTACGGGGCATTTCGTTGCAAAGCGAGAGATTTTCAGAAAAATCTAAAAGTTAAAGTAAAACTCCATCATTCAATTAAGCCTGACTATATAACATTTAAGTAAAGCATAATTCTAACAACCCCGTTGCTGTTTGACTAGATATATTGTATATGTATAAATGCAAACAAAACCATAAATACAGTACATTACTATCTGTCTAACCCTGGTTTTATGCCTGGACCCTCACGATCTAAGTCTAAGAAATAGATGTAGGAAAAATTGAGTAATCTAATAAATTTATCCCTGCCATGTAGGAAACAAATTATACAGAGTCATTTGTATTGTGTTACATTAAATTAAAGTTATTTAGTTGCTACGGCATGAGCCATAACTGCAGACTACTAACCTCTGGAATCCGGATGGGTTGACAAACACTTGACAGGCAGCTTCTTACCTCCTACTCTCTCACCTACTACTCACGTGGAAACTTAGCTTGCTTTAAGGTCAGGAGTCAGGAGGACCAGGATTCATCTGTCCTCCAAGTTACAGCAGGCCTGCTCCCTGGTACAAAACATGACCCTGCACTGCAAGCAAGGCTCTGATCCCTGTGACAGTGTGCGCCCCTGCGGGCAGGCTGAAAAGGGAGGTATGGAGGGATGGGGCGGCAAAATTCAAATCCAATCCGGGAAAAAAAAATGGGAACAGTGTCCTCAGTCCGGGGACTGTCTCTGAAAACCAGGGACATCTGGTCACCCTATTCCATGCCATCATATAAGTAAAAAAAAGTCTGCAATGGGCATATATCCCCTCTTTTTCATGTAGCACAAGCAGTGATTGTAAGAAATTGGGCTTTAAACTGCACTGCCCAATTTCCCACAGTCAGGACAGTGCTACATGAAAAAAGGAGATACCATCTTTGTCAGCTAACAGCGTTTCTTTACTTCTACTTTACTGTGCTGCTATACATATCTAAGAAAGCGCTTCTGTACCAAAGATTTCGCCCCCTGTACTGTGCCCTCCCTGTAGTGTGCTCTACTGATCCCACCATAGTTTGGCCTCCTGAACCTCTGTACTGTGCCCTACATGCTCCAGAACTCCTATGCTATACCACCCTCCTGACCCCCTATGTCACTTTCCTGACCCCCCCCCCCCCCCCCCGTCCTCTACCCTGCTGATCTCAATCCTCTGTCCTACTAACCCCTGTCATCTGCCCTGCTGACACCAAGTTCTTTCTTCTGTGCTGATGCCAAGTATCTGCCCTGCTGATGCCTGCATGCACCAGACCTCTTGACGCTGCCCTACATACTACCGCCCTCTGTACACTGCCCTACCTTCTACTGACCTCTGTACACTGCCCTACATACTACTGACGTCTGTACACTTCCCTACATCCTACTGACCTCTGTATAGTGCCCTACATACTACTGACCTCTGTACACTGCCCTACATCCTACTGACCTCTGTACACTGCCCTACATACTACTGACCTCTGTACACTGCCCTACATCCTACTGACCTCTGTACACTGCCCTACATACTACTGACCTCTATACACTGCCCTACATCCTACTGACCTCTGTACACTGCCCTACATCCTACTGACCTCTGTACACTGCTCTACATACTACTGACCTCTGTACACTGCTCTACATACTACTGACCTCTGTACACTGCCCTACATACTACTGACCTCTGTGCACTGCCCTACATCCTACTGACCTCTGTACACTGCCCTACATACTACTGACCTCTGCACACTGCCCTACATACTACTGACCTCTGTACACTGCTCTACATACTACTGACCTCTGTACACTGCCCTACATACTACTGACCTCTGTACACTGCCCTACATACTACTGACCTCTGTACACTGCCCTACATACTACTGACCTCTGTACACTGCTCTACCTACTACTGACCTCTGTACACTGCCCTACATACTACTGACCTCTGTACACCGCTCTGCATACTACTGAACTCTGTACACTGCCCTACATACTACTGACCTCTGTACACTGCTCTACATCCTACTGACCTCTGTACACTGCTCTACATACTACTGACCTCTGTGCACTGCCCTACATACTACTGACCTCTGCACACTGCCCTACATACTACTGACCTCTGTACACTGCTCTACATACTACTGACCTCTGTACACTGCTCTACCTACTACTGACCTCTGTACACTGCCCTACATACTACTGACCTCTGTACACCGCTCTGCATACTACTGAACTCTGTACACTGCCCTACATACTACTGACCTCTGTACACTGCTCTACATCCTACTGACCTCTGTACACTGTCCTACATACTACTGACCTCTGTACACTGCTCTACATACTACTGACCTCTGTACACTGCTCTACATACTACTGACCTCTGTACACTGCTCTACATACTACTGACCTCTGTACACTGCTCTACATACTACTGACCTCTGTACACTGCCCTACATACTACTGACCTCTGTACACTGCTCTACCTACTACTGACCTCTGTACACCGCTCTGCATACTACTGAACTCTGTACACTGCCATACATACTACTGACCTCTGTACACCGCTCTGCATACTACTGAACTCTGTACACTGCCCTACATACTACTGACCTCTGTACACTGCTCTACATCCTACTGACCTCTGTACACTGCCCTACATCCTACTGACCTCTGTACACTGCCCTACATCCTACTGACCTCTGTACACTGCTCTACATACTACTGACCTCTGTACACTGCTCTACCTACTACTGACCTCTGTACACTGCTCTACATACTACTGACCTCTGTACACTGCCCTACATACTACTGACCTCTGTACACTGCCCTACATACTACTGACCTCTGTACACTGCCCTACATACTACTGACCTCTGTACACTGCCCTACATACTACTGACCTCTGTACACTGCCCTACATACTACTGACCTCTGTACTCTGCACTACATCCTACTGACGTCTGTACACTGCCCTACATACTACTGACCTCTGTACAATGCTCTACATACTACTGACCTCTGTACTCTGCCCTATATACTACTGACCTCTGTGCACTGCCCTACATACTACTGACCTCTGTACACTGCCCTACATACTACTGACCTCTGTACACTGCCCTACATCCTACTGACCTCTGTACACTGCCCTACATACTACTGACCTCTATACACTGCCCTACATCCTACTGACCTCTGTACACTGCCCTACATCCTACTGACCTCTGTACACTGCTCTACATACTACTGACCTCTGTACACTGCTCTACATACTACTGACCTCTGTACACTGCCCTACATACTACTGACCTCTGTGCACTGCCCTACATCCTACTGACCTCTGTACACTGCCCTACATACTACTGACCTCTGCACACTGCCCTACATACTACTGACCTCTGTACACTGCTCTACATACTACTGACCTCTGTACACTGCCCTACATACTACTGACCTCTGTACACTGCCCTACATACTACTGACCTCTGTACACTGCCCTACATACTACTGACCTCTGTACACTGCTCTACCTACTACTGACCTCTGTACACTGCCCTACATACTACTGACCTCTGTACACCGCTCTGCATACTACTGAACTCTGTACACTGCCCTACATACTACTGACCTCTGTACACTGCTCTACATCCTACTGACCTCTGTACACTGCTCTACATACTACTGACCTCTGTGCACTGCCCTACATACTACTGACCTCTGCACACTGCCCTACATACTACTGACCTCTGTACACTGCTCTACATACTACTGACCTCTGTACACTGCTCTACCTACTACTGACCTCTGTACACTGCCCTACATACTACTGACCTCTGTACACCGCTCTGCATACTACTGAACTCTGTACACTGCCCTACATACTACTGACCTCTGTACACTGCTCTACATCCTACTGACCTCTGTACACTGTCCTACATACTACTGACCTCTGTACACTGCTCTACATACTACTGACCTCTGTACACTGCTCTACATACTACTGACCTCTGTACACTGCTCTACATACTACTGACCTCTGTACACTGCTCTACATACTACTGACCTCTGTACACTGCCCTACATACTACTGACCTCTGTACACTGCTCTACCTACTACTGACCTCTGTACACCGCTCTGCATACTACTGAACTCTGTACACTGCCATACATACTACTGACCTCTGTACACCGCTCTGCATACTACTGAACTCTGTACACTGCCCTACATACTACTGACCTCTGTACACTGCTCTACATCCTACTGACCTCTGTACACTGCCCTACATCCTACTGACCTCTGTACACTGCCCTACATCCTACTGACCTCTGTACACTGCTCTACATACTACTGACCTCTGTACACTGCTCTACCTACTACTGACCTCTGTACACTGCTCTACATACTACTGACCTCTGTACACTGCCCTACATACTACTGACCTCTGTACACTGCCCTACATACTACTGACCTCTGTACACTGCCCTACATACTACTGACCTCTGTACACTGCCCTACATACTACTGACCTCTGTACACTGCCCTACATACTACTGACCTCTGTACTCTGCACTACATCCTACTGACGTCTGTACACTGCCCTACATACTACTGACCTCTGTACAATGCTCTACATACTACTGACCTCTGTACTCTGCCCTATATACTACTGACCTCTGTGCACTGCCCTACATACTACTGACCTCTGTACACTGCCCTACATACTACTGACCTCTGTACACTGCCCTACATCCTACTGACCTCTGTACACTGCCCTATATACTACTGACCTCTGTACACTGCTCTACATCCTACTGACCTCTGTACACTGCCCTACCTACTACTGACCTCTGTACACTGCCCTACATACTACTGACCTCTGTACAATGCTCTACATCCTATTAACCTCTGTATGCTGCCTGACATCCTACTGACCGCTGTACACAGCCCTACCTACTACTGACCTCTGTACACTGCCCTACATCCTACTGACCTCTGTACACTTCCCTACATACTACTGACCTCTGTACATTGCCCTACATACTACTGACCTCTGTACTCTGCCCTATATACTACTGACCTCTGTGCACAGCCCTACATACTACTGACCTCTGTACACTGCCCTACATACTACTGACCTCTGTACACTGCTCTACATACTACTGACCTCTGTACACTGCCCTACATCCTACTGACCTCTGTACACTGCCCTACATACTACTGACCTCTGTGCACAGCCCTACATACTACTGACCTCTGTACACTGCCCTACATCCTACTGACCTCTGTACACTGCTCTACATCCTACTGACCTCTGTTCACTGCCCTATATACTACTGACCTCTGTACACTGCACTACATACTACTGACCTCTGTACACTGCCCTACCTACTACTGACCTCTGTACACTGCTCTACATACTACTGACCTCTGTACACTGGCCTACATACTACTGACCTCTGTACACTGCCCTACATACTACTGACCTCTGTACACTGCTCTACATCCTACTGATCTCTGTACACTGCCCTACATCCTACTGACCTCTGTACACTGGCCTACATACTACTGACCTCTGTACACTGCCCTACCTACTACTGACCTCTGTACACTGGCCTACATCCTACTGACCTCTGTACACTGCCCTATATACTACTGACCTCTGTACACTGCTCTACATCCTACTGACCTCTGTACACTGCCCTACATACTACTGACCTCTGTACACTGGCCTACATACTACTGACCTCTGTACACTGCCCTACATCCTACTGACCTCTGTACACTGCTCTACATCCTACTGATCTCTGTACACTGCCCTATATACTACTGACCTCTGTACACTGCCCTACATCCTACTGACCTCTGTACACTGCTCTATATCCTACTGACCTCTGTACACTGCCCTACATACTACTGACCTCTGTACACTGCCCTACATACTACTGACCTCTGTACACTGCCCTACATCCTACTGACCTCTGTACACTGCTCTACATCCTACTGACCTCTGTACACTGCTCTACATCCTACTGACCTCTGTACACTGCCCTACCTACTACTGACCTCTGTACACTGCTCTACATCCTACTGACCTCTGTACACTGCCCTACATACTACTGACCTCTGTACACTGCTCTACATACTACTGACCTCTGTACACTGCTCTACATCCTACTGATCTCTGTACACTGCCATACATACTACTGACCTCTGTACACTGCTCTACATACTACTGACCTCTGTACACTGCTCTACATACTACTGACCTCTGTACACTGCTCTACCTTCTACTGACCTCTGTACACTGCCCTACATACTACTGACCTCTGTACAGTGCCCTAGATACTACTGACTTCTGTACACTGCTCTACATACTACTGACTTCTGTTCACTGCCCCACATGCTACTGACCTCTGTACACTGCCCTACATACTACTGACCTCTGTACACTGCCCTACATCCTACTGACCTCTGTATACTTCCCTACATACTACTGACCTCTGTACACTGCCCTACATCCTACTGACCTCTGTACACTGCCCTATATACTACTGACCTCTGTACACTGCCCTACATACTACTGACCTCTGTACACTGCCCTACATACTACTGACCTCTGTATACTGCCCTACCTACTACTGACCTCTGTACACTGCCCTACATACTACTGACCTCTGTACACTGCCCTACATCCTACTGACCTCTGTACACTGCACTACATACTACTGACCTCTGTACACTGCCCTACCTACTACTGACCTCTGTACACTGCCCTACATCCTACTGACCTCTGTACACTGGCCTACATACTACTGACCTCTGTACACTGGCCTACATACTACTGACCTCTGTACACTGCCCTACCTACTACTGACCTCTGTACACTGCCCTACATACTACTGACTTCTGTACACTGCCCTACCTACTACTGACCTCTGTACACTGCCCTACATACTACTGACCTCTGTACACTGCCCTACATCCTACTGACCTCTGTACACTGCCCTACATCCTACTGACCTCTGTACACTGCTCTACATCCTACTGACCTCTGTACACTGCACTACATACTACTGACCTCTGTACACTGCCCTACCTACTACTGACCTCTGTACACTGCCCTACATCCTACTGACCTCTGTACACTGCACTACATACTACTGACCTCTGTACACTGGCCTACATACTACTGACCTCTGTACACTGCCCTACATACTACTGACTTCTGTACACTGCTCTACATACTACTGACCTCTGTACACTGCCCTACATACTACTGACCTCTGTACACTGCCCTACATACTACTGACCTCTGTATACTGCCCTACCTACTACTGACCTCTGTACACTGCTCTACATCCTACTGACCTCTGTTCACTGCCCTATATACTACTGACCTCTGTACACTGCTCTACATCCTACTGACCTCTGTACACTGCACTACATACTACTGACCTCTGTACACTGCCCTACATACTACTGACCTCTGTACACTGCCCTACATCCTACTGACCTCTGTACACTGCTCTACATCCTACTGACCTCTGTACACTGCCCTACATCCTACTGACCTCTGTACACTGGCCTACATACTACTGACCTCTGTACACTGCCCTACATCCTACTGACCTCTGTACACTGGCCTACATACTACTGACCTCTGTACACTGGCCTACATACTACTGACCTCTGTACACTGCCCTACATACTACTGACCTCTGTACACTGCCCTACATACTACTGACCCCTGTACACTGCCCTATATACTACTGACCTCTGTACACTGCCCTACATACTACTGACCTCTGTACACTGCCCTACATCCTACTGACCTCTGTACACTGCCCTACATACTACTGACCTCTGTACACTGGCCTACATCCTACTGACCTCTGTACACTGCCCTATATACTACTGACCTCTGTACACTGCTCTACATCCTACTGACCTCTGTACACTGGCCTACATACTACTGACCTCTGTACACTGGCCTACATACTACTGACCTCTGTACACTGCCCTACATCCTACTGACCTCTGTACACTGCTCTACATCCTACTGATCTCTGTACACTGCCCTATATAATACTGACCTCTGTACACTGCTCTACATCCTACTGACCTCTGTACACTGCCCTACCTACTACTGACCTCTGTACACTGCCCTATATACTACTGACCTCTGTACACTGCCCTACATACTACTGACCTCTGTTCACTGTCCTATATACTACTGACCTCTGTACACTGCTTTACATCCTACTGACCTCTGTACACTGCTCTACATACTACTGACCTCTGTACACTGCCCTACATCCTACTGACCTCTGTACACTGCCCTACATACTACTGACCTCTGTACACTGCTCTACATACTACTGAACTCTGTACACTGCCCTACATACTACTGACCTCTGTACACTGCTCTACATACTACTGACCTCTGTACACTGCTCTACATACTACTGAACTCTGTACACTGCTCTACATACTACTGACCTCTGTACACTGCTCTACCTTCTACTGACCTCTGTACACTGCCCTACATACTACTGACCTCTGTACACTGCTCTACATACTACTGACCTTTGTACACTGCCCTACATCCTACTGACCTCTGTACACTGCCCTACCTACTACTGACCTCTGTACAGTGCCCTAGATACTACTGACTTCTGTACACTGCTCTACATACTACTGACTTCTGTACACTGCCCTACATACTACTGACCTCTGTACACTGGCCTACATACTACTGACCTCTGTACACTGGCCTACATACTACTGACCTCTGTACACTGCCCTACATCCTACTGACCTCTGTACACTGCCCTACATACTACTGACCTCTGTACACTGGCCTACATCCTACTGACCTCTGTACACTGCCCTATATACTACTGACCTCTGTACACTGCTCTACATCCTACTGACCTCTGTACACTGGCCTACATACTACTGACCTCTGTACACTGCCCTACATACTACTGACCTCTGTACACTGCTCTACATCCTACTGATCTCTGTACACTGCCCTATATAATACTGACCTCTGTACACTGCTCTACATCCTACTGACCTCTGTACACTGCCCTACCTACTACTGACCTCTGTACACTGCCCTATATACTACTGACCTCTGTACACTGCCCTACATACTACTGACCTCTGTTCACTGTCCTATATACTACTGACCTCTGTACACTGCTTTACATCCTACTGACCTCTGTACACTGCTCTACATACTACTGACCTCTGTACACTGCCCTACATCCTACTGACCTCTGTACACTGCCCTACATCCTACTGACCTCTGTACACTGCCCTACCTACTACTGACCTCTGTACACTGCTCTACATATTACTGACCTCTGTACACTGCCCTACCTACTACTGACCTCTGTACACTGCTCTACATACTACTGACTTCTGTACACTGCTCTACATACTACTGACCTCTGTACACTGCCCTTCATCCTACTGACCTCTGTACACTGCTCTACATACTACTGACCTCTGTACACTGCTCTACATACTACTGACCTCTGTACACTGCTCTACATACTACTGACCTCTGTACACTGCTCTACATACTACTGACCTCTGTACACTGCCCTACATCCTACTGATCTCTGTACACTGCTCTACATACTACTGACTTCTGTACACTGCTCTACATACTACTGACCTCTGTACACTGCTCTACATCCTACTGACCTCTGTACACTGCCCTATATACTACTGACCTTTGTACACTGCTCTACATACTACTGACCTCTGTACACTGCCCTACATACTACTGACCTCTGTACACTGCCCTACATCCTACTGACCTCTGTACACTGCCCTACATACTACTGACCTCTGTACACTGCTCTACATCCTACTGACCTCTGTACACTGCCCTATATACTACTGACCTTTGTACACTGCTCTACATACTACTGACCTCTGTACACTGCCCTATATCCTACTGACCTCTGTGCACTGCTCTACATACTACTGACCTCTGTACACTGCCCTACATACTACTGACCTCTGTACACTGCCCTACATCCTACTGACCTCTGTACACTGCCCTACATACTACTGACCTCTGTACACTGCCCTGCATACTACTGACCTCTGTACACTGCCCTACATCCTACTGACCTCTGTGCACTGCTCTACATACTACTGACCTCTGTACACTGCCCTACATACTACTGACCTCTGTACACTGCCCTATATACTACTGATCTCTGTACACTGCCATACATACTACTGACCTCTATACACTGCCCTACATACTACTGATCTCTGTACACTGCCCCACATGCTACTGACCTCTGTACACTGCCCTACATACTACTGACCTCTGTACACTGCCCTACATACTACTGACCTCTGTACACTGCCCTACATCCTACTGACCTCTGTACACTGCTCTACATCCTACTGACCTCTGTACACTGCTCTACATACTACTGACCAGACTTGTATAAAGTACTCAAAATTTCTACTTGAGTAAAAGTACAAGTGCTCGATCAAAAAATTACTTGAGTAGAAGTGGAAGTGCTCGCAGAAAAAGTTACTTAAGTAGAAGTACTAAAGTATTCAACATTTTTTTTACTTAAGTATTGCAAGTAGTTTTTTCAAAAAAATTGCTACTTAAGTACTTAAAGTAAAAAGTACCAGTAGTTTTGAAAAAAAATTTCTACTCAAGTACTGAAAGTAGAAGTACAAGTACTGTGTTATGTAGTTATTAAAGAAAGAAGTCAAAAGTATGAACATCATATTGTTTTTATTATTTCAAATGATTTATTCAAATGATTAACCTGTGTTTGTTAGTAGTTTCTTGATGCACTTTAAGCGCTGTAGCACCATTTATTTGTTTGTTTCATATTTTCTTTTTATTGGAAAGATTTGGTATAGCAACTTTTATTATACACAGCCTTTATTTTCGTATGCGCTGATTTACAAATGACATTATACACATTTTTTTGAGCTTTATGCAACTTCCATCTACTGTTCTGGCAGTGGTAATTTTTTTAAAAGTAACGAGTAACTATGCAGCACAAAAAAAAAATATCGGAGTAGAAGTATCGAAATCATCGAAAAAATGTAGTGAAGTAAAAGTAGAAGTAGGAGAAAAAAATTCTACTCTAGGAAAGTACAGATACCGCATTTCGGTACTTAAGTACAGTACTTAAGTAGTTCTACTTCGTTACTATACATCTCTGATACTGACCTCTGTGTACTGCCCTATATCCTACTGACCTCTGTACACTGCTCTACATCCTACTGACCTCTGTACACTGCCCTACATCCTACTGACCTCTGTTCACTGCCCTACATACTACTGACCTCTGTACACTGCTCTATATCCTACTGACCTCTGTACACTGCTCTACATCCTACTGACCTCTGTACACTGCCCTACCTACTACTGACCTCTGTACACTGCCCTACATCCTACTGACCTCTGTACACTGCCCTACATACTACTGACCTCTGTACACTGCCCTACATCCTACTGACCTCTGTACACTGCTCTATATCCTACTGACCTCTGTACACTGCCCTACATACTACTGACCTCTGTACACTGCTCTATATCCTACTGACCTCTGTACACTGCCCTACATACTACTGACCTCTGTACACTGCCCTACATACTACTGACCTCTGTACACTGCTCTATATCCTACTGACCTCTGTACACTGCCCTACATCCTACTGACCTCTGTACACTGCCCTACATCCTACTGACCTCTGTACACTGCTCTATATCCTACTGACCTCTGTACACTGCCCTACATCCTACTGACCTCTGTACACTGCCCTACATCCTACTGACCTCTGTACACTGCTCTATATCCTACTGACCTCTGTACACTGCCCTACATCCTACTGACCTCTGTACACTGCCCTACATCCTACTGACCTCTGTACACTGCTCTATATCCTACTGACCTCTGTACACTGCTCTACATCCTACTGACCTCTGTACACTGCCCTACATACTACTGACCTCTGTACACTGCCCTACATCCTACTGACCTCTGTACACTGCCCTACATACTACTGACCTCTGTACACTGCCCTACGTATTACTGACCTCTGTACACTGCCCTACATACTACTGACTTCTGTTCACTGCCCCACATGCTACTGACCTCTGTACACTGCCCTACATCCTACTGACCTCTGTACACTGCTCTACATCCTACTGACCTCTGTACACTGCCCTACATACTACTGACCTCTGTACACTGCCCTACATACTACTGACCTCTGTACACTGCCCTACATGCTACTGACCTCTGTACACTGCCCTACATCCTACTGACCTCTGTATACTTCCCTACATACTACTGACCTCTGTACACTGCTCTACATACTACTGACTTCTGTTCACTGCCCCACATGCTACTGACCTCTGTACACTGCCCTACATCCTACTGACCTCTGTACACTGCTCTACATCCTACTGACCTCTGTACACTGCCCTACATACTACTGACCTCTGTACACTGCCCTACATCCTACTGACCTCTGTACACTGCCCTACATCCTACTGACCTCTGTACACTGCTCTATATCCTACTGACCTCTGTACACTGCCCTACATCCTACTGACCTCTGTACACTGCCCTACATCCTACTGACCTCTGTACACTGCCCTACCTACTACTGACCTCTGTACACTGCCATACATACTACTGACCTCTGTACACTGCCCTACCTACTACTGACCTCTGTACACTGCCCTACATCCTACTGACCTCTGTATACTTCCCTACATACTACTGACCTCTGTACACTGCCCTACATACTACTGACCTCTGTACACTGCCCTACATACTACTGACCTCTGTACACTGCTCTACATACTACTGACCTCTGTTCACTGCCATACATACTACTGACCTCTGTATACTGCCCTACATACTACTGACCTCTGTACACTTCCCTACATACTACTGACCTCTGTACACTGCCCTACATACTACTGACCTCTGTACACTGCCCTACCTACTACTGATCTCTGTTCACTGCCCTACATACTACTGACCTCTGTACACTGCCCTACATACTACTGACCTCTGTACACTGCCCTACATACTACTGACTTCTGTACACTGCCCTACCTACTACTGATCTCTGTTCACTGCCCTACATACTACTGACCTCTGTACACTGCCCTACCTACTACTGATTTCTGTTCACTGCTCTACATACTACTGACCTCTGTACACTGCTCTACATACTACTGACCTCTGTACACTGCCCTATATACTACTGATCTCTGTACACTGCCCTACATACTACTGACCTCTGAACACTGCTCTACATACTACTGACTTCTGTTCACTGCCCCACATGCTACTGACCTCTGTACACTGCCCTACATACTACTGACCTCTGTACACTGCTCTACATCCTACTGACCTCTGTACACTGCTCTACATACTACTGACCTCTGTGTACTGCCCTACATACTACTGACCTCTGTACACTGCCCTACATCCTACTGACCTCTGTACACTGCCCTACATACTACTGACCTCTGTACACTGCTCTACATCCTACTGACCTCTGTACACTGCCCTACATACTACTGACCTCTGTACACTGCCCTACATACTACTGACCTCTGTACACTGCCCTACATCCTACTGACCTCTGTACACTGCCCTACATACTACTGACCTCTGTACACTGCCCTACATACTACTGACCTCTGTACACTGCCCTACATCCTACTGACCTCTGTACACTGCTCTATATCCTACTGACCTCTGTACACTGCCCTACATACTACTGACCTCTGTACACTGCCCTACCTACTACTGACCTCTGTACACTGCCCTACATACTACTGACCTCTGTACACTGCCCTACGTATTACTGACCTCTGTACACTGCCCTACATGCTACTGACCTCTGTACACTGCCCTACCTACTACTGACCTCTGTACACTGCCCTACGTATTACTGACCTCTGTACACTGCCCTACATGCTACTGACCTCTGTACACTGCCCTACCTACTACTGACCTCTGTACACTGCTCTACATCCTACTGACCTCTGAACACTGCCCTACATCCTACTGACCTCTGTACAGTGCCCTACATACTACTGACCTCTGTACACTGCCCTACATCCTACTGACCTCTGTACACTGCCATACATACTACTGACCTCTGTACACTGCCCTACATACTACTGACCTCTGTACACTGCCATACATACTACTGACCTCTGTACACTGCTCTACATCCTACTGACCTCTGTACACTGCTCTACATACTACTGACCTCTGTACACTGCTCTACATCCTACTGACCTCTGTATACTTCCCTACATACTACTGACCTCTGTACACTGCTCTACATACTACTGACCTCTGTATACTTCCCTACATACTACTGACTTCTGTACACTGCCCTACATACTACTGACCTCTGTACACTGCTCTACATACTACTGACCTCTGTACACTTCCCTACATACTACTGACCTCTGTACACTGCCCTACATACTACTGACCTCTGTACACTGCCCTATATACTACTGACCTCTGTACACTGCCCTACATACTACTGACCTCTGTACACTGCCCTACATACTACTGACCTCTGTACACTGCCCTACATACTACTGACCTCTGTACACTGCCCTACCTACTACTGACCTCTGTACACTGCCCTACATCCTACTGACCTCTGTACACTGCCCTACATCCTACTGACCTCTGTACACTGCCCTACATCCTACTGACCTCTGTACACTGCTCTATATCCTACTGACCTCTGTACACTGCCCTACATACTACTGACCTCTGTACACTGCCCTACATACTACTGACTTCTGTTCACTGCCCCACATGCTACTGACCTCTGTACACTGCCCTACATACTACTGACCTCTGTACACTGCCCTACATACTACTGACCTCTGTACACTGCTCTACATCCTACTGACCTCTGTACACTGCTTTACATACTACTGACCTCTGTACACTGCCCTATATCCTACTGACCTCTGTACACTGCTCTACATCCTACTGACCTCTGTACACTGCCCTACATACTACTGACCTCTGTACACTGCCCTACATACTACTGACCTCTGTACACTGCCCTACATACTACTGACCTCTGTACACTGCCCTACATCCTACTGACCTCTGTACACTGCTCTACATCCTACTGACCTCTGTACACTGCCCTACATACTACTGACCTCTGTACACTGCCCTACATACTACTGACCTCTGTACACTGCCCTACATCCTACTGACCTCTGTACACTGCCCTACATACTACTGACCTCTGTACACTGCTCTACATCCTACTGACCTCTGTACACTGCCCTACATACTACTGACCTCTGTACACTACCCTACATACTACTGACCTCTGTACACTGCCCTACATACTACTGACCTCTGTACACTGCTCTACATACTACTGACCTCTGTACACTGCCCTACATACTACTGACCTCTGTACACTACCCTACATACTACTGACCTCTGTACACTGCCCTACATACTACTGACCTCTGTACACTGCTCTACATACTACTGACCTCTGTACACTGCCCCACATGCTACTGACCTCTGTACACTTCCCTACATACTACTGACCTCTGTACACTGCCCTATATACCACTAACCCCAGAATATTGGATGGTGATTGGATGGTTTTCCAGCATGTCCCTTCAACAAAAGCAGGTCATTTGACTCTGAACAAAAGTCCTCCAGTTCCTGCTGAACCAACAAATTTTCAGCCAGTGTGTACCAAGCTTCCATTTATAATTTTACATTGACAGTGTTTTGTTATATTTTGCTAAGTTTTCTTCAAGTCTTCCTTACTTTGTATTGGAAAGTGGTACAGAATAGCACTGGCCCCGTAGTTTAATTTCACAGGTATTGCTATCTTAAAGTATTAACGTTGATGTAAATGATCTGCTTCCCAGGCAGGCAGCTTTGACAACCCAAAGGATCTCCATGTTACATAGTTACATAGTTAGTGAGGTTGAAAAAAGACATCAGTCCATCCAGTTCAACCTATGATGTGTGTGTGTGTTTGCTTTTAACCTTACATTGTATACCCCTGTATGTTGTACATTGCATACCCCTGTATGTTGTACATTGTATACCCCTGTATGTTGTACATTGTATACCCCTGTATGTTGTACATTGTATACCCCTGTATGTTGTACATTGTATACCCCTGTATGTTGTGGTCTTTAAGGTGCCCATCTAATAGTTTTTTGAAACTATCAATGCTCCCTGCTGATACCACTGCTTGTGGAAGAGAATTCCACATCCTTACCGCTCTTACAGTGAAGAACCCCTTACGCACTTTAAGGTTAAACCGCCTTTCCTCTAGTTTTAGTGAGTGGCCACGTGTCTTATTGTATCTCCTTTCTCTGAATAGTTTGTTCCTTATGCTAGGGTCGCCAGTACAGTATTTGTACATTGATATCATATCCCCCCTCAATCGTCTCTTCTCCAGAGAGAATAGGTTCAGTGCTTGTAGTCTTTCCTCATAGCTGTTGTCCTCCATTCACCTAATTATTTTTGTTGCCCTTCTCTGGACTCTTTCCAGTTCCAGCACATCCTTCCTGAGGACCGGTGCCCAGAACTGGACAGCATACTCCAGATGTGGCCGGACCAGAGTCTTGTAGAGTGGGAGAATAATCTCTTTATTTCTGGAGTGAATCCCCTTTTTTATACAACCCAGTATTCTGTTGGCTTTGCTTGCAGCGGCTTGGCATTGCATGCCACTGCCAAGCTTGTTGTCTACCAGTACCCCCAGGTCCTTTTCCACCCTAGACTCACCCAGAGGTCCCCCCCCTAGTGAGTAGCTTGCTTTCTGGTTTCTGGCCCCCAAGTGCATTACTTTACATTTTTCAACATTAAACCTCATCTGCCATGTAGTTGCCCACCCCGTTATTTTGTTCAGGTCCGCTTGTAAGGTTTCCACATCCTGCATAGAAGATATTGGCATGCTTAGTTTAGTATCATCCGCAAATACTGAGATTGTACTAGATATCCCCTCCTCTAGATCATTTATGAATAAATTAAACAGGATTGGTCCCAGGACAGAACCATGGTCTTCTGGGATTGTAGTGTAATGTAACAAAAATTTAAATAGGAAGTGCCACACCACTGCTAAGAAGCCCAGATACAACTTTATTCCAATAAAAGTCAGGGGGACAATCCATAAAGTAGCCAATGCATTTCGGGGGTCCAAGGGTGCCCCTTCATCGGGGCTTGATTGACAACAATGTGAATAGACTGGAAGGGAACTGGACCTTTTTTTTTCCAGTGTGATTGCAAGCAGAGGCCTTGGGAGCAGATGGTTTGGCCAAAAAAAAAAAATGGTGATGGATAACTGCTTATTTTCACTTTTCTTAGGATCTGCCAGTGTTTTCTTGTGTCTATTAGTTTACGAAGAATTTACAGCTTTGCTCTACTGTATGTGGGTAACCTGGAGATTCCTAGCACCAGAAAGCCGGTGTTGATTTGTGCTCATGCTCATACTCATGCACATTGCACATGTGGTCATTTTTCTGAGCGAAGGGGCTATGTTAAATATACTGTGCCAGCTTGTTGTGCACATATACGTGTGCAAGTGCACATACCGATTAGCACTTGGCCTATTTAATTAGCAGTTGCTGAATGGTTTTCAGCCTGTGTTCCCGAGACCTGATCCACTGTACCTGCTTACCCGCGTATGACCCGACTTGCCTTTGGACTTCGCTTCTGCTCTTGTTACCTACTACTCCGACCTCAGCTTGTTTACTGGACTTATCCTGCCTGCTGACTCTGTACTGCTTTGCCCAGCTGTTTCTGACCTTGGCTTGTCTCCTGGACTTGCTTTGCCTGCTGATTCGGTTCATTGCAGCCTAGTTGTTGCTGACTGCTGCTTGTCTCCTGGTCCTGCTTCCGTCTCCTTCTCTGGTGCCAAGCTCCTTCTGCATTACATTCCTAGGATTGCGACTACCAGCTCTACCCACCTACAGAGTAGACATTACCAGCCAGCTACTACAACACTGGTACCATTCCTTATCCTTACACTTTTTGTCTCCACCTTCAGGAGTGTTGAGCAGGAGGTGTAAGAGTAAGGTTCCCACCTGTCTGGGATTCACCCGGACAGTCCGGGTTTTGAATCATGGGTCTGGTTTTCGGTCCACCTGAAAACCAGACACATTATTCAGACTGGACCGTGGCTCCCGAAAATAGCTAGAGAATTGGATGTTTTCCTCCCTTCAGCCTGCAGGAGGCGATAGAGAGCCGACACAGCCTAATGTCAGCATAGCACTGCAGGGGAGTGAAGACAGGAGAGAAGGAGGAGGAGCTGCCTTGTTTTCAGTTTTTGATCTGTGAGTACAGGGGGGAAAAGAGAGGGGACAACATTGATGCACGGAGGGAAACGTGGGGGTACCTGATGTAACCAGAGATCGTGATGGGGGTACCTGATGTAACAGGAGCCTGTAATGGGGGCACCTGATGTAAGGGGGACTGTGATGGCGCACCTGATGTAATAGGAGCCTGTTATGGGGACACCAGATATAAAGGGGGGCTGTAAGGGGGGCACCTGATGTAACAGGAGACTGTGATGGGGCACCTGATATAAGGGTGGCTGTAATTGGGGCACCTGATGTAACAGGAAACTGTGATGGGGCACCTGACATAAGGGGAACTGTGATGGAGGCACCTGTTGTAGCAGGAGACTGTGATGGGGCACCTGGTATAAGAAGGGCTATGATGGGGCACCAGATGTAAGGGGGACTGTGATGGGGGCACCTGATGTAGCAGGAGACTATGGTGGGGTACCTGGTATAACAGGAAATTGTGATGGGGGCATCTGATGTAAGGGGGACTGTGATTGGGGCACCTGATGTAAGGGGGACTGTGATGGGGCACCTGGTATAACAGGAAATTGTGATGGGAACACCTGATGTAACAGGAGCCTGTAATAGGGGCACCTTATGTAAGGGGGACTGTGATGGGGGTTCCTGATGTAGCAGGAGACAGTGATGGGGACACCCAATGTAAGGGGAACTGTGATGGGGCACCTGATATAAGGGGGACTGTGAAGAGGGGACTTGATGTAAGAGGGACTGTGATGGGGGCACCTGATGTAGAGGGAACTGTGATGGGGCACCCAATGTAGAAGCAGACTGAGATGGGGGCACTTGATGTAACAGGAGAATGTGATGGGGGCACCTGATATAAGGGGGACTGTGATGGGGACACCAGATGTAAGGGAGACTGTGATGGGGCACCTGATGTAGCAGGAGACCGTGATGGAGACAGCCGATGAAAGGGGGACTGTGATGGGGGCACCTGATATAACAGGAGCCTGTAATGGGGGCACCTGGTGTAGCAGGAGACTGTGATGGGGACACACGATTCAAGGGGGGTTGTGATGGGGGCACCTAATGTAGCAGGAGATTGTGATGGGGACACCTGATGTAGCAGGAGACAGTGATGGGGACATGCAATGGGGAACTAAGATGGGGGCACCTGATGTAGCAGCAGACTGTGATAGGGGTACCTGATGTAGCAGGAGATTGTGATGGGGACACCTGATGTAGCAGGAGACAGTGATAGGGGTACCTGATGTAACAGGAGAAAGTGATTGGGGCACCTGATATAAGGGGGACTGTGATGGGGGCACTTGATGTAGCAATAAACTGTGATGGGGCACCCGATATCAGGGGGGCTGTGATGGGGCACCTGATGTAGAATAAGACTGTGATGGGGGAACCTGATGTAGAATAAGACTGTGATGGGGGAACCTGATGTAGCAGGAGACTGTAATGGGGGCACCTCATGTAAGGGGGACTGAGATGTGGGCGCCTTATGTAACAGGAGACTGTGATGGGGCCACCTGATATAAGGGGGACTGTGATGGGGCACCTGATGTAACAGGAGATGGTGATGGGGCACCTGATGTAGCAAGAGTTTGTGATGGGGACAGCCAATGTAAGGGGAACTGTGATGGGGGCACCTGATGTAAGGGGGACTGTGATGAAGGCATCTGATGTAAGAGGGACTGTGATGGGCACGTGATGTAGCAGGAGACTGTGATGGGGACACCTTATGTAAGGGGGACTGTGATGGGGCACCTGATGTAGCAGGAGACTGTGATGGGGACACCAGATGTAAGGGAGACTGTGATGGGGCACCTGATGTAGCAGGAGACTGTGATGGGGACACCTTATGTAAGGGAGACTGTGATGGGGCACCTGATGTAGCAGGAGACTGTGATGGGGCACCTGTTGTTACAGGAGACTGTTATGGAGGCACCTGATGTAACAGGAGACTGTGATGAGGACACCTGATGTAACAGGAGACTATGATGGGGACACCTGATGTAGCAGGACACTTTGATGGGGACACCAGATGTAAGGGAGACTGTGATGGAGACATCCGATGAAAGGGGGACTGTGATGAGGGCACCTGAAGTAGCAGGATACTGTGATAGGGACACACAATGTAAAGGGGGTTGTGATGGGGCACCTGATGTAGCAGGAGAATGTGATGGGGACACCCAATGCAATGGGGACTGAGATGGGGGCACCTGATCTAGCAGGAGACTGTGATGGGGGCACCTGATATAACATGAGACTTTGACGGGGGCACTTGATATAAGGGGGACTGTGATGGGGCACCTGATGTAGCAGAAGACTGTGATGGGGACACCCAATGTAAGGGGAAATGTGATGGGGGCACCTGATGTAAGAGGGACTGCAATGGGCACCTTATGTAGCAGGAGACTGTGATGGGGCACCTGATGTAAGGAGGACTGTGATGGGGACACCTGATGTAGCGGGAGACTGTGATGGGGACACCAGATGTAAGGGGGACTGTCTTGGGGGCACCTGATGTAGCAGGAGAATGTGATGGAGGAACCTGATGTAGCATGAGACTTTGATGGGGGCATCTAATCTAAGGGGGACCGTGATGGGGCACCTGATGTAGCAGGAGACTGTGAGGGGGGGCACCTTATGTAACAAGAGACTGTGATGGGGCACCTGAGGTAGCAGGAGACTGTGATGGGGCACCTGATGTAAGGGGGACTGAGATGGGGGCACCTAATGTATCAGGTAACTGTGATGGGGCACCTGAGGTAGCAGGAGACTGTAATGGGGCACCTGATGTAAGGGGGAATGAGAGGGGGGCACCTGATGTAGCAGCAGACTGTGATGGGGGCACCTGATGTAGCAGCAGACTGAGATGGGGGCACCTGATGTAACATGAGACTTTGATGGGGGCATCTGATCTAAGGGGGACTGTGATGGGGCACCTGACGTAGCAGGAGACTGTGATGGGGACACCCGATGTAAGGGGGACAATGATGGGGTCACCTGATGTAAGGGGGACTGAGATGGGGACACCAGATGTAAGGGGGACTGTCTTGGCGGGCACCTGATGTAGCAGGAGACTGTGATGGGGGCACCTGATGTAGCAGGAGACTGCGATGGGGGCACCTGATGTAACATGAGACTTTGATGGGGGCATCTGATCTAAGGGGGACTGTGATGGGGGCACCTGATGTAACATGAGACTCTGATGGGGGCACCTGATCTAAGGGGGACTGTGATGGGGCACCTGACGTAGCAGGTGGCTGTGAGGGGGGCACCTTATGTAACAAGAGACTGTGATGGGGGCACCTGATGTAGCAGGAGACTGTGATGGGGACACCCGATGTAAGGGGGACTGTGATGGGGGCACCTGATGTAAGGGGGACTGTGATGGGGGCACCTGATGAAGCAGAAGACTGTGATGGGGCACCTGATGTAAAAAGAGACTGTGATAGGGCACCTGATATAAGGGGGACTGAGATGGGGGCACCTGATGTAGCAGCAGACTGTGATGGGGGCACCTGATATAACAGGAGACTTTGATGGGGGCATCTGATCTAAGGGGGATTGTGATGGGGCACCTGACGTAGCAGGAGACTGTGAGGGGGGGCACCTTATATAACAAGAGACTGTGATTGGGCACCTGATGTAGCAGGAGACTGTAATTGGGGAACCTAATGTATCAGGTAACTGTGATGGGGGCACCTGATGTAGCAGAAAACTGTGATGTGGACACCTGATGTAAAAAGAGACTGTGATGGGGACACCTGATGTATCAGGAGAGAGACTGTGAGGGGGCACTTGATATAAGGGGGACTGTAATAGGGGCACCTGATGTAACAGGAGACTGTGATGGGGCACCTGATGTAAGGGGGACTGTAATGGGGGCACCTATTGTAGCAGGAGACTGTGATGTGGGCACCTGATATAAGGGGGGCTGTGATGGGGCACCTGATGTAAGGGGGACTGTGATGGGGTTACCTGATGTAAGGGGGACTGTGATGGGGGTACCTGATGTAGCAGGAGACTGTGATGGGGGTACCTGATGTAGCA
The DNA here is from genome assembly GCF_965119305.1 of Pelophylax lessonae. Lineage (NCBI taxonomy): Eukaryota > Metazoa > Chordata > Amphibia > Anura > Ranidae > Pelophylax > Pelophylax lessonae. The sequence goes on from NC_138770.1 coordinate 39,775,760, forward strand.
GGAGACTGTGATGGGGGCACCTGATGTAACATGAGACTTTGATGGGGGCATCTGATCTAAGGGGGACTGTGATGGGGCACCTGACGTAGCAGAAAACTGTGATGTGGACACCCGATGTAAGGGGGACTGTGATGGGGTCACCTGATGTAAGGGGGACTGTGATGGGGCACCTGATGTAAGGGGGACTGTGATGGGGCACCTGATGTAAAAAGAGACTGTGATGGGGACACCTGATGTATCAGGAGACTGTGAGGGGGCACTTGATATAAGGGGGGCTGTGATGGGGCACCTGATGTAAGGGGGACTGTGATGGGGCACCTGATGTAAGGGGGACGGTGATGGGGGTACCTGATGTAGCAGGAGACTGTGATGGGGGAACCTGATGTAGCAGGAGACTGTGATGGGGGTACCTGATGTAGCAGGAGACTGTGATGGGGGCACCGGATGTAAGGGAGGAATGTGATGGGAGTTCCTGTTGTAAGGGAGACTGTGATGGGGACACCTGATGTAAGGGGGGACTCTGATGGGGGCACCTGATATAAGGGGGACTGTGATGGGGGCACCTGATGTAACAGGAGACTGTGATGAGGGAATCTGATGTAAGGAAGACTGTGATGAGGGCACCTGATGTAGCAGGAGTATGTGATGGGGGCACCTGATGTAACAGGAGACTGTAATGGGGGCATCTGATTTAAGGGGGACTGTGATGGGGCACCTGATGTTACAGGAGCCTGTAATGGGGGCATCTGATGTAAGGGGGAATGTGATGGGGCACCTGATGTAGCAGGAGACAGTGATGAGGACACACAATGTAAGGGGGGGGCTGTGATGGGGCATCTGATTTAGCAGGAGACTGTAATGGGGACACCTGATGTAGCAGGAGACTGTGAGGGGGGCACCTGATGTAGCAGAAGACTGAGATGGGGGCACCTGATGTAGCAGCAGACTGAGATGGGGGCACCTGATATAGCAGGAGACTCTGATGGGGGCACCTGATGTAACAGGAGACTCTGATGGGGGCACCTGATGTAACATGAGACTTTGATGGGGGCATCTGATCTAAGGGGGACTGTGATGGGGCACCTGATGTAGCAGGAGACTGTGATGGGGCACCTGATGTAGCAGGAGACTGTAATTGGGGAACCTAATGTATCAGGTAACTGTGATGGGGGCAACTGATGTAGCAGGAGACTGTGATGGGGACACCCGATGTAAGGGGGGCTGTGATGGGGGCACCTGATGTATCAGGAGACTGTGACGGGGCACCTGATATAAGGGGGACTGTAATGGGGGCACCTGATGTAACAGGAGACTTTGATGGGGCACTTGATGTAAGAGGGACTGTAATGGGGGCTTCTGTTGTAGCAGGAGACTGTGATGTGGGCACCTGATATAAGGGGGGCTGTGATGGGGCACCTGATGTAAGGGGGACTGTGATGGGGCACCTGATGTAAGGGGGACTGTGATGGGGCACCTGATGTAGCAGGAGACTGTGATGGGGACACCGGATGTAAGGGAGGACTGTGATGGGAGTTCCTGTTGTAAGGGGGACTGTGATGGGGGTACCTGATGTAAGAGGGACTGTGATGGGTGCACCTGATTCAACAGGAGACTGTGATGGGGACACCTGATGTAAGGGGGACTGTGATGGGGATACCTGATATAAGGGGGACTGTGATGGGGGCACCTGATGTAAGGGGGGACTGTGATGGGGACACCTGATGTAAGGGGGGACTGTGATGGGGATACCTGATATAACAGCAGACTGTGATGGGGGAAACTGATGTAGCAGGAGACTGTGATAGGGCACCCAATGTAAGGGGCACTGTGATGGGGCACCTGATGTAAAGGGGACTTTGATGGGGGAACCTGATGTAACGAAGACTGTGATTAGGGCATTTGATGTAACAGGAGACTGTGATGGGGGCACCTGATGTAAGGGGGACTGTAATGGGGGCACCTGTTGTAGCAGGAGACTGTGATGGGGCACCTGGTATAAGAGGGGCTGTGATGGGCACCTAATGTAAGGGGGACTGTGATGGGGCACCTGATGTAGCAGGAGACTGTGAACGGGCACCCAGTGTAAGGGGCACTGTGATGGGGGCACCTGATGTAAGGAAGACTGTGATGAGGGCACCTGATGTAGCAGGAGAATGTGATGGGGGCACCTGATGTAAGGGAGACTGTAATGGAGGAACCTGTTGTAGCAGGAGACTGTGATGGGGCACCTGATATAAGAGGGGCTGTGATGGGGGCATCTAATGTAAGGGGGACTGTGATGGGGGCACCTGATGTAGCAGGAGACTGTGAGTGGGGCACCTGATGTAACAGGAGACTGTGATGGGGACACTTGATGTAAAAGGGAACTGTGATGGGGATACCTAATGTAACAGGAGACTGTGATGGGGTACTTGATGTAGAAGGAGACTGTGATGGGGACACCTGATCAAAGAGGGACTGTGATGGAGCACCTGATGTAAGAGGGAATGTGATGGGGTTACCTAATATAAGAGGGACTGTGATGAGGGTACCTAATATAAAGGGGACTGTGATTGGGACACCTGATGTAAGGGGGGACTGTGATGGGGGTACCTAATATAAAGGGGACTGTGATGGGGGTACCTGATGTAAGGAGGGCTTTGATCGGGGGCACCTGATGTAAGGGGGACTGTGATGGGGGTACCTAATATAAAGGGGACTGTGATGGGGGTACCTGATATAAGGGGGGCTTTGATCGGGGGCACCTGATGTAAGGGGGACTGTGATGGGGGTACCTAATGTAAAGGGGACTGTGGTGGGGGTACCTGATGTAACAATAGACTGTGATGGGGACACCTGATATAAGGGGGACTGTGATGAGGGAACCTGATGTAGAAGGAGACTGTGATGGGGACACCTGATGTAGCTGGAGATTGTGATGGGGATATCTGATGCAACAGGAGACTGTGATGGGGACACCTGATGTATCAGGAGACTGTGATGGGGACACCTGTTGTAAGGGGGACTGTGATGGGGCACCTGATGTAGCAGGAGACTGTGATGGGGGCACCGGATGTAAGGGAGGAATGTGATGGGAGTTCCTGTTGTAAGGGAGACTGTGATGGGGACACCTGATGTAAGGGGGGACTCTGATGGGGATACCTGATATAAGGGGGACTGTGATGGGGGAACCTGATGTAGCAGGAGACTGTGATGGAGACACCCGATGTAAGGGGGACTGTGGTGGGGGCACCTGATGTAACAGGAGACTGTAATGGGGGCATCTGATTTAAGGGGGACTGTGATGGGGCACCTGATGTTACAGGAGACTCTGATGGAGGCACCTGATGTTAGGGGGACTGTGATGGGGCACCTGATATAACAGGAGCCTGTAATGGGGGCATCTGATGTAAGGGGGGGGCTGTGATGGGGCACCTGATGTAGCAGGAGACTGTGATGGGGCACCTGATGTAAAAAGAGACTGTGATGGGGGGCACCTGATGTATCAGGAGACTGTGACGGGGCACTTGATGTAAGAGGGACTGTAATGGGGGCACCTGATGTAACAGGAGACTTTGATGGGGCACTTGATGTAAGAGGGACTGTAATGGGGGCTTCTGTTGTAGCAGGAGACTGTGATGTGGGCACCTGATATAAGGGGGGCTGTGATGGGGCACCTGATGTAAGGGGGACTGTGATGGGGCACCTGATGTAAGGGGGACTGTGATGGGGGCACCGGATGTAAGGGAGGACTGTGATGGGAGTTCCTGTTATAAGGGGGACTGTGATGGGGGTACCTGATGTAAGAGGGACTGTGATGGGTGCACCTGATTCAACAGGAGACTGTGATGGGGACACCTGATGTAAGGGGGGGACTGTGATGGGGATACCTGATATAAGGGGGACTGTGATGGGGGCACCTGATGTAAGGGGGACTGTGATGGGGACACCTGATGTAAGGGGGGACTGTGATGGGGATACCTGATATAAGGGGGACTGTGATGGGGGCACCTGATGTAAGGGGGGACTGTGATGGGAATACCTGATATAACAGCAGACTGTGATGTGGGAATCTGAAGTAGCAGGAGACTGTGATGGGGGCACCCAATGTAAGGGGCACTGTGATGGGGGCACCTGATGTAAGGGGGACTTTGATGGGGGAACCTGATGTAACTAAGACTGTGATTAGGGCATTTGATGTAGCAGGAGAATGTGATGGGGGAACCTGATGTAGCAGGAGACTGTGATAGGGCACCTGATGTAAGGGGGACTGTAATGGGGGCACCTGTTGTAGCAGGAGACTGTGATGGGGCACCTGGTATAAGAGGGGCTGTGATGGGCACCTAATGTAAGGGGGACTGTGATGGGGCACCTGATGTAGCAGGAGACTGTGATGGGGGACACCTGATGTAGCAGGAGACTGTGATGGGGGCACCTGATGTAACAGGAGACTGTGATGGGGCACCTGATGTAACAGGAGACTATGATGGGGACACCTGATGTAAGGGGGGACTGTGATGGGGATACCTGATGTAAGGGGGACTGTGATGGGGATACCTAATGTAACAGGAGACTGTGATGGGGTACTTGATGTAGAAGGAGACTGTGATGGGGACACCTGATCAAAGAGGGACTGTGATGGAGCACCTGATGTAAGAGGGAGTGTGATGGGGTTACCTAATATAAGAGGGACTGTGATGAGGGTACCTAATATAAAGGGGACTGTGATTGGGACACCTGATGTAAGGGGGGACTGTGATGGGGGTACCTAATATAAAGGGGACTGTGATGGGGGTACCTGATGTAAGGAGGGCTTTGATCAGGGCACCTGATGTAAGGGGGACTGTGATGGGGGTACCTAATGTAAAGGGGACTGTGGTGGGGGTACCTGATGTAACAATAAACTGTGATGGGGCACCTGATTTAAGGGGGACTGTGATGGGGAACCTTATGTAGCTGGAGATTGTGATGGGGATATCTGATGTAACAGGAGACTGTGATGGGGACACCTGTTGTAAGGGGGACTGTGATGGGGGCACCTGATGTAAGGGGGACTGTGATGGGGGCACCTGATGTAAGGGGGACTGTGAAGGGGGTACATGATGTAGCAGGACACTGTGATGGGGACACCTGATGTAAGGGGGACTGTGATGGGGGAACCTGATGTAAAGGGGACTGTGATGGGGTACCTGATGTAGCAGGAGACTGTGATGGGGGTACCTGATGTAAGGGGGATTGTGATAGGGGAACCTGATGTAAAGGGGACTGTGATGGGGTACCTGATGTAGCAGGAGACTGTGATGGGGGTACCTGATGTAGCAGGACACTGTGATGGGGACACCTGATGTAAGGGGGACTGTGATGGGGGAACCTGATGTAAAGGGGACTGTGATGGGGTACCTGATGTAGCAGGAGACTGTGATGGGGGTACCTGATGTAAGGGGGATTGTGATAGGGTACCTAATATAAGGGGAACTGTGATGGGGGTACTTGATGTAATAGGAGACTGTGAAGGAGACACTTGATGTAAGGGGACTGTGATGGGGGCACCTGATGTAACAGGACACTGTGTTGAGGACACCTGGTGTAATGGGGACTGTGATGGGGACACCTGATGTAAGGGGACTGTGATGGGGGCACCTGATGTAACAGGAGACTGTGATGGGGACACCTGGTGTAATGGGGACTGTGATGGGGAAACCTGATGTAAGGGGGACTCTGATGTGGCACCCAATGTAGGAGGGACTCTGATGGAGGCACCAGATGTGAGGGGGGCTCTGATGGGGACAGCAGATGTAGGGGGGACTCTGATAGGGGCACAAGACGTAAAGGGGGACTCTTATGGGGACACCTAGAGTTGCCACATTTGTCTTTAATTTATTTTGCGACAAAAAAATGACAAACGCCCGAAACCGGCTCCCGCGAGCCACCGTACAGGTAAGGCGGTTTGCGCAGGAGAGCCAGCCTGCTGCAATAAATCTGCGGCAGCTGATCTTTAAGCGGTTAAATGGAAATTTTTCCTCTTTTTATTATTTTGTTCCTGTGAGAATCTACAATCAAGTGCCGGACTGGGCGACGCACTGGATAATCTAGATCCTTAGCTCTGCGCTAGGTCGGCTGCGTCATAGCCCCACTGGACGGGGGCTGGCCTGCGAGTTAAACGTCTCACGAGAACGCATACGAACTGGCTTCGACCTGAGTCGCAGCATTTCCCCCTGGCCGACAGCACCCACCTTACGATAGAGCAGTGTCAACCCTGTTCCTGGTGTGGTAAGTAGCTGTCCCTCCTCTACCCCTGGCAGGCTTTGGGGTGGACCTGGGCTCTCCCTGTGATAGTCAGACCCCCGGGCTCCCCCCCCTCCCAGTTTGCATTCCCCCACGTCTCGGTGGTCTATTGCGGCCTGTGCCCCCATCTGAACACACGCGCCCCCCCCCCATTCCACCAGGGCGGACATACATTTTTTTAGGTTACATGGGGTGCTGCACAGGCGATGGGGGTGGGGGGGAGAACGCCGCCAGCGACCGAGCAATCGTTCCTCGGGAGGGGGATGGGCCTGGTGGGGGTGCCTGCCAGGGCCCCCCTTCCTGTTGGAGTCATTCTTTGTGCTCTGGGGTCCCAGGAGTCGCCATTTTCTTGTAGACTTCTGTGCTACAGATCGGCGGCCATTTTCCTATTGTTTCCCTTTGCAAGTAACGGTGGCTGTTTTTGGAGTCATAGACAGCATATAGTGACGATACGGCGATATTACTCTTCCTGATCGCCTGAGTACCTGACCGGTGGTGGTGAGAGCCTTTGTGGGGCTTGCTCTCTTTTTTCCTGCTATTGCAGTGGTAGTGCTTTGTGCTGGGTCTTGTAGTGCTTTGTGCTGGGTCTTGTAGTGCCACAGCGCAGTGGGGTGTCCCATTTGCAGTGTTTTACACTTCTTTTTGTGGGTTGCCCTCTTCATTCATCGAGTTTATGGAGCATGTTTCACCATCCAACCCCCTCTCAGAGGCTGCGGGGCCCAAAAACTGTCTGCATTGATGGCGGTCCTGGAGTCCTAGCATAAATCGCCCCCCGCCTTCATCTGCTTCTTCGGTCTCCTCATATCCACAGTCTGATTAGCCCGCCGCGGACGCAAGTTACCCTTCGGGATCTGCGTTTATGCACCCTTCGTACTCAGATAGTGAGGATGATTATTCTGGTCCTCAAGCCGCACATGAAAAGGTGCTAGTGGATGCACTGATTGCATCAGTGCAGGAAACTTTGCATATTGAAGATGCGACTAACGCAACATCAGAGACGCGGGTCACCTTTGGCACCCACAGGTCCTCAAATAGGGCGAGGGTGTTCCCCTTTCCTGCCTTCTTTGACAATATTGTTTCAAAACAGTAGGGGGGTACCCCAAACGCACCCTTGCAATTCCTAAGCGTTTTGCAATGCGTTACCCCTACGAGGAGTCCCTCCTTAAAAAATGGACGGTACATTCTGTAGTGGACTCCCCGGTTTCCAGGTTAAATAAAGCCACTGTAATTCCAGTTGAAGAGCCCCCGGTCTTCTCAGACCAGGCTGATAGGCGGCCGGAGGTCTTGACCCGCCATATGTTCACTGTGGCTGGGTCAGCACTTAAGCCGGTATTTACTATTTCCCTAGAGTCACAAGCTATGACTGAATCCTCCAGAAAGGTTCTTCCCTTCCAACCTGTGCCTGCCCCCAGATCGCTTAACCACTTAAGCCCCGGAGGATTTGGCTGCTAAACGACCAGGGGGTATTTTGCGATTTGGCACTGCGAGACTTTAACGGACAATTGCGCGGTCGTGCGACGCTGTACCTAAACGAATTTGGCGTCCTTTTTTTCCCACAAACAGAGCTTTCTTTTGGTGGTATTTGATCACCTGTGCGATTTTTTGATCATGCGCTATAAACAAAAAAGAGAGTCAATTTTGCAAAAATAGCAATATTTTTCACATTTTTTTATATGAAATTCCCCCCCAAAAAAAATTTAAAAATCAAAATTTTTTAACATTTTCGGCCAATTTGTTTTATGCTACCTATGTTTGGTAAAAAAAATCGCAAAAAGCGTATTTTGATTGGTTTGCGCAAAAGTTATCGCGTTTACTAACAAAGGGAAAGATTTTTGTCATTTTTGTTGTTTTTTTTTTAACGCGTAATGGCGGCGATCTGCGATTTTTTTGCGGTACTGCGACATTGGGGTGGACAGATCGGACCCTTGACTGACATTTTTGACACTTTTGGGGTTACCAGTGACATTTCTACAGTAATCAGTGCTATATATATGCACTGTTATTGTAAAAATACACTGGTAGTGAAGGGGTTAACTTTATTTGGGAGGGAGGGGCTGTGTGTGTCCCTAGGGGCGTGCTTTTTACTGTGATTGGCTGTGGCTTGAGCTGTAAGGACACTGATCAACGGATCTACATAGTAGATCCGTGTGATCAGTGTCTTTACACCGAGGAGAATGACAGGCAGCTTGTTTACACAAGCTGCCTGACTTTCTCCCTCTCCCCCGCCGATCGCAGAATGGCCGGCGGACATCGGGTCCGCCGGTCACACGCACGGGGGGGTCCGTGACCGCGCGGGAGCGCACCGCTGGCGGTGCACACTCGCTCCCCAGACCCTCCCAGGCTAGTGACGTACCGATACGTCACTCTGCCTGTGAGGGGCTGACCGCCGCAGTATATAGTCGTGCGGCGGTCGGCAAACGGTTAAAGGATCTCTATGCGTGGTGCAAGACTTGTTACTTCAAGGGGTGATTGTTCCGGTTCCGAAGTCAGAAAGTTTTCAAGGTTTTTACTCAAACCTGTTTACAGTCCCCAGGAAGGAGGGAGAGGTGCATCCAATACTGGACCTCAAGGCGTTAACCGTTTTGTGCGGATACAGAAGTTCCAAATGGAGTCTATGCGCACAGTGGTGGCATCCTTATGTCAGGGGGATTTTCTCACCTCTATCGACATCAAGGATGCCTACCTTCACATCCCAATATGTGTAGCCCATCAGCGCTTCCTTGACTTTGCCCTGGGTGAGGAGCATTATCAATTTGTGGCGTTACCCTTTAGTCTCGCCTCCGCTCCCTGATTCTTCACGAAAGTGCTGGCCCCGGTTCTAGCATTATTGCGTCAGCGGGGATCACGGTACTGGGGTACCTGGACGATCTGCTCTTACGGGCAGAGTCTTTGACTGCCTTGTTGAACAACTTGGAGATTACTCTGCAATCGCTGAGGGAGTTCGGTTGGATTCTGAATCTTCAGAAGTCTGCTCTGGTTCCGCCCACAAGCCTGGATTATCTGGGCCTGACTCTGGATTCATGTTCAGCCAGAGTGTTTTTTCCTCTGGAGAAACTTCAAAAGTTGCAGGAGACATTTCGTCTTCTGCTATCCAGTAGACAGTCGTCTCGTCGGACTTGCATGCAAGTGCTGGGCCTGATGGTGTCTGCCCTCGAGGCGGTTCCGTTTGCACAGTTCCACACAAGATTTCTGCAAAAGGAGATTCTGGTAAAATGCAACAAGGATCCTCAGTCTCTGGACAATCTGATCTTGTTGAGCCGGAGTATGAGAGGGTCCCTGGATTGGTGGCTTCATTCTCTGGCACTACGTCAGGGAAAATCATTTCTTCCCCTATACTGGACGGTTGTCACCATGGATGCCAGCCTATCCGGGTGGGGACGCGTCCTCGTTACGGAGTGTGCCCAAGGGGTCTGGTCTCTGGAGGAGTCCAGGCTACCGATCGATGTACTGGAGTTCCAAGCGCTCAGACTTTGTCTGGATTATTGAACATGTCATCTCCAGGGGTGTCCTGTACAGATTTAAGAAAACAATGCCACGGCTGTGGCCCATGTCAATCACCAAAGGGGCACAAGATGTGTCCATCAATGAACATCAGAGAAATTGATTTTACGGTAAGTCAAAAATCAGATTTTGTGTCATTCTAAAAACTTTTGGTCACGGCTGTATATGATATACTCCTGACCACTGCACTCTGGGCTGTAAATGGTATACTCCTGACCACTGCACTCTGTACCCTGAGCTGTATATGATATACTTCTTCCCAGTTCACTCTGTACCATGAGCTGTATATCATATACTCCTGACCACTTCACTCTGTACCCTGGACTGTAAATGGTATACTCCTGACCACTGCACTCTGTACCCTGGACTACATATGATATACTCCTGACCACTGCACTCTGTACCCAGGACTGTATATTATATACTCCTGACCACTACACTCTGTACCCAGGGCTGTATATGATATACTCCTGACCACTGCACTCTGTACCCTGAGCTGTATATGATATACTGTACTTATTCCCAGTGCACTCTGTACCATGGGCTGTATATCATATACTCCTGACCACTTCACTGTGTACCCTGGACTGTAAATGGTATACTACTGACCACTGCACTCTGTACCCTGGACTGTATATTATATACTCCTGACCACTACACTCTGTACCCAGGGCTGTATATGATATACTCCTGACCACTGCACTCTGTACCCTGAGCTGTATATGATATACTGTACTTATTCCCAGTGCACTCTGTACCATGGGCTGTATATCATATACTCCTGACCACTTCACTGTGTACCCTGGACTGTAAATGGTATACTACTGACCACTGCACTCTGTACCCTGGACTGTATATTATATACTCCTGACCACTACACTCTGTACCCAGGGCTGTATATGATATACTCCTGACCACTGCACTCTGTACCCTGAGCTGTATGTGATATACTCCTGACCACTGCACTCTAGGCCTTTATTCAGTGTGATTTCTAAACTGCTGGCCCCGCAAAGGCTTTTAAAGCTCCCCCTATGGGTAATTTTTGTATATCAAAGTTTTTTGTCATTTAATTGGCACAATTTGTTTTTGTTTAAAGCATTTTTATTATAATTTCACTTTTAACAAGATTGCAGTCCTAGAATCAGGAAATAGTAAAGGTAGAAATCCAACTGGTCAGGAAAATGACTTGTCTGGAATGTGGAGGCGAAGTCGTTATTAATTTGTATACAATGCAATACACGTGTTACATTATTATAACAAAGTATTGTAGAAAAGATCACACCATTTGTGAAAGAGGAACTTAACCATTATTGTTAGAATACGGCCGGCTGGGTGCTTTCCAGTTCTGGGGGGACGTCCAGGGATGTCCTTGCCCACTGTGTTGAGGGGCATGATCATGTGACAGCCATGTCTAGTGTACAAAGCAGATCACACTGCTCAGTACCCAGGCACTGTGGGCGGCCCACGTATCCTATGATTGCTGTTACCAATCACATGTAAACACAACTGTCATGAATGGTTTTCATTCATTACAGCTTGCTTACTATTGAGATCTCTGTGATTGATCACAGTGATCACATAGTACAGGGCCATTTACAGCAGCCATTCATAAAAGTTAAAATGATTGCTGTTACAGTGATCATCGCTGTAACAAGCAATCACAGTTTTAAATAAAAGATCACCTTCCCTGAGTAGTGCAGTGTCATTTTGGTGGCAATGCACTACTCTGGGGATAGTATGTTACATACTGTCACCAGTAAGTTTTCCTAATCACAACCTCACCAGTCGCAGCGTACCTGATCCCTGCAATACCAGTCATATCATAATTACCGCCACACCAGTTACAGTATAGTATCCCTAACCACCACCACACCAGTTTACAATGTCCCTGAGCATCAACACACCAGTTACAGAGTCCCTGATCACCATCACACCAGTTACAGAGTCTCTGATCACCGCCACACCAGTTACAGAGTTCCTGATCACAGCCACACCAGTTACAGAGTTCCTGATCACCGCCACACCAGTTACAGTGTCCCTGATCACCGCAACACCAGTTACAGTGTCCCTGATCACCGCCACACCAGTTACAGTGTCCCTGATTACCACCACAAAAGTCATATTGTCCCTAATCACCACCATCCCAGTTACATAGTCCCTGATCACCGCCACACTAGTTACAGTGTCCCTGATCATCATACCAGTTACAGTAATCTGATCACCCTCACACCAGATACAGTATCCCTGAGCATCACTACACGAGTTAGTGTCCCTAATCACCACCACACCAGTAATTGTGTCCCTGATCACCGCCACACCAGTTATTGTGTCCCTGATCACCTCCACACCAGTTACAGTGTCCATAATCACCGCCACACCTATTACAGTGTCCTTATGCACCACCACACCAGTTACAGTGTCCCTAATCACTGGCACACAATATACGGTTTCCCTGATCACCGCCACACCAGTTACAGTGTCCATGACCACCGCCACAGCAGTCGTATTGTCCCTCATCACCCCTATCCCAGTAACAGAGTTCCTAATCACCACCACACCAGTTACAGTGTCCCTAATCACCGCCACAACAGTTACAGTATCGTGATCACAAATCATATTGTCCCTAATCACTGTCATCCCAGTTAAAGTTCCTTAATTACGACCACACCAGTTACAGTGTCCCTGATCACAGCCACACCAGTTATAGTGTCCCTGATCACCACCACAAAATCACGTTTTAAACTCACGTGTCAATGAGCCCTAATCGTTCAGCCAGTCACAGTTCTCTGATCACCACCACACCAGCCACAATGTCGCCAGCCCAGTGTAGCTACAATCAGTGTTCCTGATTTACTTGCCTTTTGACCAAATTTCTGCTTGTAGCCTGGACCAATCCTTTGTCTATATGCTAATCATGTCTCTGTCCTTGCCTGAACTGAATGAGTATGTTCATGCGAGACACCAGTCCCAGCCATCGCCTGCAGGTAACTGCACTCCTGGAACAAAATTAACTCTTTTGTTCTTCCTTTCTTCTGCTTCCTGTCCAATGAACATGGCATTCCTGGGGGCAGCTTTGTACCAGTAGATTAGGCTTGCTTGGCTTATATGAACTGGGACTGCTATAGGTGACTCTACACTAAGTTAGATTCCCTGACCACTCATATAGAGGAGACCATTACAGTACATTGGCTTTGATACAATTGGTTGATTTGTGTGATACAAAAGATACAATGTCAGGTACATAGTCAGTCCTGAAATTGGGAAGGTCTCACACATGTTGTATCGCCATACTCAGAAGGAGTAGCAGAATGTGTTTTGGGGTGTAATTCTAAGTATGGCCATGCTGTGAGAAATATATTTTTAAATTGACAACTTTGTGTTTCCACTGTCCTGGTGCCCCAGGGCCTCCAAAAATGTGACAAGTAATCAGGAAATTAAATGCGTAACTTATGCCCCTAGAAAGCTTAAAGGTGCTCCTAGGATTTTGGGCCTCCCTGTGTGGCTATTCTGTGTAAAAGTTTCACAAATGTATCTCCAAACTTGGGAGGAGTAGCAGAATACAGTATGTTTTGTGGTATGATTATAAGTATGCCTATGATGTGTGTTAGAAATATCTCATTAAATTCTTTTTGTAAAAAAATAAAATCATTTTATTTCTTATATTGTCCAAAAACTTGTGGCAAAAAATTACATTTTCAAAACACTCATTATGCCTCTTGGAAAATACAATGGAGTGTTTGCTTTCCAAAACGTCATCATTTTATGGGCGTTTCCACTGTCCTGGTGCCCCAGGGCCTCCAAAAATGTGACAGGTAATCAGGAAATTAAATGCGTAATTTATGCCCCTAGAAAGCTTAAAGGTGCTCCTCGGATTTTGGGTCTCTCTGTGTGGCTATTCTGTGTAAAAGTCTCACAAATGTATCTCCACACTTGGGAGGAGTAGCAGAATACAGTATGTTTTGGGGTATAATTCTAAGCATGCCTATAATGTGTGTTAGAAATATCTTATTAAACGCTTTGTGTAAAAAAATAAAATCATTTTCTTTCCTATATTTTCCAAAAACTTGCGGCAAAAAATTACAATTTCAAAACACTCTCTATGCCTCTTAGAAAATACGTTGGAGTGTTTGCTTTTCTAAATGGGGTCATTTTGTGGGTGTCTCCACTGTCCTGGTCCTAGCTGCTACATACTTATCTTTAAAAATACATCTCCTGACATTTAGGAGGTCAAAAAATGTGCATAGCAAGTCTCCCGGTGAAAGTGCATATTCATTCTTAGTGTGTGCATAGAGGTAAACAACAACTGTTATCAGGCTGTTTGCTCAGCTGGTCAAATGCTTTCCAATACTTTAAAATGAAAAATGTTGCATTTCACCACAGGACGGCGCTAATTCCAATTAGGTTTATTGCCAACCAATAGAAAATGTGGTGATTTCCATTTTAAATTAATGGTTGGTTTAAGGTTGTTGGTTTAATTAACTTATATTCTTTGATGCCAACTGTACTCATAAGTGCACGAGTATCATCTCAATTATTTGTATGAAACCATGCCTGACAGAGGAAACCAATAGGGTCTATTTACGAAAAAATTTGTTGGACCAACGTGACAAGTATTCATCCAGCCATGACAAGTTCTGGCCGTACTGTATTTTATTTAACACAATGATTTCCTATGATGCTCAGCACCATCTAGTGGTTATATTGCAGTCTTTTTCCTGAAATATCTCTTGAGGTAAAGTATTGTAATAAGGCATTATGATCATTAGATGGAGCTGATGATCATAGGAAATCACAGTATGGATCAAAACGCTAACCAAACTTCACAATAGCTGGATGAATGCTTGTCACATTTTTGTTTTTCTACTGCTATCAATGGCCAACATGGTACAACACTTCATCCATGTCTTTGGTGATCTCTGATCTCCTTATGAAGAAGTGTTTTACATGATGAAGATCAGCCATGGAGTATATCTGAGGTGTATATCAGGGTGTGCTATTTCCCCACATGTCCACCAACATTCATATAGAAGACATTTCCTGCACTCAAGACACTAATACACCTCAAGGGTTGTGTGGGATCCCTGATGTACAGGAAGACAGGACTTCACTGAGGAATAATTCCCTCACTCAGGACAGAAAAGTGGCTTCTCCCCCGTGTGAGATCTCTGATGTCTCGAAAGATTAGACTTCAAAGAAAAACATTTCCCGCACTCAAGACAGGAAAACGGCTTCTCGCCTGTGTGCATTCTCTGATGTCTATAAAGATGGGACTTCCTTGAAAAACTTTTCCCACACTCAGAACAGGAATGCGGCCTCTCCCCTGTGTGAGATCTCCGATGTATGGAAAGATTGGATATAACTGAAAAGCATTTCCCACATTCAGGACAAGAATACGGCTTTTCCCCCGTGTGAGACCTCTGATGTATAACAAGTTCTGATTTTTGTACAAAACATTTCCCGCACTCAGAACAGGAAAGTTGCTTCTCCCTGGTGTGCAGTCTCTGATGTGTATAAAGATGTGACTTCACTGAAAAACTTTTCCCACACTCAGGACAGGAATATGGTTTCTCACCTGTGTGCAATCTCTGATGGCTGTAAAAATGGGATCTCTGTGAAAAACATTTCCCGCACTCAGGACAGGAATATGGCTTTTCCCCCGTGTGAGATCTCTGATGTGTGACAAGTTCTGATTTTTGTACAAAACATTTCCCGCACTCAGAACAGGAATAAGGCTTCTCCCCTGTGTGCAATCTCTGATGGCTGAAAAGATTTGACTTTTGTGAAAAACCTTTCCCACACGTAGGACAGGTATATGGCTTTTCCCCTGTGTGAGACCTCTGATGTGTGACAAGCAGTGATTTATGCACAAAACATTTCCCACAATCAGAACAAGAATACGGCTTTTCACCTGTGTGAGATTTCTGATGTGTATAAAGATTTGATTTATCCAAAAAACATTTTCCACACTCAAGGCAGGAATATGGCTTCTCACCTGTGTGTAATCTCAGATGTGTATAAAGTTTACATCTCTCTGAAAAACATTTCCCGCACTCAGAACAGGAATATGGCTTCTCACCTGTGTGGAATTTCCGATGTCTGCTAAGATTAGATTTAAATGAAAAACATTTCCCGCACTCAGGACACGAATATGACTCCCCTATGTGAGACCTCTGATGTATGACAAGTTCTGACTTTTGTACAAAACATTTACCGCACTCAAGGCAGGAATAAGGCTTCTCCCCTGTGTGCAATCTCTGATGGCTGTAAAGATTTGACTTTTGTGAAAAACCTTTCCCACACGTAGGACAGGTATATGGCTTTTCCCCTGTGTGAGACCTCTGATGTGTGACAAGCTGTGATTTATGCAGAAAACATTTCCCGCACTCAAGGCAGGAATACGGCTTCTCACCTGTGTGAGATCTCTGATGTGTATAAAGATTTGATTTAGCCAAAAAACATTTCCCGCACTCAAGGCAGGAATAAGGCTTCTCACCTGTGTGCAATCTCTGATGTCTGCTAAGATTGGATTTAAATGAAAAACATTTCCCGCACTCGGGACACGAATATGACTCTCCTATGTGAGACCTCTGATGTGTGACAAGTTCTGATCTTCGTACAAAACATTCCCCGCACTCAGTACAGGAAAACCTCTTATCTGTTGGAAGGATGGCACCATCCCACACAGTCTGAGGTTCCTCAGGATAAGAGAAATACGATGGTCCGGCACTGTCCCTCACAGCCTGAGGTTCTTCAGGATAAGAGGAATACGATGGTCCATCTACACTGTGTGGTGCCGGATAGATATTTGAGGTAGCCGGGTTTTCTCCTGGACTATACTGTGTGATGTCCTCCTCTTCTACTTTACAATCTGGAGACAAAGTGAGACAATCCTCTGAGGTTTTCCTCATCTCCCGTCCATCTACTAAAATAGAAATAAAAACATTATTACTAGACATGAGCAGATTGGTTCCCCTAAACCATGACTCCGCCCACATCAGGCAGCTTTGTCTCGGAGGATCTTAAAATTCCACTCTCAAGGTAACTAGTAAATGGGTCCTCTGATCTCCTACCAGTTCATTTTTTTATTCATGGACCTTATTCAGAGAGTGAGGAAACAACGAGAACTGTCTTTTATAGGAGTGACAGTGATGAGAATATGGGGTAAATGTCCTCAGCCCTTCTATTACTCATGAATAACAGCGGGAAGTCCCACCAGAGGTCAGAGAGTGAGGATGGGGGGAGGACAACCAAGATGAAGACTGGACTGATTCTGAAGACCACCATCATTGGGTTATTGGCTCCTCCCTCATTATCACTTTCTGTTTAATGTTCCAAATGTTTGAACAAAGGGTCACATTATTAACAACATGTACCATCTCGTAGTGTCACCCCGAAAGACTGCTTCTTTAGTCTCCATTCACACCTGGGCGTTTTTGAGTGTTTTTCAGCTCCAAAAACGCTCGAAAAATGTTCCAAAACGCCCAACAAGTAAAACCCCATTCATTTAAATGGCCCCTGTTCACATCTGAGCATTTTGCAAAATGCCTGTAGCTGAAAAAAGTACATGAGCTTCTTTTTGGGCTGATTACCAGCGTTTTTGATAGATGTCAATGCCTGCCTCCAAAAACGCCTGAAAATCGCGGTAAAAAACGCACGAAAATGCTACGCTCAAGTGTGAATGCATCCTTACAGGAATTGTCTATTAACTCCCCTCCAACGTTTATGGACGCATGGAGACACTCCCAACTCTCACATTTTGTGAAAAAACTGCCGACACCACTGCGCTCCTACTCCGATCTCACGGCAGTGGAATACGTTTTGGCCCACTCTCCCCCACCATCTAAATCGATTTCTTCCTTTTACAAAGCTTTAATGGGTCTCCATACTCCTACATCTCTAAGCTTTTTCACTGCCTGGGAGAAGGACTTGGATAGTTCATTATCAGATGAGCAAAGGTCCACAATTCTTCAAATGACACATAAATCCTCCACCTCTACCCAAACGGCTGAAATTAACTACAAATTGCTCACTCGCTGGCATCTCACCCCTGCAACTATTAGCCGCATCTTTCCTTCCTCCTCTGACAGGTGTTGGAGAGGGTGTGGAGGTGGGGGGTCTCATGCCCACATATGGTGGTTCTGTCCTATTATACGACAGTTTTGAACTGAAGTACTCTTTTGGATAAATAAAATTCAGGGATCCCCAGTTCATGACGACCCATGGACAATACTATTCCACTCCACAGCGGAACCCCTTCGCAGTTACAAGAGATCCATAACTCCTCATCTTCTGAATGCTGCCAAATTATCCCTAAACTATGGGCCCAAACCTCTGCACCTGCTATCCGACAATGGCTGCTCGCTGTAGACTATACTTACCGTATGGAAGGCTTGTCGTACTCGATGCATGGTCTCTCCAAATCCAATGCTATCTGGGCTTGTTGGTTAGCGTTTACGCACACTCAAGAATATGCTTCATTACTGACCCGCTCTACTGCCAACCCTTCTACTTCCTCAGGGGGGCAAGCTCCATGGGTGGTTGTGCTGTAATGTATGGTACTTTCTTGCTTATTTCTCGTGGAGTTGACCAGCCAGGGCCTCCCCCCCCCCCTACTTTCTTTTCCACAGGTGGAAGGAAAGAAAAAAAGCTTAATTCCTCTATCAACACAGTCAATGCGGAATTCGATTCATCCAGCCTGCCCCAGAATCTCCATAAATTCAGTCTAGATACATAAATTGTGTCTGCAGCACAGAGAAGGAAGATTATCCGAGAGAAATACAGGAATACAGGATGGGGAACACAGCTCAGGAAAGTGACCAGGGTATTACAGGCTGATATCACCCAGTCCCCGCCCTACTCTGGACCAATCAGTGAGCAGTATGGGTGGAGGAATGTATTTAGTGTTATTAACCCACCTGTGCTGATCTCTGTAGGAGTGTCCTCCTCTATAAATGTCACCATTATTCCATCCTCCTCCATAGATTGCTGATCATTCATCACATATGAGTCGTCTTCTGCTTTAACTTCAACTTTTGTATCTATCAGATCGTCATCCTAAACCAAGAAAATTACATCTGTAAAATACAGGCTTTAATATTGTTAAATCACATATAAAACTCCACACATCGTCTCCATGAGTCCATGATTTAGATACTCCATCTCACTAACCTTGTAACAGTGAGGGATGGTGTGATCTTCCTGTGTGGAATCCCGGGAATACAGAGGATGGGGACATCTCTCTGATGGGTTCCTGGTATTAGGTGGCTCCATCATATCCTTGTGTTCTGAAATCTCCTCCATCACTCCATACTCCTCATCCTCCTCTTTATACTCTTCTTTAACATTAATATTATCATCTCCAAGGATTCCACTCTGAAAGAAAAAATATGACATTCATTTTAACAAACATGCTGTGTATAAATCATAACTACCAATAATTGTCAATCATCTACCTGATCATTGGTGTGATCTTCCTGTGTGGAATCCTGGGAATACAGAGGACGGTGACATCTCTCTGGTGGGTCTCTGTAGCTGGATGACTCCACTATGGTGTCCTGGTACAGATCCTTGTGTCCTCTTAGAAATTCTGACTTCTCCATCACCCCACCCTCATCATCCTGCACAATTATTTCTTTATAATCTACTTTAGAATCTCTCAGGTTTCCAATCTGAATATATAATAAAAATGACATCAATTGTAACAATGCAGATAATGTACAGATCCAATGATACTATCAGTGATTGTTCCTCATCTACCTGATGATGGTGAGGGATGGTGTGACCTTCCTGTGTGGAATCCCGGGAATACAGAGGACGGGGACATCTCTCTGGTGGGTTCCCATTACTGGATCCATCTGTAGGAAACACACACACTGACTGAATACATTGTTTCTATGTGTTTATCAGATGATGGGGGATCTAGGTGGAGCCTCCGTACTGCTCTCTCCTTTACAATAAAGTCTCCTCTTACCCGGTGATGTGAGGGGCGGCTGATTGTCCATCATGACGTCCTTGTAGAGATCCTTGTGTCCTTCTAAATACTCCCACTCCTCCATGGAGAAATAGACAGTGACATCCTGACACCTTATAGGAACCTGACACACACAATGATACAGTCACCATCCAGACACATCCCTTGTCTGTTACTGGATAATGTCCCAGAATTCCCAGCACCGCTCACCTCTCCTGTCTGCAGCTCAGTGATCTTGCTGGTGACTTCTAGATTCCTCTTTTTATTTCTCTATTCTATCAGAGGTGGAGGCAATATGATGGCCATATAATCACCAGACTTCACAGGAGGAAAACTCTAGAATTGAAAAAATGAATAGCAAAATCAAATGATAATCCTAGAATCCTCCCCACTGCACCATTCAGGTGTCTAGTTTAATAAAGCCCCATTTCAGGCTCAGATATGTTTTCCTACACAACCCCCCCCCCCCTCCCCAACACAACCGCCCCCCCCCCCTCCCCACTCAGTAGTGTCACAGTCAGGGGTCAGAGACCAATAGCAATAGAAGTAGAGGCTCCCACCCACCAGCTGGATTACAGAAGCAGGTCACCCTGTTAAGTACCAGGTCACAGTCCTCAGGATTGCCCAACAAGAAAGTGAGCAATCTGGGGTCCAGTAGCAGGTAAATCAAATAGGGATTAGGGATCAAGCAGAAGCATTTTCAGTAACAAGCTAAAAGGTCAGTAACATGTGGTTGCAGGTTGGGGTCAAGCAGAAGCATAGTTGAGGAACAAGCCAAAGGTCTGTAACGACTGGTAGCGAAGAAACGATCAGCAGCAGGAGAGACAAGCGCAAGAAACTGACTGGAAAGAGCACACTATTTTGGCAAACAGAAAGTGCAAAAATACACGGCTAAAATGGGAAGTTCATGGGAGGAGCAACGGTTTCAAGGTTCAAGAGAAACTAGGTTCAAGGCAGCATTGTTCAGGGAATTGTTCAGGCTTCTGTCCAGCATCCCAGGTGGCTCAGCAGGAAGAGACATTGCCAGAAACAGCAGAGGTCACAGGTTCAGACCTGGGTCCTGACAGCACTCCCATCCTTCCAGGACATCGCCTGGACATCTTAGGGCCAGGTTTGTAAGAAGATTGGGGTGTCTTTCTGCGTACACAGGTCAAACATAAGGTCGCATAGTTCTTGACATCTTTCTTGTAACCAGGCTACCAAAATGTAAGTAATAAAAGTTCCTCCATTTTAAAAACTCCAAAATGTCCAGCACTAGAGTCGTGCACCAACCTGAAGGCTTCTACCAGAACCAATTCAAGTACACAGAGGCAATGTGCTTGAGTCCAAAAGATATTCTTGTACTTGAGTTTAATGTCCTTAGAAGGATGATAGAGAAGTGGGCCATTATCATATCGCTCTTTACGGAGACTAAAGAATGTCTTGGAACTTGTGACCCCTAGGAAGTCCTTCTGAGATAGGATTGTACATTTAGAGTTGCCTTCTTTGAAGGGCTATGAAATCCTCGATAAGGCTTCAGCCTTACCATTCCTTGACCCCCGTCGATATGAGATGATACAATTGAACCTGAAAAAGTATAGATCAACATGCTTGTCTAGAACAGTGGTCCTCAGGGCCCACCTACAGGCCAGGTTTGCAAGATAACTGAAATTCATCCCAGGTGATATAATTTGCTGTTCAGTGTTTGCAGTACTCTAGTCTGCATCTCCCCAAGGTAATACTTAAAATCTGGCCTGTTAGTGGGCCCTGAGGACCGGAGTTGAGGACCACTGGTCTAGAAGACAGAGAGTCTTATGGCAGAATGAAAGAATTCAAAATTTTTATGATCAATGAGAACAGTTACAAGTTGATTAACTCCTTCCAGCAGATGTCTCCATTTGGAAAAGGCTTCCTTAACCTCCCTGGCTGTCTGATTATGTCCAGATTTCTGTGCTAAAAGCAGTACATTGTTTTGCATGGAAATCTGTTGTTTTACATTTTAAAACTCACCTTCCCCTGCTATCCCCCGCCGTGCTCCTCCCACTGTGTGCTCGGCCGATGCCGGCACCTGTCTTCCGGTTCCCTTCCCTGTGAGCGTTGCGACGCAGGGGGGAGGTGGAACCGGCGGCAATTTCAAAAATGTAAATAAACAAAATGACATGATACAAAGCTGTGATCCTAATGGATTACACTGTATCATGCCATTTCACCACAGGATTGCACCTGGTGACTTATACAGTGCCCTGCCTGTGCTTTTCCAGTTCTTTGTGCCTGGAAAATAGAGAAGGACCATGGCATTCAAAAAGTGTTCTTTTTGCGCAAAAGCTCTTTTAAGCGAACTGGAAAACAGCGACAGCGAAACTGAGTTACTTAAAGAACTGAGCAATAGCGATTCGTGCGAAAATTCGTCATCAGGTACGGAAAGTGACGTCAGCAACGATTCTGATGTCTCTTTCTGGCACATCGCTCTGTTGGAAATTCTGAAGAATCATTTGATATACTTCCCAAATTCCACAAGCTATGTGCCAGAAAGAGACATCAGAATCGTCGCTGTCATCACTTTCCGTACCTGATGACGAATTTTCCCACGAATCGCTTTTGCTCAGTTCTTTAAGTAACTCAATTTCGCTGTCACTGCTTTCCAGTTTGTCTAAAAGTGTTTTTGAGCCAAAAAGAATGCTTTTTGGACCCCATGGTCGTTCTCAAAAAGCACAGGCAGGGCACTGGAAAAGCCACAGGTGAAATCCTGTGCTGAAATGGCATGATAAAGTGTAATCCGTTAGGATCACAGCTTTGAATCATGTCATTTAGTGTATTTATTTGCTGCAGGTTCCACCCCCTGCGTCGCAACGCTCGCAGGGAAGGGAACCGAAAGGCAAGTTCTGGTATCTACAGAGCGGGGAGAGAGAGTGAGGATGGCTACAGAACGGCGGGGGATCGCAGCAAAGGTGAGTACGATTCTGGGGTAATCCCGAGTGTGGCTCTCTTTTGGTACTGAAAATTAACCCGAGCCACCCTCGGGAATACCGCTAGGGAGGTTAATTGCCAGCAGCTTTTTATTCCCAATGTTATAATTTCTTCCAGCTTAAGACATTAAATGAGAAAAAAAAAAACATGTGAAAAGTTGAAGCTGCATCTTTTCTCTTCTTCACGGAGAAAAGATAGATCCCACAGCAGAGTCTCTAGCTTACTAAAGGCAGTCTTTGCTTCACGTGACCACACAAAGGGCAGCCCTTTCTTTGTCAGCTGCGTAATTAGCGTTATCGTCTTAGAGAAGTTCTGTAAAAGTTGATAAAACAGATCGTTGTATTTCTTTTAAACTTCTAGGATTCTAAGAGCAGGTCAATCCACCAATACTTTGATTTTTTCGGGATCCATGCTCACTCCTTTTGGAGAAAAAATAAATCCCAAGAACTGTTTTTTACCAGTTTGGTATTAAATTGATTCTTCCTAATCTTTAAAAGACAGTGCAAACATGCTTATGATGTTCCTCCAGGGTATCAGAAAAGATGAGAATATCATCCAGATATGTAATCATAAACTGGTCCACCAGATCTCGAAAGACATCATTGATGAAGTGTTAAGACTTACGGGAGAATTGAAAAGGTCAAAAGGCAAACCCAATGACTCAAAATGCACATATCTGGTTCTTAAGGCAGTTTTCCATTCATCTCCTTGACAAATGCTGACAAGGATAGATATACCCCCCCCCCCCCCCCCCAAGTCTAGTTTTGTAAAGATTTTGTCAGAATTGAGTCTTTCCAAAATTTCAGCGATTAAAGGAAGCGTATAATGCTTTTAAATAGTGATTTGATTAAAAGCCTTGTAATCGGTGCACGGATGCAAGGTGGAGTCTTTTTTTCAACAAAGAACAAGGATGTCCCTGACACGTTGAGTGTTTGATAAAGCCCTTCTCCAAATCTTTATCAGGCCACTCTCTGAGCACTTTTAATTCTTGTTCTGACAGACTGAAAAGGTGACCAAAAGGTATTTCTGTCCCTGAAAGCAGTTCAATGGGATAATCATATGAGCAATAAAGAGGTAATTTATCAGCATTCTTTTTATCAAAGATATCCCTGAACTTATGGTATTGTGGAGGCAGGCTATCATATGACTGGGTAGTTACCACAACCACTTGTGACTCACTCATCAGAGGAGAACTTGTTCAGCAAGATTCTCTACAACGTTCCTAGCAATGGGGGGCATAATATTTATGGTCTGTGCTCCTCAATTGATGGAGGGATTATGGGTAGAAAATCCAAGGAATGATCAGGATGACAGGAAACGTTGGTGATGTAATCAGATGAAAGCTGATGATCAGCCTCAAATTGGAGTACCAGAGGAACCGCTTGAAAGGTAACAGATCCTGATGATAAAGGTAAACCATCAACCGTCTCCATATCAATAGAGGAAATTTTTATTTCTTGCTTAAATATTATTGCTTTGGGCAAATTATATGTCCATAAATCCCCCCCCCCCTGCCCTTAAATCCAGCATAGCAGAGGAAGGAATTTCTCGGCACTCGGTGAGAAGTATAATAGGAATGACAAAATTAGATAGTAAATAAATTATTTTCTTGATGGATCAATAATGAAATAAACTGGGTGATGGGGTTTAATTCATCAAGAACTAATACATAAGTAGCATCAATTGTTCTTTTGACTTTGTTGGGATAATTAACTGCCCAGAGTCCCCACAATAGAGACATAAATACTCAGAAGGACTTCTCTCTTTCTTCTGAGAAGAAATGGATCTCCTAATAGCATCAACCGTGTATAGGCTCAGGAGTTCTAGAATCAGGATAACATTTTGGATCCTTCTCAACAAACTGACTAACAGAGAAATGCTTGCCACCATTAGCTTCAAACATTCCCAGTTAGGGTTGAGCGGACACCTAGATGTCCGTGTTCGACGGGTTCGGCCGAACTTTAAAAAAAAGTCCGGGTCCGTGTTCCGGACTTTTACCGAACTTTTCCCGGACACCGAACCCCATTGAAGTCAATGGGGACCCGAACTTTAAGGCACTAAAATGGCTCTAAAACACCAATGGAAAGGGCTAGAGTGCTGCAAATGGCAGCAAAACGTAGTTAAGAGCATGGCAAGTGCTCTGCAAACAAATGTGGATAGGGAAATAACTTAAAACAACAAAAAAAAACAGAAAAATAAAACAATGTTCTTCATCTCTGAAGGACGAGGCCCATATGGAGTAGGAGGGAGGTTGAGGTGGTGGTGGATGTGGCGGTGTCATAGGCGTGCGCACAAGGTGTGCCTGGTGTACCTGGGCACACCCTAATCACCTAGGGCACATAGCATTATCGCTCTGTTTGCCAGTGAGGAGATGGGAAAGATCTCCCTCGCACCTGCTCTGCTCTATTTCTCTTTGCCAGCAGGGAGAGTAATGTATCGGGGCCATGTACATGTAGGCAAACACATGCATGTGTATTTCAACTTTGGGGTGCACACCCTAATGCAATAGGCTGCGCACACCTATGGGCGGTGTAGGTGGAAGCGGCGGTGGAGGAGGACCAGGGCCGGATTAAGAGCATCATGGTCTTGGTGCTGAGGATTTTGAAGGGCCTTAAGGGCCGTGCCTTGGCATGCACCCAGAGGAGGAAGGGTGCAGCCATGCATGCCTAATTCAACATGGGATGCTGTCTCTGAAGCCCATAAACACATCCATGCATCGGCAACTGTCCCTCCTTGTCCGGCCTTCGCGCTGTGTGGGGAGGTTCTGAGGGTGCTGCCTGGGGAAGCGAGCATAGAAGCCAGACTTCTGTGTTTACAAGTGACAGAAGAGCGGTCACAGTGAATATGGCCAACCCGGGGCCTATATAAAAGGTAGGGGCCTGCATGGAGCTGCAGCTCCAATAGCCCCTACGTTAATCTGGCCCTGAGGAGGAGGACGAGGTAGCCAACACTGCTTCTTTTCACAAATTTTAAATGAGGGTACACCCCAAAAGAGTGAGAAAGAGCAAAAATGGAACAATGGCTGGGTAAGGTCGGTATCCATTGCTATTCTGCACAAGGTACGGAAAAGTCCCGTGGGATCCATGCCTGGTTCATTTTAATGAACGTGAGCTTGTCCACATTGTCTCTGGACAGGCGGCTGCGCTTGTCTGTTATAACACCCCCAGCCGTGCTAAATACCCGTTCAGATAATACACTGGCTGCAGGGCACGCCAGCACCTCCAAGGCGTAAAGGGCAAGCTCAGGCCATGTGCCCAATTTGGAGACCCAGAAGTTGAAGGGGGCAGACCCCTCATTCACTACATGTAGGCGTGTGCACACATACTGCTCCACCATGTTGGTAAAATGCTGCCTCCTGCTAAGACGTTCCATCTGAGCTGCTGGTGCTGCTGTTTGTTGTGGCGTGCTGACAAAGCTTTTCCACATTTCGGCCATGCTAACCCTGCCTTCTGAGGTGCTGGCGGTGCCCTGGTTGAGTTGGCAACCTCCTCCTCCTCTGCCTTGTGCTTCCACTGTGGCCCCGCTGTCAGATGGGAATGCCAGCAGCATCGCGTCTACCAGCGTGCGCTTGTACTCGCGCATCTTGCGATCGCGCTCCAGTGAGTGAATTAAGGACGGTACGTTGTCCTTGTAACGGGGATCCAGCAGCGTGGCCACCCAGTAATCAGCACAAGTTAGAATGTGGGCAACTCGGTGGTCGTTGTGGAGACACTGCAGCATGTAATCGCTCATGTGTGCCAGGCTGCCCAGAGGCGACGAAAGGCTGTCCTCTGTGGGAGGTGTATCGTCCGTGTCCTCTGTATCCCCCCAGCCACGCACCAGTGATGGCCATGAGCTGGCCTGGGTGCCACCCTGCTGTGAACATGGTTCCATCTCCTCCTCCAGCTCCTCCTCCTCCTCATCCTCCTCATCCTCCAGAACTGTGCCCCTGCTGGACAATTGTGTCCCTGGCGTTTGTGTGTGCAGGAACCCACCCTCGGAGCCCCTTGCGAATGACTGCCCTGAAAGCCTTGGAAATGTTACCTCTTCATCCTCCTCCTCCTCCTCATCCTGTGCCACATCCTCTTCCATCATCGCCCGAATTGTTTTTTCAAGGAGGCATAGAAGTGGGATAGTTAAGCTGAGAACGGCGTCATTGCCACTGGCCATGTTGGTGGAGTACTCAAAACAGCGCAACAAGGCACACAGTTATTGGTGGTGAAGTGGTGCTGTTCCGCAGAGCGACTCACGCGTGCGTGCTGCAGCTGAAACTTCACTATGGCCTGCTGCTGCTCGCACAGTCTTTCCAGCATGTGCAAGGTGGAGTTCCACCTTGTGGGCACGTCACATATGAGGCGGTGAGCGGGAAGGCCGAAGTTACGCTGCAGCGCTGCCAGGCGAGCAGCAGCAGGGTGAGAACGCCGAAAGTGCGCACAAACGGCCCGCACTTTCTGCAGCAGCTCTGACATATCGGGGTAGTTTTTAAGGAACCTCTGCACCACCAAATTCAGCACATGCGCCAGGCAAGGGATGTGCGTCAAACCGGCTAGGCCCAGAGCTGCTATGAGATTTCTCCCGTTATCGCACACCACCAGGCCAGGCTTGAGGCTCGCTGGCAGCAACCACTCATTTGTCTGCTGTTCCATGCTCCTCCACAACTCCTGCGCGGTGTGTGGTTTGTCCCCCAAACAGGCAAGTTGTAAAACTGCCTGCTGTCGTTTACCCCTGGCCGTGCTGAAGTTGGTGGTGAAGGTGTTACGCTGTCCGGATGAGGAGGCGGTAGAGGATGAGGAAGCGGAGTAGGAGGAGTTAGGAACAGGAGGCAAACTGAAGCGCCCTGCAATCCTCGGTGGTGGAAGGACATGCGCCAAATTGCTATCCGCCTCAGGCCCATCCGCCACTGCATTTACCCAGTGTGCCGTTAGGGAGATATAACGCCCCTGACCGTGCTTACTGGTCCACGTATCGGTAGTTAGGTGGACCTTGGCACAGATGGCGTTGCGCAGTGCACACCTGATTTTTTCCCCCACTTGGTTGTGCAGGGAAGGGATGGCTTGCCTGGAAAAGTAGTGGCGGCTGGGCACGACGTACTGTGGGACAGCCACCGACATAAGGTTTTTAAAACTGTGCGTCTCCACCAGACGGAATGACAGCATTTCAAAGGCCAATAATTTTGAAATGCTGGCATTCAGGGCCAGGGATCGCGGGTGGGTAGGGGGGTACTTCCTCTTCCTCTCAAGTGTTTGGGAGATGGAAAGCTGAACGCTTCCACGGGACATTGTGGAGATGGTTGTTGGTGACCCAGGTGGTGGTGTTGCTGACAGATCGTCTGTTTGCGGGGTGGCAGGTGCCGGTATCACTACAGATGTGGCTGGAGCGGCCGAGACTGCAGCAGAAGAGGAAGCAGGATGAGCCAGAGACGTTTCTTGGTTTTGAAGGTGTGTACTCCACTGCAGCTCGTGCTTTGCACTTAGATGCCTGATCATGCAGGTTGTACTCAGGTTGAGAAGGTTTATGCCTCGCTTCAAGCTCTGATTGCACAGGGTGCAAACCACTCGTGTCCTGTCATCAGCACATTTTCTAAAGAACTTCCACGCTAGAGAACTCCTTTGAGCTGACTTTGGTGCGCTCGTTCCCTTGCTGCGTTGGGCAGTAGCGGGCGTAGTGTCTAGGGCACGGCCGCTCCGCTTCTGCACCCTGCTCCCTCTTCTGCTGTGCTGGTGGCTCTGTGCGACCACCGCCTCTTCCTCCAAACTACTCAGGTCACCTGCATGACGTTCATTCCATGTGGGGTCGAGGACCTCATCGTCCTCCACATCATCTTCCACCCAGTCTTCACCCCTGCCCTCCTTGTCGGTCTCCACAATGCTGAACGCTGCAGCAGTTGGCACCTGCGTTTCGTCATCATCGGAGACGTGCTGCGATGATCCTTGCATGTACTCATCTTGAGAAATAAGTGGTTGGGCATCGCTGCACTCAATCTCTTCCACTTCTGGGGCAGGGCTAGGTGGATGGCCCTGGGAAACCCTGCTGACAGAGTCATCAAAAAGAAGAAGAGACTGCTGTATGGCTTGGGGCTCAGACTGCTTGCCTGATTTGCAAGGGGGTGAGGTGA
This sequence comes from Pelophylax lessonae, assembly GCF_965119305.1. NCBI lineage: Eukaryota > Metazoa > Chordata > Amphibia > Anura > Ranidae > Pelophylax > Pelophylax lessonae. The sequence continues at coordinate 39,804,535 of NC_138770.1, forward strand.
AAGACGGTTGGACATCGGCTGCAGGTGCCAACTGTGACCTTTCTGCAGTAGACTGGGTGGGAGACAATGTGAAGGAACTGGAGGCACTGTCAGCAGCAAACCAATCTACTATCGCCTCCACTTGTTCTGGCCTCATCACTTCTAGGGGCTTATGATGCCCTACCAAATACTGATGCAGGTTCTGTCGCCTACTCACACTTGAGGAAGGTGTTTCACTTGTGCGTGTAGCTGGCACAGATCAACCACGTCCTCTCCTTGCAACAGGAGCTCTAGCAGCAGCACCACCACGACCCAGGCCACGACCCCTATTTGACGCTCTCCTCATATTTCTGAAATTTAAGATCTTGCCCTAGAAAGGTCTTTATTGAATAGCGGAACAAAAGAACAACAGTATCGCACGGGTGTATCTCACAGTCAAATATGCAAACTATGCCGCAATTTAATGTTTTTTACACCAAAAGGGTGTGTATTGAATAGCGGAATAGGATAAAAAACTGTGTATCTCACACGTACAAACACAGACTAGGCCCGATTAAATTTTTTCCTACCCTAAAGGGAGGATGAGGAAGAGGAGTATGGAACAGGCAGCACCCTCAAATCTTCAGAAGTATGATATGAACCCCAAAAACTTGGAAAGGTGGATCTCACACGTACCGACACAGACTATTCCGCAATTTAATTGAGCCACAAAGGTTTTTATTGAATAGCGGAATAGGAAATATGATCAAAAAAAAGTGTATGTTTTTCACACGTACAGAAGCACACTAGGCCCCAATTACTATTGTTTGTACTCCTAAAAGGATGGATGAGGAGGAGGAGGAGGAGGAGTATAGAACAGGCAGCACCCTCAAAGCTTCAGAAGTATGAGATGAACCCCAAAAACTTGGAAAGGTGGATCTCACACGTACCGACACAGACTATTCCGCAATTTAATTGAGCCCCAAAGGTTTTTATTGAATAACGGAATAGGAAATATGATCAAAAAAAAGTGTATGTTTTTCACACGTACAGAAGCACACTAGGCCCCAATTACTATTGTTTGTACACCTAAAAGGATGGATGAGGAGGAGGAGGAGGAGTATAGAACAGGCAGCACCCTCAAAGCTTCAGAAGTATGAGATTGTGTTCACTGTACCCCACAAAGATTGTGTTCACTGTACCCCACAAAGATTGTGTTCACTGTACCCCACAAAGGTTTTGTTCACTGCACCCCACAAAGATTGTGTTCACTGTACCCCACAAAGGTTTTGTTCACTGCACCCCACAAAGATTGTGTTCACTGCACCCCACAAAGGTTGTGTTCACTGCACCCCACAAAGATTGTGTTCACTGCACCCCACAAAGATTGTGTTCACTGTACCCCACAAAGGTTTTGTTCACTACACCCCACAAAGGTTTTGTTCACTGCACCCCACAAAGATTGTGTTCACTGCACCCCACAAAGATTGTGTTCACTGTACCCCACAAAGATTGTGTTCACTGTACCCCACAAAGGTTTTGTTCACTGCACCCCACAAAGATTGTGTTCACTGTACCCCACAAAGGTTGTGTTCACTGCACCCCACAAAGGTTTTGTTCACTGCACCCCACAAAGATTGTGTTCACTGCACCCCACAAAGATTGTGTTCACTGTACCCCACAAAGGTTTTGTTCACTGCACCCCACAAAGATTGTGTTCACTGTACCCCACAAAGATTGTGTTCACTGCACCCCACAAGGATTGTCTTCACTGCACCCCACAAAGATTGTGTTCACTGTACCCCACAAAGATTTTGTTCACTGCACCCCACAAAGATTGTGTTCACTGTACCCCACAAAGATTTTGTTCACTGCACTCCAAAAGGATTGTCTTCACTGCACCCCACAAAGATTGTGTTCACTGTACCCCACAAAGGTTTTGTTCACTGCACCCCACAAAGATTGTGTTCACTGTACCCCATAAAGGTTTTGTTCACTGCACCCCACAAAGATTGTGTTCACTGTACCCCACAAAGATTGTGTTCACTGTACCCCACAAAGGTTTTGTTCACTGCACCCCACAAAGATTGTGTTCACTGTACCCCACAAAGGTTGTGTTCACTGCACCCCACAAAGGTTTTGTTCACTGCACCCCACAAAGATTGTGTTCACTGCACCCCACAAAGATTGTGTTCACTGTACCCCACAAAGGTTTTGTTCACTGCACCCCACAAAGATTGTGTTCACTGTACCCCACAAAGATTGTGTTCACTGCACTCCAAAAGGATTGTCTTCACTGCACCCCACAAAGATTGTGTTCACTGTACCCCACAAAGGTTTTGTTCACTGCAACCCACAAAGATTGTGTTCACTGTACCCCCCCAAAGATTTTGTTCACTGCACCCCACAAGGATTGTCTTCTCTGCACCCCACAAAGATTGTGTTCACTGTACCCCCCAAAGATTTTGTTCACTACACCCCACAAGGATTGTCTTCACTGCACCCCACAAGGATTGTCTTCACTGCACCCCACAAAGATTGTGTTCACTGTACCCCCACAAAGGTTTTGTTCACTGCACCCCACAAAGATTTTGTTCACTGCACTCCAAAAGGATTGTGTTCACTGCACCCCAAAAAGATTGTGTTCACTGCAGCCCACACACAGAAAAATGGATGTGGATCACTGACACCTGCCCATCTCCTATCCCACACCACACAGCAATATCGATTGTAGTTTGTAGAACACACTTTCCCTAAAATTCAGCAGACTCTATCCCTAAAATGCCTACAACTCGCCCTGCCTAAACACTCCGACCTGTCCCTCAATTCTATCCGGACACAAATGGTTTTTTCCTGCCTATCTTTCCCTAATCAGCAGCCAGCACGTTGATGTGTGCTCTGTCCCTGATCTAAGCAGCATAATGACGCCGCTGCGGCTGCCTCGAACTTATAAAGACTTGGTCACATGCTTCAGACGGCCAATCACAGCTACTGAGACATTTGCAGGCATGACTGGGATGGCTTAAGGCACACCAGTTAAACGATTGTTGATTGGCTGTTGAAAGCCCGCCATGAAAAGAGCGCCAAAGCATGCAAAACCCGGAAATAAAACGACCGAACGCGGATTTTTACCCGAATATACAGTAAAGTGTCCGTGTTCGTGTTCGGGTAACAAAAATCCAATTATTCGGTACGAACACGAATAATACAGTCCGTGTTCGCTCAACACTATTCCCAGTCTCTCCTTCTTCTATTCTGTAAGTCTCTGATCAACATGGAGTCTCTAATTTTTGGCTAAATGTTTCTGAAATTTGGCGAGCTCATCTTTTACATATTCAGAGGGCCCTTGGCTGGAACTGACTTTTTTGCACTGCTGGGTTCCAAGTGGTGTCTGAGATCCAAGAGAACACAAGAATCTGGCAAACAGGAAGTGCAAAGGCATTCCTAAAACGGGAAGTTCATGTGAGGAGAAATGTGTTCAAAAGAAACAAGATTCAAGGCAAGATTGTTCAAGGAATTGTCCAGACTGCTGTCTGGCATCCAAAGTGGCTCAGCAAGAAGAGACATTGCCAGAAACAGCAGAGGTTGCAGGTTCAGACTTGGATCCTGACACGTAGGTTAAAAGCTTTTCGCAAGCATTCTGACATCATTATATAGGTCTAAATAAATATATATATATATATATATAAATGTGATTCTCATGCTATCAGGGGAATAATTAAAAAATATATAAAAAGGATATAAGAAAGGACTCTACCCCTGGTGCTGCAAGTACAAAACTGGTACCTAAGCAGTCAGCTTAAATGTGTGCTAACTGCTCTCCTCCAGCTTTTTTAATCAATGCCTGTGGGTATATAATTGAGTTGGTTTATGTTCCTCCACTCCTGCTACTCCACAGCAAAGCCTATGGGTCTCGCAGAGGGGTTGATTCCTCCTGTGTGTAATCCAATTAGTGGGGATAGGGGATTACTCCATTTTCCTTTATCTTACAGATGAGCGATCCTTATAGCTCAGTGTTAAGAGTAAAAAGGGGGACCATCATGGTGTAGTATTTCCAAATGTATTAAACAAAAAACAATGTAGTAACTTACAGTTTAACATACATTAAATGGTGAAGCAAAAGACGAGCCGCGGGACTGTGCTCCTATGTCCCCATACGTCACTTCCGGTTTCCAAAGTAAATGCCCCACGCGTTACGTCACAGGTCACATGATGAAGTCACGTGACTCGTGACGTAACGCATAGGGCGTTTACTTTTCCCCTGTTCACTAATCCAAAGGTGGAGGAATATAATGCAATAAATAAGGACTTCAAGTTTAAAAGAAAACCCTGGGAAATTATCACTATATTAATTTTGGACACTGTAACACCTTTATTCATTTTTATATGATCACAGTACCCTAAAATATATTTACTGTTGAGATATCCAACACTATTTTTTGCACTATAAAGAAATATATTTATTTTTGCTGTTTGCACATCCTACTTAATTGCAGTAATTTGGAACACACAGCACTATAATTTGCACTTTGCAGCATAATTTATGTGATTGCTATTTGCACATATTATCGTATTTTGCACCTTATAATATCTACAACTTTCTCCCATCTCCTGACTGCATCTCTGGAGCTCAGCCACAGTGATCTTTGGGTTCTTCTTTACCTCTCTCACCAAGGCTCTTCTCCCCCGATAGCTCAGTTTGGCCGGACGGCCAGCTCTAGGAAGGGTTCTGGTCGTCCCAAACGTCTTCCATTTGAGGATTATGGAGGCCACTGTGCTCTTAAGGCCCGTACACACGTACAGATCGTCGTCATACAAACGTCGGCGGATGAAAGATCTGCCGATTGTACGCGTGTTAGTATGGTGCCTCCGACAGCTGTCTGCGCACAATCCGCGGACAAGAGTCTTTCTTGCAAACATGAAAATTTTTGTCTGCGGACACCAGAACGGACAATTGTTCGCCTGTCAGTACAGAAATCAGCCGACAGATTGCAGATTTGCAAGACTGGGCATGCTCAGAAAATAAAAAACACAGGGAAAGTTAACCATTACATGACATCACTTCTGCAGTCAGCTGAAGTCTGCGGACAAAATTCTTGTGCTGTCCTTGTGCTGTCTTTGCACTTTTCAACAGACACCGACATCCCGGGGAGAAAAGACGAACGTTTGTATGACGACGATCCGTACGTGTGTACGGGGCTTTAGGAACCTTAAGTGCAGCAGAAATCTTTTTGTAACCTTGGCCAGATCTGTGCCTTGCCACAATTCTGTCTCTGAGCGCTTCAGGCAGTTCCATTGACCTCATGATTCTCATTTGCTCTGACATGCATTGTGATCTGGAAGGTCTTATATAGACAGGTGTGTGGCTTTCCTAATCAAGTCCAATCAGTATAATCAAACACAGCTGGACTCAAATGAAGGTGTAGAACCATCTCAAGGATGATCAGAAGAAATGGAAAGCACCTGAGTTAAATATATGAGTGTCACAGCAAAGGGTCTGAATACTTAGGACCATGTGATATTTCAGTTTTTCTTTTTTAATAAATCTGCAACAATGTCAACAATTCTGTGTTTTTCTGTCAGTATGGGGTGCTATGTGTACATTCATGAGGAAGAAGAATGAACTTAAATGATTTTAGCAAATGGCTGCAATATAACAAAGAGTGAAAAATTTAAGGGGGTCTGAATACTTTCCGTACCCACTGTATATATATATTTATATATATATATATATACATATACACACACACAGTATCTCACAAAAGTGAGTACACCCCTCACATTTTCGTAAATATCTTATTCTATCTTTTCATGTGACAACACTGAAGAAATGACACTTTGCTACAATGTAAAGTAGTGAGTGTACAGCTTGTATAACAGTGTAAATTTACTGTCCCCTCAAAATAACTCAACACACAGCAATCAATGATTAAAACCGCTGGCAACAAAAGTGAGTACACCCCTAAGTGACAATATCCATATTGGGCCCAATTAGCCATTTTCCCTCTTCCGTGTCATGTGACTCATTAGTGTTACAAGGTCTCAGGTGTGAATGGGGATCAGGTGTGTTAAATTTGGTGTTATCGCTCTCACTCTCTCATACTGGTCACTGGCAGTTCAACATGGAACCTCATGGCAAAGAATTCTCTGAGGATCTGAAAAAAAGAAAAATAATTGTTGCTCTACATAAAGATGGCCTAGGCTATAAGAAGATTGCCAAGACCCTGAAACTGAGCTGCAGCACGGTGGTCAACACCATACAGCGGTTTAACAGGACAGGTTCCACTCAGAACAGGCCTCCCCATGGTTGACCAAAGAAGTTGAGTGCATGTGCTCAGCGTCATATCCAGAGGTTGTCTTTGGGAAATAAACGTATGAGTGCTACCAGCATTGCTGCAGAGGTTGAAGGGGTGGGGGGTCAGCCTGTCAGTGCTCAGACCATAAGCCGCACACTGCATCAAATTGGTCTGCATGTCTGTCGTCCCAGAAGGAAGCCTCTTCTAAAGATGATGCACAAGAAAGCAAAAACAGTTTGCTGAAGACAAGCAGACTAAGGATATGGATTACTGGAACCATGTCCTGTGGTCTGAGGAGACCAACATAAACATATTTGGTTCAGATGGTGTCAAGCGTGTGTGACGGCAACCAGGTGAGGAGTACAAAGACAAGTGTGTCTTACCTACAGTCCAGCATGGTGGTGGGAGTGTCATGGTCTGGGGCTGCATGAGTGCTGCCGGCACTGGGGAGCTACAATTCATTGAGGGTATCAGAATACATTGATCATTGCCTCCATCTATAGTCTGCAGCACTGATTGAGTGGCAAACATCAGACAGGGTGATTGTACAGAAGTCCTGAACCGGCAGAATTTCAATTCATGTATGGCCGGCTTTACTGTGGGTGGCTGTCAAACAGTGGGCTGGTCTCCTGAAGACTTCGGCTTTCACATTGATCACATCTCACTTGACGTGGAAGTGAACTCTTTATTAATGACACAATGACACAATATACCCATTTCATCACAAGCAGTTCTGTACTATGAGTACCACTATTTTATTATTTCCTTTTAGGTTCAGTGTGATGTCATAGAATTCTCTGACACTGGTTGGAGGGACATTGGGAGGAGGAGCTGTGAGGTCAGTATGATGTCATAGGATTCTCTGACTCTGGATGGAGGGACATTGGGAGGAGGAGCTGTGAGGTCAGTATGATGTCATAGGATTCTCTGACTCTGGATGGAGGGACATTGGGGGGAGGAGCTGTGAGGTCAGTGTGAAGTCATAGCATTCTCTTGGTAGGAGGGACATTGGGAGGAGGAGCTGTGAGGTCAGTATGATGTCATAGAATTCTCTGACTCTGGTTGGAGGGACATTGGGAGGAGGAGCTGTGAGGTCAGTGTGATGTCATTGGATTCTCTGACTCTGGTTGGAGGGACATTGGGAGGAGGAGTTGTGAGGTCAGTGTGATGTCATAGGATTCTCTGACTCTGGATGGAGGGACATTGGGAGGAGGAGTTGTGAGGTCAGTGTGATGTCATAAGATTCTCTGACTCTGGTTGGAGGGACATTGGGAGGAGGAGTTGTGAGGTCAGTGTGATGTCATAGGATTCTCTGACACTGATTGGAGGGACATTGGGGGGAGGAGCTGTGAGGTCAGTGTGATGTCATAGGATTCTCTGACTCTGATTGGAGGGACATTGGGGGGAGGAGCTGTGAGGTCAGTGTGATGTCATAGGATTCTCTGACTCTGATTGGAGGGACATTGGGAGGGGGAGCAGTGAGGGGAGCTCTGTGAGGTTTCTGTACACGCAGTTTCTCCCGGGTGCGTCCTACCTCTCCTAACCTCCTAACCTCTCCTAACCTCTCCTAACCTCCTAACCTGAAAGATGAACTTTGTGTTTGGGCTTTGTCAGGACACATCATATTCCTGTGATCTCCGTGTACTCCGGAGACTTTACTCATCACATTTTAGGATGAATATCTAAGGCTGGGATCATTATGGAGACATTCCTTCTTCCTTCCTATTTGAATCTTATAAAATAAAGACAGACATATTCCAGTTTCCCTAAAATAAACATTGTCCCCCCCCCCCCCCCCCCGCCACTAATAAAATCCATATAATCCGTTAGTATAGACTGATGAGGTGAGAAGGTGACACATCTCCAGAATGAAGAGAATATTACGGCCCTGTAAGTGGGGAAATGTTCTGCCCCTGAAGGGGTTAATCTAGGTTTCCACACTATATATGTGTGTATCATCATCTGCTGGAGATAAAAGACGTCACAGTGACTATGGAGGAAGAGGACGGACATGACGAGGGGGGTTACTGGGTGTAAATAGAAAATAAGATCTTATTACCTCCTCTGCTGCCACTTCCAGCAATGTCTTCTCTCTACTTCTTCCTGATTCATCACTAACCCGGAAGTTCTTTTTTATACCTGACATCACTTCCTGACTGTACCTGACATCATTTCCTGTCTGGGTGGAATGGAGATCACCACCTTGTGGAGCTCAGGGGAACTGCAGCCCCGAGAAACCTATCGTAGTGTGAACACGGTGTTCCGTGAAAAAACCCTACCCTCGTCACTTCCGGTGCACCTATGTCATGGAACAGCTGAGCAGCTTACCACTGCGCATGCTCACAGCTCCGGAGGGTAGGGAATTTTCACGGGGTAGTGTTTTTTAACATTACACCGCATCAGCTGTTGCCGCGGGTACATTAAATCATCTCCGCTCCTAGCGCTGTGACTTCCCTGATCTCGGCTACTAAATGTAAAAGCGGCATTGGGTCTATGACAATATAAATCACGGAGCCGAGATCTCCGTGATTTATATTTTCATAGACCCAATGCCGCTTTTACATTTAGGAGCCAAGATCAGGGAAGTCACAGGGGTTGGAGCGGAGATGATTTCATGTACCGGCGGCAACAGCTGATGCGGTATAACGTTACAAAACACTACCCCGTGAAAATTCCCTACCCTCCGGAGCTGTGAGCATGCGCACTGATAAGCTGCTCAGCTGTTCAGTGACATACAGTAGGTGCTACCCTCTGGAGCTGTGAGCATGCGCAGTGGTAAGCTGCTCAGCTGTTCCATGACGTATGTCAACAGGAAGTGAGGAGGGTAGGGAATTTTCACGAGGTAGGGTTTTTTAACGTTACAGCGGCCTTGTGCTGTGTGTGTATGTACTGTATATCCTTATAGATGGGGTCATCTCCATTCCCACCATGGGGGATAGAAATATATTACTGCCTAGTCCTGTAGCAGCAAACAGTTGTTAGAAACCAGAAATGGATATTGGACGCGGACTCCAGGAAAACAAACCTTTTTATTCGCTAGCCAAAATGACTTAGCCCGGGTCATGCCCATTTTTCAAGTGCCCAAATAAGCATGTGCATCAATCATATAAAATATGTAATACATTTAAAACACATTTTAATCTAAGATTTACTTGGATGCACAGCAGCTGCATTTTATTTATTTATAAATTTTAGTAGTAGCGCGGGTTTTAATTTAATTTAATACACAAATCATATAAAATAGCAGTTACATCACAAGTCTGTTTCTTTTTTTAATAAAGGAGTTAGTTGTTTCCAGCATACAAGCTAAGTGTCAGGCTAGTTTTGTATGAAAGCGGCTGGGATTTGATATTTATGTTCATGACTGCGAGGAAGCCGTATACTGACGGAAGACCACAAGTACAGTGTGGGTCTGAGGTTCCGTTACAGACACCATAATGTGCCTGTGGAGGGGGGGGGGGCACAGGAGGACAGTACACTGATTTGGAGAGCTGAAAGGGGCACAGGAGGACACTGATGATGAGAGGTAACATGAAGGGGGACAGAGGAGGAAACTACCATGTCTATGCAGCCTCTGACCACCTCCTGTACCATGTCAGCAGTCTCTGACCACCTCCTGTACCGTGTAAACAGTCTCTGACCACATCCTGTACCATGTTAACAGTCTCTGACCACCTCCTGTACCATGTCCACAGTTTCTGACCACCTCCTGTACCATGACCCCAGTGTCTGACCACGTACTGTGGTAAAACATCCCAGCGCCACTGGGTTGGGGGGTCACGGGAGAAGTCAGATGTGTGTGGACTGTGGAGAGAAGACTATAGGATAAAACCAGATCCACCAACCTGGAACCGTCTGACTAAACCCTGCACGGTGCACCTGAGAGGAGGTCCAGTGACAGCGCCGCCAGGCCAGTCTGATTGGGGGGGGGGGTCACTGATGTAAGGGAGCAGTGAATACAATAATCTAAGGGGCATGAATATAAAGGTCCCCTTATATTAGTAATCCCCCCCTTACCTTAGTGTATTCACTCTGCGGAAGGTGGTCTCTAGTCACCAGAGTGCCCTCCACATCAGGGTTCCTTGCATTCCCCTTTACATCAGAGTCTGCAGAATTCGCCCTTACAGTGCCAGGGGGAACTCTGCAGACCCTGATGTAAGTGGGAACTCTGATGTAAAGGGGAACACAGTGGACTCTGATATAAGGTAGTCTCTGGTCACCACCCTTACATCACAGTTCCCTCTTAGATCATGATCTGCAACGTTCTTCTTTACATAAGAGTTCCCTTCCACTGTAAGGGGGGAATCCTCCAGACTCTGATGTAAGGGGAACTCTGTGCTGGCTGGTTATAGTAACCTGACCTTCATGAAAATTAAGAAATATGTTTTTTGACTTTTGTGTAACCTAAACACATGGCTAACAGCACTAGCTATATAATTACAGTTAAAATATTGATATTTGCACCGTTTAGCACTGAAAATTGTCATTTTAGGTACTTTTTTGCAGTGTCAGTAAAAAATGTGGCTCTGTTAGTAAATTTTATGATTTTTGCCAATAAAACAATTGGTGCCGTTTATAAATGTTGGTGTCCTGCCAGTAAATTTTGACTTCAGGGGGTTGGCAGCACTGGTTGAGGGGGGGGGGGGAACCACACCGTTTTCTTTTTTTACGTTGTTGTGTGGGTTCTCCTTAAAATCCAAACCAGACCCAAAGGGTTTGGGTCCCCCACATGTGTTTTTCTTTCCACTTTTTATTGCTTTTTCATTCAGCTGTCAGCAGGGGAGCTTGTTGACAGCTTATGACTCATCCGTTGTTAAGGACGGAGCAGCCGGCTTCCAGGCCCACTCCTTAACAACCAGCTATTCACTGTGCTCTGATTGGGTTTAGACCTCATTGTGCATCACTCAGTGCATTGTGGAGTGCTCGGCTGTAACGCTCCTGCGTTTTTGTAGTAGGCTGGATTTGCAGCTGCAGAATCTCCACTCAGTAGTCATGTAGAGATGTGTTGAATAACCAGATCCAACTCTCCAGACTCATCACTGTGGGCCTGTCAGCTTCAGCATACAGATATACACACTCAATAAGATGTTCCTGGAGTGATAGGATGTATATGATAGTATGAAGATGATGTGCTGAAGGGACAGGTGTGAACAGTGACAGAGATGGTAAGCACTTGATAGAAATGTTCAGGAGAGTATTAGATGGTATTAGGTAGAATGCAGATAGGTTAGTAATCGAGTATGGTAACAGGTGGTAAGGACAGCAGATGACAAATACAGGATAGACTAACCCAGTGCAAGGATAGATGGTAGTAGACTCAAGAGCTAGCAATCTATGTAACAGTGCAGATGATAGAATTAGTATGCATAGATAGTAACAGTCCTTAATGTGCAGAGGTAGATAGTGTAAGTAAGGTTATGGAGGATTCCCCTGTGGGGTACTTATCACTAGTAAGGTTAGTAGTAGAAGGGTCCAGTAGTGAGGGAGTGATCCAGTAGCGAGATACAGGGATCAGTAGCGAGGTTCCGGTCTGTTTCCAAGTAAAAGAGAATAGCTGGAGGTTCTGGTAGCAAGACAAGCTTGTAAGCATGTGGACACACAGGCAGGTTGAACGAACAACGTGAGAGAGAACGCCGGCGGTTGAAATAGCCGCTCTGCGGCGCTCGGCGATGACGTCATCCGTCTTAAAGGTGTATGCGTACCACCTAATTAGAAAGGTGGGACGCATATTGAAAGAAAAGTGGAAAATAAGGGTACCAGAGGTACCAGAATCTTACAGTACCCCCCCCCTTAAGGCCGGCTCCGGAAGGCCTATAGCACTGGTTTCTCCGGGTATTTCGAGTGAAATCTTCATATAAGTCTAGGTGCGTGAACATCAGTGGTATCCAACCAGGTGTCGTCTTGGGGTCCATAGTTCTTCCATCTTATGAGATACTGGAGTCTTCCTCTGTGGATACGAGAATCCAAAATCTCCTTAATCTCATATTCTTCTCCGCCTTCAACTTGTACTGGAGGTGGAGGTAAGATGGTAGGCCTTATTCCTTGATTAGGAACATGGGGTTTCAGTAGCGACACATGGAAGATAGGATGGATCTTGAGATCTGCTGGTAAGGTGAGCTGTACTGCAGCTTTTCCAATAAGTTTCTTAATTGGGAAGGGTCACAGAAATAATGGTCCAAGCTTTTTGCTAGGGATCTTTAATCTTAAATTTCTTGTCGATAGCCAAACGAGGTCCCCAATAGCATACTGAGGAGAAGGTCTTCTACGTTGGTCGTAGTACTTTTTTTGTTGGCTATGGGCGTATGAGATAGTGGTATTAAGTAAACCCAGAGAGTCCTTTATTTGGGTAAGATAGTCTGAGGCTACTGGGTTACTTGATGGTAGGATGCGTGGTGGAAGAAGTGTGGGATGAAACCCATAGTTCAAGTAGAACGGACTTTGCTTAGTAGTACTGTGGGTTGCGTTGTTATAAGCAAATTCCGCCAGAGGGAGAAGGTCCACCCAATCATCCTGTAGGTATGATTTGTAGCAACGCAGATATTGTTCTATACACTGGTTGACTCTTTCAGTCTGTCCGTTGGTCTGAGGGTGGTAGGGAGAAGTGAGCTTTCGCTCAATCCGTAATATTTGACAAAGAGCTTGCCAAAATTTGGAGATGAACTGTGAACCACAGTCGGATAAAAGAGTCTTTGGAATTCCGTGTAACTTGAACACATGTTTCATCAGTAGTTCCGTTGTTTGTTTAGATGAAGGTAGTCTACGGATAGCGATGAAATGTGCCATCTTTGTCAGGTGGTCCACTGACACTAGAATGGTATTAAATCCTTTAGAAGGTGGTAGTTCTACTATAAAGTCTAAGGACACAACTTCCCATGGAACCTGGGGTATTGGTAGACTGCAGAGTAGACCAGATGGTTTTGTAGTGTCAATTTTGGACCTTGCACAGATGTCACATGAAGATACAAATTTTTGTACAGACGTCTTCATATCAGGCCACCAAAACTGCCTAGTAAGCAAATTAAGGGTTTTCGTCATACCCATATGTCCTGCCATGGGCACATCATGTGATAACTCCAAGATCTTGGTGCGCATAGTAGGGGGTATGTAGAGTTTGTCGTTGTAGTAGAGGAAGCCTTCTGCATCAGTACTTAGTTGTGGTGGAGGTGAATCCAATCCTATACTGTGCAAAATCTCTTCCTTCAGGGAACGAACAACCCCAATAATACGTTCATAGGGTATTATAGGAATAGAAGGGATTTCAGCGCAGTTATCTTCGGTTAATCGTGATAGCGCATCCGCTTTTTTATTTTTGTCTGCAGGCGTGTAGGTCACTAAGAAGTTGAATCTTAGGAAGAATAATGACCATCGTACCTGCCGGTGGGAGAGAGTTTTGTTAGTCTGGAGGTATTGAAGGTTTTTATGATCTGTATATATGAGTATTGGTAACCGGGTACCCTCAAGTAGATGTCGCCAATTCTCCAGTGCCAGTTTTATGGCAAGCAACTCCTTTTCACCCACTGGGTAATTCACCTCTGGGCTGCTTAATGATTTTGAAAAGAAAGCAACTGGGTGGAGTGGTGAAGTATTTGTTGGTCGTTGGGAGAGAACTGCTCCTACTGCCATATTTGACGCATCTACCTCCAGAATATATTGGAGGGATGGGTCTGGATGGCGTAGTATGGGAGCAGAAGTAAAGCTTGATTTTAACAAGCAGAAAGCTCGATTTGCTTCTTCTGACCATTTGAAGGGTTTCTTTATACTTGTCAGTTGTGTGAGAGGTCTCACAATGGCAGAAAAGTTCTTGATGAACTTCCTATAGAAGTTTGAAAATCCAAGGAATCGCTGTAATGCCTTACGAGTTGTTGGTATAGGCCAGTCTAGAATACAGGATATCTTGCTCATATCCATCTTAATTCCGGTTTTGGATATGATGTATCCTAGGAATAATATTTCTTCTTTATGAAATAGGCATTTTTTTAATTTCACGTATAGATTGTGTGCGAGTAATCTGGATAACACAAGTCTTACATGTTTTATATGTTCAGAGAGAGATCGAGAATAGATAAGTATATCGTCCAGATATACTACAACACAGACATCAAGTAAGTCTCTAAAGATGTCGTTTATGAACCTTTGGAAAGCTGCGGGAGCATTACACAACCGGAATGGCATCACAAGATATTCGAATAATCCGTATCTGGTTCTGAATGCTGTTTTCCACTCATCTCCGTCACGGATTCGGATTAGGTTGTATGCCCCTTTCAGGTCTAATTTAGAGAAGTAAGTAGCCCCACGCACTTGTTCAATAAATTCAGGGATGAGCGGTAAAGGATAGCGATCCTTTATTGTAATCGTATTTAATTGCCTATAATCGATAATAGGCCTAAGACTTGAATCCTTATTGGGGACAAAGAAAAGTCCTGCAGCTGTGGAAGAAGTAGAGGGTCTGATGAACCCTTTTGTCAAATTCTCATCCAAGTATTCCTTGAGATGAGAAAGTTCATCCTGTGAAAGAGGATAAACATGACCGAAAGGCAATTTGCTGTTAGGGAGTAGATCGATAGTGCAATCATAATCCCTATGGGGAGGCAACATTTGAGCATTTTTTTCAAGGAATACTTCGGACAGATCCTGATAGCATAGTGGTGCAATCTCATCTGACACCACAGACAGGATCTTTCCATAAGATGGGAGGTTACACGTAATCTCACAATAGTGAGAAGGGAAAGACAAAGTCCGTCTTTTCCAATCTATGATTGGTTGATGTGTGTGTAACCCAGGGGAGTCCCAAAATAATAGAAAAATGGGGTGAAGATAGTATATCAAAAGTGGTGGTCTCCATATGAAACTCGTTAGTAGTGACGAGGAGTGCTTGTGTCTGGTTGGTGATTGGACCAGAAGATAGTGGAATACCGTTAATAAAACGAAGAGAAACAGGTTTAGGTTTTGAAATAATAGGTATTTTATTTAAGGTAACAAAACATGTATCAATATAGTTTCCACAAGATCCGGTGTCGATCATAGCCTTGGTGGTAATCCTAGTCTGGTCCCACTGTAATGTCAAATGAACAAAGAGATAGGGGTTAGAAAAGGAAGTCGTTAATCCTCCTAGCAAGACATGTGAACACTCACCCTCTTTTTTGCGGACAAGGGGACAGACGCTTATCAAATGATCCGGGGATGCGCAGTACATGCAGAGGTTTCTGGATCTTCTTCTGGCTCGTTCAGTAGTTGATAAAGGTGGGCGTATGGTTCCTACCTCCATGGGAGTAGGGTCAACGGCCGAAATCCGAGAAGGACTAGACAATGGCATTCCCATTTTCTCAGCCTTTCTTTCACGCAGTCGCCTGTCGATGTTGATACTGAGTTGTATTAAGGCATCCAAGGTGCCAGGTAAATCCGCTCGGGCGAGCTCGTCTTTAACAGCTTCAGACAACCCGAGTCTGAATTGAGTTCGCAGAGATGTATCATTCCACCCTGAATCAAGGGTCCATCTTTTGAACTCAGCTACATAGTCTTCTACAGGTCTCCTTCCTTGTTTTAAAGCCCTCAATTGAATATCAGCAGTACTCTGCCTGTTGGGGTCTTCATATAAGCTAGCGAGTTCCGCTAGGAATAAAGAATAGGAGTTGAGAAGCTGATCATTTTTCTAAAAGAGAGAGTCTGCCCAGGCCCGTGGATCACCCGTTAAGTATGAGATAACGGTACAGACTTTAATTTGATCAGTAGGGTACGTACGAGGTTTTAACAAAAAAAGCAATTGACATGCGTTTTTGAATTCACAAAATTTTTTCCGATCACCTGTAAACACTAGAGGAGGGTTTATTTTAGGTTCAGGGGGTTGAGCAGCAGTGAGCCGTGAAAGACGGGTTACCTGCTGTATCAGAGTCTGATTTTCTTCTTTTACTTCAGTAAGAGCAAGCATTAATGCATTTACTTGTTGTGTTAATTGTGTCACTTGAGTGGGTAATTCTGCTGAATCCATTTTTTTTAGGTTCGTTCAATCTGTAACGCTCCTGCGTTTTTGTAGTAGGCTGGATTTGCAGCTGCAGAATCTCCACTCAGTAGTCATGTAGAGATGTGTTGAATAACCAGATCCAACTCTCCAGACTCATCACTGTGGGCCTGTCAGCTTCAGCATACAGATATACACACTCAATAAGATGTTCCTGGAGTGATAGGATGTATATGATAGTATGAAGATGATGTGCTGAAGGGACAGGTGTGAACAGTGACAAAGATGGTAAGCACTTGATAGAAATGTTCAGGAGAGTATTAGATGGTATTAGGTAGAATGCAGATAGGTTAGTAATCGAGTATGGTAACAGGTGGTAAGGACAGCAGATGACAAATACAGGATAGACTAACCCAGTGCAAGGATAGATTTTTAGTAGACTCAAGAGCTAGCAATCTATGTAACAGTGCAGATGATAGAATTAATATGCATAGATAGTAACAGTCCTTAATGTGCAGAGGTAGATAGTGTAAGTAAGGTTATGGAGGATTCCCCTGTGGGGTACTTATCACTAGTAAGGTTAGTAGTAGAAGGGTCCAGTAGTGAGGGAGTGATCCAGTAGTGAGATACAGGGATCAGTAGCAAAGTTCCGGTCTGTTTCCAAGTAAAAGAGAATAGCTGGAGGTTCTGGTAGCAAGGCAAGCTTGTAAGCATGTGGACACACAGGCAGGTTGAACGAACAACGTGAGAGAGAACGCCGGCGGTTGAAATAGCCACTCTGCGGCGCTCGGTGATGACGTCATCCGTCTTAAAGGTGTATGCGTACCACCTAATTAGAAAGGTGGGACGCATATTGAAAGAAAAGTGGAAAATAAGGGTACCAGAGGTACCAGAATCTTACATCGGCGAGCAAACATCCTGTTTAGCACCCCACAAGTTCAGGTGTTCATCAAACTTTTGTCTGGCTTGAACTGTTCGCCCAACTCTAATCACATGAATAAGAACCACAGCAGGGGAATGTGGCAGGCCCACGAAATGGCCATGATGATACCAGGTTTGATAATAGTGGGTATGGTTATGCATTTCGGGGTTTGCCCCCCCCTTTGTCGGTTTTATAGGTAGAGGGCCGGTGTTCCGTGAAAAAACCATACCCGTGAGAAAACCATACCCTCGTCACTTCCGGTGCACCTACGGAGGGTATGGATTTCTCACGGTACTTACACTTGCCGCGATTACATTAAAACAGCTCCTCTGCAACATAAATCATCTCCGCTCCTTCCCCTCTCACTTCCCTGCTCTCGGCTAATAAATATAAAAACGCATCACGGAGCCGAGATCTCCGTCATTTCCAATTCATACACCCGCCGCCGCTTTTATATTTACTAGCTGACATCAGGGAGGTGACAGGGATAGCAGAGGAGATGATTGATGTTGCAGCCGAACTGTTTTTATGTAACCGCCGCAAGTATAACATTACACACACTACCGTGATTATTTCATTCCCTCCGAGCATGCGCACTCCTCAACTTCACAGCTGTTCAATGGTGTTTTAGGGGCTCTGAGCATGCGCACTGTTACGCTGCTCAGCTGTTTGAGACAGGAAGTGACGAGGGTATGGAAATCTAACGAGGTATGGAATTCTAACGTTACACCGGTGTAACGAATTCCATACCTCGTTAGAATTCCATACCGTCGTCACTTCCTGTCTGAAACAGCTGAGCAGCGCAACAGTGCGCATGCTCAGAGCCCCGGAAATGTAATTGAAGAGCAGAGAATTTGAGAAGTGCGCATGCTCGGAGGGAATGAACTTCTCACGGCACTGTGTGTAATTTTATACTTGCGGCGGTTAAATAAAAACACTTCGGCTGCAACATAAATCATCTCCTCTCCTGTCCCTGTCACTTCCCTGATCTCGCCTAATAAATATAAAAGCGGTGGCGGGTGTATGAGATGTAAATGACGGCGATCGCGGCTCCGTGATCCGCTTTTATATTTATTACCCGAGAGCAGGGAAGTGAGAGGGAAAGGAGCGGAGATGAGCCATGTTGCAGAGGAGCTGTTTTAATGTAATGTCGGCAAGTTTAAGTACCGTGAGAAATCCATACCCTCCGTAGGTGCACCGGAAGTGACGAGGGTATGGTTTTCTCACGGGTATGGTTTTTTCACGGAACACCGGCCACAATCAATTACTACAGGACTACTGGAAAATGGCTCTTGTTCTCCTCATAAACAAAGTACATCACAGGGCTACAAGAAAATGGCTGCTGTACTCATCAGCAAAATATGCCACAGGGCTAACGTGTGCTAACTAAACCCCTGTTTTTAAAGAATAATATTGAACAGGTTAATTTGGTTGGTAAGCAGACTGGTTAGCTGTCTTTGACCTGTACCTCTGCATTCTGTGGTATTTTATCCTCTTTTCAATAAATATTGCATTGGAGTGCGGCTGTCCAGACATACTTTTTGTTTTATAAGGCTTGCACATTGGGCCTGCACCCTGCACCTGTGCTGTTACTTTGAGGATTTTTGAAGGCATTTCCACTTGGAGCGGTGTGTGGTTTCTATCGAGCGGCAAGCAGACTGGTAGGTGAGTTGAGCTGGGAATTTTCTCTGGTTTTGTCTACAAAAAAAATGGCTGCTGTGCCTCTCATCAACAAAGTACATTACAGGGCTACAAGAAAATGGCTGTTTTGCTTCTCATCAACAAAGTACATCACAGGGCTACAAGAAAATGGCTGCTTTGCTTCTCATCAACAAAGTACATCACAGGGCTACAAGAAAATGGATGATGTGCCCCTCATCGACAAACTACATCACAGGGCTACAAGAAAATGGCTGCTGTACCCCCCCTCATCAACAATGTACATCACAGGGCTACAAGAAAATGGCTGCTGTACCCCCCTCATCAACAATGTACATCACAGGGCTACAAGAAAATGGCTGCTGTACCCCTTGTAACGTTAGAATTCCATACCCCGTGAAGAAACCATACCCTCGTCACTTCTTGTGGGAAACAGCTGAGCAGCGCAGCAGTGCGCATGCTCAGAGCCCCGGATACCTAATTGACAATCAAAGAATTTGACAAGTGCGCATGCTCAGAGGTTAGGAAAAACTCACGGCACTGTGTGAAATTTAATGCTTGCGGCGGGTACATTAAAACAGTTCGGCTGCAACATAAATTATCTCCTCACCTATCACTGTCACTTCCCTCATCTCCGGTAATAAATATAAAAGCGGCGGCGGGAGTATGAGAGGTAAATGACGGCGATCGCGGCTCCGTGATCCGCTTTTATATTTATTACCGGAGATCAGGGAAGTGACAGGGGAAGGAGCAGAGATGATGTATGTTGCAGTGGAGCTGTTTTAATCGAAGCGCCGCAAATGGAACTACCGTGAGAAATCCATACCCTCCGTAGGAGCACCGGAAGTGACGAGGGTATGGTTTTTTCACGGAACACCCCTCATCAACAATGTACATCACAGGGCTACAAGAAAATGGCTGCTGTGCTACTCGTCAACAAAGAACATCACAGGGCTACAAGTAAATGGCTTCATTGCTTCTCATCAACAAAATACATCACAGGGCTACAAGAAAATGGCTGCTCTACCCCTCATCAACAATGTACATCACAGGGCTACAAGAAAATGACTGCTGTACCCCTCATCAACAATGCGCATCACAGGGCTACAAGAAAATGGCTGCTGTGCTCCTTATCAACAAAGTGTATCGCCCGGCTACAAGAAAATGGCTGCTGTACCCCTTACACCCCTCATCAACAAAGTACATCACAGGACTACAAGAAAATGGCTACTGTACCCCTCATCAACAAATTACATCACAGGGCTACAAGAATATGGCTGCTGTGCTCCTCATCAACAAAGTACATCACAGGACTACAAGAAAATGGTTGCTGTACTGCTCATCAACAAAATACGTCACAGGGCTAATGTGTGTTAACTAAATACCTGTTTTTAATGCATAATGTTGGACAGGTTAATTCGGTTGGTAAGCAAACTGGTTGGTGAGTTGAGCTGGAAATTTTCTTTGGTTTTGTCTACAAGAAAATGGCTGTTCCTCATCAACAAAATACATCACAGGGCTACAAGAAAATGCCTGATGTGCAATTTCAAATTGTACAAACACGTAACTTACTGGCAAGGAACAGACATACAGGAATGGCCGCTGTACTGTGTATGACTTATCCGTTAGAAGCAAGAAGTTATATTACATACAAATACATAAAACAAAGGAGCACAATGCATGATGACCTAAACCTTATTGAGCATCTGTGGGGCATCCTCAAATGGAAGGTGAAGGAGTGCAAGGTCTCTAACATCCAATAGCTCCGTAATGTCATCATGGAGGAGTGGAAGAGGACTCCAGTGGCAACCTGTGAAGCTCTGGTGAACTCCGTGCCCAAGTGGACTAAGGAAGTGCTGGAAAATAACGGTTGCCGCACAAAATATTGAGACTTTGGGCCCAATTTGGACATTTTCACTTAGGGGTGTACTCACTTTTGTTGCCAGTGGTTTAGACATTAATGGCTGTGTGTTGAGTTATTTTGAGGGGATAGCAAATTTACACTGTTATACAAGCTGTACACTCACTACTTTACATTGTAGCAAAGTGTCATTTCTTCAGTGTTGTCACATGAAAAGATACAATAAAATATTTACACAAATGTGAGGGGTGTATTTACTTTTGTGAGATACTGTGTGTGAATGGGAAGTGGCTGCAAAAAGGGCTACAAAAAGTCAGCGCCACCATGATTGGCACAAAAACATGGAATAAATAAATTAAAATGGTAACAAAGAAATATTTTTGATAGGAAGTAGCTGTAAAAAGTCTGCAGGAGAACCGCTCCACCATAATGACCAAAAAAAAAAAGGAATCAATTTATAGACAGGAATACTGTTACAAAAGGCTATAAAAAGGCCACAGAAAATCTGCATCACCAAAATAGCATGACAATTGAAGAAAAAAAAAAAAAAAAAATATATATATATATATATATATATATATATATATATTTGAGCCTGTAAAGATCCAGCAGGACACCAGCAACTGAAAAATGATAGTGGAATCTGTATCAAATGATATCAGTAAAAAAACAGGAGTGTTGTATAGAGCTGAGAGGTAACCAAAACGATCTAAATGGAGCACTGAAGATAGAAATGAAATAAAGGCCAGTATTGATTTCAAGTTCCTCATTCAGACCAGTGGGGGATAATGTGTTTAGTGTGTAGATCCAAAAAGACTCTTTCACAGAGCTTCAATAAAACGTTTAGCCTTGGACACATAATGGAATGGCCTCTATGACCCGTACTTTGAGTCCTTCTGTTTTTTGGGAATGTTTCTCTTTAACCACTTCCTGCCTGCTGTATAGTAAAATGACGGCGGGCGGGATGCACTCTCATTCTGGGACGAGGTCAGATGACTGTCCACCAGAACTGTCGCTCTCGCACTCCGGCAGGGGTGCACAGCGTGGCGATCACGCCTTGTTCCTAGGACACGGCACGGCCCTGACCAATTGCAGTAGGTCACATGTAAACAAGGAAATGACGTATATCGGCTCACACTGCCAAAGTGTGTGGTGAGGAGAGCCAGTTAGCAGCCTCTCCTCGCAGGGGAGACCTGTACAGGTAATCAGGGCACTGATCATCAGTGCACTGATTACAGTACAGCCCCAGCAGTACCCATCAGTGAC